>NC_137109.1:46053559-46798559 GCF_949357685.1 Gobio gobio
TACGCAATTGGCTAGTCCTTCAACCAATCAGACCATTAGATGCGTGATTAACGGGCAACGACTTCTCTATCCGTCATCGTGTTAAACCAGCCAATAGCGCGCCAGGATAAGCCAGTCTGTGATTGGTTCCCGCAAAAGTGTAACAGAAGAAGTAGAAATTAATGTACAGGTTTCCAGACTGAGTTGCAGGGCGAAATCGCCGGCAGATCAGGCTGGGTTTACCCAGTCTAGATGTTGTCCACATACACATTGAAAAGACAAGTGTAAACGTGTTTGTGATCGGGATGTTATCCACTCCGTGTGTCCTGGTACAGAGGTAGCCGAGGACACATTGTGAATCGAATCTCAGTGCAATGTAATTGCAATCTAGCCATCGTATCTGCATTCACAAGTCGATGTCACAACGTCATGGAGCGTCTGATTTACAGCAAAATGGAGAAAAACAAAAAAGGATTATGGTTGAGGAAATGGTTGGGGAGACACAGGGAGCAATGATTGTGTTCTGCAAAGAGATTTGGAGGTAAATAAATCATTTTGCAATGTGCTACTCTTGTGGCTGGTCAAGCAAATGTTTGTGCTTTGTTTCTGTTTGATATAAATGTAAATAAATCTATTAAAATACTGATATTCTGGTCTGTAGCTCCTCCCCGAACCTCCCACTGCCCTTTGTCTTGCTCTCTCATTGGCTGTAGGTCATCGCCAATGTATTTTTCAGTCAGAACACATTTCACACAGCAGGATTTTGAATCTCCGACAGGTCCAGATATTTAGCATGCCAAAAATCTCACGAGCGTCGGCGAGTCTCTCTGATCGCGTCTTTGATAGTTCACACCGTGTGATTGTCACTCACGTGCACGAGCACCGATTTGCCAATGATTTCGGGCATTTGTCTGTGATTTCGCAAAACTTTTCGGCGAGTCAAAATCGGGACTAAAATCGTGCAGTCTAAACTCGGCATTAGAAATAAAGAGTAATCTTTGAGATAAATATAATGTTTCCTGTTCGCTTTCTGTTTACTTTTTTGGTGTTAAACAGGCTTCACATAATTATATTTAACACCACCACATCATAACTGATTATAAGAAGTTTTCATTGTAATGAATATTGGCTGTTAGCGTTGACACCCGTCCCAGTTTTCCAGGGATTGTTCTCTGTTTTGAGCGACTGTCCCGCAAAATGTATATTCTTTCCCGTTTTTTTTGTGAAAATTTACTTCTAAAGTAGAATTTCCTGGCTTCAAATTAAACCGTTTCCTTATACTGTTACTGTGTTTTCTTCATAGTTGTGGACATCCAATCCTGTGTCCGTAAACGGGTAAAAACGGGTAAACAAACAGTGGATTGGCCAATGCCAGGCGTTTACTTTTATTTGATTGGAAGCTCAACTTATCGCCTAGCAACTAGGATAAAACAGTGTTCAGTTGCTAGCTTGTTTTTTAAAAACTTTATATTAACTCAGTTTTGTGAAATGGGGGGAGAGACAGACGAGGAGGATAACACAACAAAATCGGATGAGCCATCACCAGTGTCAAAGAAAAAACGATTTACAACCTACAACTCAGACTGGGCGAAAAGAGAAAACTTTTCTGAATGGGTAAGGCCCACCCAAGGAGACCCGTTCTCCGCTACCTGTGCTTTGTGTCCTGCCAAAATTTCAGTTAAATATGAAGGAAAAACAGCGCTGGTTTTGCATTAAGCAAACGCAAAAAACTAGCCATTGCAACGTTAATGACAAAGAAAGGGAGTCCTACAACTGTTAACACAGTATATTTGCAAATATGGGTTTGCAAATATACCCCCCCCCCCCCCAAAAAAAAAAAATTTCATCTGAGTGTCCCGGTTTTTAACAAATCAAAGGTGGCAACCCTATTGGCTGTACAGTTTAGTTTGTGTGCTTATTGTACGCTGTTGAAGTCCTCCTGGGCGGTCCTTGACCAATGAAAGCTGCAAAAAAGTCCAGACCGAGACTACAGTAGCCATAAAAATAGAAATGCTGGAGAAGTTTCTTTCTCTCTTTTTCTTTATTTTATTTTGACATGATTATGACTAACAAACTCACAAGGAAGAAAGATTTTATTTATTTCTTGAGTTATGTGCACACGAATGACCAAGCAAACACGCCTATCATTGAGAAACTCTATATGAAACTGTCTATGATAGTTGTAACATCAAATATGATGGAAGACAACTCTAAAGTGAATGTTTTTGTGAAGTTGTTTTTATTTTTAATAACTGTGAAGTAGGATTGTATCCTAGCAGGTGCATTTGCCTAACTCTCTGCATGAGCTGTGAGTAGCCAGATGTACTGTGATGTGAAGTTAAAACTGTGCACATCAGATCAGATGCGTGACTGGAGTGACTTTATGGCACTAGAACATTTTGTTGGCTCACTTTGACATCACTAATTAGTACACAGGAGGAAAGAAACACTACGGCTGTGGGACTAATACACAAGCACACCCTCTGCCTGCTTACACACACACACACACACACGCATACACACACAGGCATTGCGCCCAGGTGGGAGTGCAATAAAAGCAGGTACTGTATGTGAATCTCATATTAAAGTGTAACTTCGCCAATTTTCAACCTGCTTTGAAATTGCTACAATGTCAGTAGTATATGTAAATGAACAATGCTAACTTGTTCTCCTTGTTACCTGGACCAAGAAATTCATGTTTATTTGTCAATCAAAAAAACGACTTTTGACAGCCTCAGGGCTTTTGTGAAAACTGCAGAATTATACTTCCGCTTTTATCTGTATCCCAGCCCATGGACAGTCAGATCAACATATTAACAGAACAGTTATTCTAAGGCTAGGTTTGTCTACTCTTTAAACATCATTATGGTTAAAATAGCTTTCTTACTTGTACATGGCAGCATTTTGCTTCAAGGGCAATAACTGACAGAACGACAGTTTGGCCTAAAACACTGTGTTCACGATCATCCAGTTTGAAATGTTGACTACAAACACAGGTTTCTCAGATTTTCTGTCATGGTGTTTTCTACAAAGGCCTATTTATGATTCTTTGCAGCCTTTAGCCATTGCCTATGTGCTGGATCCTTCACTGGAAACCGAAAGTTTCGAAAGTTGTTTTGTGTGAGCTCACCTTTCATTTTTACCCTCCATACAGACAATTGTGTCTGACAGTGTAAACACATATATATTGAAGTTCTCGATTGATTCTGTGCTGTTGTTTTTATTGGGGATTGAAGATGATTCCAGTTCGCATCAGTGTTGTACAGATATATTACTGGAGTGGTGTGAGAGGAAGTCACTTGTTATAGATGAAAAGAAGACAAAGGAAATTCTTTGGTCTTCCAGAGTACATACATCAAACATAAGTGACTATACATATACTGATTGAACAAGTGTCGTCTTATAAATAATTGGGTGTCTATGTGGACGCTGCTTTATCATGGAGGGCACATATAGATTATGTTTGCTGTAAGGTACAACAACGTATTTACTTTCTCAAGAGATTAAGGTCCTTTGGAGCAAACAAACAGATCTTTCTCTTGTTTTTCAATCTGTAGAGTGTTGTACAATATGGAATATATGCATGGTATAGCTGTCGTTCTGTTCAACTCAAAGCTCGCTAGACTGATATCTTTTTTTTCTAAGATTTTGGGCCAAATGCCTGTGCCAAGTTGTACACAAAAAAATCTTGTCCCTGACAAGTAGGGGCTTTCGCGCCGGGTAGTTCAAGGAACTTATATATGAACTAACCATCAGGGTGTTCCCCTAGGGCCATTTTCCTGGTTGCATTCACACCGCATTGCATTGCATTCGCACTGAAGTGACGTGATGCGCTTGTTGTTTTGACGGCGTGGCAAACCTTTATTTTGTTGAGAACTCCAGAGCACACAGCGCCCACCGTCCAATAGTTTACGATCTGTTTAACAGTCCTGTCTAATACGTTATTAGATGGAACTATTATACAAAGAAAGTGGTTGATGTCCAATGTCGCTGGCTGAGCAGAAATAATCATGTTTCGCTTGGTCCCCGCAAAGTTGCATTGGATTTTCTCTTTAGCGTAATTGTTGAGACGTCAATCTATCACTGTTTTCCATGTTCGTAGAGTTAGTTTCTGGAGTAGATATATAGGCTATAATCTGTGTGTGTGTGTGGTCAGCTTTTTTTTAAATGGCGGGTGCTGGTGTTTCGCATGTGTTCGGCCAATCAGCTTACACTTACTTCACTGGTAGTTCGTATTGTGTCTACTCTGAAGTAGGAGCTAAATTAGTTCACCCAAAAGGAGTTACAAGTGCGAACCAGTGTTGCCAATTTAGCAATTTTGTTGCTAGATGTAGCAACTTTTCAGACTACCCTAGCAACTTTTTTTTCCAAAAAGCACATAGCAACAAATATAGCAATCTTTAACATTTATTTGGCAACTTTTAGCAACATCTGGAAAGTGACTCTAATCCAAACAACACACGTACAAGCTAGCTCAATAGGCCGAGCGGTTCATTCATAATTCCCTAAGATCACTGTGGAAATGTGGAAGCCCTGCACATGACATATGCATGAATTATACATGAATTAATGTGAGACTGTAAACTCTGTGGGATGTGAGACAATTTTTGGAAGAAATTCCAACAATAAAGTGAAATTGAATTGAATTTAAATAACTCACTCCCGCTAAACGATTACTCTTCGAATTCTTGCTCCTGGGAACAATACAAGTTGACACCATTGCAACTAAAAGTTTGCGAAGAAGTATTTCCTACTAAAGCAAGGCGGTATTTGACTCTGGTAAGGGTATTCAAAGCAGACTGGTGGGAGTGGCCTTAGTCGACAACATCCCCAGTGCATCGTGGGTGTTGAAGTTTTTCTATTTGGCAAAAAGAAAGACAACAGCCTTTTTTCTTTGTTTTGCTCCTCTGCACACGCCATATGTGTTTCTCACACAGTAACACACACATTCAATTTAGGACAGGGCTTTAGACATTGGCTATTTTCAGAATAGCATACTACTCATTTCTGCAGTATGTATACAATGTACAGTATGCATATTTTCTGTATAGAAATAACTAAGGCATACAGTATATTCAGAAGTTATTTCATTGCTTGTAATTATATTAAAATCAATGAGGCCACTTTAAAAAATATCAATGATAATGATAAATGAAATCCAGTGTAATATGAATGAATGCACACAGGCATATTATTGTGTTTTCTTTCCTTAAAAAGCTATTGAATGTGTAAAGGCATTTTTTTTAATATTTTGTCAGCATTATCTTTTTTTTTAATACAGGTACTTTTGAAATTATAACAAAAGGAAGATCACGTATAACTGGTTAGGAATCACAGACCTACCATATTTGCCACAATGTGCAGTAATCATCAGAGCACACTGTGTTCAATACTGCATCCCATAATGCCAAGCTTCCCAAACGGGCGAAGCGGAGCTGTTGGAAGAGGGCGTGGAATTTTTATGGGTGTGAAATTATTTATTGTCATCAGGGAAAAGCGACCGTAAATACTTACATAGCATAGCATATAAGCAAATGTGTTCGGAATGTGTAATTCCTATTTCCATATTTATTCAAAGACTTTCCTGTAACAATAGCATTGTTTGGTTGGTTGCCATGGATTTCATCAGAGTTGGTCCATTCTCCACAGACACGAGCATTGCAGGCTGCTCTCTTGATCGTGACTCGGGAGGGAAGGAGTTGTGGTCATGACAGTCTGTCAACATCCGCTTATAAAAGTGCACAAAGCATAGGATGTCAGTTTGAGAACCTCTGCCAAAACGTAAAGTGCATTTACATCAGCAACGTTTAACGTCTCTTTTAACATGACTCGTTATCTGATCAAACTGCCACAGTTAGGACATTTTTACTCAAATCCTAGTCAAAATGAACACCTTTCAATTAAACATGCAGTATAATGAGGTCATGTGACAACAATGTAGTTTTTAAATGTTGGTTACACTTTATTTTAAAGTGCCTTTGTTACAGTAATTACACATTTAAGTACTAAATAATATGAATTATCTGTATGTACTTACTATAGGGCATGGGCGTCGGAAGCAAAACAAATGTGGTCCTCAGAATTTTTTTACTGGAGTAGATGTCAATTACATCAATTACAAGTACAAATATACCGCTTTGCTTGCTAAACGTATAGTTCGGAAAGACAAAATTACGGAAATCGCCATATCAATGAGAGCGGCAGTAGTGTAGGGGTAAGACGCACAGCATCTAGTTTTGACACAAATCGACCCGCGGTTTGAGTCTGCCTTTCGCCGAGCTCAATCTTCTCCCTTTTCCCATCACATATCAGATCGGAAAGGCAATTATTTTCAATAAAAATGAAGAAAATATTAAAAAAGTGGAAATAAAGTGTCTAACGTGTTTAATAATAAGTGTTTATCGGTTAGGGGTAGGTAAACAGACATGTGCTGAATGTTAGAGATGATAAAAGTGAGTGGGTCCAATATCATTGATCGTAAAAAGTGGTTCCACACATACAATGGTTCCGACGCCCATGCTATAGGGTAAGGATTTGTAAGGGTGGTTGTTGGCCTACAGTGGTTCAGGCTGCAGGGTTGCTGAATGACTAAAGAAACATTATCAGCAAGATGATAGAAAACTGTACATTTCTCATCACATTTACCACCCACTGCAACTTATACCAATGACAGAAATAAGCGCAGTTACAATAGCAAAATATGTGGGAGAGCGTCGCTATAATGTGACTATATTGAATTGCAATAATACCAAAGCTCAATCTCAAATCGACCTGTTCAATCTTCACATCATTGTGTCATTTGTGCACATCAAAAAAGCAGTTTCTCATTTCTTTGAACAGGTTGCAAATGCTTGTGTACATCCATGCAAATGATTATGTGCAATTCTCTGCTGTTTCCTACATTATCAGTTGCTTATGTCATGTTGATCAAAATGTATTATAATGGGTCTCTGTTGAATATAGTCTTACCCCCCCACAACATTTAGGCATTAGTTCATAGCATAAGTCTTTACATGCAAAATGGTTGAACAAGTTGTCATAAAATGTCAAGCATATTTCTATACATTTCTGTTAGACGTTCATATTTCTACTTTGGTTTTTCAGTTTTTTTTTTGTGCTATGCAGTGCTGTCTTTTCCTTTCTGTATCGCAATGACATGGTCTGTCTACAAATTACAGTACAAACAGTGAAAGCGTAAATGTGAATCTTGTCCAGTCTCTTGCATTCAAACTCCCACATACACTTAGGTGTAACCTACAATTTACAATAATTGTCATAAAAATTTTTGCCATATTTACATCAGAACATCCCTCCAGAGTACAGTTATATTGACAAGATGACTTATTCATACACAATGACACAAGGACTTGTCATTCTGATGGCACTAACATGTTCATTGACACAGATATTTACTTTTGAGAGATGAACTAAGGATTTTGAGCAAGAGACTGGCTTTTGCAGGTCATCCATGGTGTTTTGCTATTTGTACAAATTGTTTTGAGAAATGCACTTGCTGTTTTGCAAATGTCGAGGATGATTCGAGAAATGTACCAAAGCGACTGAGAAAAACTGTAACACAGTATTTGTAATAGAAAGGATTTAATGACTAAATCACACTTAAAAAAATAGTTTCAAAATGGATCTATGAGATGGTAAAAACTTACCATTAATCGTACCCAGCATGAATAGAATGTTACCTGAGGGATAGAAAGAGAGAGAGAGAGAAGAAAAGAAGAGCCAAAGAGAAGGCCCTAAGAAGAGGGAGCCAGAGAATCAAGAAAGCCAGAGCTCTTTTATCCTTTTCTTTACCATGTGACTAAACCCAAACAAGACCAAATTAGAGCAAACTTCCCCCACTGCACTAAAGGTGTGACGGCCTACAGGCCTTCAGCATCTCTTTGCTTTACGAATTCCAAATGGCCCTTTTGATAAGACAGATGGGGGTTGAAAACAGTAACTCAAATGTCTTTGTTCAATTACAAATATCTTCGATTATTTTCAATCCTACAGATTAGAGTTTGGGGTTACGTTTTATTTTACAGTATGTGTACTTACAGTGTAGTTACCCAAGAAAGTACTGGTAATATAAGGTAAATACATGGGTTAAAGGAGTAGTTAACTTTAAAATGAAAATTACCCTATGATTTACTCACCATCAAGCCGTCCTTGGTGTATAAGACAATCAGAGTTATATTAATAAATATCCTGATGCTTCCAAGCTTTATAACGGCAGTGACGGGGCCATTGAGTTTGAAGTGATGGGGTTTTGTAAGAAAAATATCCATATTTAAAACTTCTAGCTTCCGCCTGACCACTTTCCATATTGAACTTACAAAAAAGCGTAACTGGCGCGAAGTATCACTAGAACTGCGTTTTGCACTGCGAGAGGCGTTACACTTTCTGCGTACGTTGAATATGGAAGGCGGTCCGCCGGAAGCAAGATATTTGACTTTATAAGGTTTTAAATGTGGATATTTTTCTTACAAAACCCCATCGCTTCGCTTCAGAAGGCCTTTATTAACCCCGCAGAGTCGTGTGGAGTATGTTTATCATGGATGGATGTGCTGCTTTGAGATTCAAACTCAATGGCCCCCATCACTGCCATTATAAAGCTTGGAAGCGTCAGGATATTTGTTAAAGAGCCCCTATTATAGATTTTTGAAAATGACCTTTCATGTAGTGTGTAACACAGTCCTAATTAAATGTAAACATCCTGCAAAGTTTTAAATCTGAAAGTGCTGCGTATATAAAGCTATTGCCTCTGAAAAGTAAGAGTCGACTCTGAGTCAATTAAACAAATCGTTTTTTAAACAAATCGCAAGCCGTTTTGTTGTGACGGCAAGATGAAACATTAGCATATTGCCCGTCCACTTATTGCACGCACATTGTGTTTCATATTGTGTAGGTCTCTGGCTAACCGGCTAAGTCACGTTATTACTGTCTTACTGAAATACTACTGTAAATCAGCTGTGGGCTGCAGTAAAACTGTGTCTATTAATGCAGATTGTCTGTCGTTCTTACTACTTTGAGTAAAGATAAAGGATGGAGCAAGATTTGTTTTGCTAACTTTAATGTTAAATCAGTCATTCACGTTAGTGCTGGGCTAACGTATGTGCTGTTATTGATACAGTTCCCGCATGTGCACCGCAATACATTAGACACACACACACACAGGTTTGTTGATGTACACACACTTGCTAATGCTGATTGTGAGGGATTACAGTTGAAACATCTCATAATGTATCTCAAACTGAGTAGCATCACCGAGAAATGTCCTGCTCAAGGTTCAGGTTGAATAACTAGTTCTTCCAAAGTTTTCATCATCGATTCGGACTCGCGCTGGGATTTATGTAAAATCGAAGTCACTGTTACTGTCTTTACAGTGTGTACTATCGCTGAGGTTTAGGAAGTTCAGTTATGTAAATGGGCGTTTAGCTTCCGAAATACGCGCTGTACATGGTAGACCAATCACAGAGCTCGTGGAAAGGAGGGATTTAGAGAGACTGAGTCGTTTGAAAATCATTGAACATTGTGATGTGCAATATATTATGAGAAAATTAAGCTGTTTTTTGACCTTTGGTGCATGTAAACCTGTTGTTGGAGACCTCCAAAACAAAATTAGAAAACGTTAAAATTGCATAATTGGGGCACTTTAATATAACTCTGACCGTGTTCATCAGAAAGAAGAAAGTCATATACACCTAGGATGGCTTGAGGGTGAGTAAATCATGGGCTAATTTTAATTTTGAAGTGCACTACTCCTTTAAGGTTAGATTTAGGGGCAGGGTTATTGCAATTACTATTATAAGTACAGAGCATTTTAGGGTTAGTTGTGTGTAATTATGCATAATTTATAGTTGTTAATGCAGTAACTACATGTTTGTTACATGTAGTTACTGCAGTAATAACTATAAATTATGCAAAATTACTTACATAATTACACCAACATTTTTGCATAATTCATTGTGCTCTACATACTATTATACATTCGGTTAGTTTTGGTTTGGTTTCACATTGCAATTATGTGAGCGCACTAAAGAACTTTACATGACACACTTGCGTCCACTCGTCATCATCTATGTGGGCGGCATCTGGACATTGATTGGTTTGTAAACGGACGTGCGTCTGACGTCAAGAATGAATGAACGGACACATATCGCTGCCACTATTGAACAGTGCGCATTCAATATGACTATTTTTTATTTGTTACGTTTAAAAGTGGACATTTCAAGCTTTATATACAGTACACATATTTCTCATGTTTGTGAGACAAGTAGCTACTGAGTTTCGGCTCCAGTTCATGTGCAAAGCATGTGATCGCTCCCACGATTATTGTCTGCTATAGACTATTTGCTTCTTATTTATTAAATCCAGGCAATTATCTGATTAAACGTTGATTAAAATTAAGACACAATTTATACAAAACAAAATTCACATTAAAGAAAGGCTTTCTAAGCAAAATCATACATTTCGTTCAAAATCATTTCTGACCTTCTGTCTTCTGACATATTGCGCATATTTTCACTTTTCATAATGTAGCCTAGATTGAATTTAAAAATAACTTTATAATATTTAAACATAAACAGGAACTTCCTGAAAATGGTCTGAAAGTACGAACCATACAGAAAATGCTTTCACACTAGAAACGAACAGAACCTTTGTTCAGTTTGATCCGGACCGAGACTACCACTTTTCATCGGACCAAATTCCGTCTGTTTGGTCCAGACCGTGGTACGGGGGAGGTTTCACACCTGCAATTTTGATTCGGACCAAACTGAAAAGTCTGAAAATCCGGACCAAACAAGGTAGGTGTGAAAACGCCCTTAATCAACTGTGCTTTTCTTGAGTTTTTGATTGTACTTTGACACATTATTACACCAAATTGTACTAAAATAAGAAAATAACTATTACTTCTAAGATGATGACTGGACATGCAACATAATGAGGACATGCATTGTTGCATACCAGTTAAAGTATTTATTGCATGTATAAAATATTGCAGTATATTTTTGTAAAACTATATATACGTTTTACCAATATTTTGTATTTGCTTCTATTTTGTATTTTTTGTTATAATTTTGTTATTTTGTATATAAAATTCGGTATGCAGTATATGTAGCATGCTAGTATTCCCCCTCTCTCTCTTTATATCTGTCACTCTTGACTGTTTCCCTCTGACTATCTCCGTCTGACTCTTTGTCGGGGCAGCCATTTGAATCACGGATTCCCCGTCTCTCCAGATGTGATGTGCTGCTGTTTGCAGCATGCAGTTTGATTCTGCGTGACTGCGTGACACACTGCAGAAAATCTAAAACCTCTGCGTGGCTGCGAGCCAGCGATGCCTGCGAGAACATCCTCCCATCTGCCATGTGTACTTGGCAGCGTGTGTCTCACTCTAGTTTATATACAGAAGGATACAGTGCTTTGTGGAACAGTGTGTTTCTCTGCAGTTTCAGGTCTGTTGCCATGTTGGAGAAATATTTAGCAGTGTTGTAGACAGATACAGAAAGGTATAATTGTGATGCCCTGATGTTAATCGAAGAGTTCATCATCCAAAAAGTCACTATTTACTCTCCCTTATGATGCTTGCTTTAGTGTCTTTATTGAAGCTTGAAAGCTTTGGTTTCCATGGAAGAAAGAATGTGTTTAGAATGACATGAGGGTGAATAACAGAGAAACAGAATTGTAAAGTTTGGGTGAACTGTTCATGTGAACGGGTTCATCTGTCGTTCCAAACCCGTAACACCGTCTCTACACTGGACGCGACAAAGCGACCGATGCAAAGCATTTGTCCTTCATGTCAGCACTTCTTAAATAGAACTAGACAGTTTACTGTTGGGATTTGTCATGTCGCATTGCACCGCATCTATAGACAACATCACTGATTATAATGGGTTATATTGTCTTTTGTTGCGTCGCATCGTGACATTCGCGTCCGGTGTAGACACGGTGTAAGACTTTCATTTATCTTTGGATCACAAAAGAAGATCTTTTTGCATTCTGTCCCTCCATTGAGAGCTACGCAACTACCACTTTAACTGATGGCTGATCGCTTTATATGATGAACAGATTGAATTTATTCACATATAAACATTCATCAACTCACACTCAAGCATGTTCGCTTGACGTTTGAGAACCAATGAGGTTCATTCTCGTGTAACGCAACACGTTTGAGCTTCTGCAAGAACCAATGAGGTTCATTCTCGTGTTACGCAGCACGTTTGAGCTTCAGCAAGAACCAATGAGGTTCATTCTCGTGTTTCACAGCACGTTTGAGCTTCTGCAAGAACCAATGAGGTTCATTCTCGTGTTACGAAGCACGTTTGAGCTTCTGCAAATGTTTAAAGGCCCACTGAAATCAAAATAAAGTTTTTTAGCTTTTAGTATGATTATCTTTGCCTTAATGTTATGAATACGCTGGTGTGTTCCAAAACAATGACAAAATTGGCATTTAGGCGATATAAGCATTCAAAACTTACAGTCTATCACTTCCGTTAAAACGAATCACAGATTTTGATGACATCATCGCAGACTTCAACTACTCATCAAATCTTCTGTCCAATCAAATGCTCTTTAGAATCTGAAGTCCCGCCCCCTGCATTATAAATAGACCCTGAACTGCGTCTGAAAACAATCAGTTGTTCACGCATTTACTATTTTCTACATGGTGAACGGCACATAGCGCACTATATATGCGATAGGAAACGATTCAGACGGTGTAAATATGTTTTCATGTTTTCATGAAGTCTGGGTTCACGATAGTTTCACGTGCACCGGAGTAGCGCACACACATAGTCTGGACCAGAGTCAGCGCAGACAACAAAACATATCGGACCCATTTAAATGCTGCACAGAGTGCTGTATTTCAAACCGATATGGAAGAGATTATGATGATAGACAGTTAGATTCGGAGGAAACTGGCTTTAAAAAAACAGAAAGGCTCTAGTCAAACTGTGGTAATAAAGAAACGCTATTGGCTGTTTCAAAAAAGGGGAGGAGCTGCTAACAGCTGGAGCCGTTTCAATGGAAATTATGTCAACACATTGAATAATGCTGCGCGGTCCAAGGCACTTCAGTGGGCCTTTAAATGTGAATAAAAGCCTAAATTAACTCTGTTCACCATATAAAGCGATCCAGTCTCTTCAGAAAATGTCGACTAAACCGATTCAATTCATATAGATTAGTTTTACGAGCTCTTTATAAACTTTTTGAAGCGTCAAATTTTCAGTTGTGTTTCTTCAAATAGTTCAAATAGATCTTCAATTGTGTTCCAAAGATGAACGAAGGTCTTATAGAGACACGCGTCATAATCTAAAGACCACGCCCACCGGGGGGGAAAACAATCGATCGCTCTCCATTGACTCTGCATTGCGTGAAGCAGCATCCTTGTCATTTCGGACTTATAACAAAAAACAGAACAATGTCTAAAAGCGGATATGTGAAAAAGTGTACAGCAAACAAGCTAAACAAAAGCCACAACCAAAAACCCAGAAGTTTTTATAAACTATTGACCCCAAAAAATGAGCGTTTAAGGACAAAAAAGTGGATACAGGCCATTGAGACGGAGCGCGACATGTTATATTACACTGAGAAGTACACCCACTAGAGGGGAACGTGATCAGCGACAGGAAATATAAAATATAAACCTGACATTTGGATATTTGACTTAACAGTGACAACATATTTACTGCACACATACGCATACTGAGTGTCAGGATCCCAAAATGTACCCATTCTTCCTGCTGAAGCGTCACGTTTTACTGCCTTTATCCACTTTTGTCTCCTTAAACTCTCGTTTTTTTGGGTCGACAGCTTATAAAAACTTATTTCTGTGTTTTTTAGCTTGTTTGCTGTACACTTTGTCACATATCAGCTCACATATCAGACATTGTTCTGTTTTTTGTTATAAGTCCGAAATGACAAGGATGCAGCCTCACGCAATGCAAAGTCAATGGAGAGCGTTGGATTGTGCCCCCCCCCCCCCCCCCCCCCCCGGTGTGGGCATGGCCTAAATACGCTCTGTCTCTATGGGTTTGGGACGATAATGACAGAATTGACAGGGTTGCAAGCTTTTGTTTACAGTAACAGGTTGGCGTGGCAGCGGTTTTATTTGGCGGCGTTGGAGGATGGGGTGAACCCAAACAGATCTCTGTCCTGTTGTTCTCTGAGTAGAAACACAGTTTTGATCATGGTCAAATGCCAATGCTAGTGCCATTATTTTCTTTGGTTACACTTTATTTTAAAGTGTCAGTATACTGTACAGTGTAATAATACATTTAATACTTACTACAGGGTTAGGATGAGGGTTTGGTTTAAGGTTAATAGCATGTAATTATGCATAATTTATATTTATTATTACTGTAACTACATGTAACATGAGTAACAATGACACTGTAAATTGAAGTGTTACCTTTTCTTTTTTCCCATGTTTTTTTCCAATATAGCTGTTAGTGAATGTAAAAGCTCTGCGAAGTTTCAAAGATTGCAAATACATTGCAAATAGTTATTGTCTCCTAAAGGAAAGAATCGATTCTGAACTGCTGAAAAGAGTCGTCAGCAATTCCAGTCTCACTTCCTGTTATGTACCTACAATGTAACAAATTGCATAATGCCAGCCTATTGTAACCCACAACGCATTGCACTCAACCTTGCATTTGCACTGTGAACCGAAAGCTATAGAAACTAAGATTTGTATCTCCTTTGACACACTGTTTGATCAAACTGCCACATGAAAATATATTTAACAGAAAGTTTATTTAAAGATGCCACTCACAGTGAATTCAACATAGTTGTAAGGTCATGTGACAACAATGGAGCAAGGGACAGTTAAACTGCATTCTGTTTCATATGCTACTTATTGAAAAGTAGTCGGCAGCCTAGAGTAATACTGTGCAGTTTGCTCATATTTCATTCAGAACATTGAGACATTTTTCACAATGTTAACTAATGTATGATGCTCATCTCTGACTTTCTCTGTGTGTGTGTGTGTGTGTGTGTGTGTGTGTGTGTGTGTGTGTGTGTGTGTGTGTGTGTGTGTGTGTGTGTGTGTGTGTGTGTGTGTGTGTGTGTGTGTGTGTGTGTGTGTGTGTGTGTGTGTGTGTGTGTGTGTGTGTGTGTGTGTGTGTGTGTGTGTGTGTGTGTGTGTGTGTGTGTGTGTGTGTGTGTGTGTGTGTGTGTGTGTGTGTGTGTGTGTGTGTGTGTGTGTGTGTGTGTGTGTGTGTGTGTGTGTGTGTCCGTATGTTTCTATAGTAACCACCACATTGTCTCCGGGCTCAAGTCACGCCAGGAAGTGCAACGAAACCGAGAAGACACACTGCGTTAACGGTGGAGACTGTTATTTCATACATGGTATAAATCAGCTGTCCTGCAAGTAAGTTACACACATTCATCACACATTCATTTGATCTCACGTTGACAATCCATAAACTTTTCATTGGTCAGTTTGTGGGCTTATATTTGATTACACACAGAGTGTTCATTGAAACATTGGTTTGGCATCACCAGACCAGGACTGTCAAATTAACATTTTAATCTAGATTAAAACTATTAAAAAGTAATGCAACAAAAGTTGATAGCACTTAATAATGGCCCCTGACCTATACATAAATTCCACAATAAGAATTGTTCCTGCCATCAGAGCAGTTATTTTAGTATTATTTATTAATATTTTGAATTATCTTTTTTTTTTTTTTTTTAAGTTTAGGACATTTTGTTGTGTGCTTCTGTCATTTTTATTAGTTTTTATTTTCTATATAGCTAACTTAGTTTTTAATTCAGTTTAGTGCTTCAATTTAAACTCATTTTAGTTAGTTGCCAAGGCATTTCAAATTTTTATCTAGATTTGATTCTGATATTTATATTTTATTTTAGCTTTATTTCAAATGCAGAACACTTTTACTTAACACTAGCAACACTGCATCTGAGAAATTCAACAACCAACTTCTGGAAATACCCTGTATGTTGTGTAGTGTTGCAAAGGTGCGGAAAAGTTCTGATACATTTCTAGAAACTTTCCAAAAGTTTCCCAAAATGTAAAAAAAATCCTGGAAATCTTCTGAAAACTTTGCAACCTTGATGTTCTGTGTACACTCTAAAAAAGTCAGCGATTGGGTTGTTTTAACCCAGCAATTGGGTTGTTTTAAGCAAATATTTTAGCAAACACCGCTGGGTTAAAACAACCCAAATGCTGGGTTAAAATGACCCAATTGCTGGGTTAGTCCATTTTCATTGGGTTAATTCTAACCCAGCATTTTTTAGAGTGTATGATAATATGATTATGGTTAATTTGTACTGATAAAATGTGTAATGGTAGCCTGACGTCGTCATACTCAGATTTTAGTCAGAATATGAGTCTGGTTCTGCTCCATTGGGCTGTGATTATGGGGCGTGTTTCAACCGAACCAGGAAAGAAAATGCCTCTGCACTCAATTGGATAGAGCTACAACCAATCAGAGCAACGCATAGTTATCAACAGAACTCAACTGCACACACACTGGAAGAAGTAGAAGAAGAAGATGAGTGTAAACGATCTTTGCCGGTGTTGTAAAAAATTATTTAAAGATACACGGAGTACTTACCAACACGATCATCATTTTTGAGAGAAATAGTGAAGGTGAAGGCTAGTTCTCCGTATAGGATTAGAACGAATTCAACCCAAGCACTCTTTGGTGACATGGATGATTACATCACTGTTGATCATCTCTGCATCATCGTATAAAGACAATTTGACAATTTGATCTGGTTCGAGCATAGTTGCTCCACAACGGATCAAGTCCAGACGGAACTTCCCAACCTTAAATGTTGTGGGCGTGGCTAAATTCGGCTAGTGTAATGGAATTGTTCACCCAAAAACGAAATTATCCCATAATTTACCCTCAAGCCATCTTAGGTGTATGACTCCTGGCTCTTCCCAGCTGGCATTGAATGAGTTTTTGAAGCTCCAAAAAGCACTTCCATCATCATAAAAGTAATCCAAACAACTCCAGTGGGTTAATAAATGCCTTCTGAAGTGAAGTGATGCATTTTTGTAAGAAAAACGTCCATATTTAAAACTTTATAATCTACAATCACTGGCTTCCATCAATGGCCGTATGTGCGTTCACGAGTTACTGGAATGCGCTTTTTGGAGCTTCAAAAACTCGGACACTATTCAATGCCATTACAAAGCTGGGAAAATCCAGGATATTATCTAATATCAGATTGTGTTTGGCTGAAAGTACACACCTACGATGGCTTGAGGGTGAGTAAATTATGGGATAAATTTAATTTTGGGGCGAACTAACCCTTTAAGAAGTACAGTAAGAGCAGTTATATGAACGTATTAGAATTTCATTCCATTTCACTTCCAAACTCAGTTCAAATTCAGGAATTTAAAAGGCATTTTATTAATTTCTACATGCACACAATGCTGCAACGTATAGGATCCTGAAACAGTGTAAGTTATAATTGTTTGGACCTTTGCTGGGAAAGAAATTTCGAAACTCTTGTAACATTAATTGAATAGTGCTAGTCTAGAGAGAGCCAAAGAAATGACAGTGTATCTGAGGGTCTGGAGGAAGGGGAAAAGGTTTGCCATGTCGTCTGTCAGGTCTGTCGATGTATACTGCCGCGTTATCAATAGTGCGCTGAGTTACTGCTCCCCGGTGATAGCATGGACACAATGCTCCGTTCTTATCAGCCGTTTCCGACAGGGCAGCTCAGATTTACGGTGTGTGCGGCAATTTTTTAAAGGAAGAGAAACAAAGCCATTAAAGCTGTTTAAGGCTCAAACCCTTTAGGGAGATGTCATCCTTTAACTGTGACTCGTCAAGTCGATCTCTTTAATTTACAGAACAGAGCGTCTGAAGGGTTAATGGCCCTCAGGGAAGCGCAGACTGATTTGGAAATAGTGTGTGTTGCTCTTGGCTTTCTTGACACAGTGATTCACTTATATGCCTGCAAGTTTGTCTTCAACAGCGCTTAAAGCTTTACTTCACAGTACAAGTGGGCGGTATGACCAAAATCTTTTACCACGGTGTAAGACATTTTATATCTTGGTAACAGTATCACTGTAGTTATTTGTGGTGGAGATTCAGTGAATTAAATATATATTATAAATGAATCGTACTTCATCTCATTGAGTACTGTCTCTTTTTTATGTGATTGGTGCAAGATATTATATATATATATATATATATATATATATATATATATATATATATATATATATATATATATATATATATATATATATATATATATATATATATATATATAAAATACTATATTTAAATTTTCTATAATTTTATTATGTAGTGCAATATTTTAAATATATATACAGGGAGTGCAGAATCATTAGGCACGTTGATTTTCTGATCATATTTTTTTTCCAGGCACATTTTACCAATTCCAAACCACAGTAATCCTAATAACTACTATTGATTTAGTACTTAATAATGTTTAAGTGATATATAATTGTTCATGAAGGCTGGAAATGAAAAACACCTTATATTCAGGTGTGCAGAATTATTAGGCATGTTTTCTTTTACAGATAAATTGAGCCAAAAAAGAGATTTAACTCAGACTGAAAAGTCAAAAAGTATTAAATGCCCATGAGAAGGATGCAATACTAATGCAATACTAGACATTACAGTTAAGGCATGACCATTGGACAGTGAAATGCTCGTTGGGTCAGCAGGATCTGACAAAAACAGGTGGTGAAGAAAAGACACCTGTTAACTGCAAAAGAATTAAGGTGAAGAATTAAGGGTGAAACCATCAGGAACCCTTTAGTCTCCAGCGCCACCATTTTCCAGAGCTGCAACCTACCTGGAGTCTCCAGAAGTGCAAGGTGTCAGGATCTCAGAGACTTCAGTTAGGTAAAGAATCCTAAAAAATGACCCCCACTAGATAAGAATCATAAGCTGAAGTGTTGTAAAATACATGAAGAAGGTTTTTTTATAGGCTTAATGGACAGATAGGTTGAGAGTGACTCTTGAAGGACCAGCACCACATCCTCTAGTACCACTGTTTGAAGAATTCATCTTCCAGAATCTGGCAGTACGTTTTGGGAGTTCATTTTTAGTCCATCTCTGCAAAACGGACTTCAGGATGGACTAAAATGAACTCCCAAAACGTACTGCCAGATTCTGGAAGATGAATTCTTCAAACAGTGGTACTAGAGGATGTGGTGCTGGTCCTTCAAGAGTCACTCTCAACCTATCTGTCCATAAAGCCTATAAAAAAACCTTCTTCATGTATTTTACAACACTTCAGCTTGTGATTCTTATCTAGTGGGGGTCATTTTTTAGGATTCTTTTCCTAACTGAAGTCTCTGAGATCCTGACACCTTGCACTTCTGGAGACTCCAGGTAGGTTGCAGCTCTGGAAAATGGTGGCGCTGGAGACTAAAGGGTTCCTGATGGTTTCACCCTTAATTCTTCACCTTAATTCTTAATTCTTTTGCAGTTAACAGGTGTCTTTTCTTCACCACCTGTTTTTGTCAGATCCTGCTGACCCAACGAGCATTTCACTGTCCAATGGTCATGCCTTAACTGCAATGTCTAGTATTGCATTAGTATTGCATCCTTCTCATGGGCATTTAATACTTTTTGACTTTTCAGTCTGAGTTAAATCTCTTTTTTGGCTCAATTTATCTGTAAAAGAAAACATGCCTAATAATTCTGCACACCTGAATATAAGGTGATTTTCATTTCCAGCCTTCATGAACAATTATATATCACTTATACATTATTAAATACTAAATCAATAGTAGTTATTAGGATTACTGTGGTTTGGAATTGGTCAAATGTGCCTGGAAAAAAAATATTATCAGAAAATCAACGTGCCTAATAATTCTGCACTCCCTGTATTTGCATATCAAATGCAAAAATATAAACATTAAACCCTTAAAAAGGTATATATAAAAAATAAAAGTAAAATAAACTAAAAGGAATAATCTGGGTGGAATTATAGAAAACAAAATAAAGTGCAAAACACATTTAAATAAATATATAATTAAAATGCTTTATACAGCTCTCAATTATTTCAAATCTTTTTTCTATTTAAAAATGTCTAATTATACAGCCTGGCTTTACTCCGTAAAACCATAAAGTTGTGTTTTTTATTAGTAAATTTGCATTTACAAATACTGAATTTGGGCAGAATTTCAAAAAGGTTAATTAAAACCGTTATTACCTTTGGATAATCCGTGGAGCCAAAAGAGTAAATTTTCCCACACGACCGAGACCAAAAAAGGTCTTAAACAATGAATGTTTTCATTATCAAATTTAGCACAAATATATTGACCGCAGTATAAAAGGTTTAGCAAAATCTCTACCGGTTGGCACATTTCTACTGTTTATATATATATATATGTGTCATACCTCCCAGCCGTATTTCAGAGACAATACCTTAACATGTTGTGTGTGTGTGTGTGTGTGTGTGTGTGTTACTGTAGCTCCTGAGGCAGATGAAATGCAGCCTGTCCCATTGACCTCTGCAGTAAATTCTACAGACAGGCTGAATGGTGAATTCCCCAGTAGAACTGAACTCTAAAATAGCCTCAGTATATAAATAATGAAAACTTGTGACTAGACGAAGCTTTTGGCACCATTATGAAGCTTTTAGGGACCTTATTTCGCTCCTGTTTGTCTTAGGACATTCTCCTCATTAACATGAGGTCTTATAGACCATCACAGAAGTGGAACTGATTGGCATTTTATGAGGAAGTAAAGCTTCCGATTATGTTTGATCTACTGTTGGCCCGAAGAGTATTTGGGCACCTACAGCATGCTTAAAATTGCATTAATTTTATTGCATTAGATCACAAAGTAGTCAAGCAAGTCAAGTGATATATGTACATAAATTATGTTCTTTCCCTAAACTAGTGTCACTTTTCTGAGCCGTTTTTTTTTTTTGCAATGACCTTTAGGCTACTGGTCAATTTGGTCAGGTCAGGATTGCTTAGGTTATTGTTACAGGTCACATGACAGTGGAGAAATGGCTACTGCAATAGGTGTGTCCGTCTTCAATAAGCGCTGAGTGGACCGTACATAAAGTATTGAATGAGATGTGTTACTGCTACATGAAAATGTATGAAACATCTGACAAATCTTACATCTGTTCCACTTCATCTGTGATAAAGTATGTGATGAATACCGTGCAAGGGTCAGTACGGGAAGCATAAAGTGTCCGACTTCACTACACACCTAAGTATGATAAATAGAAATATGAATGTGCATATAACATAATATTATTCTTATATCATATTATTGAGAATTCAGAACCCACATTATTACACAGCTGTCTGAAATGCTTGGTCAGCCGAGGTCAGTTATTCCCCAGTTTTCCGGCTGTATAATGACGATAATCCGGGTATTTGAGGCTGGCGCTTCTTTCGTGTCTCACATATCACTCCGCATATGCACTCTCTAACACTCTCTCAGTTATTGACTATATTTACTGTAAAATTAACCCTGATGACTTCAGTATTAAAGGGGTCCTACTATGTTTTTTTTAATTTTTTACTTTCTTTAGTGTGTAATGTTGCTGTTTAAGCATGGGAAAAGGTCTGCAAAGTTACAAAGCACAAAGTCACTCCAAAGTTATTCCCTGTATCAGTGCGCACTGTTTCTGAACTCCCTGAAACGCCTCCATTGTAGTCTCGAGTTTTCTTCCGGGAATGTACACATCACATTCCTCATTATTAATGCAGAGTAAAGGGGTGAGGCCTGGTTGAGTTGCGTTAGAAGTGTATTGAAACTCACAGTTACAGTACGGGGTGTGACATTTCCAAAACACACTCGAAGCCATTGACCAATCACAGCACACTGGTCCAGACAACCAATCAGAGCCCAGTGCGCTTTTCAGAAGGAGAGGCTTCATAGAGTAGTGTTTCCCAACCACGATCCTGGAGGCTCACCAACACTGCACATTTTGCATGTGTCCCTAATCAAACACACCTGATTCAAATGAACATCTTATTAGTGGAGACTCAAAGACCTGAAATGGGCGTGGCAGATCAAGGAGACATGCAAAATGTGAAGTGTTGGTGTGCCTCCAGGATCGTGGTTGGGAAACACTGTCATAGAGACAGGAACTAAACAGAGCGCTATATGACAAACTGGGAAGAGAGAGGCTGCAACAATGTCATATATGTGAAATCGTAATATTTTTTGGAACATTCAAGCATGAAATCCTACGGAGACTCTAAAGCAGGGGTGGGCAATTCCAGTCCTCAAAGCCCACCGTCCTGCAGAGTTTAGCTCCAACCCTAATCAAACACACCTGAACCAGTTAATCAATGTCTTCAGGATTACTAGAAGGCTACAGGCAGGTGAGTTTTATCAGGGTTGGAGCTAAATTCTGCAGGACTGTGGCCCTTGAGGACTGGAATTGCCCACCCCTGCTCTAAAGGGACATGGTTATGGAAAAGTTTTGCGTTAGGCTACATCAAGAACTCGGAAGTTTTGCGAGCGAATGCAAAGTTTCTCGGGGGAGGAAAAAATATTTGCGTTATAATTTTTCCTTTTTCCTTCACCAAGCCTCTTTAAAGGGATAGTTCACCCAAAAATGAAAATTAGCCCATGATTTACTCACCCTCAAGTCATCCGAGGTGCATATGACATTCTTCTTTCAGATGAATAAAATCTGAGTTATATTAAAAATGTTCAGGCTAATCCAAGCTTTATAATAGCAGTAATAGTTGCTCTGTTTTTGAAATCCATAAAAAATGCATCTGTCCGTCTAATAACACACTCCACACGGCTCCGGGGTGTTAATAAAGGCCTTCTGAAGCAAATCGATGCGTTTGTGTAAGAAAATATCCATATTTAAAAATGTATTGAATTTTTTTCTATGGCTCTGCATCAGCCGTCTCCGCGCCATCACTTCCGGCGAATAAGGTCAAAACACATGCAAAATACTGGCGCGATCATAGATATATACATAGATTCCTCATTAGTGCCTGCGCGGATCGGTCGAATGAGGCATCTATGTATATATATCTTTGATCGCGCCAGTATTTTGACCTTATTCACCGGAAGTTATGGCGCTGAGAATACTAGCTGACATT
This sequence comes from Gobio gobio, assembly GCF_949357685.1. Taxonomy (NCBI): domain Eukaryota; kingdom Metazoa; phylum Chordata; class Actinopteri; order Cypriniformes; family Gobionidae; genus Gobio; species Gobio gobio. Next base: position 46,076,592 of record NC_137109.1, read on the forward strand.
CGTCTGATAAGAGATAAAAAAAATAACATAAATACTGTTGGGTTTCTCGCAGAAACTGATAGTTTCGTGTGTTAAGACTAGTGATCAACTGATATATCGATTTACCAATATTTTCCCCGATATTTAAGCATTTTACCATAATCGGATATCGGTTTTGTAATATCGGATTTACCGATAAAGGCCGCCATTTTCTGGGCACTTTGAAAACTGCGCGCAGGATCGGCATTACAGCGCATCTGAGGCGAGACGAGACAACAGCGTGCACAGGTAAAGTATACTTGCCTGCTTTGCTGTAATTAGTAAACTTTATTTAACATGAGACATTAATACACAAAATTAGATGTTACATAAATGCCTGAAATCTAGCTAGTTTACTCAGGATTTGACGGATTATTTTACATGCCTCCGTGAGCTCGTCTCTCTTAGAGACAAGCTCACCGAGTCACGTAAAATAATCTGTCAAGTCCTGTCCAAATACAGATGCAACTTTGCATGAATTAAATAATACAGCCATGAATGAGCACATGTTGGAAATTAAAGCGCTGAATTTAATTCTCTCTCTGTTGTCATCATTAGTCTCGTGAAGTCGTCTGTATTTTGCTGTTCACGCAGCGGGTTGATGCTCAGGAAATGCTCCACGGCCACCGCATATAACTTTAACAAGATTCACTTGTTTAAAACACCGTAATTAATTATATAAACATTTATTTAACCATTAATTCGCTAATGACCATCGAAGTAAACAACTCTATGGAAATTAATTATTTATTATCTCCGCGAACGATCGCAGTTTGAGTAGTTCTGTGTAAATGCATAGATAAACATCAGTTTGTCAGCAGATATTTCATGATCTAGAACGACAAAAACATTAATAATTCTGATATAACTTAACATACCATTTGAGAAATGCAATAAAATATGATGTTTTGTTTGTTATATTCCAACATTCCAGAGAATATTATTCAGTTATTTAACATTATCCAGCGAACTATTCTTCACTCTTTAACCTATTAAACAGTTTATAAATCTGCTAAAACTGTAGTTTAAAATTAAGTATTACATTTCGGAGCCATTTATGAAAACAAACGAAACAGGCTTATGCTGAAAGAGTCTGTTTTCTACACTACAACCTAGTTCTGCTCAACTGGGAGTATTAAACTACATTAAACAGCAATGCTATTTTTTCCCCAGGTGGTTTAGATTGTTTGTTTTTGTTTTTTAATTGGTTAGAATAACTTTTATGTGCTTTATTTATTTTACTTTACCTTCCATCTAATCGAAGATTTTATTTTTTAAACAAAAACAGTTTAGCAACAGTGCACTTTTTTTATTAATGCACTTTCAGACCCCTCTATTTATTGGTGTATAAATAAGATTTGTTTTGTTTTCTATGCAAGGAGGGAGTGATTGTTATAAATAAAATGGTTTGTTCAGTTCAGTGGTGATCGTGTCAAAAACAGAAGAATAACAGTAATTAAATATCCGTTCTGTATATTGGTTATCGGGCACATAAAAACAAAAATTATCGGTATCGGTTCTAAAAAATCAATATCGGTCAATCACTACTTAAGACATCAATGTGTCGCCACGAGCCGCATTGTTTAATAAGGATTCGTATGTCTGTGTGTTTTTACTCTCATAGCTCTCATACTCTAAAATATCCCCATTGACATGCATTATACGACTATCACACTGCAACGGTTGGAGTTAAAAATCTTCATTTGTGTTCTACTGAAGAAACAAACACACCTACATCTTGGATGCCCTGGGGGTAAGCAGATAAACATAAACATTTCGTTTTTGGGTGAACTGTCCCTTTAAGGGCTCCGTCAAAAGCAATATCAATACTTTGAAAAAAGGCCATAAAAGGTCCTCTTTAATAGTAGGCCTATGGTAATATTGTTGAAGTGCTATGATTGTTTTCCATTACACTGTAATGGACGTCCATCTTGTCTGAACTGGTCCATTCATTTAGACTCAAAGCTGCTTGCTAGGAACTAGGAACGTATTTAAGCATTTTCTAAAGATTTCAGAATTCATAGATTTAAACAAGCATATTTTTGTGTGTACATATTTCTCGAGTAAGACGATAACTCCCTAATATTTGATTGTGGCCCAATGGAGGATTCTGTTTTTGAGGGTGGTAAGCGCCCCCTTGAGGAATTGCCACCCAATTGAACCATCTGAATGAATCAGTTCACTAAAATGAATCGGGCTTCCCAACCCACACATCATTTTTGGAGCCATCCTAAAAATGGCATGAAATGACATGAGCCCTCTTTCCTCAGGTTCAAACTCTTCCAGTGACACCACAGCGATGACATCCTCAGGTGGAACAGCTCTCAGGGGTTGTTCTCTGTTGTTCTAACTGCATGTTTCTCTGCTCTCGTCTTTCTCTCTCTCCTTCTCTCTCTCCTCTTCCTCCTCATGTCTCTTTCTCCTCTACCCCCTCCCTCTCGTTCCTTCCTTCTCCCTCTGCGGGTTTGTTTCCCTTCATCAGGTGTCCAAATGACTATACCGGTGAACGCTGTCAAACCTCCGTTATGGCCGGTTTCTACAGTATGTCCATTTCTTCTTCCTGTCTGTCTGTTTGTCTGTCTGTCTGCTCTGAAGCTGCATGTTGGCTATGATGTGTGCGCATGTACATGTCTGCCTCTGTTTGCCCATTTGAAGCTTTTATTGGTTTATGAAGTAGACATTCATGGATGTGAATGGATTTAGTATGCATTGATATATTAGTAAAGTCAGTTTTTCCCCCAAGGATAAAGAAAAGAGGATAATTATAATGCAAGTGAAACAATAAAGCATGTTAACATATATAGATTAGGCTCCCATAGAGCAGAATTATATTCAAGAAGCAAGTGAGTAGGAATTAGTCCATCAAACAAATTCATGACATTTTTGACAAGCACTCATTGTTATCATTTAAAGGATTGTTCTGGTTCTATACAAGTTAAGCTCTTTGACAGCATCTGTGTCCACAGAAAATGATTTGTTGATAATGCATTTTAAATGGAAAACTGCACCACAATAAAACGTTAAAATACACAGTGTCACAAAAAATACACAATTTTTTATGTATAACCGCAAGACTTGTGTATATAATTTCATCAACTCATCTTTGATCACCAAAATTACATATTTAAACGTTTTTTTCCAGTGAAAAAAACTCTTAATTTCTGTCTTAAAATAGCTTGAATGTAACTCTACACCCTTGCTTCATTTAGTATATGTGGATTCATGAATATTCAAATTAGCTCCGCCCCCACCCACTCACACCAGCTCAGAGATCAACTCAGTAAACTTTACTGTAGTAAACGCTGCACAATGGTATTGCTCTTTACAATGTCGGACACATAACAGTAATTCATATGATTAACCTTTTGCTTGACTATGTTATCAAACAGCTAATAATGTGTTTTTCATGTCAACATAAAAATATACCGGCCTTCTCTTGAGACTCCCCTGCTGCTTCGTACGGATTTTGGCCGGACAGTCCGGATTTTAAGCCCTCTGTCCGGCGTAGCCTCAAGCCGGACACTCATTTGTCCTCCTTTTTGGAGTTGCGCTGAATCGGCCTATAAAACCCCGCTCTAGAATATTTATTGGGATGCAGCATCATAGCGTCTAATGCCGTAAGATCTCTGGTCATACAAATGATTGGCTGAAAGTGGTGTCAAATAAATATCTGATATATCATTGGTTAAAAACATAAACAAACCTCCACAACGTGCTGGCTACGTCATATCATAACGTTAACATGCCTAAACGTCAGACCTCATTTAATCCGGAATGGACAAAAGAGCATGAATTTATATCAAAAAGCACGCAGTGTCGCTGTGAAATGGACGTTAGTAGTCAAGGGAAAGCCGCCATTGACCGACACGCCAGCACAGAAAAACATAAAAGTTACCGACGAGCCCCAGGTATGTCTTCTTTTAGGTCATTTTTTCGAGAAGCAACATCACCTCAGGATGACAAAATCTCCGCTGCAAAGCTTTGTAAAGTCTATCATCACCAGTCATACAGAAATACATAGCCAAATAATCTGGCACAGTGCCAGAAAACATTACATTTCTGGACTTCTGGAAATAACAGAAATACAAAAAATAAACAAATAATGAATACGAAAAATAAATAAATACACATATAAATCATTTCAGTTCTGGAAGAGCTGCCTGAGCTGCTGCAGAGGGTGAACTTCTTTGTTAAGAACTGAAATGTGTATTTATTTATTTATTTATTTTTCGAATCCATTATTTGTTTATTTATGTATTTGTTACAGAAGTCCAGAAATGTTATGTTTTCTGGCACTGTGCACTTTGCAAGACAGGTTCATCTCAGTGGTCAGTTTTTAAAACCGACATTACAATGTCTTGAATAAATACACATACTGTGAACAAACCCTTTTTTGCCTCTTACACATGGATCTACATCAAGTAGATTTATCGTAGATCAAATTGTCTGGCAATGAATAGAGTAGGCTATTGCAGAATCACTGTATCACGATACCATCAGTATGATGGACAAAATTGTATTGTGCGAGTCCTATGCAATTGTTCTTGCCTCACTTAAAGGTAGGGTAGGTAAACTTTTTTTCCAAATTTGTTTAAACTTTCTTTATATATCAATACATAATTAAAATGTAAGTACTCTGAAAAAGAAAGTATAAAAATTGAGTGTCTGTAGACCTCTCACGACTGTTTTAAAGACAGCTCATTATTTCCATTCACTCCACCTTCTCCCTTCTGGGCTCTTTCCAAAGCCACGCCCCCAAAACACATGAACGCGCTACGCCGACCGCGATCAGCTCAGCTGGAAGACGCATTATTTACCCGAGGCGAGCGGAGAAGAAGTGCATGTAGTGACATCATGTCAGAATCACATGTAATAAAAAATCTAACTTTATCATTATGAATATAAACAAATAAGATGTCTTTTAGCACTCACTATCAAGCTAGAATACCGATACTGGTAAAGTTTAAAATACACACACAACACAGTGTCTACGACACACACAAATACAAGATAAAAACATCAGTAAACATAGGTAGAGAATATAAAAACAAACCAAGGGCCGAATTAAACGTGCAGGTAAAGTTCCCGGTGAACATGGTAAAAGAGTTTAGACAGAGGGTAGTAGCTAAAGCTATCTTAGTTCTAAAAAAAGTTCCTGGATGCGGTGTACTAGCTTTTACACATGCATTTTGTTATCTAAAGTTACATTTTGCGAAATTCAACACGACAGCGATCAACTTGAGCTAGGCATATTGAGTATTTATCATCTCTACTAATGGCTCGCTAAGTGTATAACATTGTAACTTTATGCTAAGTAATGTTATGTTAGCTATATTAGGCAGCTACGTGTGCTAGTGAGACATGCTTCATGAAAACATAAACCAAAAAAATGTATAATCAAAATGAAAGATTACCTGTCCAGCAGAAATACAGCCTCTTGAACTCCTCAAATCAAACAGGTGCGCCAGGGTTGCCAGGTTTTCACAACAAAATCCGCCCAATTGCTACTCAAAACTAGCCCAAAACAAGCCCAATCGTGTTTCTCCGGTAAAAATCGCATTTTGGGGGGTAAAATATGTGTCTTTTTGGTAGGGCTGCTTGCTAAAATTCGCAAATCCCGGGGCAAAATATCACATAATTGGGGTCGCTTCAACCCGCGGACATGAAAAACAGCCCGTGGCAACAGTGTGGAAGTAGCCCGACTTGGCAACACTGGGGTGCGCGCATGTTTGCAGATCCTGGAGCAAAAGGGATGGTAGCGAGAGAGAGTGACAGTCGCCCAAGCCAATCACTTGTTTCATCCCGGACGAAAATAATGAGCGGTGTTTATTGCAGATTAAAAAGTCTAGAGTCACTCGATTTTTATACTCTCTTTTTCAGAGTACTTACATTTTAATTATGTATTGACATATAACGAAAGTTTAAACAAATTTGGACAAAAGTGTTTTAGATCATTCTTACCTACCCTACCTTTAATGCCGCAAAGTGTCCTCCTTTTTGGTGTTATGGAAATGGCCACCCTAATAGTTAATGATATGCTAAAGCCCGCCCACACATTGACGTGATCGGTTTCAAGGTAGTTTGTGACGTAGAGAACACCATCGATTTCAAACCGTGTTTTTGTGACTGTCTTTGGTCCACTGCAGTTTGAAGGAGAAAATACTCTGCATGGTGTCGACTTCAGAATTTACTCAGGGTTTGTCTTAAAGAATATTAAAAATACCACATAGACATGTAAACAATGATAAAAACTTGATTTTCACCACAGGGGGTCTTTAACAATATATAATACTGTTCAAAAGTTTGGGGTTGGTATATGCTTTATATTTTTGCAAGTTCACCCAGGCGCATTTATTTGGTCAAAAATGCATTCTCTCGACATCTCTATTGGAATATACTTTAAAATGTAATTCATTTCTGTGATGGCAAAGCTGAATTTTCAGCTCTAGTCTTCATTGTCACATGGTCCTTCAGAAATCATTTAATATGCTGATTTTACTGCGATTCTCCGATATATAATGTTCAAAAGAACAGCATTTATGAAATTACATTTTTTAAATATTTTTACTGTCACTTTCGTTCAATTTAATGCAATAAATAAGGTTAATTTCTTTTCTTTCTGACCCCAACTTTGAATGGCATGTTTACATGAGACTAGTGTAATAGAATTGATAACTAAACTTGTCTGTGCAAAGCTAAAGGTTAAACCTTTTCACATGATACACACAAGAATAACAGAAAGGGGCTGTTTACACAGAAAGGTTCACCCACTGGCATTAACGTAACGTAACGTAACCAGTTAACCCACCTAGAACAGTAGTTCCAAAAGGACAAATTTAGACTACTTTACAGCTCCTGTTGACCTTAGTCAAAGAAGATGTTTTATTTAATTTAATGTGGATGAAAACAAGGCTGTCATTAGCTGTTTCCACCCCTATTTTTATGCGTGTGCTGGATGAAAATGCCAAGGTGCGCATAAATTCTAAAAAGGCATGCAAATAACCAACAATGGAAACACATTTACAAAATAAAAACCCTCATGACTTTGGCTCAACAGTGGATGTGATTGGATAACAGGACTAACCAGCAGAACAATCGCATTGCACAGCATATCAAATATGATCATTCTAAAATGTTCCCAGACGCCAGACATCCGAACGCAAGATAACATGACAGCGTTTATTGCGTTTCGTCCTCACGAGTCATTTATGATTTGCGAAAAAGAGCCATGTGGCTTCCCCCATTGCAGCAACTTCCATTTTTATTACAGATAATTTGCGCCAATTTCCAAGGAAGTGACGATTTGGTTCTCTTGAGCACATGGGATGGAAATGCTGCTTTATTATTTGAATATTTATTATTTTATGCGATATCTCAATTTTGTGCACAATTTAAATTCTTAACATTAGATTGAAACAAAGCTAATGTACAGTCCATTCAATAGGTTGATTTTTTTGGTAAGATTTATTTGATCATTTTGCCTGCAGAACAAGAATCAAGACAATATTCATAGCAGTAGTAAAATCTACTGAACAGATTACATTGGACATCATATTTGTTATCTATAACATACATTTTTGTATGGAAGAATTACTGCTTTCAAATCGTCTTTACCGCAAATATAACTTTTGTTAGTTTTTACACTCGTAACAATAAAGGGTATTTATTGCCATCGATCATCGGTTCACCCTCCGCCTATGAAGGTAAGGCTATGGCATGCGCTTCCCCTTTAAAAATACATAGATTTCCATAAAACATGTCGCAACAACCTACACATCCCAGCATAAACGCACCCTATGAATTATTGTTATTAAAGTGGCTACACTCACAAACCACTTTTAATTTGAACAGAAGAGCATGCATATTGTATGCGTGACCATGCGTTTGGACCAGGATTTCCAAAATCAAATCACTGAGCGTGCTTCTTAATGCACACCTATTTCGACATATCATATTGTTGTCTTGTCCATTTGGTTATTTCGAGAGAGAATCCCACATTTAGCCTATGTGGATGTCACTCCCAAAACTTTGCAGTGGGCCGCTGGTCAAGCATGAAAAACAAATGTTTTATTCTAATTCTGAATATAGGCTGTATCATATCGCCCAGAGCACTCTCTTTATAATCACTAAAAGCTGTCACTTATCTTCATCGCAATCTCACAAAGTTCTGTTATAATCAATTATGCTGCCAACAATGAATCTCTTATTAGCATAATGTCTACATTTTGTTATAATGAGATGAATTGTAAGGGTGGAAAACTCCGGCTTTTGAGTGGTAAGTGGATTCTAACTTGCCTCTGATTGGCCAATGCGTTCAAGAAATCAACAGATATGTCTTTGATTGGCTTGATTGCAAACACGTTGTAGATACGACCTTTGACGCTCTTCAGAGTGCAAACAGATATGCACTGAAGCATTTGGCAAATCTACTTCGCCAATTTGCTATCATTACGGAGAAAACTCATCCTAGACCAGCAGTTATTGGTAACTTTTCCCTCTAAATAGTCTCAGCCACAGACCGTTGGCTGAACGTCTGATGCATATGGCACACTTCAGGAAACACTTCAGGAGTTTCAAAGTCGTCATCTGATTGGTTGTATTCTACAGGATGTCCTAGAGACGAGTGTGTTGCGTACCTTTAACGGTCCGCCTGAAAACAAATGCTGTGACGCCAAACTTCCTTGTGGAAGAAGAACAACATCATTAGGCATGTGCCGGTATCAAATTTTCATGTTGCGATTACTTGCTGAAGCTTTTATCACGGTATACAGTATTATCACGATATTGAAATTCGTTGCAAAAAATTTTTTGTCATACTATAACAGGTTTGATAACGTTCTTATGGCAAAAAGAACCAAACATTTAAATACAATAAAGCAATACACAAAAATGTATAAAGTAAAAAATATTTAAAACAGATTAAAATGCTAAAGAATTATAAAGAACAATAGGTAACACTTTACAATAATGTCTCACTAGTTAATGCATTAACATTAACAAAGAATGAATAGCTACATTTTTACAGAAGTTATTCTTCTTTGATAATGTTAGTTAAAAAAGGCAACTGTTAGTGTTAGCTCAGATCCATTAAATAATAGTTACAACTTTTGATTTTAATAATGTGTTAATAAATGCTAGCATTTACATTTAACTAAGAGTAATACATGCTTTAGAAGTATTTTTCATTGTCAGTTTTTTAATGAATGAACTAATATTAAATAATAGAGCCTTATTGTAAAGTGTGTGATTGAACAATCAGAACATATTCAAACAAAATCTAGGGCATGTAATTTATTCCAGATTAAAATATAAAATGTTTAAGTTTGAAAATGAATAGCCTTAAGTCTTTAAGTAATTGGTTATGTGATGAGATTTGTTTACGAGGGTTACCGAGGAAACGGCTGCGTTTCTGCTGTTCTGTCAGCGCCCTCTGCTGTCAGAGAGTGAATGTGCACTTCAGCGCGTCTCCTTCACTCGTTCCGCCATGTGCTCGGCTCATGCACGTTGGGTCTGTTTACATCAGTGCGCGTTCCTCTTTGACATGTTGTTCATTTTAAATGGTAGATGGGTAAAGTATTCTTAAAATGCATTCTAAAAATCTGAATTCGTAAGAAATAATTATTCACGGTATTTTGAAGTGCCCACGTGTGTGTGTGTGTGTGTGTGTGTGTGTGTGTGTGTGTGTGTGTGTGTGTGTGTGTGTGTGTGTGTGTGTGTGTGTGTGTGTGTGTGTGTGTGTGTGTGTGTGTGTGTGTGTGTGTGTGTGTGTGTGTGTGTGTGTGTGTGTGTGTGTGTGTGTGTGTGTGTGTGTGTGTGTGTGTGTGTGTGTGTGTGCCCGCGCGCGGATCCCTTTAGACATAGGCTGTCAGTCTCTGTTCAGGAATTGATTCACGGAAATTTGTGGTCTTCTTTTTAATATGTGGCTCCAGTATCGCTAGCAAACATCAAACGGAGTCACTGACATTCTAAAGTAAACTTTGAATCGGTCTGGATAATCCGCAGCTCCTTGATAAGAGGAACTCTCCTTCCTCTCTACGCGATCGCAGAAGTGGATGGACCCAATATTTAATTTTTTCATTTTTAAGAGAGAGGACAAAAAAAAACATCCTCACTACTTGAAGACGCATTTTGTGTTGTTTTGCGGTTTTTTTCGTAAAACATTAATTAATACGCATCGGACTCAGTGTGCAAGGTCTCTGTGCGTGACAAATTTTTCGGATTACGAATACGAAAAAACGCATGCGAAAATTCGGACTCAGTGTGCAAAGGCCTTTAATCAAAACTAGTTAGCACAGTATTTGAATAGAAAGGATTTAATGACAAAATCTGGTTATGGTTACACTTAAAATAGTTTCAAAATGGATGAATGAGATGATAAACTTATACCATTAATCGTACACAGCATGAATACAATGTTACCAGAGAGAGAGAGAGAGAGAGAGAGAGAGAGAGAGAGAGAGAGAGAGAGAGAGAGAGAGAGAGAGAGAGAGAGAGAGAGAGAGAGAGAGAGAGAGAGGAGAGAGAGAGAGAGAGAGATGAGAGATGAGAGAGAGAAGAGAGAGAGAAGAGAGAGAGAGGGAGAGGAGAGATGAGAGAGAGAAGAGAGAGAGAGATGAGAGAGAGAGAAGAGAGAGAGAGAGAGAGATGAGGAGAGAGAAGAGAAGCCCAGATGACTTCAAGAGCCACAGGAAAAGAGAGAAGAGAGCCACAGTTCCAATCCTTTATCTATTCCTTGACCATGTGACTGAAACCAAATGTAATCTTTTAAACTGACCAATCAGACCAAAACTCACACATAACATTCAAACTGACCAATCAGACCAAACTTCCCCCCACTGTCACACATAAATATGTGGCACCTCATGTGGCCTACAGGCCTGCCTTTTGTCTTCCAGGTGGTCCTTCGGATAAGCAAATGTGTTGACAACAGTAAAGCAAATTTCTTTGTTGGATTTCAAATATCAAATATCTTTGATGATTTTCAATTCCTTCATCGGCACATGTCTAACCGTCATGTTTACTGTGACAATGAGCATTTACAGGGTCAACTAAACGCTGGATTTTCAAGTGAAGTTCGCAGCTCCATTGTTGCAGTAAACTTTGCACAACGTTCTTGAATTAATAATTTATAGATGCACGCCGGTCTGTTATTGCAGGGACATCGACATTACATATTCAGGCCCCTAAACATGACAAAACAAACTGTGATTGGTTGCGTTAGATGTTAGATGCCCTCCTGTCATTGATTGTTCCATGAAGAACCTTTAACATCATTGGAACCTTTGCATTCCACAAAAAAGTTCAATTCACATGTATTTGTATAGCGCTTTTACAATACATATCGTTTCAAAGCAGCTTCACAGAAAATGCATGTGTCTACATTACAATTTAAAGTGATTTGTCCACATTGTATTAGGAAAATGTATTTTTAATCAATATAATAATTAAATTAAGGCACAGAAATAAGTGAAATCAGAATACATGTTAATGATTAGGGTCTATAGAATTGAGCATGGGTGCGTGTTGATGCAGAGCTGCGTCATCTGAAGTCCTCCAGGAGTTGAGTCGTCTCTTCACAGGTGTTGGTCATCTGCAGTCTTTATGAGGGACTGGATCCAGACTGGAGCTGACGGACTTTCTAGTTACCTTTGGGATGGGCGTCCCGAGATTAAACAGAACAGGAAAATAATAATTGGCGTAGCTGCTGTTCAAAGCATAAAGAAGAAACACTGAGTCATAATGGAAAGATAATGGAAAAAAGGTTCTTTCAAATTTTAAAATTATCTTCACACTAAAGGCCCCGATATACTTCAAGTGAAATTGAAGAACGAACTGATGTGACGCCATTTCGAACAAAATCAAGCCAAACGAACTTCTTTGGGAGTTCGAAACAGCTTGCCAAAGCAAACTTTCCGGAAAAGTTCACTCTAGCTGGTACAACCATTGGTCCGTGATGATTAAGTAATAGGGAGGTGTGTGCTGAGGCTCCGCCTTGTTTCACATGGAAATCTTTTCCAGTTAATTTCTTAAATTGAGTCCGTTGAGGTCAGACGTCTGCAAGTGAAAACATGAACACACGAGCTGCTTTATTGTAGAAAATGAAGTTGTACTTCTGATGAAACGAGATACTGTTTTTCATACAGTAAAGCTGCTTGATTGTAAGCGATCTATTGTATAAATAAACGTGACGTGACTTTACTAGAGTGCCGAATTGCAGAGCTTGTGCAAACATATCCTCGTTGGTATGATCAGATAGCCTGACGTCGTCATACTCAATTCTAGTCTGAGTCTGCTCCATTGGGTTGTGATTATGGGGCGTGTTTCAACCGAACCAGGAAAGACCTCAATTGGATAGACCTACAACCAATCAGAGCAGCGGAGCGACGCATAACATTATTTGTCAACAGAACTCAACTGCACGCACACTGGAAGAAGTAGAAGAAGAAGATGAGTGTAAACGATCTTTACCGGTGTTGTAAAAAAGAATCAGATCAAATACATTAAAGATAATTAGCAAATATGACCATATGTCCAGGTGGAAACTGTCAAAACGGCAATCCCTCAGAAAAACACATGCATCATTTTCAATGTCAACAGTAAGAATAAGACAATTTAAAGGGGGGGGTGAAATGCTGTTTCATGCATAGTGAGCTTTTTACACTGTTAAAGACAAAGTAAAAAAAAAAAAAAGTTGGACGTTTGATGGAGTATTTCTGTGCCAAAAATACTCCTTCCAGTTTCTCATACGTTTCGGAAAGTTTTTTCCGAGTATGGTTATATGTGACGTCAGATGGGGCGGAATGTCCTTGTACAGGCCGTACGGGCGACTAGAACGAGAGAGCAAATGCACGCCCATTATAGCGCTGTGCTCGGCTTTAGGGAAGCTGGCTCCACTGCAGTCATAGGACGAAATCAACAATGTCAACAAATATGTGTGTTTTTGGTTGTCCGGGAAACCCAAGACAACCCTGTACAGCTTCCCAAAGAACCCAGCGTTAATGGGACCCCTGCATTTCGGCGACGATCGTTTTATAAACAAGGCCCAGTTCAACTCCGGATTTCAGCGATTAAGGTTGGAAGCAGGCGGTGAGTAAAACTGCTTCAAATGTCTTTGTGTTGTTAGCTATCGACTCGTTCATTCAAATGCGCTACTATTCCATTGTTCTATGTAAACACGCACTAGTCTGTTACCGCTTGCTACTGCTAACATAAAATCGCATACAATAATCCATAAATCAAATTATGTCCTCATAAACCATGAGTAAACACACTCACATGTTGCAAAACTCGCGCATGACAAGCCACTATAAGCAGGTAACGTTACCATTGTAAGTTATACGTTTTACAGTACATACCATTGAGACTTCCTGCTGTAGTCGTTGCTGCTTCTCCTGTTCAATTTCAGCCTCTAAATCCGATTGATCTCCATGGTTTATTTAGGAAAACGTTTTTTCCATGTTTAAGGATGTCACAGCTTTCTCAGGTCTCAGCGCAATCGCTGCGCACGCTCGTGATTCTTTAGCTCCGCCCACATGATACGCCTCCAGCCTCTCTGGTTTTTCCGGAAAGACTCGGTACAGCGTATCTTTCTTTTATAAATATAATAAAACTAAAGACTTTTCGGAGATATGAAGGATGCAGTGCTACTCTATAGGCACTCAAGATTGACATGAGATTGACTGAAACTGAGTGTTTCACCCAAAAAGTGCCCAATATAAGAGATCGGAAGAAGCAATGTAAATAACAGGCATTCACACACGGAGTACTTACCAAAACATTCATAATTTTTGAGAGAAATAGTAAATGTGAAGGCATATACAAACAAGTTCTCCGTTTAGGATTAGAACAAATTCAACCCAAGCGCTCTTTAGTGATGTTGATGATTACGTTACTGTTTATCATCTGTCCATCATTGTATAAAGCCCGCCCTGACAATTTGATTGGTCCGAACAGCTCCTGGTCGGGCATAGTTGCTCCACAACGGATCAAGTCCAGACCGAATTTCCCGAACTCAAATGTTGTGGGCGGCTGGCATCCAGGCTAATGATCAGATGCTTTATTTAAAAAAATGGTGGCTGTTTTCTCAATTTTGTTGCGTGTTTATTTTGTTATTGAGAGGAAAGCGTGCAGCACATATTTACATATTAATCTAAACGCTGCGCTCAGTGTATTTTCGACCGTCGTTTTACCCGAAAATGAAGAGCGAATAAGAACTTTACGATAAGTATATCGGGGCCTAAAGAAAGAAAATGTTTGTTTTTTTAAGAACTATTGAAAGCTCTTCTATGGCATCACTGCGAAAACCCCCTTTCGAAACTTTTATTCTTAAGAAATTATTTCCACAGATGCTGTTGGTAAATCCTAACTTGCTTTGAACCTGGAACATTCATATGAAGTTCTGGTTGTTGAGAAAATATCGATGCTTCGGAGCCTGAGGCATGATGCATGACCTCTAACCTTTGACCTCTAGAACCACTGTTTTCCAAACAGCGGTAGATCGCTAGAGGAGTATTGCCATTGCCAGTATCACGCATGCCGTAGGTGTGTTTATGCATTTGCAGTGGAAGTTGAAAAACATACATGAAAAATGTAATATTGTGACTTAACAAAAGCCATCTGTTTGTCATTTTGCATATAAATCATTAGAAACGACATTAGTTGTGTCTACATTCATCTGTACTTCTTGTGAGTCTTTTTGTGTTGTACATTGTGCTTTTCTGTTTAATGGTTTTGTTTGTTTGTTTGTTTGTTTTTGTTTTTTTCTTAACCTTAAACCAGAAATGAGGTCTAGTAAATATGGCAGTAAGTGTGGCTGTCTATGTGTCTGCATGCATTTTGTACGTTTGCTTACATGTGATGAAGCAGAAAGGCGTGTTGTTGTTTGTTTACTGGTGTTTTTGTTCATTTTGTTTCCATTTTATGGGGAATATGGAGTTGGCCAGTGTGTGTCTGCATTGTCTGTCTGTTACTGGAACGTAAAGTCACTCACCTCAGTGTCTCAAAAACAAACCAACCAAACAACACCACTGATCGCATTCTAGTGAACCGCCTCTATCTGACCAAGTGGACATTTTTACCTGAAACCTGTTTTCTTGTTTTTTCTTTTTTTCTATTTTTACATTGTCAACTTTCTGCATTGGCAGAGCATCTTGGAATTGAAATCATGGGTATGAAGTTATTATTTGTTTGATTCTTTAGATTAGGATCATGACATCATTTGATGGCATAGTTTAAGCATATTCACATAAGAACTCGTCTCGTTCTATTTTCTCTGTCCTATATTTGAACAAGCAAATACATTCCCAGCTTCTGATTTACTTTTTTCAGTTCTGACAAAGCAACACTCATTTTAGGAATATGAAACACGTCAGGCAGGAACATCGATATTAATAGTATAAAACGCATATTTCCGATTCTGTGAACGTATATCAGTTGAATTCTACGGTGACAATTCTTGGCAACCTTGATTATCATTATTATTATAAGAAATGTTGCAATTCATCGATCAATCGTGTCTTTTATTAAAAAACACCATAAGCCACTCAAGGCCAGGCGTTACAGTGATTTTACCACAGCTGTCCGTGGCTTATTTCTGTTATAAATTCTCAAATCTACACACTTGTTAAAGAAATCATTTGTAACTCTTCACTCATTTCCTAACCAGTGTTTTTGACTTGTTTCCCAGTTAAAATATCCAAACATAAAGATGTTTTAATGATGAAAGATTTTTTCTTATTTAAACCTCAGTATATATTTTTTCATTAAAGATTTTGTCTTATTTAAACCTCAATTTCAATCTTTTAGAATTGCAAATGGGGTGAGAAAAATAAAATGCTGGGTTAAAAATAACCCAAGTTGGGTTGTAAATGGACTAACCCAGCAATTGGCTTGTTTTAACCCAGTGGTTGGGTTAAATGTTTGCTTAAAACAATCCAATCGCTGGGTTAAAACAACCCAAATGCTGGGTTAGTCCACACTCAAAAAAATCATTTGTTGAATTTACTTTAAAAAGCTGCGACAAGTGGTTCCACATAACTATATTGAGTCATTTTTACAAATAACAATTTAGTTATATGAACAAATTTCCTTTAAGTAAATACAAACCATTTGAATTTGTCACTGTTACATAATATGTTTATGTGCAGTTCACTTAATAATGTTATGTTAAATTTATAAAAGTTTATTATGTTAGGTGAACATATTTATTGATTTAATTTACCTTATTAAATTAACTACTTGCTCTTCAAGTGTAAGTGGAGAACTATTCAATTTAACAAAAATCATAATTTTAGAAACAAAATAAAAAAATAACTTAATTGAGAACGGGAAGTCCATCCAATAAATGAGTGTATGAGTGTCCACAGCCTAAACACAGGCACCACTCTTCTGCATAATGGTAACCACAAAATTACAGAAACTCCTCTAAATGTCCAACATAACTGCGCATAACACTAACATAAACTAACAACATTTTTCCCTTTACTGAAAAAGATAAAATAACACTTTAATTCCTAAATTTACTCTCCTAATGCAGTCCCTTGCAAAGCATGCTGGGAACTACAGATCCACTGCCCAGTTTGTACGTTTCACTCAGCAATGTTAAGCTGACCGAACTAACACTTATTAAGTAAAGCTGACAATACTCATTTTTTTTAGAAACAACTCAGTAAATCTAAGTAAATTTAGTTACATGAGTTTTTTAAGTATATGTGAACAAGGATGATTTTTTTGAGTGCATTTTGTTTTTATCCCAGCATTTTTTTTAGAGTGTACAATAATAAAAATGTTAAGATTTTATGTTATTGAATGAATTCTCTTTTTAAATATTAAAAAAATAATAATTATATTTAAATATATTTTAAAATGTAATTTATTCCTGTGATGGCGAAGCTGTCAGAAATCATTCTAATATGCGGATTTGGTGCTTAATTATTAAAATAGTTCTTATCAATGTTGAAAACATTGCTGATTAATATTTTTTTGTGGAATTTTTAAAAGGTAGTCTATCACGGTTTCCATAAAAATATTAGTCTTGATTTCTGAAGGATCGTGTGACACTGAAGATAGAGGTAGTGATGCTGAAAATTCAGCTTTACATCACATTTTTTAAATTGTTATTTTATAATATAATGTTTTATTTTGCTTCTCAAGTACATTTATGGATGTTTATTCATTAAGCTTTTTTTCCCCCTGGAAAACAACACAAATATACTGATTAAGAACCTGATTTTAAAGAAAGCGTCGTTTCAATTTTCATTTACATACAAAGTACGTATCAGGGAGCCGAGTGAGGGGTAAAATGAGTGTTGCCCATCTCTTCTCTGTCTCCTTGTCTGCACCACTAGAGTACATTAGCCGTTGGTCTGGGTACATCTCGCTCTCCGTTCTCTCTCTCCCTCTCTCTCTCTCTCTCTCTCTCTCTCTCTCTCTTTCTCTTTCTTCGTGTACTCTGATCTCTGTTTCCTGTAACAAGCATGCAATGCGATATCAGTGTCTGACTCAACCGCCCCCCTCTCCCCCCTGCGTTTCTCTTTTATTACACACTCATCCCTCTACTGTTTGGCCCTCAATTCTCTTCTCTCCTTCCTCCCGTCCGTTTTTTCGTTCCCTCCCTTCATGTTCTGTATGCTTCCTCTGTTGCTGCCCACGTTCAGCACCCCAGAGGATGTTTCGAATATTCTCTTTTCAAAAATCAGACCCAGATATAAAACTGTGTTCAAGGCATCTGTATAGAGGGTCTTCATAAAACCTGTTCATTTTATCCAAATCATTCTTTGGTTTGCTCTTAAAGTTGGTCAAAATGTGTGATTTTCACTCTCCAATCAGTTTTAAAGTCAACATGAAATAGTTGACTTTTGGTTGAAATGTATTTGTAGTGTGATATTATTTATTTGCAACCCATTCTCACTCCCAAAGCGTCAAAAACTGTATGGTCAAGTGTCTTCCGCGTCACAATTAAGCCGCTATTAATGAGCAGGGAACTCCATTGATTTCAATGATGACGTTTTACCATTATGAAATGTTGGGCTGTGATTCTCAATTTAATCAGTCAGCATAATTTTATTTACACTATTTAGACAGGTTTGAACACATAACCCAGCCTCACTTATTATATAAAAATATAAAACACACTCTCAGGAAAAAAGGTACAAAAACTGTCAGTGGGACGGTACCCTTCAAAAAGGTTCTAATATGTACCATTTAGGTACTAATATGTACACTTTTGGAACCAATATGTACCTTTGAGGGACCAATGTGCACTATTCAGGTACAAAGATGTACCGTTTTGAAAAGGTACCACCCCAGTGACCTTTTTTTCCTGAGAGTGCAGGATATGATTTACTCAAAAAGAACAAATATTCCAAAGGTTCTGTGGCCAAACGATTGATTTGTGTGAAGAACAGACTCAAAAGAGTATACACAGAATATACGATACTATGACGTCTAGGGTTTCATTTTGACCATACTTCAGTTTTTGACACCTTGGGAGTGAGAATGGGTTGCAACTTGTAATGTGATAAGTCAGAGTAAAACAATAAATTAAATGTGTATTGAAAAGAGGCAGAGCAAATTATAATGAAATCTCTGCTATAATAATATTATTTCTTTAACACAATGTGCACTGATGAATCATTCACAATAAGATCAGGAATCTGCTTTAAGAAAAGTAAATATGTCCTTTTGGAATTTGACTGGTTTTATGAACAACCCTCTCTGAACAGCTCTTATAGAAAAAGCAGTTTGTGTGTTTTAACTCTATTTTACAGGCATGCTTTATGCAAGACATGAGAGCTCAGACGTCACAGGATTATATATAGAATAATGCATGTCATGTGCTTTCAGAGGGGCAGAGATTTCATTTTATAAACACTTCTAGCCAAAAAACTTGAGTTTCCAGTGTTTCACAGGATGGTTTCAGTCCTGGAGGTAGCCAAAAGTTCTCCCACTGTTTCAGCATAATGTGCTTTATGTGAAACCCTGGCAGACAGAGAAAGCACCACAGCTGTGCCCTTCCCATGCTGCCGAGCACCTGATATCAGCCATCTGAAATGTTTTTAGAATGACATCTTATGCACCTCACCTCGTTTTTAGATTTAAAGGATTGTTAACCCAAAAAAAAGACATTATTGACAAGACCCTTGTCACTCTGTATGACTTTCTTTCTTCCATGAAATGCAAAAGGAGATGTTTATCAGAATGTCCAAGCTGCTTTGTTCCACACAATGAAAGTGAATGGGGACTGGAGCTGACAAGCTCAAAAAAATGACAGAAAAGTACCATGAAAGCATCATAAAAGTAGTTTTGTAGCATATGTTTTATGCACTATTTTCCAAGTATTCTGAAGCCGTACAATAGCATCGGATGTTATCAATTGAAAATCTTGCTTGACAGACCAAGTCCCCATTTACTTTGTTCCACACAATGGAAGTAAATGGAGCTTTTAACCCCATAAATGACAACAGCAACAAAAAAGCACCATGAAAGCATCATAAAAGTAGTTTTGTAGCATATTTTTTGCGCACTGTTTTCCAAGTATTCTGAAGCCGTACGATAGCTTCGGATGTTGTTATTCACTGAAAATCTTGCTCGACATTATGGTGATCAGTGTTTATGTTAGTTAGAAATTGTGACTCTTTCCTTCAGCAAGTCTGCTTGTTATCTTCAGGTGTTCATCACCAATGGTCAGTAATCACTAAATTAATCTCTTAATTATCTCATTAACTTTAACACTGCTTCAGAGTTACTTTTAACACTCTTGAGTGTGGAGTCAAATAAACTCTGAGGAGTGTTAATTTAACACCAGTTTTTGCTGTACACGCGAGACTAGGGGCTGACAAGCTCCAAACATGCCAAAAAAGTTCCATGAAAGCATCATAAAAGTAGTTCATATTTTATGATTTTCCAAGTATTCTGAAGCCGTATGATTGCTTCTGATGTTGTTATTTACTGAAAATTTTGCTCGACCGACCAAGACTCCATTCACTTGTATTATATGGAACTTATACTGCCTTCATGTGCTATCAGAAATGTGCTACTTCCCACTTCTGAAGTTTTAAGTGATTTATGATTTTGTCGCATTCAAGTGCTTTTTTTCGGAAAGGACAAGATTCAGGGAGGATGTTTATTCATGCCTATTTATTGGGAAATTCTTATTAGAGCGAAAATAATATTTAGTGTCCCCAGGGCGGGCCCTAGCATTTTGGGGGCCCTAAACAGATTTCCAAAAGGGGGCCCCACTACCTACAGTTTCACCTAACCACCACAAACCCATTCCAACGTACACACCCTACACTGACACCTTATTGCAAAGTTTGACCGAATTGTATTCATATATTTATCTTTCAAGATATAATATGAAGATATCTTTACTTATGCAACTTTTAAAATCTTTGAAGATTTGAATGATTGCTTTTAGATAAATGTATCAACATTCAATGCGAAAACCAGATCGAATTTATACGCAGTATTGTAGAATTGCACTGAATTGATGCAAAAGAAGTTAATATGCATTCTAAAAATCTAATCAATTTGGATATTAAGGTATCTAGAATTATTAACGTATGCCCACGATAACAATGCCATGCACTAGGGATGGACGATACCACTCGATATGATACCGATACTTTCAAGGCCAGTATCACTGATATCGATACCGATACGATACTTCTAAACTGAACTTTTGAATTATTAAATTTAATAAATTATTAAAATTACTACGAGTAAAATGGGTAAAGATACTCACTTAACATCATATTTGAACGGTATTTTCAATACGCCTTAATTGCAACTTATTAGATCATATTTTTGTTTACACGTGGTTAAAATACGTTTACTTGTGGTAACCATGGAAATGTACAAATACTAGTTACTAGTAATGGGGACTGCCAGTGACAGGATGTTACACCCATAAAATGCAACCTTTTTATTCTGACATGATTTATCTTAACATTAGTTACAGAATAGAACATGATCAATATCAACTTTTCACATTACATTTAAAGAGTGTAATTGCACTATGTAAGCTACAATTTCTATTAGTTTATTGTGAAATAACTCAAACATATGTTTTTTGACTTCTCATGAGTATTGTTCTGGGCTGTGTTTCCAAAAGCATCAATGGTTTCTTATGATAGTTTTGGGAAACGCAGCTCTCATCAGTGTGCGAACGCTCTCTCTGTGATTGACTGGTTCGGTCTTGCAGCATTTGCGTGCGTTCAGATCACGGTTCACATGAGCAGGAAAATAGTCCTATACTACACAACTATGCAGTAACATAGATTTCATAACATACATAACATTTGTATTGTATGCATAAAATAATCTCTTTAAATAAACAAAATTACCGAAAAAAACCCACATTAGTATCGATATTTTTATTTGAGTATCGATACTTTTCGATGCTCACGTCAGTATCGATATATCTATACGCCCATCCCTACCATGCACGACACTGATACCATGGCACATCGTCTTCAAAGCACTCGTGAATGCTCGTGAATTAAACCAACAAGACATGATGCAGCAACCGCCATTTTACCAATATCTTAAATGTAACACTATTGTTCACTTTTTTCTGTATTTTCCTACTCTCTCTACACCAGATTGATGGTGTCGCCGCATCTTCATTTTCAAACATTAACGCACACGACTTGCACAAGCAAACTTTATTAAATGTATGCATAACTCTTGATGCCTGGTGTGGGGCCCCCTGGTGGCAACGGGGGCCCTATGCAACTGCTTATATCACTTATTAGGTTGGGCTGGCACTGAGTGTCCCTTTCATTGACTACCATAAACATCTAGATAGCATGCTGACGATTCTGGAATTCTGTTCAAATGCAGGCCATTTTTGCTGTTTATAAAACATAAAATACGCTTCAAATATGTAAATATGCACTACTTTAACCACAAGACAAGGCGATGTAGCAGTTACAGCAGCAATCGTTCTCCCCTTCGCCCTCCGCCATGTTTAAAATTGAAAGTTCTCCCAACTAGGAAACTCCGGTATATCAAAATTATCCCGAGCTTCCCAGTGGTAAATGTGATTTGAGAGGGCGTTCATGTCCCATTTTTAAGGAAACTCGTATTTATGATAATTCCGATAGCACGTGAAGGCAGCATTACAGCTTGGGTTTTGCTCTTTTAAACATCTCCTTCTCTGTTCCACAGAAGAAAGAAAATAATTCAGGTTTGCAATGACATGAGGGTGAGTAAATGATGACAGAATTCCAATGTTTGGGTGAACGATCCCTTTAAGTAAACGAGACTGCTTAGAAGTGACAAATATGACTGTTTACTACTGTAAAAAATGATGAAATGTAGAAAGTGTTTTAGGCTGAATGGGTTAGTTTGACATGGTTTAAAGGCTGCCACTGATGCAGCGGTTGTGTGTTTTGTATGTGTGTGTGTGTGTCTTTGTGTTCAATGGCCATCGTGTACATGTGTGTTTGTCTCTGTGTCTGCGTCTGTGCATATGCGTGTGCTTGTCCATGGCTCTCGTTTCTTCAGAGGCTGAGGAGCTGTACCAAAAACGCGTGCTGACGATAACGGGCATCTGCGTGGCACTGCTGGTGGTTGGCATCGTGTGCGTGGTGGCATACTGCAAAACCAAGTAAGCCCCGGGAACTTTACTGATCGCCAGAAAGAGCTGTGCACATTCACACATTAAATTAAAAAGCACACCCTTGGGTGAAAGTAGCAAAAATCACGCTGTATTTTGGGGTATATTATTATAGATTTTTTCTTTGTTTTGTGAAAGAAATTAATACTTTTAATTCACCAAGGATGCATTAAATTGATCACAATGTAGTGACATACATTTAAAATGTTGCAAACGTTTTCTATTTTTAATAAATGTTGTTTTTTGAACTTTCTATTA
Organism: Gobio gobio; assembly: GCF_949357685.1. Taxonomy (NCBI): domain Eukaryota; kingdom Metazoa; phylum Chordata; class Actinopteri; order Cypriniformes; family Gobionidae; genus Gobio; species Gobio gobio. The sequence continues at coordinate 46,099,489 of NC_137109.1, forward strand.
ATCAAAAAATCCTGAAAAAAATCCACAACAATATTAAGCAGCACAACTGTTTTCAACACTGATGATAATACGAAATATTTATTGAGCAGCAAATCAACATGATTTCTGAAGGATCATGTGACGCTGATGTAATGATGCTGAAAATTCAGCTTTGAATCACTAGAATAATAGTTATAATAATAGTTTTTATTATAAAATACTGTACATAATTGTATATATTTAATAAATAAAAAAATCAAATCAACAAAAAAACTATTCAAACCAAATAAAGTTAAATTATACGATCATACGGCAATGCATATTTTCAGATAATTCAATGAATTAAATATTTTAAAATATTAAAAATCAGTGATCAGGAGGCTAGTAGGGGAGCGCGGGGCACAACCTAACGCAGGGTTAGTTGTAACACACATGTTTTAACCCTTTCCACACATGCCAGAATGACGAAACTTAGTGTACTTACTAGTTGCCATATCAACATTATTTAGAGAAAAATTTGCGCCAAAATTAAAAAATCTCTGGAAGATATTACTGAACATGTATTTAACCATAGCAAAAGTAAATTTCTTACTTAAGTTTAGTTTTCATATCTGTTTTTTGTGTTTATTAAGAATATGACAAATCCGATATTATTTTAATCTTATATCTATTATTTAACAGTTGATTATCGTTCTTTAATGCTGATCTAACCAGCAGAAGACACGAGCCGCGGTTTAAATCCCAGTTGTGCAGGTGGTGTATGTTAACACTGTTACAATGAGCCCCTATTAGAAATATGACATTATATTTTATACTTTTATGAATTCTTTTGAGAAACCATGAGAAAATGATGAATAATGACTGAGAGTTAATGTTCAGAAATTATTCATTATTATTATGTTTTGAACTATGCTGTATAGCTGTATTTAGCGATGTGTTTGTAGTCAAACTCAAAAATGCTTATATTTTTAATGATTAAAATATGCCATTATTTTATTTTAAAAAGTTAATAATTGTATTTTGTTGACAAAATATTTTAGTTTGTCTTGTATTTTTTTTTTGATTATATCAGGTAACATTTTAAGCTGTCATTTGGTCATGTTACAATGTGCCCCACCACATGTTACAATGTACCCCACCTATGGGGCATGTTGTCACATTTCACTTCCATTCTTTCTGGGTAAATCAAGAAAAAAGTATACACTGTATTAATGAAACAAAACCACATAATTGTACTAGACATGTGTGAAATTAATGTGATAAAAAATAAATACTCTGAACCCCAAGTGGATTTACACAAACTGAGAAAGTCAAAAAGCGTTAGGTTGTGCCCCGCTCTCCCCTACATCTTAACTGTAGATACTTGGTCATTTCCTGTTTTGAATATCAGAGTCTGTAATGGTATAGATCACAGATCAGATTGCATCTTTCTTCAGGAAACAAAGGAAGAAGATGCATAACCACCTGCACCAGAACATGTGTGCGGAGCATCCGAACCGCATGCTGGCCAACGGTCCCAACCATCCTGGTCCTGGCCCTGAGGAAATCCCCATGGTGGATGTGAGTTTGTCTGCATCTCATTTCCAGTAGGCTGATATATTCATTTGTGCATTTTGAGGATTTAGTATTTAGTATCTTTAGAATTGAAGGCGTGATGATCCACACAAGTTAACTAATGTTCTGATGCAGATTGCTTTTGTATAATGTTGCTTTTAATCTATAGGCTTTTGATGCAAACCATAGATTTGGGTTTGATTTGATTCGATTTGATTTAAAGATATTAAAGTCCAGTGTATTTGAAAAGGCTTCTGTTGATTATAGGGGTGTAACAGTAGGCGTATTCGTACCAGATTCGTACCGTACCGTTTCGGTACAGGGCTTTCGGTACGGTGCATGTGTGCACATACTTCAATCCTAGTTCCCACACGAACATATTAAGTATTCAGTCAATGATAAATGCCGTTTTGACGCTCTTTAATGTGTCAGTTCAAGCGGCCGCGGCGTGCGCGGGTGAACGCGATCGCAATCATCTCTTCCTAAAGAATAAACGTGAATTAATATCTTAAGGTATGTTGAGGATACATTACAATTTACTGAAGCGTATCATATGTGGTGTAATCGCTCAATCAGTGTTTCAACCGCGGAAAGACGTCAATATTAAAACAGCTTGTAAACAATGTCATAGCATCACATTTACCTCAGGCAGTCATTCAGTGTCCACAGCTGTTAGTTCACTGGAGAAATCAACTATTTCGCTAAATAAATGCACTATATTAGCCTATATAATCATTATATTCTACTTAACCTGTTAGTGATGTCTTGTCTATGTTTAAATACATCTGTCATGAAAATGACAGCCTGTGTATAAATGATTATATTTCAACAACGAATTGGAGAAAAAAAAAAACGAATTAATGCAAAAACTGCCTTATATGAAGTTTAAATGTTTGCGTATTATGTTATTTGAGTGTTGATTATCATATCTAAAATAAAAAAAATTATATTTAAAAAAAGGGGCAGCCTAATGGTTAGAGAGTCGGACTTGTAACCGGAAGGTTGCGGGTTTGAGTCTCAGGTCCGGCAGGAATTGTCGGTGGGGGGAGTGAATAACCAGCGCCCTCCTCCACCCTCAATACCACGACTGAGGTGAGACCCTTGAGCAAGGCACCGAACCTCCAACTGCTCCCCGGGCGCCGCAGCAATATGGCTGCCCACTGCTCCGGGTGTGTGTTCACTACTGTGTGTGTGCACTTGGATGGGTTAAATGCAGAGCACATATTCCAAGTATGGGCCACCATACTTGGCCACACGTCACTAAAATACAATAAAATAAAATAAAAATGAATAGCAGCTGAATTTAGGCTAATAGTGTGGGCTCTGTTGTTAACCTTTAATAGTAAGGGCTCCCTATATAGTTTACAGCATTATCTTTAAAGGGTTAGTTCACCCAAAAATGAAAATTCTGTCATTAATAACACCCTCATGTCGTTCGACACCCGTCAGACCTCCGTTCATCTTCAGAACACAAATGAAGATATTTTAGTTGAAATCTGATGGCTCTGATAGGCCTCCATTGGCACAATGCACGGTTCACTCTCAAGACCCTTAAAAGGTACTAAAGACGTCGTTACAAAGTCCATCTCACTACAGTGGTTCTACAATAACTTTATGAATCGGCGATAATAGTTTTTGTGCGCAAAAAAAAACTAAATAACGACTTATATAGTGATGACGATTTCAAAACAAGGCATCATGAAGCTTCGAAGCGTTATGAATCAGCGAGTCGATTCAGCAGTTTGAATCGCCAAATTTCAGCAGTTCGAATCATGATTCGACTCACTGATTCATAACGCTTCGAAGCTTCATGAGGCCGTGTTTTGAAATCGTCATCACTATGTAAGTCGTTATTTAGGGTTTTTTTGCGCACAAAAACTATTATCGCCGATTCATAAAGTTATTGTAGAACCACTGTAGTGAGATGGACTTTGTAACGACGTCTTTAGTACCTTTTAAGGGTCTTGAGAGTGTAAAGTGCATTGTGCCAATGGAGGCCTTTCAGAGCCATCAGATTACAACTAAAATATCTTCATTTCTGTTCCGAAGATGAACGAAAGGTCTGACGGGTGTCGAACGACATGAGGGGAAGTCATTAATGACAGAATTTTCATTATTGGGTGAACTAACCCTTTAAGAATCTTTTAGTTATAATTTAATTAATTTAAGGACAATTTTTCAGTAAACCACTGTTTAATAAAAATAAATAAAAAGCAATTTTGTAAAACTGCTGTGCCGAACCTGTACCGAACCGTGACTTCAAAACCGAGGTACGTACCGAACCGTCAGTTTTGTGTACCGTTACACCCCTATTGATTACATATTTTGTAATAAGTGTTAAACAGATTCCTGTGGTGCTTGATGACATACGCATTCTTCAAATTTGGTGTGAAAGCAACAATGAGCAACAAATCTCATGATACTCTTTTTATTGCAGTATATATCGAAGAATGTCCCAGCAACTGAACGAGTAGTACGACACGGAACGGAGACATCAGGCAATTTCTCGGGCAGCCGAATGTCGTCACGATCTCACCACACCTCTACAGCTTCTCACGCTTCCAGTCACCGGTACTGACTTTCATTCCTCTGTCAATATATCCATATTTTGATCCTTGACATATATTCTCTGGCCATCTGTCTATTTATTTGTTCATTCACCAGCCCAACTAACAAAACCATTTACGTACATTTATATTTTATTTTTCTCATCCATTCCTTAAAATATATAAATTAATATATACACATGCAAACTTGTGGTCAAAAGTTATATTTTTGGAAGAAGTCTCTTCTTCTCACCAATTTATTTGATCAAAAACACAGTAAAAGCTGTAATATTGTGAAATATTATTGCAGTTTAAAATAACTGTTTTCTATTGTTATATATTTTATAATGAAATTTATTCCTGTGATCATTACTCCAGTCTTCAGTGTCACATGATTCTTCAGAAATCATTCTAATAGGCTGATTTGCTGCTCAAGAAGCATTTATTATTATGATCAATGTTGAAAACAGTTGTGCATATATTTATATCCCTTACATATACTTCTCTCACATATTTTGTACTCCCCTTTTTGCTGCCTCTCAGGCACGAGGAGCGCACATGGAGTATGGAGCGGACGGACAGCATACACTCGGACTGCCAGTCGGGGGCGCTCTCCTCCTCTGTTGGCACCAGTAAATGCAGCAGCCCGGCGTGTATGGAGGCTCGTGCCCGGCGTGCAGCATACTGTGGTTATCCTGAAACTACACAGTGCCCCCTACAGTACGGAGACTCTTATGACTCCCTGCGGGACTCGCCTCACAGTGACAGGTGAGCCATAGAAGAGCTGTAAAGTCACTCTGCATATTTGTTGTGAAATCAAAAGTATGCTGAGTGTCCAGTTGGTTCAATCACACAAGGAAGTGTGTAAGCTTTATTTTATCAGTCATTTGATATTTGGTGTTGAACCATAAGCAGATCTCGGATTATTTTCAGTGGCAGTAGCTTAACGGTTTGTAGCTAACTTTGTCATGTTCCTCATTTGTAGCAAAGCAACTACTACACTGTTTTTTTAAGGGTGTTTTCACACTTGGATCCTCTTTAAAAGAACCAAACTCAGACTCCTTTAAGTGGACCAAGAGGTGAACCAAGTGAAAAAGGACCCAGTTCTCTTCACACTCACACCGTCCCTGTACCTGAAAGAGGACTCGGATCCTTTTTTGGTCCACTTTAGTAGGAATGTGGTCTCAGACCCCTTTGTGTTCATACTGTTGCTTTTTGGATCTAGTCCAGTTCAGTGTTTGATGGCTGACCCTATGGCCTTCAACATTTGATCTCATTCACTTACATTGTTTATGCCTCAGTAACCAAGATATTTGTTTGTAAAGATATATATATATATATATATATATATATATATATATATATATATATATATATATATATATATATATATATATATATATATATATAATTTTTTTTTTTTTTTTTTTAATGACATTGCTACAAAGGCTGTTGAATTAAGTTATCTTTTTACAAAAAAATATATAATTTTTTTTGCAATACTACATATTTTTGCTCTAGCTATATCACACATCCACCTCTGTAAATAACATTTATTTTGATTTGTTTTCCTTGAATCATGTTTATTTTATTGCAGAAGGCAATGATAACATCAGCATACAAAAAATAAACAATAAAATAAAATAATAAAAAATATGCTAATTGCTTTAAAATGTCCAGGTAAAGTAGGTATGCCTAAAAACAGCATTCAAGTAAGAAATTGAATAATCCCATGAAAAAATAAAACTACATATTCTTCACTGTATGACGTATACTCCACTGATTCTTATATTAGGCTAATAATGCAGATATTTACATTCACTTAAAGGGTTACTTCAGTGATTTAGCATTAAGCTTTGTATCAGTAGAAACCCGGTAGTATATTCGAATTATGGTACTTTCCCCCCTCATGTCCCCCTGAGACGAGAGAATTATGCAGTTTATTTCTGGAAAAAATCCTCAGATGACGCAAATATCATCATTTTGCGTCATCGGAGGATTTTTGGCCAGAGGCTAGAGACTACAGCCAGTAGTAGGAGCTGTTCTGCATGTTATCAACCCGCCCACAGGGGAGGAATCTCACTCACAGAATGCAAATACGCACGGCCGCTCGGATCGGGCATTCACAACGGAGCTGTGTTTTTCAGTGTAGTCAAATCTTTTGATAATTTAAAATATAATAGGCCTTTGTTGACTAAATTCTAAATAAATGATTCTGGAGTTTAGTTTTGTAGAAAGTGATTTTTGTTTTGTTTTGTAGAAAGTGAATTGCTTTCTTTAAAGTGATTTTTTGTATAAATTGTATTTTAATTTTAATTATTTATTATTTAATTTTTTAGCATGAGACTACTTTCAAAAACATAAAAAATAGTATGAAAAATGTATAAAAATGCTCTTAGTAATTTTTGTCTTGTTTCTAGTCTAAATATTGAAACATTCTTAAATCAAGATGCATTTACTAGATAAGTACAATATATAATATATGTCCTGTTGCTCTCTGTCACACAGCTGAATTAAGCTAATTCATTATGCAGCTCATTATGTGGGCTATTATGTTCTTTTGTCCTCTCAGGTGATCTCCATCATTATTCGTTAGATATCACGCCTCCTCGCATACGGGCTTTGTGAAGAAAAACTGTCTTACAAATTCGAAATCAGTGTATTGTTTTATATGAATGAGTAGGCTCAATGATTCTCACATCAGTTTGAAGCAAAAACTCTAGGCAAATACAAACATTAGTCAAAAGACTTGTGGACACATATCTATTGTGTGTTTTGAGGCCTTAATTTTAAAACAAATTTTTTGTTTTCTCAAAAACCATGCATAAACATTTTTCTCTCAAAAATACAAGCATGTGCATACATGTTGCTCTCATATTATGGTAGCCCAGTTTGTGCTGAATACAGTGTAATTACACTTTTGCCATTAATGTGTTTATAAGCAACTGAAAAAAACACAAACGTCAGAGCATGTCAACTTCTAAAGGGCCCCAAAACAGCTCAGACGCCTAGGGGTTAAAGCCTTTACTGTCTAAAGTAGCTTTGGAAAGTCAGATTCATTTTCATGAATTGTTTTGTTTGGATGGTTCATGTAAACAAGCTGATTCAGTAAATTATCACTCACCCTCAAGTTGTTCCAAACCTTTATTCATTTCTTTATGAAACACAAAAGAAGATATTTTGAAGAATGTTGGTAGCATTCTTCAGAATATCTTCCTGTGTGTTCAACAGAAGAAAGAACTTCATGCAGGTTTAGGTGTAAATTTTCATTTTTGGAAGAATTTTCCCTTTAAAGGGGTGGTTCCGTGTTTTTTTTCTAGGCTTGGTTGTGTTTATGGGGTGCAGAATAACATGTCATAATACTTCTTTTTTTTTAAACGCCATTTTTTAAAAATATTTTGCCTTTATTCCACACCGCTGTCTCCACTGTCCTTTGAATGGCTCGTTTGCTTCCTGCTTCTGTGAAGCCCATCCCTCCGAAAAACGCAATGGTCTTAGATTGGTTAGATGGCCAAATGTAGTTTGTAGTTCTGCAACAGCTCTCTCTCTTTCATAATGACTGCGACGTGGCCTCGCCCACTTTGTTGCGTGTTCGCGGGGGCAGTGTTTATGTTAATAGCAAGGGTTTATGATGTCACCAACCCGGGTAGAAGCTTGTTGTAGTCCAAACCGGCCGTTTTTGTAGGCAATAAACTGCCATAACTTTAAAAGACAATATCTCCGTTTGCATTGAACTTTCAGCGCTGTAACTTTGCAGATACTGTTTATGCTCAAGCAGCAACATTACACACTAACTAAAGTTTAAAAAGTGACATCGCATGCAACCACCCCTTTAACACTTTTATTCAGCTGGAATGCATTAAATGGATCTACAAAAGTGACAGTAAATGCATTTATGACTCCAAAGATTTCTATTTCAAATAAATGCTGTTCATTTAAGTATAAAAGAATACTTGTTTTGTTTCCACAAAAATATGAAGCAGCACAACTGTTTGCAGAACTGATAACAATAATGTTTCTTGAGCAGCAAATCATCATATTAGATTGATTTCTGAAGGATCACGTGACACTGAAGACTGGAGTAATGATGCTGATATTCAGCTTTGCATCACAGGAATACATTTCATTTTTAAACAGTCCTTCCAGAAAAATGCTGCTTTTTTAGTCATTGTTGCGGGCAAAAATCCTTGATTATGCAGCACGTTTTCTTAAAAAATGCGATGGAAAATGCGGGACATTTATGCAATTTTGTGCAATAAAATTGTGGGAACTTGCAAAAACTGCGGTTTGATGAAAAAGAGAAAAAAAAGCACTACATCACAGAAAGTGCTGGGAATATTTAAGTTCTCATCTTGTTTTATTGAAGACCTTAACACATGGCTCAAATTTACAAAACATTGAGTCAAACAAGTTCTGTAGCTACAAAAGGAATATGCTACAACTTCTGAAAAAATTAAGAAAATAACTATTTTCTACAAAACAGTAGCTATACAAAACAGACATTTGAGTGCTTCCAATGCACAAAGTGCAATCTCTTAAAGGGTTAGTTCACCCAAAAATGAAAATTCTGTCATTAATCACTTCCCCTCATGTCGTTCGACACCCGTCAGACCTCCGTTCATCATCGGAACAGAAATGAAGATATTTTAGTTGAAATCTGATGGGTCTGAAAGGCCTCCATTGGCACAATGCACGGTTCACTCTCAAGACCCATAAAAGGCACTAAAGACGTCGTTACAAAGTCCATCTCACTACAGTGGTTCTACAATAACTTTATGAAGCCATGAGAATAGTTTTTGTGCTAAACCCTAAATAACGACTTATATAGTGATGACCGATTTCAAAAAACAGCATCATAAAGCTTCGAAGCGTTATGAATCAGCGAGGCGATTCATGATTCAGATCGCGTGTCAAACTGCTGAAATACGTGACTTTGGCGATCCAAACCGCTGAATCGACTCACTGATTCATAACGCTTCGAAGCTTCATGATGCTGTTTTTTGAAATCGGTCAACACACCGGGAAACTGCTTTGCGCGGTCTTTTGCTGTTATTTTTGTTGAAGAAGAAAATGCTTCATCATGGTTTCACCGATATCTATGGTTTCATCACAGGGTTTTCAGCTTTTCGATGAAGTTCACGTCAGGTAATTACGTCACTTCATAACGTTCCCATGGCAATCGGGGGAAATGGCGGCTCTTGTGTGAAGTAAACGAACATTTTTCAAATTTCTGCTAATATATATGACTTTTTTGCAACAAAAATGCAGGGATTATGAAAGCATGCTAGCCCCGCATATTTTACACGCGGAAATAGGCAATTTACACTGCGAAAGTGCGGCGTATTTGAAAAAATGCGCCCTCTGCATAAATATGCGGACTTTGGCTGATTATGCATTCAATCATGCGATCGCATAATCGCGTTTTTCCGGAGGGACTGTTTAAACACATTAATAATAATATTTCATAATATGGCAGTTTTTTAACTGTGTTTTTGATTCTTCGCAGGTACGTGTCTGCTCTGACCACGCCGGCGCGTCTGTCTCCGGTGGACTTTCACTCCTCACTGCCCCCGCAGGTGCCTACCTTTCAGATCACCACACCCAACGCCAGCCACGCCCTCTCCCTGCCGCCCGCCGCCTCGGCCGTGGCGATGGCGGCCTACTCGCCCGGCGACGGCCAGCCCCTCCTGCACCGCTACCGGCGGTCCCGGCGGCCGTACTACGCCGCCGACAGCACGGGCTCCCTCCCGTCCAGCCCGTACCGCTTCGTGGACGACGAGGATTACGAGACCACGCAGGAGTACATGTCCTCCCGGGAGCAGCAGAAGAGGAGCGGCAGCGGGCGGCGTTGGCGGAGGAGGTCGCGGTTCAACGGGCACGTGGCGCAGCAGGCGCCGGGCCCCAGGAACTACAGCTCTCAAAGCTGCCTCTCAGACAGCGAGTGGGAGGACGACGAGGTGGGCGACCTCGGCCACGGCGAGAGCACGCCGTTTCTCAGTATGCAGAACATGAACGCCACCGAACCGGCCACCATCTACCGACCCAACGACATGCGGACTTTCAGCCACACGGGACGCTCTGGCTCCCGTGGCACCGTGCAGGCCAACAAACTGTCGCAGTCGCGGTCCAGACCGGACAATGCACCCCTTTAAAAAAGAGCGCAACGAGAGCAAGGACTGGGCGTGAAAAACAAATGATATGCTATAGACCTGCACCTATGAGAAATATTTTTTATTTTATATAACAGACAGATATTCTAAACAAATGAAATATTTATTTTCATTTCAGCAAAAATTGTCTACTAGCTAGCAGCAAAGACTTTTTTTATAGGGGGAAAACTATTTATATGTAATTCCTTTTTTTGATTTACAGCATTATGAAGAAGAATTACGTGCCAATTTTTTCACGAGTTAGAAATAGAATAATATTGTGGTGCCTTTTGCTGTTTGCCGACGAGGGAGGTTCAGTTGACTTTTTGTAGCCTTTCTTAAGAACAGACTCTTGGGTTTTATAGACACGTTTTTTTTTTTCTTTGTTCGTTTGTTTCCGTTCGTTCAGGATCTCCCCATTTGAACTGTGATATTATTCAGACACCATGCAATATCAAGTCACTTCTGTGTAAGGTGTTTGTTTACATGAGTAGGATTCACACGCGCACATAACCCGACCTCGGATGCGGGTTCGTTCGTTCGCTCGCGACTTTGGTTTCTACGTTCCGTTTTCCTTTCTCTCAACTGGTCGTCGCATATTGTTTCCATGGAAACAGAGGTACGCAGGAGTTCACAGGGCATGACGCTGGGTCGCAGTATCGGCCCTGGTGTTCAGGGTTTTCAAAACGGTGGTCTGTACGTCCAATGAATGTGTTTACACTTCTGTCCGTGTGTGCGTGAGAGTATCGTTGAACCTCAGTGTATACGTACGCGTCTTTGTGTGCGCAGTTTCGTGCAAGAACACGTTCCGTTCGTGCGTTCGCGTTGTGTTCGTCTTCAGGTTAACGTTTCGAGCGCGTGAGTGTGTGTATATACGTATGCTTGTACTCTTTTTAGGATGTTGGCTTTGTCGAAAGGGAGCTCTGTTACGTCACCGGGTTAGCGCTAATGGGTTCAACCGGACCGACCCCTAGTGGTGACACGAGCTCATTGCACTGTAACCTTCCTTCCTTGTGTAGTCATTGGCCTGCGGAGGAACCAATCCAGCCTGATTCTAGCCTACACGGACCTACATCTCTCTCCCACACGTTCCCATTCCTATGCCAGCAGCTTTAAGCCGCACTGTGTCTCAGGACTTTTCATCGAAATCTGCATTACTCATAAAACAGATCCATTACTGCCCGTCGTGTCTGCGTCATGCTGGGAAGACTATGAGGAGCGATACGACCAGGTGTGTTTGTCTGCGAACGCTCCATGTTTTGCCGGCTTTGTTTCGTTTTGTTTTTCGGTGGGGTCGTTCCAAGTCCGTGCTGTATGCAAGTCGAAGCTATGCGTGTACGGCTACTAGACGTGCTACTCTAGGTGGTTGATAAAGCGTAAACCCCTCCTTCCAGAGCCCAGCAACCTACAACTACATTTGACGAGACAAACCCGCCACCCGCACACTTACACTTAGACACGCACACACACACACACACACACACACACGATCAAGATTCATTCTGTGTGCACACTGTCGTTTAAAGCACCACCCGTCTCACGGATTGATTTTCTTCCTGTCTTACTCTCTCTGTTTCTTCTGTTCTTCCTCTCTGCCTGTGAAGGCGTCCCTCCATCTGCATGTTCTAGTGGTTCAGATAGATGGGTGCATGGTAACCGCAGCAACTGAGTCGTATTCACACGGTGAAAGTGTAGTTTTCATTTGACATTCAGCAATAAATCCCCTTTTTTCATGTTCATTCTTGACTTGGAATATGCTAGAAATTTTTGCAAGTTTTCTCAAAAAATAGTACTTGTAAAAAAAATCTAATAAAATCAAACCACTTGTTCATATGGAAAAAAATAAATCTTAATTCCTACCATTTTAAAAAATGAAGTCATCGGGATGTATGTCTGGTTCTTTTCTCTTTTCTTTTTTTTTGCTGAACGATATGTGTCTTTATAATAACATATTTTGCCAAGGATGCAACCAAATGTTCAATTTTAGGGGGCTGAAGGTAAAATATTAAGGATTAGTTCACCCCAAAATGAAAATTTCCTGATAATTTACTCACCACCATCTCATCCAAGATGTCTTTCTTTCTTCAGTCGAAAAAAAAAATTATTAGTAATTTATTACGTCATCCTTAGCACGTCGCAGAGCGGCACAAGATGAGCAATTTAGGTTAAAAAGTATATTAAATGAAAAGTTTTTTTGGGAAATGGCTGATCGCTTCGCTAGATAAGACCCTATTCCTCATCTGGGATCACGCAGAGCCTCTGGAGCCCATCGAAGCGCTTTGAAACTGCATTGATTTGGATCTTCAGCATTTTGATTGCAATTGAAAACCATTATATGATGAAAAATCCTGGAATCTTTTCTTCAAAATATTTTCTTTTCGACTGAAGACAGAAACACATGAACATCTTGGGTGGCATTGGGGAAATTTTCATTTTATGGTGAACTAATCCTTTAACAATTGGCCATAGAAAAACCTATATTGAGCAACACCTCATTTTAATATCAGAGAGTGTGCGTCCTCTTTGGCGTCTGTGGTGGTTACAGGCCTGGATCATATCATGAGGAGCCGTTTGTTCCTTAATCTTTAGAGATAAAAGTGCTATGAATTCCTCAGCCCAAAAAGAGCAATGAAAATAATTTCCAAAAACATTGGAAGTCTGAACACATACACAGAGGAGATGTACACAAAGTTATTTCTGAGGAAAAGAAATAAGGTAACACTTTACAATAAGGTTTTATTAGTTAATGTATAAACTAACATGAACTAACCATGAGCAGTACATTTGTTACTATATTTGTTCATCTTTGTTAATAATAAAAATCCAGCTGTTCATGGTTTGTTCATTTCACAGTGTATTTACTAATGTTAACAAGATTTGAATAATGCATTAGTAAATGTTGAAATGAACATTAACAAAGATAAATAAATGCTTTATAAGTGCAGTTAATTATTAGTTCATGTTAACTAATGTAGTTAACTACTGTTAACTAATGAACCTTACTGTAAAATGTTACCATGTTTATATATATATATATATATATATATATATATATATATATATATATATATATATATATATATATATATATATATATATATATATATATATATATATATATATATATATATATATATATATATATATATATATAGCCTATACAACAAAGCAAGAGAGAAACTCAATGTTCTGTTACCAGGGTTTCTGCAGGTTTTATGAAGGTAAATGTAAGATTTTAAATTAAATTAAAGACCTTTTAAGACCAATTCAAGAAAATGTAAGGAATGAGATGAAGGGAGAAAAAGTCAATATGTTCTCTACACTGAAAAAAAAGTGTGTTGGATTTACATGATTTAATTGTGTACATCAGGTCCCACATGAATCAATTAAGTTAAACAAACATAATTTGTTCATGTAACCTCAACATCATAGAATGAATACATTTTAAGTGATTTAATTAAGTAGTCTCAAAGTGATTTTTATATGGCTCCATGATTCAGGCATTCATTTCATATATTCATTCATCCTCTTCAAATTCATACATTTTAATGTTACACATTTGATTTATAATACTACACTAGCTATAGTTGTCAAACTTTTAGATAGTAACAGCACACATTCTTGTGCTCTTTCAGCAAAGTCATTATGACATTAGGGGCCCTATTTTAACGATCTGAAACGCAAGTGTAAAAACGCGAAGCGCAAGTAACTTTGTGGGCGGGTCTCGGCGCTGTTGCTATTTTCCCGGCGGGATAAATGGCTCTTGCGCCCGGCGCAAATCTAAAATGGGTTGGTCTGAAGTAGCTTCATTATTCATAGGTGTGGTTTGGGCGTAACGTGAATAAACCAATCCGAGCGTCATCCAACATTCCCTTTAAAAGCAGGTGCGCAAGTTCCATTATGGATTGCTATTATTATGGCGTATTTACCAGGCGCACGCCAGGAGCGGTTCACAGCCGAGGAGACTGATGTTCTTGTAGAGCAGTGAAAGACAGAGAAGTGAAGTTGTAATGTTGTACATTATGGTAAAGGTGATTTCACAGTCTTTTTTTTTTCAGTCTTTCAGTTTTTTCAGTTTTTCAGTCGATTTTTGTTCCTGGTTCTTGACGGACAAACCAATTTGTCAGATGTCCTTATATACATATATGTCTTGCCACTATTGGGCAAACAGGTCTTATCCTTAATTATTACAATTAGCCTGAATCATTTGTAAGCTAGATTTATGCCTATTTTTTCACATCTTCGTGGCACACCACAATGATTTCCGTCATATGACGGATGAAGATGAAGATATCTCATGTGTTAATATTTTTTTAGTGTAACAATTTATGATTTGCAAAAATAACTGTTGCATCTGTGTAGATTACATGAGCAAAGTGTATGCGCGTTGTGCACGCTATACATTATGGTCAAGCATGCGCCCTTAAAATAGCATAATGAACAACGCGCAACGCGCCACTGACTTTAGACTAGGTTTTTTCTGGTCAGTGGCGCAATTGTTTAATGAAACAGCAAAATAGCACCAGGGATTGTTTGCGCCGGAACACGCCTCCTTTTTTGCGCTGAACCGCCCAGGGAGCGCAAGTGCATTCACTAGTTTAGCGGCGTGCTTCTGTGGAGGGAAAAGCGCGCTTTGCGCGGGTGCAAAATAGGAATGACACATGCGTCGGTGTACAAAGTCAATTGCGCTGGGTGCAAGATAGGGCCCTAGTTGTTTTAGTGTGCCTAAGCAAATCTCTTCTCCTCAATGGTAACCCTAATTGAAATTGTTCTAATAATTCCAACATAATTGAATATTAAACACAATCCAGTCTCCCCTTTCTCATCTTGCTCAAAAATACATCAAATAACCACATTTACTTGATTTAGCCATGTGCAAAGCATGCTGGGAACTAACAAGCCCCGCCCAGTTCCAGTTAATGCAACACAAATCATTCATGTAATCTCAACACAAACGGGTTAAGTAAACTTCAATTTGACTTATATTTAAGTGGATTGAACACAATCAAATTAAGTTAGGACAAAATGTATAGCAATTGTGTTGCTTTAGCTCATTTTAATTAAGGATTTTTTTTATTTAAGGGAGAAACACAATGTGTTGTATTGAAAACAGTTTGAAAATACCACTTCCAACAGATATCCATTATTAATTCATTCAAATTCACACTGCAAAAAAAGGGATGTGTATTTTTGTCTTGTTTTCCAGTGCAAATGTCAAAAGATTCTTAAATCAAGATGTATTGGCCGGATATACAAAATGACATAAAATATGAAGTCTTGTTTTATGTGAAGATAAGATCAGGTTTATGAGTTTATGCTTAACAAGAATAAATATCTGCCCTTTGGCTCAGAGAAATCAGCTCAATTCAAAGGGACGTTTTCATAACTCACTGACAGATTTGTTCTTGTTTTAAGCATAAACTAAACTCACTTAATGTTGTTAAATGTTTTAAGATATAATATAAAGTAAATGTATTTTGATTCAAATGTTGAAATATTTGTATTGGAAAACTAAAATTGAAAAAATACTGAGATATTAATTTTTGCAATGCATGCAACATTTATTGCCACTATTGAAGACCAGGCACGTGCAGAGGGGGGGGGGGCTTTGGGTGCTCGAGCCCCTGCCCTTTTTCAAAATGAATCAAAAGTGCCCCTCTCAGACAAATATCAATGATAATATCGTGGTCAATAAAACTAAATAAATGTGATTATTATAACATGACAATGCATACAATAGTAACGAAAGGCTCAAAAGTCGGACAATTTCTGTTGAGGCGTTGCCATAACGCGTTGCTATGGGTCGCGTGCGTTTTGATTGACAGCTGATTTTCCACTGTTCGGAAGCGGCTCTCGAGCCAAATATGGTCCTTTCAGAGAGTGTGTGGCCTCGCGGGAAAAAAGTAAACCAATATTTTTTTTTCATCCATAATCAGAGCTAATGTGTTGATTTAATTAAAAATCTATATATTAGCTATATATATTTTAATTACACAATTCACCAATGCCCGTTTGTCATGTATATACACCAACCAATCGTGATCTGGCAAAGCAAGTTCAAATTCCATTGGGTGATGTGAAACAGTAATTTTCTGTTCTTATTCATAAATCGGTTGAAAATTACATGGACAGACGAACTAACGTTTGTGGAACAATTTCCTGCGGTTTGTCTCATTTTATAAATTGCATCACTGACAAAATGGATTTTAACTGACAACAAACAAATCCCTGCACAAAACCACAGCAGCAAAAGTCGCATTAATGGTAAGTAGTGTTAAATTCACTTGTATTTATGTATATTGATACACCGCTTACTATTTCATGACACTATCAAAGTTAACAAAACCCAAGTTTCCTACAGGCCTATTATGTGAAGTGTAAGCTGGCAAAATGGTTACATGAAAGGACTTTATTATATTACCATTTTTTAATATTATGCAGCATTATGAAAGAAGTCTCTTATGTTCATCAAGCCTGCATTTATTTGATAAAAAACAGCAATATTGCGAAATATATTAAAATAATGGTTTTCATTTTAAAATAATTTAAAATATAATTTATTCCTGTGATCACAGCTGGATTTTCAGCATCATTACTCCACTCTTCAGTGTCACATGATCATTCAGGAATCATTCTAATATGAGGATTTAATGTCAATGATGGAAACTGTGATACTCTTTTCAAGATTCTCTGATTAATAAAAAGTTAAAAAGAATACAATGTAATAATATTTCACAATATTAGGCTACTGTTTTTTCTGTATTTTTGATTAAATAAATGCAGGCTTGATGAGCATAAGGATATATATACATACATATATATACATACATACATACATACATGCATACATACATATATATATATAATGTGTATTAGATTAGATTCAACTGTATTGTCATTACACAAGTACAGGTACAAGGCAACGAAATGCAGTAAGAGGCTGGTTCGCACGAACAGGGACGAACAGGGTATATATATATATATATATATATATATATATATATATATATATATATATATATATATATATATATATATATATATATATATATATATATATATATATATATATATATATATATATATATATATATATATATTTACATATTGCCCCTTTTTTACATTTGAGCCCCTGCCCCTGACGAACTCTCTGCACGGCCCTGTTGAAGACTCTCTGCTCTGATTTAAGTCTTAATGTATTTAAGGGTGAATGAGCCATTTTAAGAGCTTTTTAAGACCCACAGAAACCCGGACTGGCCCTCACTCAACCAGCTCAACTTGTTCGATTAAGACTCGAGGATTTGTTCTTTTTTGTGGTCATATATTCGTCAAAAATATGCTTGGTATGGAGCACATTCATCAACAAGCAGCCTGAAGACAACTAGTATGTGGGGTGAGTTTCCTGAACAGAAGCTGAGTGTTTTACCCGTGACTGATTCATTATAGATGAGCTCAAACTAAAATATTATCGTCACACTGATAAATTCTGAATTCTAGATTCTAATCAACATCAATGATAAAGCTGATATTGTTTTGTAATGCAGAAATCATCTGATCTGTGGGACAATAGGCCTACATACAATGGTGGCAACTCGCCACACTGGTCAAACAACATCGACTGCTGCCTTCACGTGCTCTCGGAATTATCATAATATACGAGTTTACTAGGTAAACATTGCACATGAACGCCCTCACATTTTGAAACTTGAATGCAATGCGCTCGTAATCACGACTTCAGAAGTCGGAATCATCAAATTTCCGATAGCACGTGAAGGCAGCATAAGCTTTTGAGGTCAAAACTATTAGATTACCTAGATATGTATTAGAAATTTCACGTTGTCCGTTTCCACTTAAAACTTTAAGGTTTGTGTCGCTTTAGACTTTTAAAAAATAAGATAAATATTTTCTAGAGTGAAAAGTGTGACAACTAGCCCCTTTAAACTCTCATCTTTTACCGCAAATGAGTATCGTGGGCGCGGCCTCACACACACACACACACACACACACACCTGTGATCACTTCACGCGCTTCGCAGTGCACGAGACACAGGGGAATTTGCCTTTTTTCTTGGTTTGTTTTGTAATTTGACGTTTTCGCTTGTTTCATATAAAATCATTTTCTTTTATCGTCCGCATACATTATTTATTTATAGTTTTATTGTGGAAATTCATCATCAAAAACATAAGAAGAAAAACGTGGTAAGTCTAAAGTCTAATTATTAGTAGTTGAAGTAGGCTAATAGTTGCTGTATTGTCGTTGTTGGACCATAAAATAATCACAAATAGAGAAATAAAAACGATCTTCTGTTTTTTTGTGCTTTTATTGAGCAAGACAAGTGGGAAATCACCTGAAAACTGCAGTCTGAGTTTTTTAGTTTTAAATTAAAATGTTTATTTTTAATACATTTTAATAAAATAAACATATAATGATGATGCATTAAAATAGAATTAATTTACACTTTATTATAAATAATTTATGCTGTACAATTTTACTTACAATTAATTTTTATGATTTACCATGATGATCATAGTTTCAGTCAAATGACCATATCCTCCTGGGACCCAGGAATAGACTTTTGTCCTCTGTAGTGGACATTATATTTTAGTGAATTTCTCTGACATGTCACAGTTTTAAGTCTGGATGTCCTGTAAAGAGCACATCCGGGGCTTTGCAGAGATGCCAAATGTTTGGAGGTTTCACCAGGACACCTAAATTCTTGGTCTTTAAAAACGGCTGACAATAATGTTTAGCATTCTTATAGAAATATGATAATATTTTGTAATTATAATTTAAATCGGATTCATTTTCAAATTGTTTGTTATAAATCAACATCTCAGGAACATGCTATGGGGTTTCTAATGAAAATATGACTTTCTGTAACAAAACAGGGCATTGATTTCATAAATGTCCACTGTAGAGGACCCAAGACTTAAATCATGTTTATCAGGAATTTTGGAGACTCAGCAAGTGATTAAAGAAATTACACATCAATATTCCTATGAAATATTCAATATTATTATGAAAATGTTGCCAATTATTCCTCCCATTATTCATCACATGTTGCACCAAGAACACATTAATATGTAAATTAGATGCAGTGTATAGATACATTGTATTGGATGGGAAAATCCAAGTATGGCCATTTTACCCACATATTGCATAAAGTAAAAGGGTATAGGCTATCAATGCATTTCGTTATATCTTTCATAACATCAGAATCATCTTTAAACAAAGTTTGTTTAAAAAACATCCTGAAACCTAAAAATTGATTAGTGAATGAAAAATAAATCCCATTGTTTTTGCCTATACATGCAATTTCATGTCATTTTATTTTTTAAACAACTGAGTCCTGGTGTCAACTACAGAGGACATATCATAACATATGAATAAAATGTCATTTTTCAAAAATGTTTTTTTCCGATTTGTTTCTTATGCTCTAAACCAGGGGTGTCCAATCCTTATCCAGGAGGGCCACTGTCCTGCAGAGTTTAGCTCCAACCCCAATTAAACACACCTGAACCAGCTAATCAAGGTCTTATTAGGCATACTAGAAACTTCCAGACAGGTGTGTTGAGGCAAGTTGGAGCTAAACTCTTCAGGATAGTGGCCCTCCAGGACCGACTTTGGACACCCCTGCTCTAAACAATGTAATGACATGAAAAAATACTAAATTCAAAAAACTTTTTTTTCTGGGTCCCAGGAGGATATTTACTAAAGTAATTGTTTCTACAACCAGTGACGGTGCCAGGATAGGGATTGCCAGGCAGTTGCCTTGCCAGCAACATAGGGTGGCACAGAAATTTGTTCAGCTACAAAGTACTGGACTGTGCCTACAACACAACTAAATTCAATGAATATGTACTTTATTGTAATTGAGATGGTGGTGGAATAGATCAAGTACTGAGTGACCATTTTTGTCTTATTCCTCACCCCCAGGCATATTAAAGGTCCTGTTCTTCGTGATCCCATTTTTCAAACTTTAGTTAGTGTGTAATGTTGCGGTTAGAGCATATATAATACCTGTAAAATTATAAAGCTCAAAGTTCAATGCCAAGCGAGATATTTTATTTAACAGAAGTTCCCTTTCAAAGCCTACAGCGAACGGCTGGTTAGGACTACATCCTGGTATTTCCTGCTTTAATTACGTCAGTAGAGCAGTTTGTCGACTAACCTCCGCCCACAAGAGTACGCGAAAAAGGGGGCGTGGTCTTGTTGCTCCCGCGTGGAGAATAGGAAGTGTTGCGTTCGGTTGCGTTTGTATAGTTTGTTTGTCGCCATGTCGTCGAGACGCTGTTATTTTCATCCCGGAGTCAAGTCACCTTTGTTTGGCTTTCCCAGGGACGCTGTACTTAGAGATCATTGAGCGCATGCATCCCCGTTATGGTGAGAGGCGTGACCTCTCCGGTAACGTGCGCTCTGCGTGCGCTAAGCTGCTGTCCAATCACAACACGGGAACCGCTGGCACAATCAGAACTCGTTACGTATTTCTGAAGGAGGGACTTCATAGAACAGGG
This sequence comes from Gobio gobio, assembly GCF_949357685.1. NCBI lineage: Eukaryota > Metazoa > Chordata > Actinopteri > Cypriniformes > Gobionidae > Gobio > Gobio gobio. The sequence goes on from NC_137109.1 coordinate 46,120,231, forward strand.
AAATCTTTCAAGCCGTTTTGAGGACAGTGAAAACAGCGGTATACAGATAAGTAAATTGTGTGAAAAATACTGTGTTTTTTTACACGCGAAACATGAACACATGTTATATTGCACACTGTAAACACAATCAAAGCTTCAAAAAAACACGAAAAACGGGACCTTTAAGAGAAAAGACGCTCACATTGGAACTAAAGTTCAATTGGTTCTTCAAACTCCCAAAAAGCTTATCCATGGGTATTTTTTGTCGATTTTTGTTAAAGTCTGAATAATCTCTTGTGGTAAATAATACTAGTGACACCTGTGTTGACAGTAAATGATTGAGATAAAATAATACAATTTCACTTTTAATTTTCCTTTCCTCAGTATATGGCTTCATGTCTGTGTCGATACCGCTGGCGGTTCCTGTTCTTCTGTTGGCCGTGCATACTGCTGCTCCCAATCTACATCTATGTGTCGCTTTCTCTGACCTATGTCATGAAACATGGTACTCATCCTGTGCTGCCGATACACTTTATTGCCAGTGGTATCAAACTGTCCAGAGATCTGGCTCCCCATCCTGAGGAATCCTTCTGGAGGAACGAGCTTAACAGTGGAGCAATATGGAACATCATCCAGTATATGACGGATTCCCAGCAAAACCCCATCCTAAATCCTCGTCATCTGGCTGCAAACCCACCTGGTGTTTCTAACAAAACAAAAAGGAGAAGAAGTAGGAATGGATGCTCTCCGGATTACGAGATTAACCAAATTATGCCAGATTTCTTAACTCTACCAAAGCAGATGAAGGATTTTGTGACCTCCATGCACTGTCGAGATTATCCGCTGATCATAGATCCTTTAGATGTTTGTGATCGTGGACCACTAGCGAAGAGTCGGGCACCAACGTTGCTCCTGGCCATCAAAACTCAGACCGCGGATTTTGTGAACAGAGAAGCGATAAGAGAAACTTGGGGGCGTTCGGGAAGGATTAAAAGCAGAGGTGGGCGGCAAAGGCTTGTTCGCAGGGTCTTTCTTCTGGGGAAGTCCAAAGACTTGCGTATTGAAGAGAAATTGCAATTGGAGAGCGATAAATACGGTGACATCCTCCAATGGGAATTCATAGACACGTTTTTTAACCTCACTCTGAAGGATGTGCTGTTCTGGGACTGGTTCTCAAGGCGATGCCCACATGCCCGTTTCATTTTTAAAGGTGATGATGATGTCTTTGTGAGGACGCCTGCTCTCCTAGACTATCTGCCGGCCAAGGAGACAAACGGAAGCTTCTCAAATGGATCCAGGCAGCCAAATAAAATGGAGACGTTTGTTTTGGGGGACGTGATACACCGTGCAATGCCTATACGCTCTAATGGGACTAAGTACTACATCCCGCAGAGCTTCTTTAAAGGGGTGTACCCATCATACCCTGGTGGAGGGGGGGTGGTTTACTCTAGTTCTCTGGCCCATAGGCTTTTGGAGGTGTCGCAAAGGGTGCATCTGTTCCCCATTGACGATGTCTACCTGGGCATGTGTCTTCAGAGACTGGGAGTGTATCCTATCCACCACCCTGCCTTCCTCACCTTCGACTTCCCCAAAGATAAGATCAAGGAGCCCTGTGCATATCACACCATCCTCTTGGTGCACAAGCGTAGCCCAGCTGAGATGTTCCAACTTTGGACAGAAACGTCAACGCCTAGTTCTGAATGTAGAAATGCAAAGCTGAGAGTCTAAACTAGTTGAGTTCAGATGACAGAAGCCAGTTCTCAACAGGTTTTTTTTTTTTTAGGTAAAGCTAGTATTAATTTTTACCCAACACTTGAAAACTGATGGTGTGCAATACATGGTCTTTTGTATGAACTCTTGAAATCTTTAATTTAAATTGCGATGAAACCGACGTAGCGGCATATATTTTCTATATTCAGGAGTCTGCATTTAATTGGAAGATCAAGTTTTTGCTGAATGATATGTCTCTTTATAATAACTTATTCTCAGGGGAACAACATTCTTGACTGACAGAACTTTTTAAGGAGTTGCACCATGGATGCAACCAAATGTTTCATTTTAGAGGGGAAGAAAAGGATAGTAAAGAACAGGGCAGATCCCTGGCTGGGGGCTCACTGACAGTGGCCCGGGTGCAGGAATTACTTGTCAGGCCAGTTGTGGACAACAGGCTCTTCTGGGGCCGACCACTCCCAGCCAATCTATTTTGTTTAGGACACAGTTTCGGCGTCCAGACCAGGCTTAATATCACCTGGCTCCTTGGGCGGCAGGCGTCAGAGTCCTCCATGGAGTTCGACCACTCCTCTGCATCAGAAGCTGTCATTGGCATATTCCTACTCAGAACCCCCAAAAGAGACCAAACCGCTCGCATCTGAAGAGGGCACTGGTCTTCGCAGGAGAAGAGCACCAGGGAATCCCCTTGATATAGGGAGGGTGAAGCACGCATGATCTGGGCCGGCGTGAGCTCACTTAGACCTGTCTGCTCAGCCCCACGACTCTGCTGTTTTTTCCTCTCAGACTCCTGAGAAGAAGAGAAGGGTGGAGTATGAGGGGCAGAGCCGCTTTCTTTAGAGACTCATGCCCTCATATTGAGAGCAGTCTATCTTGTTGAACTTGGCCTCACCATGGCAATCGACACAGTGAGCAAACAGGTGCTGGGGACTTAGGCCCAATCCCAAATCTATTTTATACCCCTTCGCCTTCCCCTACCCCTACCCCTACCTGTTCCCCTTGCCCCTTGAAACAGAGTGCCAAGGCGTAGGGGTGAAAATATTCCCCCAAGAAATGGGACACCACTACTATACCATTACACGTCATCATACCCCGTTTCTTTCATTAGTGTCCTGTGACATTTAATCAGTATGAACAGCAATGAAGTGCGTAGGCTATATCAGGCGCGAGCACGTTTAACAAAATACTCACTCCCAACAGAGTTTTGCGCTGTATTTGGACTTAAAGGGTTAGTTCACCCAAAAATGAAAATTCTGTCATAAATGACTTGCCCTCATGTCGTTCGACACCCGTAAGACCTCCGTTCATCTTCGGAACACAAATGAAGATATTTTAGTTGAAATCTGATGGCTCTGAAAGGCCTCCATTGGCACAATGCACGGTTCACTCTCAAGACCCTTAAAAGGTACTAAAGACGTCGTTACAAAGTCCATGTCACTACAGTGGTTCTACAATAAATTTATGGAGTGACGAGAATAGTTTTTGTGCGCAAAAAAACCCTAAATAACGACTTATATAGTGATGACGATTTCAAAACACGGCATCATGAAGCTTCGAAGCGTTATGAATCAGTGAGTCGATTCAGCAGTTTGGATCGCCAAATTACAGCAGTTTGGCGATTTGACACGCGATTCGAATCATGATTCGACTCACTGATTCATAACGCTTCGAAGCTTCATGATGCCGTGTTTTGAAATGTGTTTTGGGTCTAACTAGGGCCTTGTAAGACACTGATTAGCTGGCTCTGGTGTGTTTGTTTGGGGTTGGAGCTAAACTCTGCAGGACAGTGGCCCTCCGGGACCGAGTTTGGAGATCTCTGATATAGAACATACAAGACTAGTGAAGCCGCTTTTCCATCGGGCCAAACTGTTCTCTTTGTTTATTAACCGTTCCTTTCCGTGCTGATCCGAGCCGGCCGGTACGGATATGGTTTCGTTACCTACTGTTTTGCTGCGATAATGTTCATACGTTATACGTCAAGTCAGTCGTTGGCTTGGTAACGCAAGAGTTTACAGATGATATGTGACGTAAATATCGACTGCGTTAAGAAGGATGACCAGATATATATTTTTTTAACTATTATTGATGTGTTCACATCACTCAAATAGTGCATTTAGCAAGCTACGGAGAAACTGGCAGCCAGGCGACACACAAGTGATCGATCCCGAGTGGCAACATACACACATTCTAGCAGCACGGTAATCGGTGGAGGGACGCTCCTCATACCCCTTCATTCAAAGTGTGGTCCTGAAAAATCTTCATTTGAAGGGCTATCTGGCCCTTCCCATTACCCCTACCACTCCAGCCAAAAGAGAATCGAGACACCCCTACCCCTTCACGTGAACACACAAAACGAAGGAGTAGGGGAAAGGGAAGGGCTAAGGGGTAGAAATGGGATTGGGCCTAAGTGAGCTCACACCGACCCAGATCCTGCATGCTTCACTCTCCCTACAGCGAGGGGATTCCCCGGTGCTCTTCTCCCACGAAGAGTGCTCATCCAAGTGGTGCAGAGAAGCCCTGCATGCGTCACAAGTGTGTGCCTCAACTTGTGGCGTGGCATTTTGCAACAAACGCCACTGGAATAAGCTCTTTTAGACGTGAAATTTGCTCAATCATTTTCGCCAGACGACAGCAGGGGAGAAGCGTATTCTCTTCTTCTTCTTCAGAGTCAAGCAAGGATGATCTTCGTGCTTGAAAGATAAAGATTCTGATGAAATGCCATTCAGCGATGACTTATGTAGGCAGGCGCCCTGCACGTTTTATCGGGCTGAAATGACATTTGTCTGTGCAAGTTCACAGATGCGATTCAGTCAGGCTTCAGTATTTTGGAGGAGTCAGCACATGACACAATGCGAGTGAACCGTATCGAAAGGAATATTATGAATTATTTTCATAATTCATTGACACTACATTTTTTTGTTACATTTTTAAAGACATAATTTTACATTTGCATCTCAAGTAAATGTATAAATGCAAAGATGTTTAGATATTTGTTTTGAAAAACAGGAACAAAATACTGAGGAAGATATTTATTTTTTGCAATGCATGCAACATTTATTGCCACTATTGAAGACTCTCTGCTCTGATTTAAGTCTTAATGTGTGTAAGAGTGAATAAGCCATTTTAAGAGCTTTTTATAACACACAGAAACCCGGACTGGCCCTCACTCAACCAGCTCAACTTGTTCGATTAAGACTCGAGGATTTGTTCTTTTTTGTGGTGATATATTTGTCAAAATATGCTTGGTATGGAGCACATTCATTAACAAGCAGCCAGAAGACAACTAGTATGTGGGGTGAGTTTCCTGAAGAGAAGCTGAGTGTTTTATCCGTGACTGATTCATTATAGATGAGCTCAAACTAAAATATAATCGTCACACTGATAAATTCTGAATTCTAGATTCTAATCAACATCAATGATAAAGCTGATATTGTTTTGTAATGCAGAAATCATCTGATCTGTGGAACAATAGGCCTACATACAATTCATGGTGGCAACTTGTAAAACAACATCAAGCATATGTAAATTAAACCAAAACATACACAAACAGCTGTCAGAAACTCTTGATTTCAATCAAATCTGATACTGTGGGTGGAAATCATGTTATAATAAAAAGGGGAAAAGGTTTTGAGGTCAAAATAGATATATTTGTACTTCTTTTTAATTAATTTCATGTTGGCTGTTATCCATTTTAGGTACCCAAGAGTTACCTTTTTGTGTCTATAGAATTTTACTAATATTTTCTAGAGTGAAAAGTGTGACAACTAGCCCCTTGTCTGCTTAACTCTAATCTTTAACCGCAAATGAGTATCTTTGGTGCGGCCTCACACACACACACACCTGTGATCACTTCACGCCCTTCGCATTGCACGAGACACAGGGGAATTTGCCTTATTTCTTGGTTTGTTTTGTTATTAGACGTTTTCATTTGTTCCATATAATATCCTTTTCATTTATCGTCCCTCATACATTATTTATGAGTAGCCTATTATTTATTTTCTCCCAGTTCTCATTGAACACTTAAAAACGGATGTTGTGCATTGTATGGTCTTCTGTATGAATTTTTGCTTTTAACCTTCACAATTTTTTAATTTGCGATGAAACAGAAGTAATGACATATTTTCTTCCATATTGTGACGTAAAGAGAAATCTCCATTTCATTGGAAGATCAAGTTAAGGCTAAAAAATTTTTTAACATAAGTCATTCACATAAATATCTATAACATGCATCTTAAATAGATAAGATACATTTCATGCTTACATTCATAGTTAGTTAAATATTCCTTCAAAATGTAAAAAAAAAAAGATTATATGGACAAAACGACAAGCATACAAAACAAAGTTTATTACAAAACCTTATTTACAAGAATTATTATACATAATCTGTTTCCTTTTAATTAAACAAAAATGACTTTTAGATTGGACTAAACTAAACCAGAAACACCATCTGAAAGCCATTCGAGGGAAAGGATTCAGCTCTGAAAATATCAGTCTCAGGCATTGTGTTTTTTAAACCCTATAAAGGTTCTTAATGATCATAGAAAACTGGCCTTGGTCATGCTGTAGTGCAAGCAGTTTGCTTGTTTTATGCTCTTCCTTTATCTTCTTCCTTTTCCTCCTCATCTTCATCCGTTTCTTCCTCACTCTCACTGTAGAGAACAGTGGGATGATTGGTGTTCACAAAAAGATCGCTGTCATCATCCTCCGAGTCGCTGTCATCCTCCTCCTCCTCGGTTTTTCTTTCACTTCGTTCTTTCGGTGTTCCTTCGTTCCTCTCACCGGATGTGCGATCCTCCTGGAATCCTTCTGGCCTGTGTGAAGTGTGAAAATGATGCTTAACACATTTCCGCTTTTTTACACATGATAACGGGAATTACTGTTGCTTAATGCTAATGCAAATATGAACATTATAGACAAACGTTGCATTTGCAAAAATTATCAAACATGCATTATGCAAGTAATATATTTAAATTATAGTGATATTAATATTTACTTATTAAAGACCCCCCGTGGAGAAAATCATGTTTTTATTGTTGTTTGTGGCGTTTTTAATATGCTTGAAGACAAACCATGTACAAATTCAGAAGTCATTTTCTTCTTAAAACAGTCACAAAAACACAGTTTGAAATCGCTGGTGTTTCTGACGCCACAAACCTTGAAACCAATCACGTCAATGTGCTTTACTGCTTTAGCATATCATCAACTACTCTCTGACGACTTCAATCTGTGGTATTTTTTTCTGTTGATGTGAAAAATCGGGTACATTTTGCAATATAGCAGGTGAATTATGTATATTACGAAGTTATGATGACCTATATGCCTTTCTACACTGACGTTCTATGATGTTCAAAGCGTTTCTAAGGATGATGTTTTTTAAGGCAGCCGTCTGATTCTGAGATGACGGATGGGAATAGGCTTGCTACGATAGTCGGTGTTACCGGTGTCCAGACTCAACACCGGTTACATCACTTGCCCACCGTGGCACCGCCCACTGTCTTTTTGATTTTTTTATAGTAATAAAATAATTTAGTTCAGTTAGAAAACAGACAAAACAAACAAAAACTGAACGTATCTGCTTAATAAAGCAGGATCCGACCGTGAGTCTCGGCAGCGGCAGGAGTCATTCATCAGATTTAAAGGGTTAGTTCACCCAAAAATGAAAATTCTGTCATTAATTACTCACCCTCATGTCGTTGGACACCCGTAAGACCTCCGTTCATATTCGGAACACAAATGAAGATATTTTAGTTGAAAGCTGATGGCTGAGAAAGGCTTCACACAGGCCTCCATTGGCATTCAGTACATTGACACTTCCAAGATCCATGAAAGGCACTTAAAACGTCGTTACAAAGTCTATCTCACCACAGTGGCTCTACAATAATCATACAATGCGACGACAATAGTTTTTGTGCGCAAAAAAAATCAAAATAACACCTTTATCCAACTTGTTCTCGACTTCCGTGTATGCCTCCACGACGCATGCGCGAGAATATGACGCAGATCCGGCGTTCGGACATATGACCCAGAAGCGATTTGTTTACGAGCAGAGGAAGACGCGCGTGTCTAAGCTGTTGGATTCTACATTGATCGTGCTTTAGGTCTCGGCGTAGTGCTCAAAATGGAGCTTAAGTGTGTATTTCCTCGATTTCCGAACACCGGCGCTACGTCATATTCTCGCGCATGCGTCGTGGAGGCGCACACGGAAGACAAAAACAAGTTGGATAAAGGTGTTATTTTGATTTTTTTTTGCGCACAAAAACTATTGTCGTCGCATTGTATGATTATTGTAGAGCCACTGTGGTGAGATAGACTTTGTAACGACGTTTTAAGTGCCTTTCATGGATCTTGGAAGTGTCAATGTACTGAATGCCAATGGAGGCCTGTGTGAAGCCTTTCTCAGCCATCAGCTTTCAACTAAAATATCTTCATTTGTGTTCCGAATATGAACGGAGGTCTTACGGGTGTCCAACGACATGAGGGTGAGTAATTAATGACAGAATTTTCATTTTTGGGTGAACTAACCCTTTAAGAGTGAGGAGCTGACTGAGATGATCGCGGAAGATTTGGTTTCAAAGCGAAACGTAAAAGCGCCTATTTAAGGGAGTTTGTCATTTGTTTTGTTGTTGTGTTTTTCATTAAAAATAATAGGCTAATGAACCCACAATTCAAGCAACCCGCAGCCGAATTAGCGCTAATTCAAAACCGAAAGCAAAATGTGTACGGCCGCACAGAGAGCGCATTGTTTACTTTCGCCTGGCTCCGCAGTGCGAGCCTCCGCGCTACGCTGACTGCGCGCATTTATTTTTGCCGCGCGCACCCTCGCGCTCGTGCGGGCGCGTCGAGTATAAGCAAGGCTTTATGGACGAACTGTTATTCATTCATGGCGTGCATTTCAATCATAGACTGATCAATGCTTGATCAGTGCCCTGACTACTGAACTAGGGAACTGATTGAGACGCACCCATGGCCTCACAGAGCGCGCATTTACAGACGAGCTGTCATTCACGGTGTGTGCGTACTGGCGTGTTTTCAGTTCAGAGCGGTCGTGTGCATGTTACTTTCGGTTAGATAGAATTAATGATTTAAAAGCCTCCGCCGGTGATACCGGTATTACCGGTGTTGTCACACATCAATTAACCGGTGGGAAAATTTCCTCACCGTCACATCCCTAGATGGGAACATGGTTTGTTTAACATTAGCAACACGTTTTTAACTGTTTGATAACGTAGTCAAGCCAAAGGCTAATCATATTAGTTACTACTATGTGTCCGACGTTATAGAGAGCGATACATAAAACACATTACCATTCTGATACAGATGACCCTGTATTAGTGAGTGGAGGCGGGTCTCATATTTATTCATCTGTGTATAGACTTGGTCGACGTCGTGTCATAGCTGGGGCGGGGCGTGGCGGAAAACAGTCCATTCCCCACAATGTAAATGCATTGGGTTAACCCAGTTTAGCCTGTGTAGAATCACTTTTGCTGCTCGACAGAGCAAGATATATAGAAAAAACTGAGCTGTATTGTGTCAGATTGTCCGTACAGTCTCCTGTGACTGATAAACGACTCAATGGAATCAATGGCCAGAGGTGCCATTTTCTCATCAAAATACATACAGCTCCCCCGACACCTATATAGGTGTGACCTGTCTTTCCATGAAGACATTAATTCAGTGTTCCTGAATTTAATGGATTAAAAGTATATATTACATACATTTAACATTTTAAAATGATCATAAAACGTGTCTTGTGCTATGAAATTGATATTTGGAGTTGACATGTCAGTGTCACAACATTATTAGAAGTTTTTTTTATTTACTTTTTATAGCAACCGTCAAAAGACTGGGTGATTTATAAAGTAGCCTAGCTATTATATTGTGTAATATTTGTGGGAGCAGCTGCATTTTGACAAGAAAATGTACAAGTGTCGTACATTTGTGACTATCAGCTTGAGGCACAAGCATGAGCCCAGCCCTTCCCATCCATCATGAAATAAATTAGACTTTTGAATGTTTTGCATATTAATAACCTCACGCATTATGTGGCTATGTGATCGCTCATCGTGGAAAAAACTGCTTTAACGATAGATTGACAGTATTTCTGACTCAGTTCGAGTACCGTGACAAGTATGACTTTATTGGCGTTTTGTTCAACAAACTTTTGCCATTGCAATTAATGAAATCTCTTGTTTTAATCTTTACAATAATACCAGCATCATGTAGTGCAAATGTTTCATTGTAATGGATGTATTGAACAGGCTTTGGGAATTGACGAACGGCTCTGTCTGTTTATTTAGCAGTATAAACCACTCACTTTGGTCATTGTAAGCTGAATTTAAATGTGCTTTATAAATAAATTTACTTACTTACTTACTATAAAACTTCAGATCAGGTTTTTTTTGTAACTTACTAGAGGTGTAGAACGTCACATCGCAACTTTTCGGGACTGCACCAAGCAAAAATCAATCGTAATACAAAGAGTAAAGATAAAGCGTCTAACAAGGCAATCGTGCATTCATTCTAATGGCTTGTTTTCCCCCACGGCATATGGCGAATATGACGTTTTGTGGGCGTTCCCAGTAATGCCGACCAAGTCTATACTAAATGAAGCAAGTTACATTCAATCTATTTTACGGTATGAATCTTTTTTTTTCACAAGAATACCCGCTTAAATATGTAATTTTGGTGATCACAGATGAGTTTTAAGAAATAAAATGATTGACTACAGGGTTTAAATTAAAACGGTAAAAACCTCAATAGCCTTACCAGGCACCAAGTTTCCTCAGGTACTGAATATGGTCCCTGTAAAGTATGAAGCTTATTTCTCCTTTCACCTTCCCTCCTTCTTTAATAGGATCAACAATGACAAAGTCTCCTAAAAAAAAGAGAAAGATTGTGAAAACGTTTAGTGTCTTTAAAGTCCCTGTAAAGGCAATTCTGAGATTTGTTTCAAAACACATTATAAATGTATTGCTGAAACACATTACAAAGACTGTGATCTATGTAGTACAGAGTTGTTATATGCCCAGAAAAGGCAGAGTAAACTAACCTCGTTTGATCCAGAGGTTCTTGCGGAACTTAGTGGGCATACTGACGAGGAAGCGCTCGCCACTGCCAGTCACAGCTTCATGGAGGTTATTGCCATTACTTCCCAAGACCTGTGATGAGAAGGTGTGTAATTATTACTAACATTGTAGGTATACTCAGAATATTGAGCTCTCAAAGTCGTACAGACACCAAAAACTACTGCAAAGGTACCCTCATGATATGCTGGTCTTCAGTGGGTGTGACACAGTCCTCCAGAACTTCTTTCACTACGTGTTTGCGTTTGGTTGCCTTTGACATGGTGGATGTAAACCTCTGAAAAACGTGTCACCTGAAAAAAAAAATGTTTGAGAAATGGATTTAAGAGGCGTGCATGTGAGCTGTCAAGAATGATGCTCAAAAAGCACATTGTGAGTTTATGACCATAGGCCAACTCTGCATACAAACTATATCCTGACACCATGCTACAACTGGAAATCAGTGTCCACTCTCATAATCATTATAAATATAATATTCAAAAAGCAAATCATTTAAACATATGATTACATAACACTACTGTTCGTTAAATGAAAGTATGCTGTAGAAACATGTGGCCTTCATGCTGTGTTGACAAGTAAAAACCTTCAATGTCTAGATTAATTTACATTGTAAAAGCTCACATTTCCATAGCCACTTACCTAGAAACTGTATATGAACCGCTGGTTGTATTCTGAGTTTATTTACTAATGGCATTGAGATTAATTGAGAGCGTTTACCCGAATCTTCTACAGAGAAGTGTGAAGCGAAACGCGAAAGTTGAGACGGGATATGAACATTTCAAATTAAAAGTCATACGGTGTGAGAGGATCATTAGGCATAATAAATACATACATATGCATTTTAAATGTATTTGGAGGAGGGATGGTTAACAGGAAAGAAATCACAGGTGAGATTTGTATATAACGTCCTGTAAAATATTTATAAATTATCAAAACAATGTATTTTTGTTACAGTAATAATTCTAATTATTATTATTATTATTGTTATTATTGCTGTTGTTGTTGTTAGTATTAGTATTATTATATGGATATCATTCCCCGTTTCCGATTTAACTTTTATTTTGAAATATTAGTTTCACCGTTCACATTATAAGCCAGGCTGATAAAATATGTGATGAGAGTACAGTTCAGGTTTGTATGTTATACACAGTAAATTAATACGACAAACTCGCATTTGGATGCCGTGAGCAGTGATCAAAAATATGTGGAGATTGAAAACCCTCCACCACAAAGCAAGTGGATCTGCCAGTGATTTGGAGGAGTTTAAACGCAAGAGACGAGAGTTTGAGAAAGGTGTGTGTGTGTGCTTTACTATTCCTGGGTCATTTCTTAATCCATGATTGTATATGTTGATTTTACATATGCTTTAATGTAGGCAATATAATAAATTATTCACGTTTTCATCTATCCATAGCTCTTAGACAGGCACGTAGAGACAGACAGCTCATCAGCAAGAGACTCCTGCAGAATGTGGATGAGGAAGAGGATAAGGAAGACTCCATGGAGGAGTCTGGCTCCACTCCTCTGTCACCTGAACAGGTGAGTCTCCAGAGAGAAGTGCTCATTTATTTCTTTACTATATAATGCGGAAGGCATCTCTTCCTCAACAAACTATACATATTGTTTATATGTCATATAAAGCATATAGCTTGTGTGTTGTATGTGTAACATTAGGTCAGAGAGATGATATGTGGAGTCCAGTCTGGGGGTGAGGAGAAAGCAGCGCGTCTTTCATCTCTAAGAAAAGCACTAAGAAACCCAGAGACTCAACTCACTTTCTTTAAGTATGACCTCAAAACCAACATGGACCTTACTTAGGACAATTATATATATTTGAAGAATCATTTTTACACATGAACTGTATGGAATTCCAAAGCTGCCAATATTAAATATAAATAAATACATAAATAAATATACAAATAAATGTAAAAAAGCAAAAATAGATAAATGTTCATGTTTGTTAGCCCAGGACATTTTACAAATCCAGACCAGACGATGTTCTGCGGCCATGTCCGGAATAAAGAGTAGGCCTAGCTTATCCATGTCACACGGTAAGATTTAAGATTTTGGCCATAAACCTAACCAAGTCACAGATAGTATCAACGTTAGTTCGCTATACTTATTGTATTTCGACCTCAAGGTGTCACTGTGGCCTCAACGCTTCGCCCTCGCCTACTCTGAGCTCGATTGCTATGTCTGAGGTAAACCACGCCCTCCTCATTACCCTACGCACAAAGAAATGTAGGAATAAATAAATGTAGAAATACATAAATGTAGAAATTAGGGCTGTCAAAATAATTTTACAGGTCATGGTCAAAGTTCAATACAGTATGGATTAATCTGCGTTATTTTTTTTAACGCATAATTTTTTTCTCAGATTAATTAATCGAAATTAACGATAAAAAAAAAAAACGCAGATTAATCCATTCTGTATTGGACTGAGCTGTAAAATGTTTTTTTGTTGCTTTTCTATGTATATTTATTTATTTATATATGTATTTATTTATTTTTGCTTTTTTACATTTATTTGTATATTTATTTATGTATTTATTAGGGCTGTCAAAAGATTAATCGCGATTAATCGCATCTAAAATAAAAGTTTGTGTTTACATAATATATGTGTGTGTACTCTGTTAATTATTATTTATATATAAAAACACACACAAGCATGTATATATTTAAGAAAAAAATATTATTTTTTATATATAAAACATTTATATTTATATATATTATAGATTATATAAATGTATATACAGTATATACATGCAAATATTTCTTAAATATATACATGAATGTGTGTGTATTTATATATAAATAATAATTAACAGAGTACACACACATATATTATGTAAACACAAACTTTTTTTTTGGATGCGATTAATCTTTTGACAGCCCTAGTATTTATTTATTTTTAATATTGGCAGCTTTGGAATTCCATAGAATTGGCAGCTCTGAGACTCCAGACCATAATATCATTGAAAGTCTTTGGGATGTGCTGGAACTATATTCATCCTGGAAAATGGCCATAATATGAAGAACTGCCAAACATATAACATGCTAGAAACATAATAATCACTCGCAATAATGATCCAATTATAGACTCTTAAGCATTTGCAGTCATTGATAATATCATGTTAATTGTAATATTTCACAATATTACTATTTTAACTATGTTTTTAATCAAATAAATGCATCTTAGATGAGCATAAGAGACTTAAAAACATAACTTTATTAGATATCCAGCCATATATACTGTACTGACTAATGCAGTGCCTCTATTTTTCTTCAGATCAGAGAACAGCATGCACATGTTGATCGGGCAGCTCAGTGCTCCTAATGGCCAGTGTCAGCTGGAAGCAGCACGCTGTCTCCATCAGCTGTCTCACTCTACTCATCCCAGCGCAGGTCAGGCCTGTCTGCCTGCTGGCCCGTACCTCCTCACCTACCTCTCCAGCCAGAGCACTAAGCTAACGGTCAGCGAGTTACTGCTCTGTTAAAGTCAGTGTCAGAGGGAGGCAGTCGACAATTCCTCATAAATGTGTCTCTTTTGTCTTTTCCTTTAGGAACTCTGTTTGTACACTCTGGGAAATCTGTGTCCTGACAGCGCTGTAGTTAGAGAGAAGCTTCTAGCTCAGGGAATCGTTTCTGCACTGGCAAACTGTATTAACGTAAGCTCATTTGGGTTAATATTAATCGCTATCGCTTTTTGGTTATAATCATCCTGACTTTTACACATCTCTCAGTTTATACTGATAATAGTGCATCCTTATAGGATGAATCTCACGCAAACTTTTCTGCATCGTATTTTTTTTCCAGAATCAAGAAATTATATTTTGCATGATGAAAATTAAGCTTTTTAGGACCATTTTAATATGTCCAAATACTTTGCTTTTGTGGGGTTTTTTTGTTCTCATTATTTTCAATGGCGATAAAATATTTTTCATATTTAACATTTTTATTTTTAGTTCTCATATTACAGTAATATTTATATTACTTTTATATTTATTTCTCATATTACAGAATTTCTTCGGGAAAATATGTATTATATAAAATAATAAATAAATAATGAATTAAAAATGCAAAGAAATTCTCACAATGCAACACATACACACACACACACACACACACACACACATAGGACGATTTAATATGTCCAGATGCTTAGTGGGGGTTTTTATACATTAGTTTCAATGGTGATGCAATAGATTCATATTTAACTTCTTTATATTTATTTCTCATATTACAGAATTTCTTGGTGGAAATGATGTGGCTAAATTGCCACATAATGCAAAAAAATTATAATAATGAAATAAATTAACAAATAAAAATCTCACAGTGTGCCATATATTTTAATATATGTATATATATATATATGAAGAGTTCCGATGCAAAAGCCTCTAAAAGCCACTTTGGTCAAAAATGAGATAACAATACAGAGTGAATGCTCTCCGCATATAGTATACGTTCATAAAATACTTTCACTTCAAACCCACTAAATCCCAGTCTCAGCCCATTCAGATGTACTGGTTCTTAGGTAGAAAGCTACACATAGAAGCCTGACAAAAATGCTGATTTTAAAGATAAACGTCAGATGGACTTAGAGGCTTTTACATCTGAAGTCTTCATATATACATATACATAATTATTTTTTTTTTTTTAATTTAAAAGGAAAAAATATAATATTTTGTGGGGGGTGAAATGTGCCCGGGTCATTTCTCTGTTCTAGAATCAGAGGTATAATCTGGCAGTGGTGGAGGCGGTTGGCTTCACTTTGTCTCAGCTGCTACAAGCAAAAGACGCAGCTGAAAAAATCATTCCGTAAGTGACCAGAGTTCGTTACCTAAGGATTTTAAGTACAACCCCTGGCAAAAGCTATGGAAAGAGGATGTTCACCTAGCATTTTTTACTTTATAGGAAATACTCAAATCACAGGTATGTCCAAAAAAAAATTCAATAGCGTAACATTTTGGCTCCATGAAACACTTCTTCAAATTTAGTTAATTTTTTTTATTAATGGCATTTTTTTTCCGGATCAAGTAGAGTCAAAAATGAATCTAAATTAAAGATCTGAAATCATTGAATCATAATACCAGTGTAAGTCTAAAACGCAAATTAGTCAGCAGTTAAAAGAGAGTGCTTGCACACCTTAGCACAATATTATCTGCCTGCCATACCGGAGGCTGCACTTTTAGGACTGCCGGCATTTCTAGGACCCTACTTTTTTGTGACCGCGCCATCTAGCCAAGTGTACTCCAGAGCAGACCTGATTCAAACTTTTTCCACCTTATTTTTAACACAACAGCAGGCACGGCCATTGCCGACTCAATTGCTTAAATTAGTTAAAATATTTCAACAGGGTTATCAACGGGTAGGTTTAGGGCTAGGGGTTGGTTAGGACAATATATCAATTAAACTTAATCAATTAAACAACTAAGTGGTTCTCAAAGTGTGGTACGAGTACAACTAGTGGTACTCAGGCTGCCTCTAGTGGTACGCAGAGGAATCACTAAAAAAATGATTGTTAAAACGCATACATTTGAATTGAATCTTTATTTGAGTAAAGTTTTTGTTTTACATTTAAGTACAGTCCAGTTTTAATTTAACTTTACAACATATTTTAATTGAATCATTATTTAATTATTTTATTTACCTGTATGTAAGCACAGTGCAGTGTTAATGTACAAACTGTATTTACAATGTTAATGTGGCTGACAACAATAAATATGGTTCTTATTAGGAGTAAACTGCCTAGTTTTTGAACTGTGCAGAGCTGTAGCTGAATAGTTAGGCCTACTACTGGATTTTAAAGTTGGTCATTATGGTGGTACTTGGAGAGCCAAAGATTTTCTGAGGTGGTACTTGGATTAAACATTTTGAGAACAACTGAACTAAATCATTTCTTGGGTCCTACAAATGCGGTCCTGAAAATGCAGCCTCCGGGTTTGCAGAAAGAATTCAGGCTGTCATAAAAGCCAGAGGGTGAGCGAGAAAGTACTAATTCTTTATATTCTTTTTTTTTTTTTTTGTCATATCTGTGTTTTTGTTTATTTGCTATAAAGTAAAAAAGGAATCTAGGAATCTAAGTGTGGTGACTCCATAACTTTTGCCAGGGGTTTGTATGTGCAAAGAATAAACTAAGGTCTTGGTACACTGAAATTGCTACGGTTTACGTTTACTGTAAATTGTTGATGCTGATGACAAATAATAGGATATTCATCTCAACTCGCCACTAATCTCTCTGTGTTTGTTGTGTGTTTTTAAACCCCAGAGCGGTCATGGCTTCAGGAATAGTCCCTCATGTGATCTCAGCATTGACTCCAGATCCTGAGTTTGGTTTTGGGCCAGCGATCGAGTGCATGTGGTGTTTGCACTATTTAGTCAGCAGGTGCGGCCTTTTCTCCTTTCATACTAACTTTTTACTGAACAAAGACAGAATAATGAAGGGTTGGTCTAAAACTGTCTGGAAAAAAAGTGACTAGTGGGTAAAAAAATCAGTTGTTATATGACATGATGTTGTGGTTTGCTTGCAGTAATTTGGATAACTCGATGCTGATTGCACTAGGTGCCCTCTCACAATGCAGTGCTGTTTTAATAACACTAGGAGGCGCTGTTGCTCAAGGAAACCTTGAGGGTGGGATGGAGTTGGTAAGTCATCACAGCAAAATATATATATAACCCACATCACATACATATTGCACATGGGGTTTAGAATGAGAGTCATCTTAAATTGGCATGTTCAATGAACAGAAACAGTGCCTATATTAATATATAATCCAATTATCAATGCTTTTATAATGAATTCTTACTATTACATAATTGTAAGAATCTCATGAAGCATAATGTAATTGTGGTATAGATGCCGATTGAACGTCATAATTGAGCTTTCATACAAAAATATTTGACCTTCAGCTCTCAAACAGATCCAATTGCACATTTTATCTGTATTATGATCCTGTGGTTCCTGATGAGTCTCTCATCCTCTGAAAAACTCATTCTGCTTTTCTCTGGACCCTCACTTTGTTTTTGCTGTGCAGCTCATTTGGCCTCTTCTGCGTTGCCTTGGTAACCTGCTGGTCAGTGGAGGTGATGTAATGCCAGAGGACACTCGTCTCCTTGCCACGTTGTGTCTCTTCAGTCAGGCTTACCTTCGCCTTCATCCTGCTCTGTCCAGAGAGAGCCTGTGGGCGCTCAACAACCTCACCGGTGAGCGGGACATTAGCCTGCATTTGCTCAAAATGATTTCCATCCCAGTTAACTCAGCAATAAAGCTCGAACTACAATGAACTTGTGTTTTATTGATTTACTGATGTACTATTTAATTTTTTTTCAGCTGGTTCAAGTGGGTTTTGCTCTGGTCTGCTGCTCCTTAATATGGTTCCCATATTAATCCAATTTCTGTCTTTTTCAAAAGGAATGAACTCAATGGTGAGGAACAGGCATGCATACAGTATATACATTACTCTAACATGTATACCTACATTTTTGGGCTCTGACCCACTATATATATGTACAAGGTTTTTAAAAGAAGTCTCTTAATCTCACCAAGGCTGCATTTATTTAATTAAAAATACAGTAACACTGTGAAATATTACGACAATTTAAATTAACTGGTTTCTGTTATAATATATTTTAGAATAAAATGTATTCCTGAATTTTCAGCTGCCATTACTTCAGTCTTCATGTCACATGATCCTTCAGAAATCATGCTTCAGATAATTTCTTATTCCTATCAATGTCGAAACCTGATTTTTTTGCTTAAAAAAAAAAAAATATATATATATATATATATATATATATATTTGGGGTAAGTAAGATTTAAAAAAAAAATAATAATAATACTTTTATTTAGAAAATGCACATTTAAATTTCTTTAAAAAAAATTATTTAAAAGACAGTAAGTACAAAAAAGTTATATTTATAATGCTGTTCTTTTAACTTTCTATTCATCAAAGAATCTGTGTTTAACTTTAATAATAATAATAAATGTTTCTTTAGCACCAAATCTATTAGACTGATTTCTGAAGGATCATGTGACACTGAAGACTGGGGTAATGATGCTGAAAATTCAGCTGTGCATCACAGGAATTATTTATTTTAAAATAGATTTCCACAGAAATCAGTTAATTATAGCAATAATATTTCACAGTAGGCCTATCACTGTTAATTTTACTGTCCTGATCAAATAAATGCAGCCTTGGTAAGAAAAAGGTACTTCTTTCAGAAACATTCAAAAACCTTTTACTATATATATATATATCAAATCTCTCTGCTGCTGAAGTTCTACTATATTCATAATTACAAAAACATGTACATTTTGATAACATACATCTAATGTTCTCACAATCATTAATGTTTGTACAAGGCACTGAGAGTTCTGGGTAATATCGCCCATCATGGCACAGAATACTGTGTTCGTTTGACACAAGCAGGACTGCTCACTGCCCTCTGTGCCACACTCAAGATGGCCGAGCCGGATGTGGTCACACTGAGCCTGGAAGTGCTGTACATGCTGCTATCCAGCAGCCCACAGGTGAATATGATCATATAAACCCCTTTCTCACTTAAACCGTGTCATTTTAGTATCACTGAGATACTATTATATTTTTCATTAAAGGTACACGGTGTAACCTTTGGCCCTCTAGCGGTTAAACAAAACTGCATGCATTTTGATAGTGTGGATGAATATGACCCTTCACAATAGATAATGCTTTGACATATCTAGCTCTCTAACAGAGTTCATTGTAATTTATCTGTTCAGTGAAACACATTACTCATCTGTTGAGTGATAAACATCATCTCTGCGCCGCTTTGACAACATTTAAAACTCTTCAGTTCTCGCCATCTCTGAAAAGCCAAGCACATGTTGATTCTTGTTTTATTATGAGCTCTGTCGTGTTATCTTTTATTGCGTATGTACACAATTTCCAGTAAAAACCATCCTGACAGGTGTAAAATATAAGCAATTATAATAGGCTTACCATTGTGAATCAAGAAAAAAATTAAATTTCGGAAGAAGGATTGATGATATATTGACACTAGGGATGCCACAATTCTCAATATAATATCGAAACGTTCGGTACGACGTCCACGGTTCAGTACGTGCTTATAAATTGCATATTTTCGGTTTTGCATTTATTTAATTAATTTCCGTGCATTTTTTTTATCTCCGAAATTGACGCTGTTTGTGTGTGCCTGTGAGTCAACGCGCTGGTATGAGTAAATATCCAAACAGGACGTGATTACTGGACTAAATAATCTTACTGCGCTAATACTGTCAAATGCACACATGGTTAACATAAACACAGTTGGTTATGCCTAAAGTGAAAGTAAAATTGCATCAGTGTCTGTATAGATGCGTGCAGGTCTTAAAGTGACAGCAGCGCAGCCGAATAGTGAACATGCTCTCCATAAAGGGACATTTCACCCCAAAATTTAAATTCTGTCATTATTTACTCTAATGTTGTTCTAAACCTGTATTCATTTCTTCTGTTGAACACAGAAGAAGATATTTTGATGAATGTTGGTAACCAGACAGTTGAAGGTAGCCATTGACTTGCATAGTATTTTTCCTACAATGGAAGTCAATGGGGACTTCTTCAAATATATATTTTATGGTCAACAGAAGCAAGAACTTTATTCAGGTGTAAAACAACTTGAGCGCGAGTAATCGATGACAAAATTTTAATTTTTGAGTGAACTATCCCTTTAATGTTAATAAAACAACAAAAGACAAAAAGAAAATCACTCACTGCTCTTGACTGAAAAAACTTTAATACAGTAGCTTTAATAAGAATCAATGTATATTTTATAGTGAAATCTGATTCTTTCTTCCGATTAATCGCATCCAAAATAAAAGTTTGTGCTTACATAATATATGTGTGTGTACTCTGTTAATTATTATTTATATATAAATACACACACAAGCATGTATATATTTAAGAAAAAAAATCTATTTTTATATATAAAACATTTACATTTATATATATATTATAGATTATATAAATGTGTATACAGTATATACATGCCAATATTTCTTAAATATATACATGAATGTGTGTTTGTATTTATATATAAATAATAATTAACAGAGTACACACACATATATTATGTAAACACAAACTTTTATTTTGGATGCGATTAATCTTTTGACAGCCCTAGTTATTCAGTCAAGCATGGGGTGATTTTCTATTTTCTTTTGTTGTTTGATTAACATTAATCACAATAGGTCCGTCCCTTTAAGACCTGCACGGGCCAAATTAATTGTAACACATCCGATTTCTCACCCAACTCTGTAACGTTATACGTTCACCAAAGACATATCCGACTGTGTTTACCTGAATACTCACCAGGACGTGCATTTGTACATATTTTTGACCATTCAAACCCAAGTATCCGCGAAACTGACGTCGCGATCTGTCTGAGTGAAAGGTGTGTGCGCGGCTGCGCGCTTCAGGTCAGAGTTTGGTCAGCGCGAGCACGTCCCGGCCGCATTGCACTTTTCTGTTGCAATCTTTTTCCTGAGCTGCGCGTATATATTTGACTGTTCTGCTTCCATTGTTTAGTGAACAGTAGAAGCAGAGCTCACACACACATCCTCACTCCTGCTGTCGCACATCTATGCACATTAAGAAATACTGCTCTTATTAGAGTGCTGTCATTTTTTTTTTTAAAGTACCGGTACTAATGCAATTTCATTTCGTATGCAACTTACCCAGTCGATTAAAAATATTGATGTCGATTAATCATCAGCGTCGACGCAGTCGGTTGTATCAACCAATCGCGACAGGCCTAAAGCCATCAGGATAAAAAAACGAGGTATGTATTGAACCGTGGACTAACTGAATTGTTGCATCCGTAATTGAGTCATTATTTAAATGTTAATTTTGAACCAAAAAAAGTTACATACTGTACCTTTTAATATTTTTTATTAGTTTAAGAATTTTATTTGTTCCATTTATCATTTTAATTTAAAATTTGGCTTTTTTTTCTTCTTTTTTTATATGTCTATTTTTTTAATGAATTTTTATTTTAGTTTTAGTTATTTTCATACATCCACTTAAACTATATGAAAATGAGATGTGTCTGGGCAACTAGCTGAATTTTATTTTGTTTCAGTTAACTTTATTTTATTTACATTTAAGTATGTTTTTTTATGGTTTTAGATTTGGTTAACTATAATGACCTTGCATTTAAAATCACTTTACTTTTATCTACGTATGAAGATTCATGACAGGCTTCCTTAGAATCTTGAAAACAAATTGAGTTGAAGTCCTCCTGCTTGTAACAGGTGATCGAGGAGTTTACGAGGTTAAATGGTGTTCCTCTGCTGGAAGCCATTCAGTATAACAGTGAAGAAGAGCAACGTGTCAAAGCTGCCTACATTCTCGATCATCACTTCCCTTCTTTCTCTGAGGTCAATACTGCATTTACCTGCTCATATTTATGGACATATTATATGTTAGGAATCACCATTATTGATATTCTCATTCCTCTTTCTTCCTCTTTTTTTAAAGGTGGAGAGCATTTCAACATAATGCCAATGACAGAATTGCAAAGATCTTTTTTTTATTTATTTTTTTGCTTTTTCTTTGATTTAAAGCATACTTACATTTCACCAAGATGGACATTTAGTTATGCATTCTGGTTTTATCAAGTGTGCAGCAAATAAATGGCCTAAATGCTTCTTATGTGAAGTTTCTTTTTTTTTTTTTAAATGATCAGGCTAACCGTTGGAGCCATGTCTTCAAAATTCAGTACATGAGTTATACAACCCTTATATCATTGTGACAAGAGCACAAACACATACTGTTTAAGATTCATGGCCTATAAATAAATATTTATTGACTTCCCCTTCTCAGTTCACCCGTGTGTGTGTGTGTGTGTGTGTGTGTGTGTGTGTGTGTGTGTGTGTGTGTGTGTGTGTGTGTGTGTGTGTGTGTGTGTGTGTGTGTGTGTGTGTGTGTGTGTGTGTGTGTGTGTGTGTGTGTGTGTGTGTGTGTGTGTGTGTGTGTATATGTATATGTATATGTATATATATATATATATATATATATATATATATATATATATATATATATATATATATATATATAATAGTTATTTATAATAATGTATTTAGGATCCCTGAAGTTGTTGCACTATTATTCACAAATATGCAAGTAATGAACGGATGGATAAACTAATTTTATATAAATATTGCCATAGTAATATATATTTATTGTATGCACTATATATTATATCTATATCTAAAATGTATAGTTGTATTATTAATGTAAATTAAGCGTTAATCTATTGAAAACAGGTCAACATAGTGCACACAACTGCTGTGTGTCTGATATGAAATACTTTTTGTCCTTTTATGTAACCGCGCCGTTTATGCGTTATGAAAGCGCAGAACGGTAACGTTACAGCTGACCTGCGGGTGTCCATGAATGAAGGTGACGGCATTATTTGTGTTTAATCCGCTGATTTGTGACTAACGAGATTTACAGCACGTTTGATCAGTGTTTGTCTGCTAAGATACACTTTTCCCATGACTTTGTTGTTGTTTTAGCATTGCAGCTAAGCTAATAGCACGAGAGTGGAAAGTGCATTTCTCTCACGCGAACTGAAAAACTGGTACTAAATATACATAAGATGGTTTTAGAAACCGTTTACACACGTTATCGTATCCTATTTGGCATAGAAATACACTTGATATTTTTTGACAACATTAGCTACAGGCTAATTTGAGTTACTTTTCAATGGCTGTGTCTCAAACCTACAGAGCTGACTACCTAGACAAGCTTATTTGTTCCGTGTTTTGCGCCGAGGTATGCTGTCTAGTTAGGCAGCTCACTAGATTTCGACAGCTACCCGGTTTATTATTCATTGGTCTTAGAAGATTCCTAGTGGTTATGATGTTAGTGTAGCTGTTTAGCCATTAAAGGCATGCATTGCATAACACTAATGTCTTGACATATCTATTTTAGGGTGTAGTGATTGCAATTAGATTAATTAAGAACATTAGATGTCAAATAGAGACTTCAAATATGATATATAAAACTGTGTGTGCAATCTCTCGTGTCCATTCAGGATCTCCTGCAGAGCTGCTGACCGCCTGCATTTCAATGGGATCCTGCTGAGCGGTATGTAGTCACACCAAAACACAACACACATTCAACATGTAAAGCTTCTCTCAAACAAAACATGCATTCATCATGATAAAACCTTACTCAAACAAAATGTGCATTCAGCATGATAAAGCTCCAAGCTAACACAACATGCATTGAACATAATCAAGTTTTGTCCAATCACAGCATGCGTTCATCTTGATAAAGTTTCATCCAAACACAACATGCATTCAGCGTGCTAAAACTTAAAGACAACATGATAAAGCCTCGCTCAGACGGGCCACATTCAACATGCTGAAACTGCAACCGAACGCAGGATGCGTGGAATATGCTGAAACCACAGAAAAATACCAAACAAAACATCCAAAAAGACTCATTTATCACCATGATAAAGATCCAATTTAGTTATAAATGTTTATTTCTTATCTGTGCTAACATTTCTCTCCTGTTCTTCAGATTCATCTAGATTGAGCTGATTTCTGAGCATAATGCTGTTGATGGCTCGGCTTCGTTTCTGTCAGAGTTGTTTGTGGCACTGCAACCGTTCTCTGCGGCTGTTCTCACTCTGTACTGTGCAGAGGTACACACGACCAAACCTTATCTGTTAAATATCGACGAAACATGTTTTCATTTCAGCTGTAATAATACATGCACCTGCCAGAACCAAAATAGTTTAGCTCAAATGCTCAAAACAAATGTGAGTTTTAAAAACACTACGAAAGTGAATTTCTTACTCAGTATTTCCGTCTTGTTTTCCAGTACAAATATCTAAACCTTCTTTAATCAAGATACATTTACTTGAGAAGCTAAATTACATAAGATTTTCTGAGAATTTCTTTAAAATTAAGATAAGAAAAAAAAACTTAAAGACACAATATGTAAGATTTTTAGATTAAAGTATTCAAAAACCACTAGAACATTTTTAAATATTTTGTTGACTTGTGTACTTGCGTTTTCCCAAACGTTTAAATCCATATAGAAATCAGCTATTTTAACCAGGACACGGATCGTTTCGTTGTGTTGCCTATCAATGACCATATAGAAACCATGGAAACCCCAAAGACGCTTTAATATATTGTATGCATTTTAATAGACAGTCAAGCAGCTGTTTGGATATACATTTATCAACAGAAAACGTATTATTGTTATACAGCGCAACACGGTTAGTCTTATTGTTTGAATCGCTTGTTTTCTTGATTCACCACGAGTAACGTTTTATGATACCATGCCTCAGAGACGACACTATTTTGTCAAGTGGCTAACATAGCATAATCAGAGAGGGCTTTCTCCATCATACAATATATTTTATATATTGTATCATTTAGTGGTCCAGCTTTTATTAATTTGATATTCTAATATTGATCTACATTACTGCAAAGTGCAACAAGTCTCTCGTACCAGCCACCGAGCGAACACACAGTAACCGAGTAACGTTATAACATAACTTTCAATACACTCAAGTGTATTCAGTATGATTTTTTTTAACCATGTAAAACAGCACTGTGTTACCCCACATACACAGCAGTGTTTCACACAGCTCTCTCTCATTAGCATTCGCTCCCAAGAGCTCTTTGCGCATCCTGCTTCATACGTAATACCGTAATGTTTTAATAAAACTTTAAAACATTCGCTCCTCCATGAACATGATTTCTGCCCAAGTCCGTCGGATTCCTCTCCATCGGCCTCGGTTTTGAAGTCACAGTTCGGTATGGATTCGGTACAGCAGTTTTACAAAATTGCTTTTTATTAATTTTTATTCAACAGTGGTTTAATGAAAAAAAATTGTGTCTGTCCTTAAATTAATTCAGTTATAACTAAAAGTTTCTTAAAGATAATGCTGTAAACTATATAGGGAGCCCTTACTTACATATTGCTATTAAAGATTAACAACAGAGCCCAAACTATTAGCCTAAATTCAGTTGCTATTTATTTTTAGATATAATAATCAACACTCATAAGCTTCACATAAGGCAGTTTTTGCAGTAACTTCTAAATCGAATTATTAGAATTTTTTCTCCAATTTTTTGTTGAAATATAATCATTTAGTGGCTGTAATTTTAATGACAGGTTTATTTAAACATATATTAAATAAACAAGACATCACTAACAGGCTAAGTAGTATATAATGAATATATATAGGCTAATATAATGAATATATAGGCTAATATAGTGCATGTATTCAGTGAAAGAGTTAATCTCTCTAACGTTAGTGAGCTAACAGCTGTGGACACTGACTTCTGAGGTAAACGTGATTCTACACGACATTGTTTACCAGCTGTTTTATTGTCTTTCCGCGGTTGAATCACCGATGGAGTGATTACACAACATATGATACGTTTCAGTAAGTTGTAATGTATCCTCAACAAGATATTAATTTATATTTATTCTCTTCCTGATTGCGACGCGTTCACTCGCGCGGCGCGCGCTGCCGCTTGAAGTTGAACTGATACGCGTCTATCAGTCACGTAACATTAAAGAGCATTAAAATGCATTTATCGTTTGAATTTCGTGATAAAATGGACTGAATACTCAATATGTTCGTGTGGGAACTAGGATTGAAGTGTGTTCCGCGCTTTAAACAAGCCGACTGTTAACTGTTAAAGATTGCATTCATAACCGTTCGGTACACGCGTGCACCGAACCGAGAGCCTTGTACCAAAACGGTTCAATACGAATACGTGTACCGTTACACCCCTACTACCCACGTGATCTGCAAGCGCGATACTGACAATACATTTAAAATAAATTCAAAGAAACAGTTTGTAATTTTTGCTTATCTTATTTTGATACCTTGACGTTTGTTTTTGTTCCTCATTTTTTACACTATTTTCAGATAATTCTTTTGCTATATAATCATATCAATATTAAAAAGTAGTATTCAAAAAATTCTGCCATATACAATTTCATAAAATTATAAGCTAGCTAATAACAACTTTGTTCTGGTTTCACCTCACTCCAGTCTAAATGATTTTAGGCTATTTATTTTACTACACATTGTCAACATAAATAAGCTGAAAGACTGTGGATAATTAAAACTAATTCTTACTATCCACTCTTGCTAAAGTGGGTAAGCACACTTGTGTTCTCATTTCAGATGTGTTCTGAGTAAATTATTGAACTGATTCGTGAGTTCAGTGTTGGACAGTTCAGTTCTTTTAACCAGTCGTTAAAATTATTTGGTTCAAAAATGTGTTTCCCGTTTATTGAAAGTATGGTTTATGTCAGCTGGTCAGAGAAGAGTCAACGTTTTTTGAGCGCAATTCACACCCAGCGGTAAAATGTTCGAATGTGCCACGTGCAACATGGATTCGGTCTTCCGACCTTTTGATTTTGATTAACCTAATATGTGAAATATTAGAAAGCTAAGACCATGCTTATTTTGAAGACCGAGAGAGTGAGTGCGGGGGAGGGCTCTCTGCTCGTTCTCTCTGTCACTAAGTTAAAGCTACGCTGTGTGATATTTTCCCCCATCTAGCGGTGGAAAGGTATATGACCATCCAGTGAATATTAGTTTCTGTTCCTCTCAATTCCGATTTCGTTTTTAAAAAACCCGCATTCGAACCCTCACCCGTATGTATTTTCAATGGCATATTATAAACTTACGAGAATACTTTATTACTTGAAAGAAGTAAATATACATTAATGAGCATATATATTTTTGAAAGAACTAAGTGTTTTTAGCTAAGAATAAACAAAAAAAGTTACACAGTGTAGCTTTAACATGTGCCCTATCACAAGTGCAATAACTGATCAAATAAGGCTTTGGTGGGACAAAAATTCGTCAAAAAATAGGAAAAACCCTGACCTCTAGTGCCGAAAATTACATATTGTGCCTTCAATTTTAAAGGAAAACGTTTATTTTTCCTACCCCACCATCAGATTTTTTTTAAATTAATGAGTTAATTTTTCTTCTCACTTAAATGTATTGTGATTTTTAGTTTTTGATAGTTTTACTGAAATTCACTTTTTGCATTGTGATTTTTGTGAAGAGAGAAAATCCAGTTGTCTTTGAATTTACTTTTTTTTTTTTTTTCATTTGTCTGAGTGTGAGCTGATATTATTTGAAGTGTTGATTATTGGTTCTGGGGGTGGGAACACCCTGCCTGATACCTAAAAACAATTAAATCACCATAGCAACACCCTGGCAACCACCAAGAACCCACCCACATTTTTGTTGGAAAATATAAACATGTATTTTTGACATTGTTCTAATCAGCCTGTCATATTGGGTAACGAGTTATTTTTTTGTAAATTATTATTATCATCAGGGGCATAAGATTATGAAATTTGTCTGCAGAAAATTGCTTGAGAAATTATTGTCTTTTATTCTGTTTATAGGTCATCAGCCAATTACTATGAACTTCTCGGGGTGAAACAGGACGCTACACTGGAACAAATTAAGAATGCATTTTTCGACAAGTCCAAAAAGGTTTATTTCTCTTGATTATGCTGTCATTTCTTTAGCCCTAGGCCCGGTTTCACAGACAGGGCTTAGACTAAGCCAGGATTAGGTCTTAGTTCAATTAGGGTGTTTAAGTAGCTTTTATAAACATGCCATAGAAAAAGCTGGTGTCCATCTAGAGACAAAACAATGGGACTGGATATTTTAAGATATATCAATGCTAGTGACTTTCAGTTAAAACAGCTCAAACATGCATTTTAGTCTGGGACTAGCTTAAACCTGGTCTGTGAAACCGGGGGATAGAGTCACAAAGCAGAAATAATTAATATCACCTTATTGTGTACTGACTGAGTAGGTAGGTATTCATGCACATTCACAGTAAAGTCAATAACTATAATTATAACATTTATATAATCGAGTCCACTACACAACTATAATGATAATGACACAGAGGAACGATATAGTTGGAAGCACTTCCAGAACAGCTGATGAATGATACAAAAAACATTGACAGCCAATCAGAATCCATCCTGCTTTAAAGAGCATTTCAATTGACGGATGACATAACTTCCACATACTTAACAATAACCAGAACATTATCATCCGCCGGTGTGGACGCTAATATATTTATCTCTATAGTTATCGTTCTTCATGTGAACGGGCCTTAATATCAGTTTAACCATTTTATTTTATTTATTGTGTCATCTATATACTAGGGCTGTGCGATATTGAAGAAAAATGCGATATCCTTGTTAAATAATGCGATATGCGATACGATATTGCTTTAAGTGTGTAAAATCTATTTCTTTCCCCAACTGATATCTTTCACTTAAAGCATAACCGACTGTGTTTAGATGAATACTCATCAAGACAGCCATTTTGACACAACTGTGTGTGTATTTGACAGTTTGAGTGAGTAACAAGACACAAAAGAAAAGAACGGCTTGTGCGCACGTTTCGGTGTGTGTGTCAGACAGCGCGAGAGTAGTTTTTCGCAAGTTATTGCTTTTAATAACGCAAGTTATTGCTTTTTAATGTCACATAAGTAACAGTCATGCTATACGCGTCAACCTAAAACAAACACTTTTCACAATGTTGAAGTAGCCTATTAAAATCATTCAGATATTGCGTGCCCTTGCGATATGCGTATTGCAATATCTTGCGATATTTAGATAATTTCGATATATATTGCGTAGCCCTACTATATACTTTGAGAATGGAAGAAGAGTTAGCAATATGCATGCATAATATGCACGGAATTGCCAAGCATTTTGCATTTTGCTTTTAATTTGTCAAACATTGAGACCGATCCTCAGAACTTCTTCTCTGATACATAGTTTATCCTTAGTGTTAAAAAAGTTGCTTGATGCATTCTGACAATTTGTATGGTTGTGCAAAAATGACGCCTAGTTATTCACCTCCTCACCCCTAGAGGAAGCTGTTCAGCAGAGAGACCGTTCCCATAATCTTAAATATTTAGCCACTTATTCTTGTATTTCCTCTCTAAGCACTTTTTTGTGTATAATTTGTCAACGTCTCACAAAATGAAAAAAATTCTATATATGTTTCGGTGAGAAATGAAACAAACGGAAGGAATAAGACAATTATGCATGTGTCTGAGAAAGAGAGTGAGAAACATCTGTTTACGGGTGAAGGAGGCAGAGTGACGGCAAGATAGAACCACTATACATTTGTGTGCGTGTGTGTGTGTGTGACAGGAGATGAGGGTACAAGCCAGGGATATGGGCACTTTGTTTCCGAGTCAGAAGCAGATAAAAGGTTTATGAGCGATGTGACGTACAGAACAAGTGAGAGCAGAAAGGTGAAAAGGTCATATAGATGGGACTTGTGCCATATTGTTTTAATTTAATATGATGCATTAATCGGATGGTCTTTATGAATTAAATGGATTGTGCATGTGCGGTCCATGCTCCTTGGACTGTCTTAATATGATGCGTATCATTATTGTATAATAATGTAATGTTTTAAGTGTTGAATAATAATAATAATATAATTTTTCTAAATTCTTATTTCTTATATGTAATTTTTTTCTCTGCTAGCAGCACCAACTGAAAGCCTTTGCTGGAAAATAACAGTGAAATTTACAATCCAGTCAAGATCAGTTATTAGCATTCACACAGCAATGCAGTAATTAGTCATGTGTCACTTATAATATTACGGATAAAGATATTAAGCAAACTGTTATCCCCTCCATCCCTTTTTTCCCTTCAGTGTCACCCAGACAGTGACCCATCCAATCCTGGCCTGCACACTCAGTTTGTGCAGCTGAACGAGGCGTACAGGGTGCTGAGCAGGGAAGTTTCCAGACGGGACTATGACCTCAGGCTGAGGTATCCGTACACTGGAGGTCCGGCCTTCCGAAGCTCCTCCAGCTCCACCAACAGGTGAGACTGTTAGCTCTATAATCAGCCAACTTGATTTTATTAAAAGAGATTTTACTGAATTGGCAACATGAAGGCTATAAGGTCATTCCGTGCCAAATCAACCAAATTTTGGAAATTTCCCCTGGCTCAAATTTTTGATTTTGTTAATTTTTTTTTTTGTAGAAAGACAAACATAAATAGTGATGAAAGCCAAAATATTAAGTGTGACAGATGTATATTTACTGAGTAATCCACTAGACTATAGTTTTGTAATCCAAAAATGTAACCTGAGATTTGGAGCCAATTTACAGGGGTGTAAAAATGGGTACAATTTGGACATGGAGTCACATTGGGGTCTCAATATCTATGGCACTGAACTATATAGGGCCTTAAGAATTAAGTTTCCAAAAGAGACGTTTATTAGGAATGAGAATCTAGAAGGATATTAAGATATCTTGAATACTTTCAGAGTTACAGGCAAGGCAACTTTAGAAAAAGAATATTTATGGCGCTCAGTCAGGTAATTTCTATGCATTTGAGCTGATAGGAAAAAAACAAGATACATGTCTAGTTATAACATTTAATTTTTCTTTAGAGATTCCTCTTTAAAAGAAAAAAGTTTCAGGTGAATTCAAAGTGACCCATATTTGGTTTTTGACCACTGAAAATGTGTACAATTTACTCATGGAGCTGCATTAAGATCTCCAAATCCCTGGGATTGAACCATCAAGGGCCTTTAAAATGAAAACACCAAAAGTAAAGTTTGTTAAGAACCAGAATCAAAAAGGATATTAAGATGTCTTTCTTAATTCTTGAGTTTTAAGCTTGCAAACTTGAGGCAGAAAAACACAAGAAGTGCTTTTTGCCATTTTTGAACGGTCACCGTTGGCATATAATGAAACAAAGATTGCTGAATTCAACAGAGTTTACTAATAGACCTTCCAATCTATGTGTAAAAAATAAAATATTGATGCTGCCATCTTTCTAAAGTCGTTTTTACACCCCTCTAAATTGGCTCCAAATCTCAGGTGAAAATAGTGGATTACTCAGTAAATATACATCAGTGATATTTAGTATTTTGGCTTTCATCACTATTTATGTTTGTCTTTCTACAGAAAATATATTAACAAAATCGAAACATTTGAGCCGGGGACCTCTGGTTGAGTTGACACCGAATGAATATATAGAAACCAGGGGCCTCATTTTTAAAACGCATATACGATTGGATTTGATCCTTTCAAAAGTGAGGAACAAATCGGTATTTGATAAAGGCAGAAACTGAAACTGCAGTTCTTATGCGTGTGGCAACTGAAAAGCACGGTTATGAACTTTTTTTGGGCACTCATATAGCAGTAATTTAATTAACTGAACAATGTTTATGAAAATTTAAAGATAATTAGGCTATCACAATATGCATAAATATAATTATATGCACAAATCGGCAAGATTTTAACTGAATCACTGAAATTAATTAATTTATATTAAATTTCCTGAAAATAATAATTAAAAGAGATTTTACTGAATTGGCAACATGAAGGATATAAGGTCATTCCGGGTCAAATCAACCTAATTTTGGAAATTTCCCTGGCTCAAATTTTTGATTTTGTTAATATTTTTTGTAGAAAGACAAACATAAATAGTGATGAAAGCCAAAATATTAAATGTCACAGATGTATATTTACTGAGTAATCCACTAGAATATAGTTTTGTAATCCAAAATTTTCCAATTTCCAATTGATTTGCCAATTTACAGGGGTGAAAAAAATGGTAAAATTTGGACATGGAGTCATATTGGGGTCTCAATATCTATGGCACTGAACTATATAGGGCCTTAAGAATTAAGTTTCCAAAAGAGACGTTTATTAGGAATGAGAATCTAGAAGGATATTAAGATATCTTGAATACTTTCAGAGTTACAGGCAAGGCAACTTTAGAAAAATAATATTTATACCACTCAGTCAGGTATTTTTGGTTTTTGACCACTGAAAATGTGTACAATTTACTCATGGAGCTGCATTAAGATCTCCATATCCCTGGGAT
This sequence comes from Gobio gobio, assembly GCF_949357685.1. NCBI lineage: Eukaryota > Metazoa > Chordata > Actinopteri > Cypriniformes > Gobionidae > Gobio > Gobio gobio. The sequence continues at coordinate 46,152,959 of NC_137109.1, forward strand.
TGAACCATCAAGGGCCTTTAAAATGAAAACACCAAAAGTAAAGTTTGTTAAGAACCAGAATCAAAAAGGATATTAAAATGTCTTTCTTAATTCTTGAGTTTTAAGCTTGCAAACTTGAGGCAGAAAAACACAAGAAGTGCTTTTTGCCATTTTTGAACGGTCACCGTTGGCATATAATGAAACAAAGATTGCTGAATTCAACAGAGTTTACTAATAGACCTTCCAATCTATGTGTAAAAAATAAAATATTGATGCTGCCATCTTTCTAAAGTCGTTTTTACACCCCTCTAAATTGGCTCCAAATCTCAGGTGAAAATAGTGGATTACTCAGTAAATATACATCAGTAATATTTAGTATTTTGGCTTTCATCACTATTTATGTTTGTCTTTCTACAGAAAATATATTAACAAAATCGAACATTTTTAGCCGGGGACCTCTGGTTGAGTTGACACCGAATGAATATATAGAAACCAGGGGCCTCATTTTTAAAACGCATATACGATTGGATTTGATCCTTTCAAAAGTGAGGAACAAATTGGTATTTGATAAAGGCAGAAGCTGAAACTGCAGTTCTTATGCGTGTGGCAACTGAAAAGCACAATAATTAACTTTTTTTGGCACTCATATAGCAGTAATTCAATTAACTGAACAATGTTTATGAAAATGTAAAGATAATTAGGCTATCACAATATACATTGATTTAATTATATGCACAAATCGGCAAGATTTTAACGGTTTTGTAATAATTACATCACTGAAATTATTTCATTTCTATTAATAATTTCTTGAAAATAATAATAATATATGCCTACACACACGTACAGAAACCAGGCTTTTGTTGTTTTTGAGAGCGCAGTTGGATTTCTTTGCCACTTATACATTACGCTTGTCGTACATTCACATTTCGGATCATTTATAAATGAGGCCCCAGAATATCATAGAGACTGGGCTCTTTTGACAGAACACCCGACATGTCAAAAGCCCTTGAGAATACATTAGCAAGATATGCACGGACAAGAGCTAGTCCCGGTTTCTTCAGAAAATGTAGCTGCCTGGTTAATATTAGTATTATGTGTGAGTGGAAAGAAAAATAATTTCAAAGGCAGAGCAAGTTTATACATTTTGATGAAAGATAATGAAAACAATTTATAGTCCAAAGAACAGGGTTACTACGCCGTTTGGAAAAGTATGGCATTTAATTTCAGTATGGATAATTTCACTGGATAAGTATGGAAATAAGAAAGATGGAAAAAATATTTGTGTTTACAGACTATTAGTCTTATTCAGTTTTCTGAAATATAAAACGGAATTACTACAACATGCAGTGTTTTCATTACAAACGTTTAGTGATTCGCAAACATGACAAGGCGCACATTTTGATTATGAGAAACTGTTTGTCTTTACTGTACGCAAGTCTCTCTTTTGAATTAAGTTGCGTGTGCCACTCAAACCAGCAACAGAAGGAACAAACTATCATCTCAGTCAGACTGTACTCTACTTTTTGGTGATTATGCAACATTAAACCACAATTATAGTATCAAACTGAGGTGTCAGAGGTGAATATACGCAGGTTTTAAAGCGTTTTAGGTTTATATTTACATTTAATCATTTAGCAGACGCTTTTATCCAAAGCGACTTTCAAATGAGAGCAATATAAGCAATCAGACCAACAACAGGGCAACCGTATACAAGTGCTGTAAGTTTTTTTTTTTTTTTTTTTATCAGAAAAAGAAAGATAAATGGAATAGAAAGGGTAAGTGCTAGCATTAATTGGTCAGGTGCGGATGAAAGAGATGTGTCTGTGAGATGTGAGATCGGCAGGTCGTTCCACCAGTTGGGAACAGACCAGGAAAAGGTCTGTGAGAGTGATTGTGTGCCTCTTTGGGATGGCACTACGAGACATTGTTCACTTGCAGAACTTGAGCTTCTAGAGGGTGCATTAGTCTGAACTAGCGAATTTAGGTATATTGGTGCAGAGGTTATCTTGTAGGCAAACATCAGTGCCTTGAATTTGATGTGAGCGCCATTGGCAGCCAGTGCAAACTGATGAAGAACGGTGTTACATGGGCTTTCTTCGACACGTTGAAGACCACCCTCCCTGCTGCATTCTGGATCAGGGTTGATAGTACATGCTGGAAGACCCGCTAAGATGACATTACAATAGTCCAGTTTGGAGGGAACAAGAGCTTGGACAAGGAGTTGTGTGGCCTGCTCTGATAGGAGAAGGGTCTAATGTTGTATAAATCAAATGTGCAGGACCAGGCCGTTGTAGTAATTTGGTCTGTGAAGCCTAACTGATCATCAATCACAACTCCAAGGTTCCTGGCTGTCCTGGAAGGAGTAATGGTTGACCAACCTAGCTGTATAGAGAAGTTGTGATGAAGTGCTGGGTTGGCCGAGACCACAAGCAGTTCTGTTTTAGCAAGGTTGAGTTGAAGGTGATGGACCTTCATCCAGCGAGAAATATCTGTCAGACAGGCTGCAATGCGAAAAGCTACCGTTGAATCATCTGGTTGGAATGAGAGTTGAGTGTCATCAGGTTTCTTCTCATCATGATGAATTAAGAAATCAACTTTCCCTTGAGCTTTTGATATATAAAAGGTCATGGTAATAATATCATAGATGCAAACTCCTCACCTTTCGGTGAGAATTCACCTTTTTGAGATCAGAATAGGTCACCTACGAGATTCGCGTAGATCCGATGAGAAGGTGTTTTGGGTGGGAATCCATTCAGAATCCGTGTATAATTCGTTCAGTAGTTTTTTTATTTAATATTGAAAGTAGATAAATTAGAAAACAGCATTTTTTTTTATAGAAAAACAAGATTTCGGCTTGATTTTTCGTTCAGAGGTAGAAAAATGAATAAACAGTTCGAATATTCGATTTCTACACTCGGCCGGGAATTATACGCCCCTTTCTGCTGATTGGTCAGCCGAAGATCAAACTATTCCATCATCGGTTCTTCCTCAGTTCCGCACAGCAGAATAATAGTCCTGCGCTGCTACAGCTGTACGGATTCTTAACGCGTTTATTGCAACTACATTTCATATTTTTCTCATCAAACAACAAGACTAACTAATGGGTCGACACAACCCATACCGGGGCTGAATTTGTTTTCAGGCAGATGCAAAGATACTTAATAGAAACTAGAAATGAGCATGAAAAGTAAATATATATTTTTTAAAAACCTGACCTCGGAGAATTGTTTTCTCTATCCACGCAATGTTCTCACCTTTTTTAGCCCTCCCCCGTTTGCTTCCAAGTAATATAAGAATATCCTGTAAGTTTCAAAGCTGAAAACGTCCTTGTTAGTCAAAGAAAAGCTTTTATAGACACCAGGCCCAGAAAACTATGACGTCAAAGGGAGGCAAGCAGCGCCTCAGAAGAAGAAGATCAACGCCTACTTCATCACTGCCTGTTTAGCCCCGCCCACCGATTTGCATATTCAACACAGGCCTAGTGTGAAACCATCGAGCTACAAAGCAATAAACATGCCGTTGAGCATTACAAAATATTGTGCAGTGCCTGGGCTCGACAGTAATGCAACATGTAAGTCACTGTTCGTTCTAATGCCTGATCTGAAATGTGAAGATTCGTGTAGTCAGATGTTCTTTGTCTGTCAGTAAATCAGACCAGTGACTAAACATCAACTTGCTTTATTTCTCTTAGTAGATGAAAATAATCTGTTATTTAACGCTGATTCAATTCTATAAAGAAAGCGATCAAAGAAAGCTCCCTTTGCAATCGTTTGAGCAGCGCGCGCTGAAGCTGTCAATCAAACAGGAGAGTTCATCAGTGATGCCCATTTTATTCAACAAATCTATAAACTATATCACGTTTGCACTGTTAGTGAAGATGAAAGAATCCTTTAGTGTACAGAAACTGAGTTGCAATGACGAGATCACAGCTTTCATGAGCTCAACATGTGTGTGTGATCGGCTACAATGATCATCACAGCAACCTTTCATGCAGTGTTAATTTCGTTGACGAATAATTTTCGTCATAATTTTCGTCAACAACCTTTTTTCACTGACGAAAACGAGACGATAACTAAATAAAAACTAGTGTTGGATGACAAAAACTATAACGAAAATCAACAGTCATTTTCGTCAACAAATAAAAACGAGACAAATGTTAGGGAGGGACGATTAGAATTAGAATTGGAAGAGATCCAGTCAGAACTGATGTCCTGTGTAACAGATGCACACATTTGATTTGAACTGATCTAACCGCTGGAAAACACGGCGCTGTTGCGCTTCTACAGGCTCACGCATTAGAGCGGCTCACAATCAATGAATAACACACATTTATGCCATGCAATTGTTTATGAACTAATGCTGATGAACAATGACAATGTTTACTTAAGATGTTTATATAGTAATGTGTTTTAGACGGTTGCAACAATGCATATTTTATCTCCTGAACTTGAATGAGTGGCTGCAACTGCAATAGTAACGCGAGATTTCAAAATAAGAGTCCCGGTGTATTTCCAGCTGGTTTATAATTAAAAGTCACGCATTATATTCGTTTTTGCTTACACAATAAACTGTATTTAATTTCATTCCCATTTAATTCCTAGTCAGGAGGAAAGACCAGTATTTGACACATATTCAATAAAGTATCAGGGTTTTAATAGTTCACTAAAACCATTAAAAAAAATCTTTGTTACTTGAAATTAAATAAACGTTAACTGAAATAAAAAAATAAAATAAACAAACTTACTTAAAGCTTTAGCTTAACATGATTTACTAACTAAAACAGAAATACAAAGTTATAAAAACTATATAGATGTTTTTAAAAACAAACAAAAAAGTGAATTGAGCTCTGTTTCGTGTATTTTTAATGTCAAAAACAAAATGATGTCAAAATGTCAGTTCAATTGACAGTCGGTTATGTAAGGCTTAAATGCTTAATGTAATACAATTTAACTAAACTCATTAGATTTTAGGATACTAAATCTATTGTAGATTTAGTCGACAAAAACTAGACTAAAACTAAAAACAATTCAGGTGACTAAAATATTACTAAAACTAAATGGCATTTTAGTCAAAAGACTATGACTAAAACTAAATCAAAATATGCTGTCAAAATTAACACTGGTTTAATGCCACGATCTAAATCTAATGCCATAGATCTAAATGTAATGCAACACCTTTCAAGATTAGTAAACCATGAGAGCTGTAATTATAAAAACGCGCTAAAAGAGGGAGCAATACTATTTCAAATGGAAAGACGTTAACCAATCACAGCAGTGGGTGTTTACACTGAAGTCTCCCAGTGGACACGCCCCTTAAAACAGAGCGTTCAGAGCAGAGGATAAAATCAGGGTAGGAAAAATGCCTTTTATTTATAAATTATGACAATTTTTGATGTAAAAAGCATTCTAACATTATAAGTGCACCCCAGGAAACATCATAAAACAATTAAAAAATTTTATTAAAATAAAAAAAAGGCAGTTCATGACCCCTTTAAGCATGTTATCACTTTGAGAAAACCAATGAAAAACTAACTAAAAAATATTTTGAGATGACTCTATTATATATATATATATACATATAATCAATAAATAATGGCGTAAGAAACATGTATGTTAAATATGGTCTGAAAATTTTGAAAATTTGAGTTGGAAAATGTGTAGGAAACCTTATAGAAAAGTGCTCTGATGTATAATACACAATAAGAGCAAAAATATTCATTAATAAAGTTAATAGGATCATTTGTCATGATGACTTTTATGATACTTCTGAGTGTACGTGTTATGTGGTTACAAAAGATTATGGTTCGATGGCTAAAATACCTGTTTTCTGTCCCTGTGTTTCTCAGTGCAGAGGCTACAGAGAGCATGCGCTATTGGGAGCAGTTCAGGCAGGCCCAGCCTCAGGACAACACGACTGAGGAGTGGGAAAAGAGAAAGAAGCGGAACATGCGTTTGGTGGGATACTGCATGCTCACCATGATAATCAGTCTCTCCGTACATTACTTTGGATTCAGGTGAGACCTAATCACATCACAATCAACACGTACAGCGGTTCATCCTAATATTTTTCTACGCTTTCTGAATGATGCTGTGCTGATAAGTGAGTGTTTTGCCACTGTTTGTATGAAACACAGTGCAAAATGTTTTTCTTTTGTCCGTGCATCGTTTTTATGATGAGTAAATGATAATGGTGTGTTGTTTTTGAAAGGCATTTTGTCTGTCCCAGAGCCAGACAAACCCCAGTAGAGTGTGTTCACTGGTTTCCCATAATCCCTTATGTTTAGTTATGCTTTCCAGTATCAGTGAAATGTTTTTACACCTTGAATTCAGGCGACCGAGATGAAGTATCTTCTATAAACAGACACTGCTCGGTTGACGTGTAGCAGAAGTGCACTTGAAATGTTTTGAAAAATGATCAAATGTTTTATTGCCCATGTGCCCTTTTGAATGTGACCCCAAAGTTATGTGGGCACCTCGAGGATGTCTGTTCACCCCACCAAATATATATGTTGGCAGTAAATCCATTCACCTTTGACCTTTGGGCTGGTCTGTCATGCAGGAAACTGGAAGAGGTCCATTATAACTTCATGGATGAGAAGGACAGAGTCATCAGTGAGATCTACAATGACTCCAAAGAGAGAGCCAGGTGGGGAGCACTTTGAAGTTACACATGTAGCCTCAGGAGGCGCATCAGAAAATCAAAAGCTGTAGCGTTTGAAACCATGAGGGGAGACGTTGTTCAAATGTAAAGGAGAGTAGTTGTGGGACAGGGTAAGATGATTATAGGCTCATCTCATGTTCATTTTGACAGCCTTGATGAATTGGTAGTTTATTAGCAACTCGTTCATTAGGTTAAAGTACTGAAGGTTGTTGTCGCCGCAGTAATGCGAGAGCACATTTTAAGTATGTTCAACGGGACTGTGCACTTGCAATGTGGCCGAATATTTGAGTACATGTGTAAATCATGTTTCTGATTTGAACAAAATTTTGGGGTGAAAATTGTAGCAATTAGAACACGGCTAAATTGCATGGTGCTGCCATATTGAGGGACCAGAATGATTTGCAAAGGGAACCTTTTTTTTTTGTCAGCCGAAGCATTAAAATATGTACTTGAAGCACCCAAATAAATTTGATGTTAATATTTCAATAATGTAACAGCACCTTTGCATGTTCACAGTTGATCATAAGACAGGCAAGTAAATAGATAAAATAAAAAAGTGTTTTATTTTGACTTTAGAGCTGGAATTTAAAGTCTCACCTCTTTTTAGTTGTGACAGTGTCTCGGTCCGCATTACATTCACACACTGGTGTTTTTGGAGCCCAATCATATTGAATAATAAAAACAATAATACACTTATATTGTTGTTTACCTCATAAGTTAAGAAACATTCATATTTTAAAATGAAGCTCACCAGGGTTGCATTTATTTATTGAATTTTCCGCATCATTTTTTACCAACATTGAAATATATTACATTTTAAAACGTATTAAAACAGAAAACAGTTATTTTTAATTTCTAATAATATTTTCACAATATAACTATTTTTACTGTATGTATGTATGTATGTATATATATGTGTGTATATATATATATATATATATATATATATATATATATATATATATATATATATATATATTAGGGATGCAACAATACAGTTAGTCCACGGTTCAATACATACCTCGGTTTTTAACCAAGGTTTTCGGTTCGGTTCGGTTCTGATGGGTTGTCACATCAGTTTTTTGCTATTCTATTCTTAAGCGACAGGAACAGCAAGAGGTTAAGGAGAAAAAAGACTCTTTTTTTTAATTGCAATACTCTTTCTTTATTTTACTTAAAATAGTTGAAAAACCTTACTTAAACTTAAAACTTTACTTAAAAAAAAAAACCCTTGTACACATTCCTAGTGTATTGTATAATATAAAATATATATATATATATAAGATTTACACTGGCAGCTCAGAGCTGTACAGCAGCATTTAAGTATGAAATTGAATGAATAAATGTAAAAATAAAACACTACATAGACTTCACTATAAAATATACACTGATTCTTATTAAAGCTACTGTATTAAAGTTTTTCAGTCAAGAGCAGTGAGTGATTTTCTCTTTGTCTTTTGATGTTGTCTTAACATTAAATGGATAGTTCACTCAAAAATGAGAAATGAATACAGGTTTGGAACAATATTAGAGTGAGTAAATAATGACATAATTTTAGAGGTGAACTGTCCCTTTAAGGACAGCGTGTTCACTACTGCGCTGCTGTCAATTTAAGACCTGCGTGCATCTAATATACAGACACACGCGATTTTACTCTCACTTTAGACATAACCGACTGTGTTTATGTAAACCTTGTGTGTATTTGACAGTATTAGTGCAGTAAGACGACTTAGTCCAGTAATCACGTGTTTGACAAGCGTTTAGTGCGCACGCTCGGAAAAGCGCATGTTAAAACCGCGCACACGCCGGTGTCCTGACATTTCATCCTACCCGTCAGATTGTCTTACCAAGGCTTACTGCGCATGCCCACATCAATATTTTTTATTTTTATTTTTTATATTTACATTTTAAGGGTAGGTTTAGGGTAGGGATAGGGGTAGGTATGGATATTAATGGATATTAATAAAGCAAATCACATTAATATGATTCTGGTAGCACAATCTGATTGGTAGCATTTTACATCCATATTTAATATTTATTTATTTAAAATATTTACATAGTTTTAAGGGTAGGTGTAGGGTAGGAGTAGGTATGGATATTAATAAAGCCTCAAATCAGATGAATATGATGCTGGTAGCACCATCTGATCGTGCTACCTACTGTTTTAATGGGAGGTAGCAAAATCTGACAAGGTAGGACAAATCGACAGAACACCGGCAAGGCTTTAAAACGCATGCAAAGAATGAACTTTGGTGATTGTGAATAACTATAGTGTTCCGTGAGTATAACTCTACCACTAACGTGTGATGTATGTCGCATTGTATATTGGGATGGAGGCAAATTATAGAATTTGTAGAAAAATACTTAATTAAATGCAAAACCGAACGGTTCAATATTATATTGAGAATTGTGGCATCCCTAATATATATATATATATAATATTTATAATTATAGTGCTGGGTGGTATACCGGTATTTATTTTTGTCATGATATGAATTTTGATGATACCGCAATACCGGTATATGTCGCTTAAACAACGTTCGGACCGCACCGCAGCGCGTCACTGTTTGACATGGGTCCCGTTTCACTGTTGCATTGTAGTGAGATCACAGCTGAGATCGCATTACCGCCTATGGCTGAATTTGAAATCGCCCATAAAGCCTCATTCACTATTCCCTACAACAATGATGTAAGTTAATAAATAGACTGGCAATTCAAAGAAGAATTGGCAAAAAAGTATCTGCTTTATTTTTTCTGTGTTAAACTGACGTGTTTCATTAGTTCAGAGACTGTAGTGCTCTTAAATGTATTGAAAATATCCTTAGACCTTCTAAATGTTCTTCCGCGTTTCTCCCTCGTTTTGGCAGTTTGTTGTTATATAGGGTTAGATTTTTAAAATGCTTAAGGTGGCATCAACTCCGTTTTTTTCTCTCCGTGGTCATATTTTAATATTCATGTGTCTGTAATGAGTGTGTCTGTAGTGAGGTCTGTGTTTTATTGGTTGTTGTCTCCGCACAGCATCATATTGTGGGGCTTTGCAAACCTGTATTAACTGTATTGTGGAATTTTTCTACAATATTCACTCATCATGACTGTAAAATAGGGCATTCTAGTCAATCACCTGTAGTATTTCCTCTCTCAATTAGTAGAAAATGTGGTTAACACCCGGTCTTGCATAGGGGAAAAAAACCCTGTCATATACCGCGAAACCGATATAATTTAGAAAAATACGTCATATAAATTTTTGGTCATACCGTTTCGATATGTATCGATACTGAAATATCTGAAACGATACCAACCTTTCTACGGTATATCGATACACCAATACCAGCTGCGCTCTCCTCTCCGACCGACAGCGAGTTGACACGCACCCGCCTCCTCTCATTCAGTCCAGTTAACACGGTGAACGCGCCGGCGCGTTCTGCTGGATTTTTCCTCATGACCGCGTGTTAGTGTTGGTGTGACGGGTCTGAATTTCGCGCGGCATTGCACATAATTCTACTACTTCCCCGCAGATTTCACGCTCACATCTGAAGAGCACACATAACGTTCCCATAATAAAGCCGCCTCTGACATACAAGCGCAAAAATTTGCTCCTTTTTCCAGTTTATTAATGGTCAAATACACTCAAAATAAATGTGACAATGCCCATCTTGGTGAGTATTAACGTAAACGTAACACAGTTCAGGAAGAATGAATAACAGGAACAGTGTTTTTATTCCGTGCGTCCGGTCTTAAAGGGACAGCAGTTATTTGTTATTCAAACTACAAAAAGACAAATGATCACTTACTGCTCTTGACTGATTAACTTTGGGAAACTTTAATGGATTGATTTGTATTTAATTTTTCCCAATGAAGATTATCCAATGTTATTTTAAATTTGATCACTTTCTTACCTGACAGTTTGACAGTTTCTTACCTGAATACTGTTAGACGGATCGGATTATCGGAGAGCATTACAGACATGTACACACCTTAATCTAACTATTAACATTGTGTAGGAGTTTTCGCCGCATTTTGCGACAGGACACACACACACCAGGCAAGTGCAGAGGTGCGGGGGGTGCCAATAATCAAGCTATGTTCTATAACATGTAAAACGGGAACATGAACGGAATATTCTAAAAGCAACTCATGTAAACACCTTAATCGGAATATTGTCTTATTCAGAATAAGGTCAATAATTAGATTACTGCCATGTAAACGTAGTCAGTAGCCACGTTTACATGCGCACTTTTTTGTCATTCCGATTAAAATCATTCCGATTCAAAGATTCGGTGGACTGTTTACATGAGACGTTATCTAAACCGATCTGGTGTTTACATGTGCTGACTTTCAGTAGGAATCATTTTGTGACATGCGCACACAGTTTGTCTGCCGCCTCAGATTCGTTACGTATCGTGGATCGTTCTGTGTTGGTAATTTTTATATTTATTTATTTTTCTGTGGGCGGACATGCAGTAGTTTAACCTAATTTATGTCCTATACAATGGCTATTTCAACAGCTGTGAATGATGAATGCGGAATCAAAAATGAATTCAATTAATTTATTTTGAAAAACACAAAATTAACAATAAAATGCACTCAAATTATTAATAAAAATATAGGATATACGGTGAAACATGAATGAAGCATTCAAGACGTGCTCAGCATCATTACTAGTAGTACTAAACCTATATATTTCAGATGATTAAGGAAAGATACCATAATCACAAAGTTATAAATATTAACAAACGTAATTAAAGTAGACTGGGGGTAATGCTACTTAATCAATTTGAAGCAGTTGTTGAATTTTTTTTGTTTTAATAGCTAACTTAACTATAATGAGAAACAGAGAGCAGCTTGAATGTTCCCCGTTGAAATGGCAGCTCTCAACGGCCACCAGGACTTGTACAGTTTTATAAAAGCTATTTATTATTTGTCGTAAAGTGTAAGAATCACCTCAGAAAAATAAATTATTCTGTCAGGCGCAGTTGAAGCCTAGGACAAACGCAGTCGAGATGGTGTAGCCAGGCTATGTCTGTGTCATTATTCAAACATCATGTTCATAACATGTTACGAAAAAAAAGTTTAATACCTCAGAAAAATGAACTTTCCTCTCTTGTCAACATTAGCCTTGTGTGAGCGCGGCGCGCGCTCTTCAGTTGAGGAGGTGCGCGCTGTATATCACGTCACAGAAAGACGTGCACTCAAAGTAATCGGATCAGATCGTTTACATGGTGGAATTTTTCGTTTGATCGGTTCATGAAAAGGTTTATCCCACCCCTCTCAAACCGATTACAATTTCATTCGGTTTGGCCATTTTTATTCCGATTGAGGTGTTTATATGGAGTATTTTTATTCGGATTGGACTTTTAAACCGATTACAGTGCTCCATGTAAACGCACCTAGTGACTGTAGTTCATTAAATCACAGCCTTTTATTTGACAATTGCTATATTACGATTATATAGCCTAGATGCCAGCCGAATTTAGCACGCCCACAACATTTGAGGTCGGGAAGTTCGGTCTGGACTTGATCTGTTGTGGAGCAACTATGCTCGAACCAAAGCTGTTCGGACCAATCAAATTGTCAGGGCGGGCTTTATACGATGATGGACAGATGATCAACAGTAACGTAATAATGCACGTCACCAAAGAGCGCTTGGGTTGAATTCGTTTACTAAACGGAGAACTTGTTCGTATATGCCTTCACCTTTACTATTTCTCTCAAAAATGATGATCGTGTTGGTAAATACTCTGTGTATCCTTAAATTCTTTTTACAACACCGGCAAAGATTGTTTACACTCATCTTCTTCTACTTCCAGCGTGCGTGCAGTTGAGTTCTGTTGATAACTACCCGTCGCTCCGTTGCTCTGATTGGTTGTAGGTCTATCCAATTGAGTGCAGAGGCATTTTCTTTCCTGGTTCGGTTGAAACACGCCCCATAATCACAGCCCAATGGAGCAGAACCAGACTCATATTCTGACTAGAATCGAGTATGACGACGTCAGGCTAGCGATTATATGACATAGCTTAGTAATTTACATTATAATTTTGCATTTGATATAATTACTTACTAACTTTTCATCAACTCACAAACCCCCCTGCAGTTCCGTCGCAAACCCACATTTGGGAAACAGAGTTTTGCATGGATGGAATAGCACTTTTCTTAAGAAATTGTAAAAAAAAACAAATAGTATTTGATCATACTGCTTTTTCTGATTTTTCCTCTAGAGTGAATGGCTTTAAGAAGCAGCAGGAGATCTTGAGACAGAAGCATGCCGAGTTCCTGGAGAGATACAAGATCCGCGGTAACGGAGAAGAGAAGTAAAGCAAGGAAAAGGCCGATCTAAAGGAAGCTCGTCGCACAGGGTTGTGGAGAGAGTGCAGGTGGTGGATGAATGCGAATTGTATTTTGTGTCAAATACTTGGGTCACAGTGTGTCAGATCCTTGAATAAGGCTCTCAGACGCTCACTGCGTGTTCCAAAATGTTTAATTTTTTGCATGCAGTAATATTTCGACCTGGCTTTTTTCGGGCCTGTTCCTTCACCCAACTCTGACAGAAAAGGTCACAGAGGGTGCAAGGCAAATTAAGCTGATTACAGGAGACCCACGGCTCCTCATCAAGGTGTTGAAAACACCTGTACACTTACTGTATTGCCTGCATTTTTAGGCGACATTGTAACTGCACCTGGAAAGGGTGTTATGGAAACATTGCATTCCTGATAAAGTAGTTCATCAAAACACTGTACATTGTGCACTTTGTTAAGCTCAGTGTGTGTTTGTGTATGTGTGGCAGAGTTTCTCATGGAAGAATGTTCTGAAGATGGACAGATCAGTGCTGTCCAGTTCTGGCTCTTTTCCACCTTTCTGAATGCAACATCAGATAATCCTTTCTTGAACAGGAAGTAAATGCCGCTTTGGCAAGTAATGAGACGTTTCTTTCTCCCACGTAATGGATCTAGGCTGCATATCAAATACATTTCCTACAAGTTATTAGGTAAGAACTATACAACAAGATTGTTTTAAAATCCTTTATCCTGGAGCCTGTCACAAGGCATAGCTCCGCAGATGAAGTCTTCTTAGATATCCATATCATTGCCTTATTTAAATAAGTGATACGTTTGACATTTAATGTAAATTCTGCAATTTACACTGTAAAAAAAAATCAGGTCTCCAATTGAAAATGTTCTAGTGACCAATCACATCTAATTTTTTTAGTTGGCTAAATTGAATTTCTTGAATTTTAATTGAATTAAATTGCATCAATTCGCAGAAATTCAATTTGGCCAACTGAAAAATTTAGATGTGATCGGTCACTAGAAAATGTTCAATTGAAGACCTGAGTTTTTTTTACAGTGCACTTGAAATCACCAGTTCGCCTTTTATTATTATAAATCAAATATTGATTTTGTGTGGAATCACTCTTGTTAATGTCATTGGTTTTTGTAGTGATAATTAAAGATGATCTCAATTATACGTTTTTCCATCTGAGTTCATGTGTGTGTTTTTCTTGTACACTACCGTTCAAAAGTTTGGGGTTGCTAAGAATTTTTAATATTTAAAAAAAAAACTCACCAAAGCTGCATTTATATGAACAAAAAAAAAACATTTTAATATTGTGAAATAATGTTAATTTTACATAATATAATTTATTCCTGTAATAGAATAAATTCAATGTTAAAAATTGTTGTTGTGCTTAATATTTTCGTGGAAACTGATCATTCTTTCTTTTATGAATAGAAAGTCTATATTTTGTAACATTATAAATGTTTTTAGAGACACTTTTGATTAATGTGTCCTTGCTAAATAAAAGTATTAATTTTAAAAACCTTGCCGGGTAAGTAGTTTTTGCTACGTGTGCGATAAAACAGCCTAAAACATTCCACATACTTGCATTACTGGTTATTGTTCATTTACTCCTCTTTGCAAACTACGTCGTTCCCAATTAGCGATGTTCTTCCCTAATCCACTACAGTAGATGCGTGTCGCAGAAGCCTAACATTCCCAAACCCATGTGCGGATGTTGACGATCTGGGCTGCTCTGTGACTCCACAGCCAAGGACTCAGTCTGATGTGGTTTTCTGATATCGCATAGGGCCCATATGCAGGTGCTCCTCTCTGCTCAGGTCTGATCTTGGAGATACCAGCTTTCAGGAATGAGTCAGGGACTGTGTTTTTTCTGCCTGTCTGTCTGTACAAGAGCACCTTCTATCATTTTGACGTTTTAAAACTCAACTCTTTCAGGGATCCGTCTGGGGAGACTTCACAGAAATGCTTACAACATCGCCCACAGTTCAGCAGTATCAATGGGGAAATCTTGTGACCTTGGCCGGGTTTGTTTATTTGGATATGTGATGACTGGACCTTCTCTCCTGACCACTCTGGGTTTTCCAGAAGGCCTTTCGATAGTTACACTCTGAAAGGGCTCTTTGCGGGTTGTCGGCTCTAATGCTGTAAGCAGTCCAGGAGATATAGAACAGCCCGCATTCCTGCAGCCCACATGAAAAACGTGTGTGTGTGTGTGTGTGTGTGTGTGTGTGCTCTGTATAACCCAAACATACCTGTGAGTGATGTTGAGGGTCTTCACATGCAAGCAAAGTGGGGTGGGTTCAAGTTCAGATGCTGCACAACTTAATTATTTTACATTTACACCTTAAGATAAAGTCACAGTATTGATTTCTGAGGCTGGATTATGTTGATAATATTAGCCGTGGGCGTTGTCAATCATTCACAGCAGTCTTATTTGCTTTATTAAAGAATTTCATCTTTTTTTTTTTATTAATTGAAAAGTAAAAATTCGTAATAATGCACCGTATCACCTGCTGAATGAATTTAAAAAATGTGCAAAATTAATAGTCCTGTCCACAAAATTGCATCACATAAACATGATTGGTGAGAATAGTTTGGCCAAAATGTGAATTATGTCTTTCGAAAACATATTTTTGTAGAACTAAAAAGGAGTTATTTATGTCCTGCTGTTTTCCATACATTGAAGTGAATGAGTGATATGGCTGTCAAGCTAGATTTTCAAGGTTTTAGTCAAACTTATTGTTATATTCAGAATATTTAGATATCAATTTATTTTAGGTTCTTGACAGCCCATTCCCGTCTACTTTTATTGTGTGAAAGCAGCTCTAAACTATCATAATACAGATGGGAATATATAATGGCTGAATTCAAATTTGTTGGGTGAACTGTCCCTTTAAGTTCCATCCTTCCGCAGGAAGATATAGTCCCTGGTTGGCAGTCGGTCTCTATGGATGCTGCGCAGTGATATTGTAGCTAGGTGAACAGGTGTTTCGCGTCATAGCCGTTTTTTACACTGAAAAAAGGTTTGTCCTTAAAATGTGATTCACGTTTTATTCAAGTTAAAAATGAAATTAAATATAACGGAATCAAGTAGGTTAAACCTATTTAGGTGAGGTAGATATAGCTACGTATGGTAATATCCACACTTAACTGTATAATCGCAGCTATATTGGCCAATCCGCTTCCAGGACCGAAAGTAACCGTTTTTTTTTTTACCGTCATCCTGTCAGATCAGTCTGTTTATAAAAAAATTATTATTTGGAAAAGTGTGTCTCCTTTAAAAAAAATAGTGATATGGGTGTCAAGCAAAATTTTCAAGGGTTTAAAAAAAAAAAAACTGTTATACATTTTAGTTTTAGTCAAACTTATTGTTATATTCAGAAGATTTAGATATCAATTTATTTTAGGTGCTTGACAGCCCATTCCCGTCTACTTTTATTGTGTGAAAGCAGCTCTAAACTATCATAATACAGATGGGAATATATAATGGCTGAATTCAAATTTGTTGGGTGAACTGTCCCTTTAAGTTCCATCCTTCCGCAGGAAGATATAGTCCCTGGTTGGCAGTCGGTCTCTATGGATGCTGCGCAGTGATATTGTAGCTAGGTGAACAGGTGTTTAGCGTCATAGCCGTTTTTTACACTGAAAAAAAGGTTTGTCCTTAAAATGTGATTCACGTTTTATTTAAGTTAAAAATAGTATTAAATATAACGGAATCAAGTAGGTTAAACATATTTAGGTGAGGTAGATATAGCTACGTAAGGTAATATCCACACTTAACTGTATAATCGCAGCAATATTGGCCAATCCGCTTCCAGGACCGAAAGTAACCGTTTTTTTTTTTACTGTCATCCTGTCAGATCAGTCTGTTTATAAAAAATGAATTATTTGGAAAAGTGTGTCTCCTTTAAAAAAAGAAACCAAAATACCCTGTCAGAGAGAGAGACAAACACTCAAAAATAGACAGTGGCACAGTGGTTAATAATTGTCTACCTCACGATGCGCGAGCATTACACCTGTGCTGGTTTGCGCGCGAGCAAAGTCTGCGCGTCAAGAGAGGTGAAAAAAAAAGAAAAGTTCACCACGAGCGCGACGGTGACGCGCACCGAGAGTTGCGGAGCGTGTGAGTCCTGAAGGGCAAATAAGAGACTGGGGGAAAAAAACGACCTTAACCATATCAAGGTGCATTTCTCTCATATTTCACATAGGCGCATGTGCATTGCATTGCGCGTGTTGACAGTGTAGATAGTGTGTGTGTCGAACATTTAAATTATAAGATCTTGTGTGTCTGACAAGCAAAACGTCATCATAGGTTTTGGTGGGCATGATTTCACTGGTGACCTACAGTAGCACGAGATGCGCCACACAAAGCAAAGGGTCTGAAATACCAGACGGGAGACACACAGACCTTCAAGAGGCTCATAACATCGATTCACAAGGATATATTTATTTGTTACCGGATATATATTTCTCTGGACCATAAGGACACACTCTACTTCCACCGGGAATTCTGCTGCGAGGGAGCCGGTGTAAATGAAATTTGCCGGAATGCATAGAAAACTCTCCTGTAAAATAGCATTTAACCCACTGGGATTATAATAGCTAGTTATTTATAATAAACACGGCCATCTGAGCATCTCAAAAGCCTGCTACTCAATGAGCCCGTCTCTTTCATTTGCTTTAAAACTTAAAAAAAAGCTTGTTTTTTTCCTTTATTTTCTTGTCAAACCATGACAGGAATGACAATCGCCCTGTTTTTTGAGAATCTACTGAGTAAATTGTCCCTGTTCGGATTAAAGGTGTTGGATTCGGATGTGAAAGTGGAATATAATCATTCATAGAGAATTAGCAAGACTGGACGTTGGACCTCTTGTTATATTATTTACACAACTACTTCTGACTTTTTCTTGGTGAACTCAAACAATGGGGATCAACCTGAGAGTTATTCTGGGAATGTTTCAGTTCGTCTCGCTTACCAGAATCCCCACGCAATGTGCCAAGACACCGGTAAGAACATTAATATTATAATGATATTTTTATTAATATTGGACTGTAGCATTAGCCTACAGTGCTCCTTATTATTTCAATTAGACACTGTAATGTGCTCTTTAATTAATCTTTAAACTGAAATTGATTCTTTTAACTACTGGTGTGTCTGTGTTTTATCACACACTTGATAAGTATCTTTTATTATGGCAGATTCTGCACCATTAAAATGCACTTTATATAGAGCTGAGTTAATGCACAACATTTTATATGTTGAAATAACCTGACGGTCATTGACGTTTTGGCTGGATGGGAAAGGTGCTGTTTTTAAAGATTTGTGCTGTGATAAAACCCACACCTTTTATTAGTGTTTGTTCGTGTGTTTATTGTTTTCTGAGAGCGTGTTAAAGAGCACATAATGGGGGCGTGGCCTATATGATAATTAATACAATGTGGTGATGATAATAAAACAATAGCCTTTTATATATTATGTTTTAAATGGTTTAATATAAATACATAATGTAATGTGTTTATAATATAGGCCAAAAAAGTCCCCTTCTCAATTTTTAGCAGTTTCTAATATATAGCTAGTCGTAATGGGTGTTTAATAATGTTTTACTGCGTATTTAATTAGTTTTTTTTTTGGTTGGGTCTTCGAAGGATAGACAGTGACGCACTTCCTTTCTTATCTTTATCTTCACTTAAACAAGCTTTTGTCAACATTACAGCCCTCAGGCCAGTATATCACACCTATTGTTGTGCTTTGCGAGTTGTGGCATATGAGCAGGATGGCGGAATGCAACCAATTTGCGAATCTGCGTTATATTCGCAAGCGTAGCGGTGTGTGTGTGTGTGTGGTCGGTGTACGTGTGACCACAGCTCTGCTTTATGGATGCATATCATAAGTCTTCATAATGATGCAGCTCCACTCATCGTTTGTCCTGTTGTGTTTAGCCGAAACTTCGTTTATTTATTTTAGACTGCAGTTTGGCTCTGGTATATTTAATTTGATGGTGCTGAAGATGCCGTGAAATGTAAACCTCCAGAATGTTGCATTGCATTGCATTGCATGCTGCCAGTCTTGGCGAAAGTGCACCTCAAATGCATAAGGAATGGCACGATTTCCTAAAGTCTAACCCCGTGACCTTTAGGTGTCTCCCTGTCACGTGCACAGTGATGATGAAGTTGCCAGGTGGGCAATGTGGTGCAGTCCAGAAGTCTAAATACTTGTATATATTTGTATTTAAAATAATATTATCAACATAACAATGTTAGAGGAAATTGAACAATGTACATTGTATTTGGTTGGTCTTCCAATCACGTCAAATTACTTTTGGTAACATTTTATTTTACAGCGTCCTTGTTACATATGTTAAATATACTTGTAAGTACATTTACTTGTAAGCATATACACTCAAAAAAAAAGGCTCGTAATCATATACTCAAAAAAAAAAAAAAAGGTTCTATATGGCACCAAAAATGGTTCTTGGCTTGTAATCATAGGGGAACCTTTTTTAGTGCTATATAGCACCAATTTTGGTGCTTCAGTGGTTCTTCACCGGTTCTTCAGAGGTTCTTCACCGGTTCTTTGACTAAGGTGCTATATAGCACATCTGAAGAACTGCTGAAGCACCAAAATTGGTGCTATATAGCACTAAAAAAGATTCCCCAATGATTACGAGCCTTTTTTTTAGAGTATAAGGGAACCTTTTTTAGTGCTATATAGCACCAATTTTGGTGCTTCCGTGGTTCTTCAGAGGTACTATATAGCACCTTAGTCAAAGAACCGGTGAAGCACCACTGAAGCACCAAAATTGGTGCTATATAGCACTAAAAAAGGTTCCCCTATGATTACGAGCCTTTTTTTAGAGTGTAGGGGAACCTTTTTTAGTGCTATATAGCACCAATTTTGGTGCTTTAGTGGTTCTTCAGCGGTTCTTCAGAGGTACTATATAGCACCTTAGTCAAAGAACCGCTGAAGAACCACTAAAGCACCAAAATTGGTGCTATATAGCACTAAAAAAGATTCCCCAATGATTACGAGCCTTTTTTTTAGAGTGTAAGGGAACCTTTTTTAGTGCTATATAGCACCAATTTTGGTGCTTCCGTGGTTCTTCAGAGGTACTATATAGCACCTTAGTCAAAGAACCGGTGAAGCACCACTGAAGCACCAAAATTGGTGCTATATAGCACTAAAAAAGGTTCCCCTATGATTACGAGCCTTTTTTTTAGAGTGTAGGGGAACCTTTTTTAGTGCTATATAGCACCAATTTTGGTGCTTTAGTGGTTCTTCCGTGGTTCTTCAGAGGTACTATATAGCACCTTAGTCAAAGAACCGCTGAAGAACCACTAAAGCACCAAAATTGGTGCTATATAGCACTAAAAAAGGTTCCCCTATGATTACGAGCCAAGAACCATTTTTGGTGCCATATAGAACCTTTCTTTTTGTTTAGAGTGTAGTAGGTGGAGTTAATTATTTTGACTTAATACTTAAATATATAATTACACTGTAACACCTTAAAATAAAGTGCAACCTTCGTTTTTATGGAATATCGCAGTATTTATTATAAATTATTTATCCGTGCACATTATTATTTTGTAAAAATGTCGGTGCACTCGTAATCTTTAATCAAAATAACTTCCCAGCATCATCTCTTCTCTGATGGCGCAAGTAAAACAGCAAAGACAGAATGACGTTTTTGGAAGACTATGGGATGTTTGATTCAGAGTGGTTCAGCAGAGTTGTGTGGAGTGATGAAAGAGCGGTGTCTTCAAAATCCTGCTGAGAAATATAATAATAAATGCATCTCTACCACAGGGAAGCATGGAGGAAGAGCTGTCTCAATCAGCCCCCTAGTTCAGTAGTCAGGGCACTGATCAGGGAGTCAGCCTATTGTCCCGATCAGTGCCCTGACTACTGAACTAGGGGGCTGATTGAGACGCACCCATAGTTTGCCGCTGGTATTGGTGAGCTACTTCACTGTCAAAAGTCATTTAATGCTTTGGATTGCAGGAGAATTTTTCAACAAGACAATGTGCCTCGAGAACAAGTGTGTCAGGCTCATGTTTTGGCCTGGTCAGAGTCCAAATTTGAACCATGTAGTGAATATTTGTTCTCACGTTAAACTCAAATGAACTTGGAGACATTTTTCAACTACTCATGAACCGCTTGAAGCCATCAACATTGAGTAGAACAACACTGACTCTTCTTTCTGTAAGAAGCTGTCTGTGAGTCAACCCACACGGCTTAACTTTATCTACAGTATTTGTGCAATTCTTGCTAATTTCCTGATCAGTAATATGTGATTTAAAATGGTTAAGATCATGGGCGTCGGAACCATTGTATGTGGGTGGGACAAGACCCACCCACTTTTTACGATCAATGATATTGGACCTACTCACTTTTATCGTCTCTAATTCAGCACATGTCTGTTTACCTACCCCTAACCGATAAAGGCTTATTATTAAACACGTTAGACACTTTATTTCCACTTTTCTAATATTTCCTTCATTTTTATTGAAAATAAATGCCTTTCCAATCTGATATGTGATGGGAAAAGGGTACTCCCTTTGATACTGAGTGAGTTCGGCAAAAGGCGGATTTCGAACCTCGGTTCAATTTGCGTCAAAACGTAATGCCATGCGTCTTACCCCTACACTATTGCCATTCTCAATGATATGGTGATTTCCCTAATTTTGTCTTTCCTAATCAGACGTTTAGCAAACAAGACGGTATATTTGTACTTAATGTAAATGGCATTTACTCAAGTAACATTCTTCTGAGAGGACCCACCCACATTTTTTTGGCTTCCGACGCCCATGGTTAAAGGGACAGTTCACCCAAAAACGAAATGTTTATGTTTATCTGCTTACCCCCAGGGCATCCAAGATGTAGGTGTGTTTGTTTCTTCAGTAGAACACAAATGAAGATTTTTAACTCCAACCGTTGCAGTGTGATAGTCGTATAATACAATTTATGATATTAATGATATTTTAGAGTATGAGAGTAAAAACACACAGACATACGAATCCTTATTAAACCATGCGGCTCGTGGCGACACATTGATGTCTTAAGACACAAAACGATCGGTTTCTGCAAGAAACCCAACAGTATTTATGTTATTTTTTTACCTCTTCTCAGACGAATGTCATCTAGTTTTCCCAGCACCATAACTTCCGGCGAAGATATATATACATAGATGCCTCATTCGACCGATCCGCGCAGGCACTAATGAGGAATCTATGTATATATCTATGATCGCACCGGTATTTTGCATGTATTTTGACGCCGGAAGTGATGGCGCAGGGACGGCTGATGCAGAGCCATAGAAAAAAATTATTTAAAAAAAAAAACAGGATATTTTTCTTTCACAAATGCATCGATTCGCTTCAGAAGGCCTTTATTAACACCCTAGAGCCTCGTGGAGCACGTTATTAGATGGACAGATGGATTTTTTATGGACTTCAAAAACAGAGCAACTATTACTACCATTATAATGCTTGGATTAGCCAGAACATTTTTAATATAACTCAGATTATATTCGTCTGAAAGAAGAATGTCATATACACCTCGGATGACTAGGGCATCATGGGCTAATTTTCATTTTTGGGTGAACTATCCCTTTAAGATCATTAAAAGACCACTATATATTTAGCCATTTTTGGCTTGGCCCATTTTTGCCCAGGAAGTGTGCATGTTGTCTTGTTCAAGAATCTGTATCCTTTGAAAGACTATCGCAACTTCCGTGTCATGCCGACAGATGATCATGTTCTCTTGCAAGATTTGAGAAGTTCCAAAGAGCATGCAAAACTTTTTGTAGAAAGGTTTGGTTATCTTTGACCTAGAAATAGTCCACAATTGTAAATATTTTACATCATAACTTTTATCTTGTTTTAACGCATGAACATCCTAAAACGTTTAGTTCACTTACAACTTTAAAAATGTGATCTCAGACTTTTGGATCCGCCATATAGCAGTGCCTGATACCCGCTGTTCAGTTTGAAAACCTCATTTCATAATGCTCGAATCCATTCACAGATGCCAGACTGACCCACGGGCCGCAGGTGGAGGGGGATTGTGGGAGAGCGGGGCAGCTGAGCTGATGATTGGTGCTCAAACTCAAGGGCTTTTAGAAAGAGAGGGCTGACGCAGCCAAATCCAGCCAACTGCTGCAAAAAAAACCTGGCAGCACTGAGATTTTTAGTGTGTGTGCATTTCAGGGAGAGAAAGTGAATGTTAATATGTGTGCGAAAGTGTGTGTGTGTGCCAGTCATTGAGCTGGCTGCTGTATTTCACAATGGCACCAAGGCAGGAGGTAGATGAGGAATTGACTGACTCAATCTTCACACAGAATCTGCAGACGCCTCCCTACACGTAACTAAACCTCCATGTCGTGCAATGATCTGCTACGTCTTCTGATAAATATTGTTTCAATACATTTAACCTTTATTATTGCTTTGATGCCATCGTGCACGGAAACACTCATTCTCACAGCGTGTGTGTGAGTCTGTGAGTGTATGACTGAATGTGCTGGATTATATCAGTGTGAGATCACCTATAATGCGATTGTCACACATGCTCAGAAAACTAACCACACAGAAAGTAGTCAGGCATGGTGCAGGGAAGCCATGTATGCGTGTGTTGTTTGCGCTGTAGTGCAAAGTCTGCTCCCTCCCTCAGCGGTGACCTTGTTCCAGTGCACGGACCCCACTATATGAGGGGCATGTTTGTGTGAATGTGTGCTAACATCCACCTTTATGCTGCTATGGCACAAATAAACACTAGAAAAGCATTAAAGAATCATTCATGTTTTCAGCATATGTTCTTCATAGCACCATATATGCGCTTTTGTTATTGTCCTTGCTGTATGTTGTGTCTGACGCCTTGTCTGTGTCCTTTCCTCTAGTCAGACCACTGGATGCCAACAGAGAGCCACAGATCTGGAGAAGGTATTGAGCCTTGCTTTCTTTTCTACTCGTATTCTCATAGGTGCATGTGTGAGGCTATATAATAAAATGGTTCATTTTGGTCCTCAATGCTCATGGCAAATTGCCTCTTTGCTAGCTTCTGTTTCATTACATAGCACACATAAAGGCAAACCACACAAGTTTGGGTTCAGAAATATATAATTTTTGTAACGTTTTTTTTAAATATACTTAGAATAAATGCTGTTCTTTTGAACTTTATTCATCAAGAATCCTCACACAATGTATCATGGTTTCCACAAGAATTTTAAGCCGTTTTCAACATTGATAATAATTAGAAATGTTTATTGAGTAGCACATCAGCAGATCATGTGACACTGAGTGATGGCTGCTGGAAATTCAACTTGCCGTTCACAGGAATTAAGTACTTTTTTAAATAGAAAACAGTTTTTAATAAAATGATTGTTCTTATCTTAACCTCTTAAGCTCTGGGACCATTTTTGGGATTTCCGTCTGGATTTGTCCTAACCATATTGAAAAGTTTCCCATACCCACATACAATGGTCTCTAAATACACAATTTTGGTGTCATTTTACAGGAAACCATTTGAAGTTTCATAATCCACTGTTAAAAGTGATAAACATGTAAGTAAATGTTGTCTGAGCTGTAATAAGAGATTGCACTTTCAAAAATTTAATTATAACCAAAAAATCAAAAATGCCTATTTTGTTTGTCTGTTTTTCTTATATTTTATATGTTTATTAGATCACACACAACATAGACTATAATATTTATCACTTTCAGAAGTGTTTTAAGTAATTGCAGGGTTTTCTGTAAAAAAGTGGTTCCTCTATGATTACGACGAAGAACCATTTTTGAAGCAATATAGAACCTTTTAGATTAATTTGAATAAATCTTGCATACATGATCCAGACAAAAATTATTTTTCCAGTTTTTCCTGGGATCTAGTGGGAACAGCCCAAACTGTCTGCAGGGTGCTAGAGCTCACAGGGCCTGAGTTTCAAAACTGGATTTATAACCAAAAAATCAAAAAGTGTCTCTTTTGGGGGGGGGGGGGGGGGTTATTATAGCTCAGACAACATTTACTTACATGTTTATCACTTTTAGCAGTGGTTTATGAAACTTCAAAGGGTTTCCTGTAAAATGATGCCAACATTTTGTATTTAGAGATCATTGTATGTGGGTATGGGAAGCTTTTCAATTTGGGTAGGCCAAATCCAGACGGAAATGGTACCAGAGTAATTTAGCGAAAAAAAAGTTACTTTGTGTAAAACAAATGCCAAAGTGATGCATATCTCCAGAAAGAAGAGACTCTAAGCTTTCAAATGGTACCACATATGAGGTCAGAGCTCCTCCACAGACATTTACAATTGAAAGTATATACATGATGATGATATACATGCAGAGTTTAAGTGGTTAAAGACCCCAAACGTTTGAACAGTAGTGTATTAAATTTGATTGCAGGGGCTATTTATTTTTGTGAAAGTGTATTGGTTTCAGATCATTGTATTGGTTTCTTTAAAGTACCAGCACATTGGTGCTTAATATTCAGAGGAATGTTCTGTGTTAAAGGGATAGTTCATTTTAAAATGAAAATTAGCCCATGATTTACTCACCCTCAAGCCATCCTAGGTGTATATGACTTTCTTCTTTCAGAAGAACACAATCAAAGTTATATAAAAAAATATCCTGGTGCTTCCAAGCTTTATAATGGCAGCCCCAAATTTTAAGCCCAAAAAAGTGTATCCATCCATTATAAAAGTAATCCACACAGCTCTGGGGGGTTAATAAAGGCCTTCTGAAGTGAATTGAAGAAAGTTCAATGCCTCATGCAGTTCAAAACGTCATCAATCCGCCATCATCCGTCATCATCGTCGCGTCATTTACGTTTTTTCCGCTAGTTGAATACGGAAGCCGGTCCGCCGCTTTATAACATGGTAAATATGGATATTTTTCTTACAAAACCCCATTGATTCACTTCAGATGGCCTTTATTAACCCCTTGGTGCACTTTTTTGGTCTACAATTTTGGGCTGCCATTCACTGCCATTATATAATGCTTGGATTAGCCAGGACTCCAAGTGCATTCGTCTGAAAGAAGAAAAACATATACACCTAGGATGGCTTGAGGGTGAGTAAATCATGGGCTAATTTTTATTTTAAAGTGAACTATCCCTTTACCCCAGTACATTCCTCTGAATATTAAGCAGGTACTTTAAAGAAACCAATACACTGATCATTTTTGGGTGAACTATCCCTTTAAATACAAATTATGCTCTATAAATGGCCTCTTTGACATGCTGTCAGTTACCACAGGGAATCATTTAAATGCAGTTTATAAAAGCAAGGAAATCTCTTTCACTTACGATGCACTTAAATTGATATGCTCTTTGCACTGGCTGCCAGTCTGTTATTATAGAATTTAGTTAAAAATTGTACTGTTTGTTTCAAAGGCTCCTGAATATCTCTGATCTTTTTAATCCAAATACATCCGCCAGATCTCAGAGGTCTTCGGAGCAAAGAGTGTTGATGGTCCCGAGATCCAGATGAAAGTTGAGGGGTGACTGTGCCTTTTCTGTAGTTGGGCCGAAACTGTAGAATAGTCTTCTGGTTTCCCTCAGATTAGTCTCTTCAGAATTTGAATTGAAATTTTTTTACCCAGGTTTATAACTGTCCCTAGAGTATAAGGATCCATCACTTCTCAGTGTTTTTGATACTCTCCTCCTCATTGCATTGCAGTCTAAATTATTATATAAATTTGTGTCTTTTTAGCATGGTTTTGTACAGCACAGTGGTCAACTACTGTTGTTTTTATTGTGTTTTATAAATACATTTTGATTTGAAGTTGATGGTGCAAGGCCCGTAAGACCTTCGTTCATCTTCAGAACACAAATTAAGATTAAGATAGGGAAAGTACACCCACAAGGCTTATATGTGTACATATGGGACTAGTGTGAGAGAATCACTTACAAACATTGTGCACAGTATCCAATATTTCAACTTTTGTCTTGGACATATAATCAAGGATACCAGGAAGGTGTTGTTTACACTGAGAAACATCAACCAACAGGATTTCTGTTCATAACACGTCTACATAGAAACGGATATTGCGTCAATAATTTAGGTTCTTGCATCAATATTTATGTGTATATATATATAATGTATAATATATTCATGTGCACATATACAGTCATTTTCAATTAAAGATGAAGCAGGCTGTCTAAATAATAACCTTCCAGAATGCATTAATGTAAACACAGTTTTGTGTCACAGATGCTGGGCTGTTCCATTAAGGTTGACGTGTTTTCTTTCTCTGTATCTTTCATTTATTCTCTTTCTCTCAGTGGTGAGGTGGTTGGATGTGTATCAGAGAAGCGGATGTCATCCCAGAGAGACGCTGGTGGAAGTTTGGCGGGAGTTTCCGTGGGAGACGCATCACCTCTTCCTGCCGTCGTGTGTAACGCTGCACCGCTGCGGAGGCTGCTGCTCCGATGAGGCGCTCGAGTGTGTGCCATCACAAACACACACACTTGTAATGGAGGTAAACACACACACACATATACCTACCACTGGTGCAGTTTATCACATTAACTGTGGACGCATTCAGCAGATGTCACAATACTTTATATCTTCATTTTTGAATAGTATATCTAGTATTTTAACATTTATAATCCAACAAACTTCATTTTGTGAAATGTTTGGCTTGTTAAGTGTGCTTGAGATGTATATCTGTAAAAATTAATGTGTGTTGTTTTGATATTTTAAGGCAGTGGCATTCAAATATTCCTTAATGTGGCTGAATAGTCAGAATACTTTAGAGGGCTCTCTGTATATCAGTAGCTACACACACACACATATGTCCACACATAATGTTCAAAAGTTTGGGGTCAGTAAGATTTTTTTTTTTTTAAGTCTCTTATGCACAACAAGGCAGCGTTTATTTGATACAGTAATACAGTGAAAACAGTAATGCTGTGAAATATTACAATTTAAAATATCTTTTCTATTTTAATATATTTTAAAATGTAATTTATTCCTGTGATGCAAAGCTGAATTTTCAGCATGTCACATGATCCTTCAGAAATCATTCTAATATGATGATTTTACTCAAGAAATATGTCTTATTTGTACCAATTATGAATACAGTTGTGCTGTTTTTTTTTTTCAAAAGTAGTAATTTGTTTTGTTTTTTTATGTTACTGACCCCACACTTCTGAACGGTGTACATGTAACACTATGCAAAATTCTCTTCATTTCTCCCTTCATAGAAACATGAACATGCATGTGCTAACTTACATTCACATGCTTAACATGGCTGAGTTACTCACACACCTACAGACACACATATACACTTATATACAACAGAAATAATAGATTTTTGTGGCAAAGTACCGCCACACATAATCTCAGCGTCAGACGTCACACCCACGGACTGCCCACACTCCGTTCGCTAAGCGTCTGATGCATTTAGCACACAAAACTGGAAACACTTTTGTGAAGGCAAAAGTCTGAATCTGATTGACTGACTTCTACAGGTTTTTTGGAAGCCTAGTATGCGACAATCATTAACAAAGCCGTGTTTTAAAGATCCTTCAATGAATACTTCAGATGAGCAAATAAATGATGGATAAAATTTATTTTGTGAAGTTCACAGCATTGAAACTTCAAAACATCAAGTGTTTTGTTAGAGGCACTTGAATTTAAAGGTCCCATGGCATGAAATTTTCATTTTATGAGGTATTTCAACATTAATATGAGTTCCCCTAGCCTGAATATTGTCCCCAAGTGGATAGATGTTGATCGGTGTAAAACCGAGTTCTGGCTGTATTTCTCTGCCTTTGAGAAAATGACAGGCCAGACGAGCCAATCCTGAAGTCTCCTGGTTTGACGTCCAAGCAGGAACGGTTACCTCCCTTTCCTCCGCCCAGAGAATCTGCCACGCCCATGCAAACGCTCGAGAGATCATTGCTTGTGAACGAGTGAACGCTGGCAGTTTCTCAGTGTTTGGATGTACAAATGAAAACAGAAGTCTTTTTTCAGTTCCTTTTGATCATAAGATCATTGATTTCTTATGTGTAGCAAATTATTTATTATTCGTGCTGCGGCTTCTCTCTCTCCCGACAGAACGGTGTTTTCCATCTTGTGAGTCAGTGTTTTTGTACGTCCTCGTCGTGTCTATCTGTTCTTAAATGTGCATACAGTCGGGAGTTTCTGTTCAACATCGGCAGAGCCACATCTTTAGAGATAAACCTCACGCACGCCGAAGCTCGGCCTCCAACATCCCCGACCCCCAGTACTGCATCTGGCCCACAGCGGAGGCACCAAACGCGGCGTGAGATTAAGCAGAAGGGGGGTAAGCGTGAGGGTATCCGGCTAGGCTAGCCAGCTTTCCCCACAATAAACTGGATTACATTCGATTACTGCTGTTGTGTCTTTGTTTGCGCTGTGTAAGTTACTCAATGCGCGTCACTGACGCTTTTCATATGATTGGAACATATCCAGAAATAATGCTTTAATCAACACTTACTAACTCGTTCATCTCGCTGTAATGGTACATTGCATGTGTTACAAAGCTGGTAGAATAATGATGAAGACGGACTCGGCGTGACTGGGACTCGTGTTTATTCAGAACTCTCAGATACAAACACAATAAACTCGCGCTGACAGACAGCGCTCTCACAACTCAGTAGTTACTATAAATAACTTTGTTAGCAATCGCTCCGTCTCCGTGATGTCCGGTTCGCGAACGAATCATTCTTTTGAATCGGTTCTTTTTAGTGAACCGAACCAGTTCACCAAATCGGACTGAATCGTTCTAAACGGTCCGCGTCTCGAGTCAGCGCTGATCCATAATTAATTTACTAAAGTTACTAACTTTCTGACATGAGTGACAGCCCCTCTGATTAGAAATAAACTAATAACCTGAAGTATATTCTAGTAACTACAACAGTTCACCCTGAACTGAGACATGCTGAGAGAACCGATGAGAAGTGAACTCAGGTCCATCCGTCTCTCTGGCAGCAGCTCGTGCGTTGTAGACCTCGTTAAACCACGCCCCCTTCGCTCATTTAAAATGCAAAGATGTCAGCCAATCACAACAGTGGGCGTTTTTACTGAAGTCTCACAGCAGACACGCCTCTTGAAGCAGGGCATTCAGCCACAGGGCAAACAGCAGTATAGAAAAAATGCCTTTTATTTCTAAATTATGACATTTTATGATGTAAAAATCATACTAACAATATAAGTACACCTCAGGAAACACTATAAAATAATAGAAAAATGCCATGCCATGGGACCTTTAAAAGAGATGTGTTGGCAAAAGTATTATTTTCCAAGATTGGCCAACCCTTCGGACTCCCATGTGATTTTGTGTGTCCTCTCACATCTATAATAGAAGATCAGGAAATATCTGCTGCATATGCAGGCAAACATGAAAGTATCGATAGTCTGTAATAGCATGCTGGTCTGTTATTGTACCCACCCCTTAACATGACGTTAAACAAAACAATACTGTGATTGGTCACTTTACATATTGGTAGCACAGCCCAAGTGCAGTCTTTGGCCAACTGCAGTGGCTATAGAGCCCAGACCGGATGTCATTAGCCAAAGGGCTGGCACACACTACCCCCTGTATAATACAAGATCTAATACCTCACAGCTTTGCCTGAAAGACCCACACACAGAGGACACACAGCATGAGTTAGTCATACATATTCAGTGTGGGTAGATGGAGTCTCTTGTGTAATAGATCATGTTGGATCCTGGTCACGTACTGTATAGAGAGATTTAAGGATAAAAGATTGAGTCATTACTATGCAGAACAGATTGTGTGTGTGTGTGTGTGTACTGACTCCTGCTCTGTTAAACTCCACAGCTCATGAAGACCTCATACATGAAGCATGAACTTGTGCAGCTGCCTTTCATTGAACACAACCAGTGTGAGTGCAGGTGAGATACATACTCACACATACATATTCCAACAGACTGACATACCATAGATTTGTGTTGTTTTTATATAAAGCTAATTATTATAACAGACTAATCTAAACCCTTAGAGCCAGTTGACATGACATGCTCTCATATTCAGAAACATCTCGACATAGCACTAGAATTTGAATGGTTGACATTTTTTTATCTTGATGCACAGCCTTAAAATTGTGGTGCTTGTAGCTTGAATTTTTACAATAATAAAGTATTTAATATGTACAACAAAACTCTGAAAATTATTATTATAAATTAAGTTTTTCAAAACGTAAAATGACATTCGCGCATTGAATAATCTGCCAGAAAGTAGGAAGGCTATACACTACCATTCAAAAGTTTGGTGTATTTGATCAAAATTGACGATTTGAATGTATTTTATTTAAATATATTTTGAAAACTGTGATACGTTTTTCAGGATTCTTTGATGAATATGAAGCTGAAAAGATCAGCATTTATTTGAAATCTTTTGTAATATTTTAAATGTCACTTTTGATCAATTTAATGTGTCCTTGTTGAATAAAAGTATGAATTCCTTTAAAAACTTTTAAAGGTAGTGTATTTGGAGCAAAATGGTTAAAGGTCATAAATATGTGTGTGATAAAAGAACACAGTTTAAGGAGTTTACATGACCTCATTGCCTGGTTTTTAAGCACAATTGGTTGTAAGGGATACTATATACGTATATTTATAAATCATTTTAACTTTTGAAAACCACTCGAAAGGGAGGTTTTGTAACATTTTGCCAACTTATGGGTGGGAATTTTATCCCCAAAGAAAAGCCAAGTAAACCCACCCACACACACCAATCCAAAGCCTATCTGACTTTCAAATCCCCCCCCCCCACACACATGCACTTCCACCCTGTTTGTCACATGGGGAATGACCCCATCTCCCCACGGAGTACTTCCTGAACCCAGTCACAGAAAGTCGTCACCCCTGAAACACTCTTCTGCTGGCACGTAGCCGAGCTGTCAACATCAGCTCTTTATCAGCTCATTGTGAGGTTCTCCTCAAAAGCCCTTTCAGAGGTTGTGGGGTTCGGATTAAGGCCAGGGTTGGAGCCGAGCGTTCGGTAAGAGCATTTACATGCGCTCGCCTCTCTATCCTCTCTTTGTTTGATACTGATCTGCCCCGTACAAATGGAACTCACCACTGTTGACCAACCCTAAGTTACTGAAACTCCCACACAGGCAACCAGCCAACATTATTAACTCTGTTTACCTCGCTCTGCCAATGCTCACGTTATCATGCGATAAAACATTTATCTTATTGATAATGTTTACACTCTGACATGCTAAAACCATTATCTCATGACAAATATATAATTCTGACATGTATATAATCCAAGAACGAGTTTAGAAATCAGCCCATTTGGTGTTACGTTGTCTGTCAGGTTTTCGATATTATCACATTTGTGTTGCTGTCAACGCGCACCAATCAGTGTATTAGCATATCCAGATGTTTTGCTTCACAATTCTTAAATAATAGTATGAATTAATGAATTGCAAAACCTTTTGTTAATTAATCTATTTACTCACCCAGAGGCATAACAACAAAACAAGATGTTCTCACTGCAAGTGCGTAGAGCTTGTCGATTATGTGTGTATCTAGTTTTCTAGCACCACTTGTGCTCAGGGTTGTGCAGGATGAATTGCATGATGAGTTAGCATACAGTTTAATACTTTTTTTATGGGTTACAGGTTTATTAAAAATGAAATGATATTAGCATTAATAATGGTACTTAACCGTTAAATATCCCTGTGCACATGCCATGTGATCTTTCTTTTAATTGAAAATGTAAATGTTATTGTTATTCTGTTTTAACTGTCTGTCTTTTCCCTACAGGCTAAAAGCAAACCTTTATGCAGAGCCAACCAGGTAAATTATATATTTGTGCGTGTGTGTGTGTGTGTGTGTGTGTGTGTGTGTGTGTGTGTGTGTGTGTGTGTGTGTGAGAGAGAGAGAGAGAGAGAGAGAGAGAAAGAGAGAGAGAGAGAGAGAGAGAGAGAGAGAGAGAGAGAGAGAGAGAGAGAGAGAGAGATATAAAGTTCACCAGCAGTGTGAACAGCATTTGCCCTCTCTTTCCTTTGCCCCACTACACACACACACACACACACATTAACTCCATGGAGATGGCTGCTTGCTGAGTTAATTGTGTGTGAAAGGCAGACGTGGTTGGTTCAGTCTGTTCAGCTCTGAAACTAGTTTACTCTGACCCTGGTGTTAAAGAGAAAGGCTACTGCTTTTTACAAATATCCCTTTCATTGTCCTGTCTAGGATCTTCAGATGAAAAACACAAGTCCGACTGCTTAGAAAAGTAATTACACACCCCTCCTCAATGTGCCACAGGATTTTAGGCCTCATTCATGTCAGTTGCATAAACTGTACAGTAACACTTTACAATAAGGTTCATTAGCTAACATTAGTTAACATGAACTAATAATGAACTGCACTTATAAAGTATTTATTATGTTAATTTTAAAATTTACTAATGCATCATTGTTAACACTAGTAAATGCACTGTGAAATGAACAAACCATGAACAGCTGGATTTTTATTAACTAACGTTAACAAAGCTTAACTAATGCCGAACAGAGGTGTTGTTCATGGTTAGTTCATGTTAACTAATACAACCTTATTGTAAAGTGTTACCAACTGTACTTGTGAGACTGGTATTAGAACTGTGGTGAGAGCAGGTGGTAAATAGTAAAAAAATATTTAAATGGGACGTAATGTGTGAACTTGGCATTGGTCCTCAAGTTCACACTTTCCTGTGTTGTACATTTTTTTACAAGTAGTTCTCCTCCTCTTTATTGCCAGTGAACAGCCAATCTGTTCATTTAACGTGAAAACTTACATTTATGGAAGAAGATCATTTAAATAAGAATAAGACTGACATGGAACATAACGTTTTTAACATCCCAGTAGAAATATATGTTTATGTAGATGAAGATACATTAGGAAAACACTGCATTTGTGTATTTGTAAAAAAAAAAAAAAAAAAAAAGGGTCTCAGACTTCTAAAAGACTCAATCCGTTGCTTTGGTGTGTGTTTGTGTGTGTGTTTGTGTGTATGTTTGTGTCCAGCTGGCGCGCGTCTTGCACTGTTGGAAGGGAGTCAGAAACCTAGAACCCTCCTTTGTTGGGAAACGGAACAGAACATTCATTTTATTGCTTAATTAGGCCACTGGCCCTTGAGGAGCCTCAGAGCGACCGAGGCCAAAGAATCACAAGAATTATAAAGTCATCTTAAAAACTCTCTGAATTAAAGGATTAGTTCACCCCAAAATGAAAATATCCTGATAATTTATTCACCCCCATGCCATCCAAGATGTCTTTCTTTCTTCAGTCAAAAAGAAATAAAGTTTTTGGAAGAAAAGATTCCAGGGTTTTTCATCATATAATAGTTTTCAGTTGCAACCAAAATGCTGAAGGTCCAAATCAATGCAGTTTCAAAGCGCTTCGATGGGCTCCAGAGGCTCTGCGTGATCCCAGATGAGGATAAGGGTCTTATCTAGCGAAACCATCGGTCATTTTCAAAAAACAATTTAAATGAATAAACTTTTTAACCTAAAGTGCTCACCTTGTGCAGCTCTGCGAGGTGCTAAGGATGACGTAATCACGTCGGAAAGCTCACACTAGACGTAGGCAGAAGTACCGCCCCGTGTTTACAAAGTGCTCGTTTGAAGACTAATATAAACGCCTTTTAGCAAAAAAAAAAAGGTAAAACAACGATATATATACCTCATTTTGAAGTTGAAAATTGAGTGTTTTTACTAAAGGGTGTTTGTATTAGTCCTTAGCACCTCACAGAGCTGCACAAGATGAAAAATTTAGGGTAAAAAGTTGATTCATTTAAAAAAAAAAAATTTAAATGGCTGATGGTTTCGCTAGATAAGACCCTGTTCTTCATCTGGGATCACGCAGAGCCTCTGGAGCCCATCGAAGCGCTTTGAAACTGCATTGATTTGGATCTTCAGCATTTTGGTTGCCATTGAAAACCATTATATGATGAAAAACCCTGGAATGTTTTCTTCCGAAAACTTAATTTCTTTTCGACTGAAGAAAGAAAGACATGAACATCTTGGATGGCATTGGGGTGAGTAAATTATCAGGAAATTTTCATTTTGGGGTGAACTAATCCTTTAATACAATTTAGTTTAATACTTGACTTGTGTTGACATAAAAATGTTTAAAGAGTGTAGAGTCTGTGCGATAAACTTTAGCTGAGTCATGGTCATGTAGTACTTTTTATACCTATTTATATGTCATATTTATATTTAATATATTTTGTCTTTTTTTAGGCAAGCCCCACAGACAACAAAAAGAGGCAAAAAGCGACAAAAGGGGAAACTGAAACGAAAGAAACACATGGGGAAAAAGTCATTGTATGTTCATATTTACATCTTAATCAGTATTTTCTTCTTATTATCTGAATGTTCTGAAAACAAGATAAATACACTGGAGAAAATGTCAATTATTAGGTTCTTTTAGAGAATATATCTTGAGATACACCCCATTGGCAAATTGTGTTTAAACATCAGGTTTAAAAAAACATCATAATGTTATGCACAATGTTACAATCTTGTTTTCAGGCTGTTTGGATACACTTTGATACTAAAGGATTACCATATTCATTTACCATGGTATTTCCATTTGCACTGTAAGGTACTTCAAAGACTAACATGGTACATTTGGGTGCTCTTTTGTCATTGTGGAAATTATTATTGATGTACGTTTAATAGAAGCCGTTTAGCAAAATGCTTAATAATTAATCTTTGCTTTTACCTTTATTTATTCAGCACCATCAATATTATTAAATATTAAAACCTATTTCGAAGCACATGAATCCCACGGATGAGTTTCTGGTTAAAGAGAACTGAAAACGTTCCTCAAAATCCCTCTTTTTTGTACGTGCCGTGCTGCACATTTGCTCATGCAACATTGACTTCCACTCAGACAACAATTAATTAATTCCGGTCGAAGGGAAAGAATTCATCAGTTCCTCTCCTTCCTTTTCTACTTTTGTTTCTTCGTCATTGGTTTTCGGTGAGGGCAAGTGAAGGGCGCTCCTTTTGGACCGTCTCTACCTCCCTGCTATCCATCATCCACTCCTCCATGGATGGAGTCAGTGGCAAGTGTGAAATCAGGCTAATTTGCCAGCCAGAACGCCCCTCCCTTTTCCTCAGCCTCCCCTCCACATGCTCTATCAGCCTCTCAAACAACTTCCACACAAAGATTGATTTTCTTCCTTAATTAACTCTCAGCTATACACTTCTCTCCAGTTTTGGTTTAGTTAAAAAAAAGAGAGGGGGAGAGAGAAAAAAACAGCCCCATCAGGCCACCATCCCATCAGAGACGTCACAAATGAGACATCAAAGAACGGCCACAGACAATATCCAGAGTGTATCTGTGGTGCCGCCGTCCAAAAAGAAGATCAGGGCTGATGCATGCTCAGAATGCATTAAGGGTCTTTTTGTGTTTGTTACTGAATTTAATTTCAAGTCTAATGTGGAGATGCAGGCTCCGGTCTGGTTTTGCAAAGTTAATGATTGCAAGGGCCGACGTGCTCTTTGTCCGTTGTTGCGGTTTTACATAATTCTCTGGGAGCCGGATTTGTCAGAACATGTATGATCAGAATCGCTTTACTCAAATCGCTTGGAGGCTTTTCTTACTATTTTAAAAGTCCTCATATTGTTTGGACCTCTGTGCTCTTGACAGTTTTCACAACTTGAAATTGAACTCATAGGAATTGTTTACCAAAATAATGTACGTATCATTCTATGGAAGCTTGTTAACACCACAGAATAAAAAGAAAAAAGGTAATTTACGACTTCTCACAATTCTGAATTTTTTCAGAGATTTTCAAGGGGAAAAAAATCAAAATTTAGTTTGTATCTCACAATTCTGACTTTATATCACAATTCTGACTTTATATCTCACAATTCCACAATTCTGACTTTATATCTCGCAATTCTGACTTTATATCACAATTCTGACTTTATATCACAATTCTGACTTTATATCACACAATTCCACAATTCTGACTTTATATCTCGCAATTCTGACTTTATATCACAATTCTGACTTTATATCACACAATTCTGACTTTATATCACAATTCTGACTTTATATCACACAATTCTGACTTTATATCACAATTCTGACTTTATATCACACAATTCCACAATTCTGACTTTATATCTCGCAATTCTGACTTTATATCACAATTCTGACTTTATATCACAATTCTGACTTTATATCTCAATTCCACAATTCTGACTTTATATCTCAATTCCACAATTCTGACTTTATATCTCACAATTCTGACTTTATATCACAATTCTGACTTTATATCTCAATTCCACAATTCTGACTTTATATCTCGCAATTCTGACTTTATATCTCACAATTCTGACTTTATATCTCGCAATTCTGACTTTATATCTCGCAATTCTGACTTTATATCACACAATTCTGACTTTATATCACAATTCAAATCAAATCAAATCACTTTATTGTCACACAGCCATGTACACAAGTGCAACAGCAGGTGAAATTCTTGGTGCAGTTCCGAGCAACATAGTAGTCACGACATGACATGTACAACATTTAGAGCAGCATCAGATTACACTGATGCGCCCACAATTACTCACAGCACAGTAAACTCTACAATAAACAATAAATAATTTACACAATGTGAGTGTGGTTCTCACAATTCTGACTTTATATCATGCAATTCTGACTTTATATCTCGCAATTCTGACTTTATATCACAATTCTGACTTTATATCACACAATTCTGACTTTATATCACACAATTCTGACTTTATATCACAATTCTGACTTTATATCTCGCAATTCTGACTTTATATCACAATTCTGACTTTATATCATGCAATTCTGACTATATCACAATTCTGACTTTATATCACACAATTCTGACTTTATATCTCGCAATTCTGACTTTATATCTCGCAATTCTGACTTTATATCTCGCAATTCTGACTTTATCAGAATTCTGATTTTATATCACACAATTCTGACTTTATATCATGCAATTCTGACTATATCACAATTCTGACTTTATATCACACAATTCTGACTTTATATCTCACAATTCTGACTTTAAATCTCACAATTCTGACTGTATATTTCGCAATTCTGACTTTATATCACGCAATTCTGACTTTATATCACACAATTCTGACTATCACAATTCTGACTTTATATCTCGCAATTCTGACTTTATATCTCGCAATTCTGACTTTATATCACAATTCTGACTACATCACAATTCTGACTTTATATCACAATTCTGACTTTATATCACAATTCTGACTTTATATCACAATTCTGACTTTATATCTCACAATTCTGACTTTATATCTCGCAATTCTGACTTTATATCACAATTCTGACTTTATATCTCACAATTCTGACTTTATATCTTACAATTCTGACTTTATATCTCGCAATTCTGACTTTATATATCGAAATTCTGACTTTATATCACAATTCTGACTTTATATCTCACAATTCTGACTTTATATCACAATTCTGACTTTATATCACAATTCTGACTTTATATCTCACAATTCTGACTATATAACAATTCTGACTTTATATCACAATTCTGACTTTATATCGAAATTCTGACTTTATATCTCATAAATCTGACTATATAACAATTCTGACTTTATATCACAATTCGGACTTTATATCACAATTCTGACTTTATATCACAATTCTGAATTTATATCTCGCAATTCTGACTTTATATCTCGCAATTCTGACTATATCACAATTCTGACTTTATATCACATAAATCTGACTATATCACAATTCTGACTTCATATCACAATTCTGACTTTATATCTAGGAATTCTGACTTTATATATCGCAATTCTGACTTTATATCTCATAAATCTGACTATATCACAATTCTGACTTTATATCACAATTCTGACTTTATATCATAATTCTGACTTTATATCTCGCAATTCTGACTTTATATCTCATAAATCTAACTATATCACAATTCTGACTTTATATCACAATTCTGAATTTATATCTCACAATTCTGACTTTATATCTAACAATTCTGACTTTATATCTCACAATTCTGACTTTATATCACAATTCTGACTTTATATCACAATTCTGACTTTATATCTCGCAATTCTGACTTTATATATCGCAATTCTGACTTTATATCTCATAAATCTGACTATATCACAATTCTGACTTTATATCACAATTCTGACTTTATATCTCGCAATTCTGACTTTATATCTCGCAATTCTGACTTTTTATCACACAATTCTGACTTTATATCACACAATTCTGACTTTATATCACAATTCTGACTTTATATCTCGCAATTCTGACTTTATATAACACAATTCTGACTTTATATCACAATTCTGACTTTATATCATGCAATTCTGACTATATCACACAATTCTGACTTTATATCACACAATTCTGACTTTATATCACAATTCTGACTTTATATCACACAATTCTGACTTTATATCATGCAATTCTGACTATATCACAATTCTGACTTTTTATCACACAATTCTGACTTTATATCTCGCAATTCTGACTTTATATCTCGCAATTCTGACTTTATATCTCACAAATCTGACTATAACACAATTCGGACTTTATATCTTGCAATTCTGACTTTATATCACACAATTCTGACTTTATATCACAATTCTGACTTGATATCACAATTCTGATTTTATATCACAATTCTGACTTTATATCTCACAATTCTGACTTTATATCTCGCAATTCTGACTTTATATCACAATTCTGACTTTATATCTCACAATTCTGACTTTATATCTCACAATTCTGACTTTATATCTCGCAATTCTGACTTTATATATCGAAATTCTGACTTTATATCTCATAAATCTGACTATATAACAATTCTGACTTTATATCACAATTCTGACTTTATACCATGCAATTCTGACTTTATATCTCGCAATTCTGACTATATCACAATTCTGACTTTATATCACAATTCTGACTTTATATCACAATTCTGACTTTATATCTCACAATTCTGACTTTATATCTCGCAATTCTGACTTTATATCACAATTCTGACTTTATATCTCGCAATTCTGACTTTATATTACAATTCTGACTTTATATCTCGCAATTCTGACTTTATATCTCGCAATTCTGACTTTATATCACAATTCTGACTTTATACCATGCAATTCTGACTTTATATCTCGCAATTCTGACTATATCACAATTCTGACTTTATATCACAATTCTGACTTTATATCACAATTCTGACTTTATATCTCACAATTCTGACTTTATATCTCGCAATTCTGACTTTATATCACAATTCTGACTTTATATCTCGCAATTCTGACTTTATATTACAATTCTGACTTTATATCTCGCAATTCTGACTTTATATCTCGCAATTCTGACTTTATATCTCACAAATCTAACTATATCACAATTCTGACTTTGTATCTCGCAATTCTGACTTTCTATCTCGCAATTCTGACTTTATATCACACAATTCTGACTTTATATCACAATTCTGACTTGATATCACAATTCTGATTTTATATCACAATTCTGACTTTATATCTCACAAATCTGACTTTATATCACAATTCTGACTTTATATCTCGCAATTCTGACTTTATATCTCGCAATTCTGACTTTATATCTCACAAATCTGACTATAACACAATTCGGACTTTATATCTCGC
The DNA here is from genome assembly GCF_949357685.1 of Gobio gobio. NCBI lineage: Eukaryota > Metazoa > Chordata > Actinopteri > Cypriniformes > Gobionidae > Gobio > Gobio gobio. Next base: position 46,193,569 of record NC_137109.1, read on the forward strand.
AATTCTGACTTTATATCACACAATTCTGACTTTATATCACAATTCTGACTTGATATCACAATTCTGACTTTATATCACAATTCTGACTTTATATCTCGCAATTCTGACTTTATATCACAATTCTGACTTTATATCTCACAATTCTGACTTTATATCTCGCAATTCTGACTTTATATCACAATTCTGACTTTATATCTCACAATTCTGACTTTATATCTCGCAATTCTGACTTTATATATCGAAATTCTGACTTTATATCTCATAAATCTGACTATATAGCAATTCTGACTTTATATCACAATTCTGACTTTATATCACGCAATTCTGACTTTATATCTCGCAATTCTGACTATATCACAATTCTGACTTTATATCACATAAATCTGACTATATCACAATTCTGACTTCATATCACAATTCTGACTTTATATCTAGGAATTCTGACTTTATATATCGCAATTCTGACTTTATATCACAATTCTGACTTTATATCATAATTCTGACTTTATATCTCGCAATTCTGACTTTATATCTCATAAATCTAACTATATCACAATTCTGACTTTATATCACAATTCTGACTTTATATCATAATTCTGACTTTATATCTCCAATTCTGACTTTATATCTCATAAATCTGACTATATCACAATTCTGACTTTATATCACAATTCTGACTTTATATCATAATTCTGACTTTATATCTCGCAATTCTGACTTTATATCTCATAAATCTGACTATCACAATTCTGACTTTATATCACAATTCTGACTTTATATCATAATTCTGACTTTATATCTCGCAATTCTGACTTTATATCACAATTCTGACTTTATATCATAATTCTGACTTTATATCTCGCAATTCTGACTTTATATCTCATAAATCTAACTATATCACAATTCTGACTTTATATCACAATTCTGACTTTATATCACAATTCTGACTTTATATCTCGCAATTCTGACTTTATATATCGCAATTCTGACTTTATATATCATAAATCTGACTATATCACAATTCTGACTTTATATCTCAATTCTGACTTTATATCTCGCAATTCTGACTTTATATCACAATTCTGACTTTATATCACACAATTCTGACTTTATATCACACAATTCTGACTTTATATCACAATTCTGACTTTATATCTCGCAATTCTGACTTTATATAACACAATTCTGACTTTATATCACACAATTCTGACTTTATATCACAATTCTGACTTTATATCATGCAATTCTGACTATATCACAATTCTGACTTTATATCACACAATTCTGACTTTATATCACAATTCTGACTATATCACAATTCTGACTTTTTGTCACACAATTCTGACTTTATATCATGCAATTCTGACTTTTTATCACACAATTCTGACTTTATATCTCGCAATTCTGACTTTATATCTCGCAATTCTGACTTTATATCTCGCAATTCTGACTTTATATCTCACAGATCTAACTATATCACAATTCTGACTTTATATCTCGCAATTCTGACTTTATATCACACAATTCTGACTTTATATCTCACAATTCTGACTTTATATCTCGCCATTCTGACTTTATATCACAATTCTGACTTTATATCTCGCAATTCTGACTTTATATCTCGCAATTCTGACTTTATATCACAATTCTGACTTTATATCACAATTGACTTTATATCTCACAATTCTGACTTTATATCACAATTCTGACTTTATATCACACAATTCTGACTTTATATCACAATTCTGACTTTATATTTCGCAATTCTGACTTTATATCTCACAATTCTGACTTTATATCACAATTCTGACTTTATATCACAATTCTGACTTTATATCTCGCAATTCTGACTTTATATCTCACAATTCTGACTTTATATCACAATTCTGACTTTATATCACAATTCTGACTTTATATCTCGCAATTCTGACTTTATATCTCGCAATTCTGACTTTATATCACAATTCTGACTTTATATCTCGCAATTCTGACTTTATATCACAATTCTGACTTTATATCTCGCAATTCTGACTTTATATCTCGCAATTCTGACTTTATATCACAATTCTGACTTTATATCACAATTCTGACTTTATATCTCGCAATTCTGAATTTATATCTCACAATTCTGACTTTATATCTCACAATTCTGACTATATATCTCGCAATTCTGACTTTATATCACAATTCTGACTTTATATCTCGTAATTCTGACTTTATATCTCGTAATTCTGACTTTATATCTCGCAATTCTGACTTTATATCTCATAAATCTGACTTTATATCTCACAATTCTGACTTTATATCTCACAATTCTGACTTTATATCACAATTCTGACTTTATATCTCGCAATTCTGACTTTATATCACAATTCTGACTTTATATCTCGCAATTCTGACTTTATATCTCGCAATTCTGACTTTATATCTTATAAATCTGACTATATCACAATTCTGACTTTATATCACAATTCTGACTTTATATCTCACAATTCTGACTTTATATCTCACAATTCTGACTTTATATCTCGCAATACAAGATGTAAAACTCAATGTCAGATCAAAAGTCACAATTGTCTTTTTAAAATGTTTTATTCTGTGGCGTAAACAAGCTTCCATATCATTCTGATCCATGATTCTTTTTTTGTTTGAAAAGACAAGGAAATTAATAAATAATGACAAAATGCTCATAATTGTCATATGAAGGCCTAGACTGTCTTCATATCTCACCACCAACAGCTTATTTTCTTCCCTCTCGTGCCAGCAGGACTCTCGTGCCAACTACACCCCCTCCTCCTCCCCCTCCTACCCTATCGCCTAGCTCCGCCCCTCCGCCACCTGCCAGAGAGGCGTGTCCACCATGCCCCGCCCGCAGGATGACATCACAGCCTCCCTCTTGTGAATGCAGGTGCAGTTTGAAGGAGGTGAGCTGTACAAAGAGAGGGAAGACACTCAACGAGCACAGCTGCCGGTAAACACACACACACACACACAGAGCCAAACAACTTACTCAAATGCAACTCAATGTGCTAAAAATAGATCCTTACACGCAATGGCATGGCCTCCATTTGGGATTTTATTGCACAAGGAAGTGTTTCTCCATCCATGACCCGTTGATAAGAGGTTTTGGGGACACGGTTCGATACGAGTTCGGTACAACAGGAAAAAGCAACAAATCCCCAATGTTAGGCTTATTTTCATTCATTATGAACAGACAGTATAGTGCAAATTACAGTTTGTTCCACCTGTGCTGTAACAGTACAGCCTCCTTTAGTGTATTAAGCACTAAGGAGTAAACAGAACGCACTCTTGCATAGGTCTTTTTTTTTTGTAGGGCTGATAAAAAAACAAAAAGGTATTTGGACACAATCAGCTACAAAACTGAAAAAAATGTAGTCTTTTTCTGCCTAGCTCCAGTGATTGGCATGAGTGGGCCAGGGAGCTAGTCACCAATATACCCATATTGTAACGTGTGAGCAGGGATGAAGCTGAGTGAGAATCCAAGTTCAGCATGAATGATTTAATGACAAACAACACACAGATAGTCCAAGAACAAGGGTATCCAAAACAGGCAGGAGCACGACGACAAGAACACACATACAGTGGGGTATTCCAGAAAGCAGGTTATGTGGCATACCCGGGTATGTTTAAAAGTAAGTAAGCGGATAACCTCAACTTTCAGTTCCAAAAACGGAGGTAACTTTTAGGGTATGCAAGCAGCCATAGCAACTCACTCTAAGGAGCAGCTCATGATCCAGGGTTAGTTTGCTTAAGAGATATTCAGATGTGTGTAATTTAAATAATATAGTTAAATTAATATAACTAAATGTGTTATATAGTTACAGTTATAATATACTATATTATATATTAATTCTAAAGCACAATCATAACAAGGTAATGTTTAAATGTTAATTCAATTAAAATATAGTTATTTATTTTATTGTCATTGCACACATGGATCTGCATTAAATTAATTAGCTTCACACAAAAAATATATAATCCTTATTCTCTGTGAATAAAGATTACTTATTAAACGAAGATATTGAGAAAATTCTTGCACAACCACCAAATAGGTGGCAATGTGCACTAAGTAGGTTATGCAAATCGCCATTAAACAGAAGGAGAAGAGGAAGTAGAATGGTGCGCTTTTTCTTAGCGTCTGTTTCCATGGTGAATGAGGCTGTCTAAAATCTCCCTTTGTGTTGCACAGAACAAAAAGTTATACACGTTTGGAACAGTGTATAATACAAAGTTTTTAATAAAAATAATGTATTTAAAAAAAGTTGATCCTCTGGGCCCAGTTTCGAATGTAATTCGAAATCGATGATCGATGCGCACTCTAACGGCTGATATTATCCACAACCCATTGCGAGATGGACGACGATTCGATCAGAACTACAAACGCGTAAAAAAAGAGTTTTAAAAAACTACAAACATGACGGTTACGCGAGTCTGACGGTTAAGTAGAGAGGATTAGATAAAGGGGCTTGAGTGAGCAATTATCAGTATTTAACCTGACAAAAATATATTTATTCAATGTTAGCCACATTATATTTTACCTGCAGCAGCATTGTGAACTTTTGTAATGATACGTTTGGCCATTAACTTTGCAAACACATGAGAGGAGTCTCTGCATTAAAGACCCACGAATGGCAGATCAACGTGCTACTACATTTCTCTCCGATACGGTAGGAAATTAAATTGAATGTGGAGGATTTGAACTGTGACGATGATTGACAGGGCAGTTTAAACGGTGACAGGACGCACGTAACTAAGCAACAGAGTCCGTTAAAGATGACGAAGTAGTATGTCCCAAAGCTTGCATACTCTTCTGCTACACACTCAAAAGTATGTACTTTTTCTTCACAAAAAGAGTACATACTTTTAGGACATAGTATAAGTAGGTGAATTGGGACGCAGCATTTCAGCTGTCTGAACTTACTCACGGATGCATTTTTGGAACCAGCATACCTCGAGTAAGCAAGGTTTGGGTTAATCAACCGAGAGTTCAAAGTATAAATGGCGGTAGGTTAACCTTGCTTTCTGGAATACCCCCCAGGAGTACATCGACCGACAAACAACAACTGAAGCACAGAGGTATATATACACAAAGGGAAACAAGGATAACAAGGGGGAGTGGCTAAAATGCAACACCTGGGGAAAACTAATCATGATGAAAAACGGACAAAGGACTACAACGCATGGCGCAAGGCAGGAAATAATGCTGCGTTCCAGGCAGGGTTTTGAGCCCGTAAATTATGATTTCAAACCACGATGCACGACTTTGTAGCGTTCCAGGCAAAGTCACGCCAAACTGCCTGAGCGGTAGCTAGATGTAAACAAAGAATGGCGAACCGTACGGGGCTTATGCTCATTTACAATCATCTCTATCGCCAAAGGTTCTTATGCTGCGTTCCAGGCAGGTTTTTGAGCCCGTAAGTTACAACTCCAAACCACGACTCGCGACTTTGTAGCGTTCCAGGCAAAGTCACGCCAAACTGCCTGAGCGCAAGGAATCGTGTGGTAGCTAGATGTAAAGCATGGCGGACCGTACTGGGTGTATGCTCATTTACAATCATTTCTATCGCCAAAGGTGCTTACTTACTTGCTTATTTGAGGGAAACGGAGGAGAAAAACAGCGCATACGGCAAGAGAAGCTGTTATACCTTTTATTTAACGTTAACTGTATATTTGTTTCATAAACACCGCATCCGTAGGGGCTGTAATTGTTGTTTCGCGAGCTATGTGACGTCAGATCTCGTAACTGGGAGTACATCGATCTAGTACGAGTTCACGGGTGGGAATTCACGGGTTTGACTGTCGTTCCAGTGCACTTTCATGGGTAGCAGGACGGAAAAACACGGGTTACGGGTTGCCTGGAACGCGGCATAAGTCCACAAACACACCGGGAATTTATGCCACGTATATATTCTCTTCTTGGAAAATGTGCAACAAATATTGCCAGCTCATTTTACACAAAAATCTAAATTTTTGTCTAGTAAAATGTCTTCTAGAATGAGAATGTCAAGCCATTTCTTGGGAATTTAAATTATAATAATGCATTAAAAATGGATTAGAACAAATTTCCAGTTTAATATTGTGCATTATCATGTCTTATAATGCTCTTTAACGCTGTAACCTTCAATGGGTACACAATTGGGTCAGTGAGAATTTTTTTAATACTTTTTTCCCCGACAAGAATGTATTCAATTGATCAAAAGTGACAGTAAAGACAAAAGATTTCCATTTCAAATGAATGTTGTTCTTTTGAACTTTATATTCATCAAATAATCTGAAAAAAGGTTTCCGCATTAAACAGCACAGCTGTTTTCAATAGCCTTGATGAGCATAAAAATTATTTAAAAAAATCTTACCAACCCCAAACTTTTGAATGGTAGTGTACTGTGTTTAAATGCATCACAACTGATCACAATTGTTTATGAAAAGTAAAGTGTCGCTCGCTATTTTTAATATGCAAGTAATATCTGTCCTCTCCTCGTTCTCTTTCAGATGTGAAACCCAAAGTGAATAGTGAAATCAAACCATCCATTTAATCCACAGATCAAACTTTGCACAGCTTTGAGGAGGTCAAAGGTTTGCTTATTCTTTTGTCACGGACTCTGAAGTTTGGGTCTCACCCAGAAATAGGGTTTGCGCTTGGGAATAAACCACAGACCCACCCCCTGGCCCATCTGGCTATGTCCCACACACTATTTCAGCAGTATTAGACGCGTATACATTCTGGTTGCACTGTATATTCACTTCTGTACCGTGTGTATGGAATATCATCAGACCCTATTGTTGAGTTTAGGAAGCTTTTTGCCACTATAAACCAAACTTCACATCACCTTCAACTAGTTGACACTGTATGATGGACATTTAGTTAAAGTTCAGTGGGTCAGTCGCTATATCGCTGGAATATTTGATTCTCAAGAGGTGAACCGTGGAGTTCTCATTGAGCTTCATCCAAAACCAATTCTGGGATTTTCTTCGGCTTCAAGGGATCCGCAAAGGCACGGACAGACAACAAGTGTAATGCTAAGGATGATGAGTGCGCTCAGACCTTTCAAAGAGAAAACAGAATAAGGAAGGAGTCTTTTTTTCTACCAAACTACTTAGAGTCTTAAGTGGAGAGTTTTTGATGGGATGGATGTTGACAGACCTTCAATGTTGAGAGAACTCAAGTGTCTCGCTACACAAACAGAGCATCTCATCCTGAGAACATCCCCGACGTGTCCTCTGACCCGCTGCTTGCGTTGAAAGGTTGGGACGGGTCGATTAGACGGATGGACGGGTGTCTGTGTGGTCTGAATTGTGAATAATAAGGATCTGCTCGTCTATCCTAATTTATTCCTGGCCTCTATAAGTCCATAATGTGGCTTCACAGACTGTATCAATGAGTCTTTTTGTGTTTGTTTGATTTGCTTTTTGTTTGGTTCCTTCCTTTGGGAATTGAAAGCTTTTCCCACTGGCTAGCCAGTGAGAGGAATGCCAATAGTATAGAAACCTGGCTATATTCCATTGGTGCTCACCAAACACACGTCTTCTCTCTCCCACACCCCAGATCACACTCATTTTTCGTATCTTTCTTTATTCTTTTCACCTCGTCTGTCTCTTTTTTTGTTTTTATTCTTTCTCTCTCACACACACACATGCAAATGCAAGCAGGTAAATATAAGCTTTTCTGTGTTGATACTGAAAGAAGAATTTATTTGATCTCTTATTCATTTTGTAAAGAATACTAATGTTATTGTAGTCCATTTTGTTTTAAAGAACGCTTAAAGAATGTTTCTTTGTGTATCTTTGTTAATTCAACCTATAGAGTGAGGCTGGGTGGCCGTCGTAGACAAATTCACAGTCTCGACTTTGTGGAATTTGAGTAAAGAGGCTTTGAGAGCACCCGGCAAGCTGCAGAAAAAGGGAAGTGCGCATTCTGTCTGTGTTACGTTTTTTTCTTTATCATCTCACAGGGTTGAGAGAATGGCGTATTTATTTTTTATATCGAAATGCATTTTGTATTATGCTTTGCAAAATTTAATTTGCTGCGACTGTGTTTTTTTTCCGTATTTTCGCCTCATTTCTTCAGAATCATCCAGCTCAGATGAAGTAGCTGTCAGCCGATGACGTTGAAGAGTTTCCCTCGATGTCAGGCCCAGCTAACAGGGAATGTTCTCAGAACTTTGGCTACTATTTTAAGGTTCTCTCAAAGTTATGAACAACATTCTTCCAGTAACATTAATAGAGCGTTTGTTTTCGTTCATGGAAAATGTTTTGGAAACGTTTTAGAATTTTTTTTTTAATGTTACTACTTGCTGCTTTGGTTCAGGGAACATTCAAAAGTAATTTTCCAATAATACTTCCAAAATTATATAATGGAGAATACATTCCCTTAATGTTTGCTCTAACGTTTACCATGAACCAATAATACTAAATGTTCAGAGAACATTCAGAAATAATGTTTTCATAACTTAATGGGAACTTTAGCAAAACGTTCTCAGAACATATTTTTGTTTGCTGGGGAGGCTGAAGGTGAAAGAATCACTTGCTTTTTTTTAATGGTGGTCATTTAACCAAACACTTCTTTCCACCTTATATGTAGCATTTCTGACTGAATTATGAGTCTGACCACACTTAAAGTGATTTCTCAGATTATTTGTTTGGTCTATATCTGTAATAATGCATATTATTAAGGTTACATTAAAGGGTTAGCTCACCCAAAAATGAAAATAATGTCATTTATTCCTCACCCTCATGCCGTTCCACACCCGTAAGACCTCCGTTCATCTTCAGAACACAAATTAAGATTTTTTTTTTTTAATCTGAAGGCTCAGTGAGGCCTCCATAGAGAGCAAAGCAATTTACACTCTCAAGATCCATTAATATACTAAAAACATATTTAAATCAGTTCATGTGAGTACATTGGTTCAATATTAATATTATAAAGCGACGAGAATATTTTTGGTGCGGCAAAAAAAAAAGAATCACGACTTATATAGTGATAAGAATTTCAAAACACTGCTTCATGAAGCTTCGGAGCGTCTAAGTCACGTGATTTCAGAAGTTTGGCGGTTTGACACGCGATCCGAATCATGATTTGACTCGCTGATTCAATACGCTCCAAAGCTTCATGAAGCAGTGTTTTGAAATCGGTTATCACCAGTGTTGGGGGTAACGCATTACAAGTAACTTGTGTTACGTAATAATATAACTTTTTCCAAATAACTAGTAAAGTAACACATTACTTTTCAAATTTACAACTAAATATCTGAGTTACTTTTTCACATTAATTTGACTGACAGCTCTCCTGCCCGCATGTTGAGAAAAATAAGTGCAGAGGCGTGTGTGTAAACATGATGGTTATTGTAGTTCCAGACTAAATGTGAGCATTTATTTATCTCACTTGCACAATAAAGATTCTGTACTCCTCAAAATGAATAAAATAAGTCAAATACGAAATCAGAGAACTATGCAAACCTCCAATAATTAAATGTTAAATAAAACAACTATTTTTATGCATAATCTACCTTTATATTTAATTTACCAATGTCTTGCTGCTGACCTTTGATGATGAAAATTACTAGATTTTTCGTTTTTATTGGTAAAACTTTTCTGTTCATGCGAGAATTTGCATTTTTACCTCAGCCTAGGGCTTATTATTTCAATTTTGGTATGAAGAGTTGCACAAAAATATACCTTTTTTTATTATAAACAAAAACAAGCCCAGCCCAGGTGAGAAAAAGTAACGCAAAAGTAACGTAACGCATTACTTTTCTTAAAAAGTAACTAAGTAACTCAATTTGTTACTCTTTAAGGGAGTAACGCAATATTGTAATGCGTTACTTTTCAAAGTAACTTTCCCCAACACTGGTTATAACTATATAAGTCATTATTAAAAAAAAATTTGCCGCACCAAAAATATTCTCAATGCTTTATAATATTAATATTGAACCACTGTACTCACATGAACTGATTTAAATATGTTTTTAGTACATTAATGGATATTGACAGTGTAAATTGCTTTGCTCTCTATGGAGGCCTCACTGAGCCTTCGGACTTAAAAATATCTTCATTTGTTTTCCGAAGATGAGCGGAGGTCTTACGGGACAACATGAGGGTGAGTAATAAATGACATTATTTTCATTTTTGGGTGAACTAACCCTTTAAGCACCCTTTCACCCTCCAGACTAGGATATCCACTTGCTATCAGCGTTCCCGAACTGCTTTCTTTGTTAAAGTCAACATGAAATGTCAATTGCAAGTTGCAACCCAATTTGATGTATTTTTTGTGAAAAAATATGTAGGGCGGCACTTCATTGTATGCATTGGTTGATTGAAGGGCAAAAAGTGGGTGTTCCAAATGTTAGTTAGTTTGCCTAAATAGCCGTCTGACTATTGGTTAGCATTATCCAGGAGCCCACATGGCCTAGAGGTGACATCAGCGGAAAAGGAAAGTCGTTTCATTTTAATGAAAGTTGTGAATGCAAATATTATTTTCTTCGAAATGAACTGCATGTACAATAAGACCAGTAATGAGTGTGATGAAAGTGAATCGGGTTGATTTTGAGTTCATGTTGACTTTTAAGATCTTTTCTGTGTCGATGTGTCAATATGTTGTCCTGTTTCCTCGTCTATGATGACTGGCTTTCCTTCAACACTGTTGCCGCTGTGAAATGTTCCGTGTGAAATATCCTGTGCTATAAACGTAGCATTTTCTCTCTCTCTCAACAGTAACATATATCAACTACCTCTGTGTCTGTACAGTTAACGTAATTATCACAGTAAGAATATAGAACCGTGGAAATATATACATCAAAAATACACAAAATGCATACAATATGAATGTACCGACAGAACTTCAGTGTTTCCATTCTCTTCTATGTAATGATTATTCCTGATGCTTTGTTCCGAAAATTTGTGCATAGAACCGTATCTGTCCGACATGTATCCAGGTAGAACAATACAGCAGAACCCAATCTGTACCACAGTCTATACACAATATAAGCTTTGAGTGTTTGAACGTAATTATTAATAATGGTTATTGCTGCTATACCATCTGTGCCCGATTCTCCTGTGTGTGAACGTGTGTATAATATTTGTTACAGAGAGACATAACCTGCTCTGCTTTATGTCTACAATGTGTATAAACGTAGGTCTGATCACACACATACAGTATATAAAAAAGACAACAGCCATAAAGCAATGTGCTATATATATTAATATAAATAAACGGAAATGTCTTATTTTTGAGATAGATTTGTGATGATTTGGTAATTCAGAAACATTTACAGCATGCGGACACACTTGCAAACAGTACCAAAATATGTCATTTAACCTCATATTTCAACCCAAAATACGAAAAGAAAACGGGACAATTAACTACTTTTTTTCTTATCACCATTATTTTGTGTAATTTGTTTAGTTTATGAATAGAAAATCATTGTATTACAGTGGTGAAACTGAGAGTCTGGTTAGAAAATATGGAAATGGCCATGAGAAATAATTTTTACAATGCAAAAAAAAAAAAAAAACAGTACCACAATATTACTCAGTGAATCTGCCAACCTGTGAGATTCATATGTTATATAAACTCATATTTCAACCCAAAATACAAAAAGAAAACGGGACAATTAACTACTTTTTTCCTTCCCCTATTCTTATCGCCATTATGCATTATTTTGGGTAACTTGTTTAGTTTATGAATAGAAAATCATTGTATTACAGTGGTGAAACTGAGAGTCTGGTTAGAAAATATGGAAATGGCCATGAGAAATTATTTTTACAATGCACAAAAAAAAAAAAACAGTACCACAATATTACAATATTATTACTAGTGAATCTACCAACCTGTGAGATTCATATGTTATATAAACTCATATTTCAACCCAAAATACAAAAAGAAAACGGGACAATTAGGACAATTAACTACTTTTTTCCTTCCCCTATTCTTATCACCATTATGCAGTTTTGTAATTTGTTTAGTTTATGATTAGAAAATCATTGTATTACAGCGGTGAAACTGAGAATCTGGTTAGAAAATATGGAAATGGCCATGAGAAATAATAAAAAAAAACAGGTCCTATAAATAGGCTTAATTATTTTGCGGTGAAATGTGACCTGAACATCATGAGAGGCAATCTATTGTGGTAATATGGCCTATAGCTTGACATGTAAGATGATTGTGAGAAGACTTTGACCTTGGAGTATCATGTTAATATAATGCTATAGTAATCTTCCTGGAACATGGTATATACATATCAAAGTACTATATTACCCTCTGATGCCATCGCTGTATGAAAATACAGATTTTTTCTGTAGCGAATGCACAAATTTGCTTTAGTCTTTGTTTTATTTTCAATTCACCCTCCCTATTTTGCATCGTCCACCCCTCCCTCTCTTTTCCTGCCATTTAGCGTAATGAAAGACAAACATTGTGATAATTATCACCTGGGTCTGGGAGTCTTGGGCAGAGGGCTGCCAGCACCGTAATGATGTGAGAAATAATATTATCTCTCTCCCTCCTCTCGCTTGACTGCTGCTGAGTCAGACTTGCGCACACACGGACACACACACACACACACACACACACACACACACAGCTAATAATGCCACCTGCCCAGCGTCTGGACCAGCACAGACATACCCTACCTTACCTGATGTCTCCTGTTTGCTGATTCACTGATCCTTGTTTTAACGTCTCTTTGTTTAGGCTTTTAACAGGAGTGATAAAGCCAAGACATGCTGCTAAAAATACCAGTGAATCAGTCCTGCTCACATAGAAATGTCTGGCACACATTCAACCAGAATAAAATACAATAAATAAAAAATTGGATGAAGAAAATGAAGTCTGTTTGTATGACCAGTTTTGTAAATATTTTTCTAATCATTATTATGGTGATGATTATTATTAATATTATTATTTTTATTACAATTTCTTTCAATTGTATGTTGACCAAATCCTAAAACAAGCTTCATTTTCAAATTTCTACACACACCCTGTGGTTCCACAGATCAGGCTTTAGGCTATACTCCCAGACTAAAATGCATGTTTGAGCAGTTTTAACTGAAAGCAACTTGCATTGACAAATGTTAAATTAAGTCGGCGTCATTGTTTTGTCTCAAGATGCACACCAGTAAAGGCATGTTTACAGAGGTGGACAGCAGTAAAGTATTTTTACTTTCTACTCAAGTAAATGCTCATACCGTCTGCACTGCAGATTATTTTCCTGGTAAGGAGGAGAAGAAAACTAAGGAAAATCCAAATATGCTCCTGTTCAAAAGGTGAGAAGGATTTCTGGGATGTCCTTTACGTTTATTTTGGGAGCCTGAAAATATTATACTATTAGACCTTTTTTAAATGTTCTCCCAAGATGCTGTTAATATGCAAGATGTGCTCCATAGACACCAAAATGAAGTTTTCAAGTATATATTTTATCCAAACTGTTAATTTATTGTATGTACCTGCCCAGGGATTACGGGTGGAAAATAGCAACTTGCTAAAAACCAGGTGCAATGCATCTCTCCTTGTTATATACAGGGTTAATGTTTTATTGTGCAGTGTCCCTGTTCAAATAAAATAAGTAATAATAAATATAGCTGCGATTAGCCATTAACGGGGCCAAGCGCAAAGAAGAAGACAAGAAATGCCAACATGGCTGGGAGGGTTAGACCAACTGCAACAAAGACTGCAACAAAGAGCAATTAGAGGCATTTTAAGATCATTTTAGGCAAAATGGCTGAAAATTCTACAGTCACTAATAATATGATTTAATGGTTTATCACTTTTGACCAATAGGTGGCGCAGAAATGAAATTGATGTGGTGTGTCAAAGTTTGGTATCAATATGTCAAAGCTTCGCGGAGATACAGCCTCAAGAGTCATTTTGGCATCATGGCTCAACTTCGTCGCTGCAGTATATGAAAACGGTTTGTCTGCTGACACACGAAATTAATAACTTTTTGCTGTCATGGTCTGAAGATGTTACGATTCGATTTTGGTGAAAATCAGACAAATAGTCCAGGAGGATTTGGAGGAGTTCAAAAAAGTAGATTTGTAAAGGAAATCAAAATGGCGAACAGGAAATTTGGCCAAATATGGTCAAATTGGGATCTATGTTCCTGGCATGACCCAAGGAATCTATTAAAACCAGTTTTATGCCAATAGTCAAATTTAATCAACAGTTATTAGCATTTTTGGAAAATTCATTATAACTTTCCCCAAAACTTTTTGAGTACTGTCAGGGCTTGGTGCCGAAGACACATGCAGAATTTCGCAATGATACGCCAATGCATTCGTAAAATATAGCACTTTTTGACAAAATTCAAAATGATTGAGATGGGAAAATTGGGTATGGTATGGCTCAGCGTGATGCCCCGAATCTAAAGAGACCCGTTTTGTGATTTTTGGCTAAAATAAAAAAATAAAAATTTTGTATCTCTGGACCACTAGGGGGCACTGCGCCGAAACGCAGCAAGCAGCCTCAGGTCATGGTTGGCATAAACCTAAACGTTGCTAAAACGTTGCGACATTCACTTTTGTGGGCGCTTTGTCGAATTCATTTGCGAGATATTCGAGAACAGTTTGACTAATCGTCTTGAATCTATATCGTTTTCTCAACATAGTCTGAAGATGATCTGGTTAAATTTTCGTGAAAATTGGAGCAACGGCCTAGGAGGAGTTCGCAAACGTAGGTTTTTCTGAAAATTCAAAATGGCGGAAATTTTTTCATGACGGAAAATGCAATCAAATCGGCTTGAGTCAAGGAATCAGAGGGAAAAAGAATTTTGTTTCTAACCCTTATGGTTAAAAAGTTATTCGCATAAACATGAGTGAAAATTTGGACTGGTGGTGGCGCTAGAGAGATTGAGTTAGAGACTTCAAATTTGCTATGGTGACAGATCAGACTGTCCTCTATGAGTGTGCCAAATGTCATAACTTTCTCACAAACGGTTCTATGGGCTGCCATAGACAAGAGAAATAATAATAAGAACGCTAACGATTTCAACAGGTGCCTTCGCATCTTCGGTGCTTAGCCTCTAAATAATCATCAGTTGTTGTTTTTTTTGGAAAACTTTTACTTCACTACATTCCAAAGCATCATTTATAATGTCATACTTTTCACTTCACTACATTTGATAAATAAAAGTTGTTGTTTTTTTTACCTTTAATACTTAATTACATTAAAAATAGTACTTTCTTTCTTGTACTGAAGTAAAAGTATACAATACTACATTTTTAATGTAATTAAATATTAAATGATATTTAATATGAAACATAGTGCAGTAAAAAGTACATTATGTTTTAGAAGGTTGTGAAGTAAACGGTTTCCAAAGAAAAACACTGATAAATTACATATACTTAGAAAGCCTCAAGCCGCTGCATGTTTATAAATGTTAGCCTACTTAAATGTCCTAATTGAACTAAGGCCTAATCCTGGTTTAATCTAAGCCCTGTCTGTGAAACCAGGCCATTGATGTTTAATTTTGGAGTGAAATATCTGGAATTAATAAAATAAAATAAAAATGTATATAGGCACTTTGTTAAATTTAAAAGAGAGAGATCTGGAACCGGGCCGTTTTCACAAGAATCTTGAAACTCTTTTCTGAATTTCAAATGACCAGATCCTTAAGCTTTATTTTCTAATTTCTACATTTACCCCTGGTATCACAAGCAAGACTTAACCTAGTCCCAGACTAAAATGAAATAATTTGTACTAAAACTAAACAAAACAATGATAGACTGAAACAAGGGTTTTTATTGGCCTCTGCTTAGTCTTGTAAAGGTCAAATTTTATCATGCTGTGCGGCAGTGGCACTTTTATTCTCTGTCTGGTCCCCTCCTCATCACACTCTCATATTGGATTTTGCATTAATATAGAGCCAGACATCTGATTCCTGTGACATTATCAAAATAGAACATCCTCTCCAGCGCATCACCTGCGGCGAGCAGCAGCGAGTGCCGACTTCTCATATAAATATTTCACAGCATGTTTGATGACTGTAGGCAATGTGTGTGCGACTGCAGCAGTCTGTGTGTGTGTGGATGCTTGTTTGTTTTCAAGTCTGTGTGTGCATGGGCGTAAAATACGCATGTCCCTCTTAATAAAACACAATTTTCACGGCAATTGTTTTTCCACCAAATGTGTTCATGTAGAGGTTTTCATGGGTCAATGTGAATAAATCTAGATTTAAATTCAAAGAGACAAGATAGTCTGCTTTACCTGACGTTTCCTATCCAAAACGATTCGATGTGAACATTATGAAGCGCTAAACACTCTCATGTAATGTCTTTATTCATACTAGAAGCTAGAGGGCGCCCTCGATCAGAAAGTCCACAAGTGAGACTCATAGAAGTCATTAAACTTATGACGTTCCAGGAAATCCCTTATATGGACAAAGGCATCTGCTGAGTCCCAATTCGCCTACTTATACTACACCCTAAAAGTATGTCGGCTTCAAGAGAAACTGGAGGAGTTTGCCGCTTGATCCAGTCCCTGTTTAAACTGCCCTGTCAATCATCTTGTCACAGTTCAAATCCTCCACATTCAATTTAATTTAATTTCCTACTGTTTCGTTGAGAAATGTAGTAGCACGTTAATCTGCCAGTCGTTTTTTATATGGAGACTCTCCTCATGTGTTTGCAATTTGAATATAATGATGCATTTAAAAGTTAATGGCCAAACGTATATTATATGAATATATATATTACATTATATTTTCTGCTGGAGATGAAATATAATTTGGATAACATTGAATAAATACATTTTTGTCAAGTTAGATACTGATAATTAATCACTCAAGCCTTTATAAACAAAGCGATTCCCAATGGGATTCCCAATGGGAAAGTGGCCAAGCAACATTGCTCAAAAAAGTTGCCCCATGTATCATCACCTTTAGAGTGTGCGTCGATCTGCACTTTGGATTCTGACCGGAAATAGACCATTCATTCGGGTATCTTTGCAATACTCATTTCAACACACCGTGTTTTGGGACATTCAGGATGGATAGTATGCAAATTGGGACCAGGTATCCCTGTAGCTGAATATAAAGCATAAACCTTATGCCTGATGAAACGTGAAGACAATAAACACACGAATGCGACAATATATGGTTTATGCGTGTTTTTCAAGCAATTAAGTAAATTAAAAAGTAATGCAGTGCTAATTGACAGCCCTTATTACAGTATAAAACTATAAATAGCCTATATTTTATTTTTTTAATTGTATAAAATCTATGATGACTTAATGCATAAGTGTTTGTAGTGCATAAACCAATCATTAAAAGAAAAATACTACATAATACAAATTAACGTGTTTTGTTCAACAGTGTTTTTGATTTCTAAGCCAATTAAAAGCAAGATATAAGAAAAAAATATATAATATCTGTCTATTAGACAAAGGTCAGGAGGAAAAAAAACACGTCTATTATAAACGTGTGTGTGTGTGTGTGTGTGTGTGTGTGTGTGTGTGTGTGTGTGTGTGTGTGTGTATTCTACAGAGTGCGTTGACTCATTTTGAGGCTGATGCTGGCCTACCTGTCTGTCAGGGCTCAGAGCCAGGACTAAATTTAGCAGCCCGCCTGCAAGATTACAAAAAACTGGAGAGGGAGAAGCAGAGAGTGACTCATCCGTCCAGAAGATGTAATACGTTGCGTTTCTGTGCCACTTTCTGACTTTCTCTCCCTTTCCTCCCTCTTTTCTTAAAAGGCATTATAGAAATGATATTTTCCAGGGCCGCCCATGTACTTCCTCTGTCAGGCTCACCTCTTTTTTTCATTTCCAGCTAAAATCACACAGTGCCGTGTTGTTTTCCTGCTCTCACATGTGCGAGTGTGTTGCTGCCCAAAGTGGCACTAATGATAAAACATCAGTCATGTTTTCCTTGCGTCTCTTTGTTGAAGCAGCTGTGTTCTAGCAGGCCTGGATGCTATCTGGACCACATGAATATGTGTGCGTTGTGATGTTATCTGGCAGAGACGACAACATTGGCTGAGCTCAGCCTGTGTGTATGCGAGAGAAAAATGTAAACCTTCATGTTTAAGTCATTGAAAGTGATTTTTTTAATGAGCATTTCTCATCTGGGGAAACACCGATGCTATTGAACCCTGTCTCAAATGGGCTGAAAAGAGCTGTGTCATCAATCTGAGTCCAAAAAGCTGTAAATAATGCAGATCCTGAGATAAATTTGCTGGATTCAAGTTGGGCTGATCCTCACAAAGGAGATAAGGAGCACAAAAGCTCTTATGCTGAGAGGACATCAAACAGTTTACATGCTGTTTCATGTTGAATTGCAGAGATTATGTATGTGTTTGTGGGCCTAAATTATGGAGAGTTGACCAATTGTTCACATAAGGATTGTAACATATGATTTACATTGTGGGAATCAGCCAAGGATGAAAATGGATTGGGAAAGGCTACTAAATGAAAATGAAAACAAGTTTGTGTGATAATTTTAGGTGTAGGGTGAAGGGAAAATATCAGAGACACAGAATAAAAAACAAAACAATTAAAGTCAATGAAGCGTTTCTATGATGAACACCACTGTAGGCTAAATGTAGGATCTTTCAAAAGCACCCTCAACCATTGTCATTTGACTTGCTCATATTTAGAGTAACTCTTATTGCCTTTTTAGTCAATGTGCATAAGTAGTTATTTTAATATTTAAAATCATATTCACCTCAAAATGATAACTGCATGGAGTTATTGCTCAACAACATAGCATTAGCAAGTGCGGCTTTATAAATACTTCTGGCGACATCTGCTGGTGTTGTAGTGGTTTTGAACGTTACTGTCGATACATTTGCTGATAAAATGAAGCCTGTTGAGTTGCATATGTCTATAAACCACGAATATTCGACATAAAACGCACAGGCTATATTTGCAAATAAAACCTCAAGGACCTAGTTAAATAAAGATAACAATAACCTTTAGCATGCTCCAAAACTAGCTTAAATGTAATTAATTATTGCTCGCATTAATAATACACGTGGATGACCTGTGGTTGGGGGGTAATAGATAGCATGAATTAATAATAAATAAATACAAATAAAAGAGAAAAAAAAACATTTGTGTTAACTTGGCAACCCTAAAGATTACTTAAACTATAGCTAAACTAAAAGATTAAATATACTTAAAAAAAAATAAAAATAAAAATAGAAAAGGTATTCAATTCAAATAATACAAAAAATGACTTTTCGGTCATTTTGCGTCACCGATCACGCATTCGGAAAGAGGCACTGAGCGTGCGCGTTCGTGGACGTGGCAGTGACGTTACGCACACCGGAAGCGGTCAGGACTGGAAGTAAAACACCGACCTCCCTAACATCGACAAGCCGGGAATACTGGAAAAAACGACGAAATGGCACAATAACCGTGGGTAAACGATTGTTAATAACGGCAGGAATATGTTAGCTAGTGGTTTATGTTAATTATGAGTTACTATGGTTTAAATTAAGAGCGAAATTGTCGAGTTTCTGGCCAATTAGCCCTCGGAGAACTGCGTACTGCTGGACCGAAGACGGTGTCAGTCACTGTACAGACATAAACAAACCTGTAAACACCTTTAGAGATATAATTAGTTTTTAAAAATGTAAGTGAAAGTTTTTAATATATCTCGGAGAATGAGTAGTGTTTTATTGATTTGTGTTATTCCACGTCTGCCTGTGGAGCCAGAATATTCTAGGTGGCCTATAATCCGATAACATGTGAGTTCAGTTTACCTCTGCTCCTCTGACTGATGGACGGGTTGTTTTTAGACATTATCTAGAGTGGTTTTCTTTATTAATATAATAAAGAAGTGCAAGCTGAGGTATTTCCATTAGTATTAGTAGATCCTTCTGTCTGTCTGTTAAGTATTTATGGATGTGAGAGTGAAAGACAACATACTTCATACTTCTCAGTAACAATGTGAAGGCAATACTTACACAGAGAATGGGATTTGCTTGAAATGTAGCTTTGACCCTATTGTATATCTCCTGTAACACTTTAGGATCTTATCTTTATTGCTGTGTTTTTTATTATATAAAAATATATTTGGTAAGTCCCTTCTGTGAAACAAAAACTAAATGCCGATAGGATCACAATTTAGTTTTGAAAACACCCTGAGGGAATGTCATTTCTTTGAAACATTTGGCTTGGTAATGTTTTCACACACACACACACACACACAGGTTTAATCAATGTTAATGAGAATAATCAATGTCATATTCAGCTCAAAATTATTAATTACATGGATTAATTATGTTTGACAACATATCAAAGTGCAGGGGGAACTTCATACATCCTTAAAAAACAACAACTTGGCAGACACCAAGTGGTTAAAAAAGTAAATAAGTTCAATAAAAAGCTTGTGCATTATTTTGTTATCAAACTCAATATTATCCATACTCCAAATACTTTCTAGAACACTGTAGTTTCTTCTCAGCAACAACAACCAAAGTTCAGGTGATTGATTGAATCATTCTGTGATCCTCAGATGGTGTGCGGAGTCGCTGAAGAACAGTCAGCTCTGCCAAGCTCTTAGTGAAGTCTGAGGTGTTTGCTTTGACCACATCATAACTCCAGTGGACAGTTTCACAGCAGCTGGATACACTATAGACTCACTGTCACACGTACATCCTGATATCGTTGAGGGGAAAAGCTTCTGCAGCATTATCATGACGTGTCGGGACCGCACAATTGAGTTCCAGTCGGCTTGCAAGTCACTGCAAGGGAGACAGTTACAGGTATGACCATATAAACTACAGCTACAGTGGGGATATTGAGTCCACAGATGCTTAAAACCATGTGTAACCTGCTGCAGATCATATCAGAGGAGAAATTACTGTATACTTTATTTGAATTTTTTTTTAAGGGATAGTTCACCTAAAAAAAATTTATATTCTGTCGTCATTTACTGACACTTTTCTTTATGTCAGGAAACAGAAATGCTAGGCGGGATGTGAGCTGCTATTTTCTATACATCAAGGCCTGGTTTCACAGACAGGGCATACATTTAAAGAGATTTTCAATAATTACTCACTTTCATGTCGTTTCAAACCCATTAGACTTTAGTTCATCTTCAGACCTTTTCTGTCCCTCCATTGACAGCTGTGCAACTACCACTTAGATGCTTCAAAAACTTCACAAAGAGTTTGTAAAACTAATATGAATTGAGCAGTTTAGTCCAAAATTATCGGAAAAAAACACAATTGCTTTATATAGCCCTATTCGCACGGGATTAGTATTATCTGGGGACCTAGTGTGATTTAGAAATTACCCCTAATAATATAAGGTAGGGATGCTCCGATCAGGATTTTTGCTGCCGATACTGAGTACCAATTTCTTGTCATGGTGATCAGCCGATACCAATCCCGATTTCAATGCTTCACTGATTTGTAAGCTCTCTGATTACTGTTAACCTTTTTTTCAGAGGAAAAAAAAAACACATGTTGCCTTTATTATATTTTTGTTACATTTTTATGGTAATTATTTAATGTAATGTAACTATTGTTTTAACAGGGTACTAAATAATCACTACAATTATTCTTTATACAGTGAACGTTTTAATATGCCTTTAAAATGGGGTTTCTGCATATCAGGATACTTTAACAGGGCTGCTTTTTCTAGGTTTTTCTATTTGGATAAAAAAAAAAAATCTGTATTTATTTTAATAAAAATGTTATTTCACATCCTGCCCAATGTTGATATTGAAGGCTATAAACAAAAACAGTGAATGCAATGTAGGCATGTATTAATAATTTTGTTTTTTAATTCACTGAACTAAAAATGAAAATAAAAACAAAAGCATATTAGCCTATGTTTGATTACCCAAGTATAATGGTCACTTTCATAAAAATATACGTACTTGAAGGTTTAAAATTCTACATATGGCACATTTATTGTCCAACAACAAATATTTTAGAAATATGTATATTTTAGTCAGAATTATTGCGTTCTATTGCGCACCGTCTGTTAGGCGGGGATGCACGTGGCGGCACTCGCGGAATTCACATGCAGAAGGCTCTTCATCTCCTGACAGCAAAATTGACATATTTGCATGACTTTCTAACATTTACAGATGGAGAATATCTCTGTGAAATGTAAGTTATGCACTGAGGAAAGCACACATTTCAAACGCATTAAACACAGCAGGTATTTATCTGTCTGTCAGGAATATATCAAGTATCTCTCAGGACAAGCTGCTTTAAACTATACGTGTTAACAATATCTAACCAGTTATTTTAAAGCCCTTAATATAAAGCATGTGTCATGTTTAGGACAAATTGTATCATGCACTTTCCCTGCATCAGCTCACTCTGCGTACTCTACAATTTTTCAGATGCGTTCGTTTCAATCTACTGTATATCGATACTTCCGAACGGCGTTCGCCCATTAGGACCGACTGACCCGTGTTCAACTGCTGTTCGCATGGAACCCTTCTCCACTTCGGCCTTCAAAGCTCTCGCTTGAATATTTGCTACTACCCCACACGTCATGTACGCTCTCACGTGATGACGTCATCAAATTGCTATCGGCCAAGTTAGTGAGTAGCGATCAAGTCATAAAATATGATTATCGGTCGATACCAATCGATCGGAGCATCCCTAATATAAGGATAAGCAAAGCTTGTGTTTTTACTCGTATTTGATGTCAAGACCTGTAAATGTTTTTTCATTATAGATATAGCTGTATGATACCCCTTTTCCACCAAGGCAGTGCTAGAGCTAATTCAGAGCCAGAGCTAGTCCCGGTTCATAGTTGGTTCGACTGAGGAGCCTTCTAAGAACCGGTTTGCTTTTCCACGGGCTGAGAGCCACAACAGAGCCATGTCTTACGTCACTGTATACGTCTCATCTCTCTCAGCAACGCTAGCGAGGCAGCGGCAATGTTGCCAAGTATGTGGTTTTGCCGCGGGCTGTTTTTTCATGTCCGCGGGATGAAGCGACCCCAATTATGTGATATTTAGCCCCGGGAATGCGAATTTTAGTGCCAAAAAACACATATTTTACCCCCAAATGTGATTTTACTGGGGAATCCCCCCCTGGAACGCGATTGGGCTTGTTTTGAGTAGCAATTGGGCGGGTTTGTTGTGAAAACCTGGCCACCCTGGGCAGCAGGAAACACACACACACCAGGCTTGTTCGAGATGCATCGTCACTGCGCAAACCGATCCACGTATGATATAAAAAAAAAACGCATGAGTGAATCAAAAGCATAAGGAGTCATGTGCTCTCGCTGGACTCGTTATCATACGGCGATCGGTCTCTGCACAGCACCGCTGCGAACAAGCCTTCCATCAACAATGCAAACGTTGCGTTACTATTGATTCACATGGCTTTACAATCCTACATCGGCATCAAAACACAACGAAAACACAGCGAATCCAACGCATTCATGTAGGTCGCCGTAATTTGTATAGACGGAGATTACAAACGAACAGCAGCTGCTAGCTCCATTAGCTGCTATTTCAAAAATGGTGGATCTAAAGTTTGTGTTGGTCTTGTTGACCCCGCCCCCAGCGCCTGACGTAATCGGTTCTTACTTCTAGCCCTGTTCTAGCCCAGCAATGTTTTGGTGCTACTTAAGAACCACTTTTCCTGGCTCGGAGCTGGGGCTTTGTGTGTGGAAACACAAAGAACCGATTTGAAACTAGGCTCTGGCTCCGATCTAGCTCTGGCTCTGCTTTGGTGGAAAAGGGGTATGATAGATCATAAACAACAGTTCCTTATCGCGTGCTGCTATGTTATCTAGGCTTGTTGCGATAGTCGGTGTTACACCGGTTACATCATTTTTTCCACCATCGTTTTGATTTTTTATAGTAAAAAAAAATAATTTAGTTCAGTTAGAGAACAGACGTTACATTTAAAAACTGAAGTGAGCACAGACCAGCAGCAGGAATCAGATTTCATTTATCACGAGAGTGAGGAGCTGACAATATGACGGCGGAAGATTTGGTTTCAAAGCTAAATGTGAAAGTGCCCATTTAAGCAAGCTTGTCATTAAACTGCTCTGTTTTTGTGTTTTTCATTAAGAATAATATTGAACACGCCTTTAAAGCAATTCGCTCCCAAATTTGCTCTAATTCTAAAGTGAAAGTATAATGTGCACAGCCGCACAGGCATTTATAGCGCTGCGTGTTATGAATGCAGCCTCCATTCTTCGCCAAATATGAATAAAAATGCGCACAAGAAACAGAAAACTTGCAAAAATGATATACGACCCGCCAAATCACAGAGATGGTGATTCGCACAGGACTAATATTATCACAGCGGGAAATTTTTACTTTACAAATTACAGACATGGCCGATTCGCACAGGATTAAGATAACAGACAAACTCCGCAATTATTACAAATTGCTAGAGGTCAATCCCGTGCGAATAGGGTTTATGATGAATAGATTTCATTTAGGCTTTAAAGGAACACTCCACTATTTTTGAAAATAGGCTCATTTTCCAACTCCCCTAGAGTTAAACAGTTGAGTTTCGATATTTTTCCTATTTAAAACTTGACTCTTCTGTAGTTACATCGTGTACTAAGGAAAGTGAAAAGTTGCGAGTTTCTAGGCCAATATGGCTAGAAACTATACTCTCCTTCCTGTGTAATAATCAAGGAACTTTGCTGCTGTACCATGAGTGCACAGGTGCAATGATATTACACAGATGTTCCTTTAATTCACATATAAACATTCATCAACTCACACATCAGTTCAAGCATGTTCGCTTGACGTGTGAGAACCAGTGATGTTCATTCTTATGTTTCACAGCACGTTTGAGCTTCCTCAAGAACCAATGAGGTTTGTTCTCGCACTTCGAGCAGGTTCAGTTGAGCTTCTGTTTATGTTTCGCTGATCAATATTTATACGTGAATATAAAGTGATCGTCTCTTCAGAAAATGTGGGCTGTCAGTTGCGTAGCTGTCTATGGAGGGGTCAGAGAGCTCTCAGATTTCATCAAAAAGATCTTAATTTGTGTTCTGAAGATGAACGCTTTCGGGTTTGGAACGACATGAGGGTGAGTAATAAATGGCAGAAATTTCTTTTTTGGTTGAACTATCCCTTTAAAGACAGGTGTAGGCCTTAGTTCAATTTTGACATAGCTTCTATGAATGCGCCTTAGAGAAAAACATTACTGCTCAAACATGCATTTCAGCCTTGTCTGTGAAACCAGGCATAAAACTAAACCGTGATTTAAACTGCTATGCTTCAAATAAAGCTCAATGCAAGCTATATAAAAGCAATATAAATCACCATCCACTTTTCTTGAATTGAAAGCAGAAGCTTGGACTTTCTGTCTAAAGCCCAAAGTATTCTTTGTATTCTTGCACTGTAGACTTGGTAAACCCAGCCTGATCTGCCGGCGATTTGATTTCGCCCTGCAACTCAGTCTGGAAACCTGTACATTAATTTCTACTGCTTCTGTTACAATTTTGTGGGAACCAATCACAGACTGGCTTATCCACCTGGCGCGCTATTGGCGGGTTTAACACGTTGACGGATAGAGAAGCGATGGGTTGTTGCCTGTTGATGATCACGCCTCTAGTGGTCTGATTGGTCGAAGGACTATCCAATTGCGTACAGTGTCATTTAATTTATGCTCGTTTATCACGCCTCTTGTGCAGTAGAAAATACAGAGCAGGCTCCCCAGACCAATGTTCTATCTTAAACTGAGCTTGGTCTGGTGATAGCCAGACAACTTGCACCATATACTTTGGTATACTTTGTACATGTACAACAGTGCATGCACAAGAAAAACAGAAGAGCCACAACAATTGTACTGCATATTAGGGCTGTCACTTTACGTTCGAAAATCGATTGCACAATCAATCGGACCAACCAACACAAGTTTCGAAAACGAAAATAGGGAATCGATTTTAACCAAACATGTACACTATTATTGTTGAACGAATTAAACAAATAAAAAAGTTATTAACAGGTATTATTAATATGTTGAAATATGTTTTTAAAACTTGCATGTGTTCATATTGTGACAATGCTGTGTGCGTAGAAAAGAATGAGCGCTATTTCCTCCAGAAGCGAGAGCAGCTTTCACATTCCTCTCAGCGCCGCTCGCTCAACCCGAAATGCCCTTAGGGGCTACGAAAGAGTGAATGACGTTGAAAGCGACCTCTTACAGGAGATGTTGATTTATGAAAAGGAACCAACCACCTTTGCCAGCTGACAGCGACCTGCTTTTGGGGTGGAAGATTGGCAGTTCGAAATACCCCACCTTGCGCAGCTGGCAATGAAGTACCTGAGTGTCCCTGGAACATCAGTGCGGTCGGAGCGCGTCTTCTCAACAGCTGGACATATAGTGAATAAAAAACGCTCTGCTCTGGACCCCGAAAATGTTGATAGACTTGTTTTCCTGTCCAATAATTTGTAATAGAGCCTTATTTGCACGTTTCATCAGTAACGCCCGCATAGCTTAAGTGTCGGTTACGGTCAATTAAAAAAACACATGGCCTGTTCGCAAGCTAAGTTCATTCAAAGTTTCATTTTGAACGGTTGAATAATTACGTTAAGTTATTATCCACATGAACTTCACATTCAGTGTAGGCTAGTACATTTTTTTGCTTTATTATCAACCTCTTTTCATGGGCTACAATTTTTTTGTTGTTGTTGTGGAATTTATAATCGTAAACACAGCCATGTTAAAGCCTGTAGCTAATGTTTTTCTTTGACCTTATGGCAGTCCACTCTGCTTAATGTTTTTTTTCCCCAGAATGTTGCACTCCTGTTTGTCATTGTGCACAAAATAAATCATCAGAAATATTGCTGACTTGTGCGTCTCAAGCGCCCTCTTTACTTTCATCCTAATGCCTGTTAGTTGTCCGTGGATTGGCGTAGGCTATATTTAGCGTTGAAAATGAAAACGTCATTTAAAATCGATTTTAGAATCGATTCAATGAACACTTGTGTCTCAAAAATCGAACAGGATTTTTTTTCAAAAGTGACAGCCCTACTGCATATATGTGGAACTTAGCCATCCGCATTCATCCGTGGTTGAGTATACTTTGAAAGCTGTGTGTGAGCTGCGTCCAGACACGGAAATTGAAGTATATCTGGGCCTTAAGCCCTCCTTTTGTGCTTCATGGAAGTAACATTTTTTTTAATCTCTTTATATCATATCGCACCTTCTGTTATTGGCTAAACTTAATTTTCTACTTGATATGTTATTAATATTTTCACATGTACCAATTTTTCTTGTTCTGTCTTTTCAGAATGGGTCTCATGCTAAACCTGTCATTAATGCCCTTAAACAGCGCAGTGACTTCACTCTCATGGCCAAGTAAGAGTTCAGATCCATGTTTGTCTTTGATCTTTGCCCAGTGTGTTTTCGCTTCAGAGCTACTGTGTCTTGTCCGGTTTCCTCGAATCTTTGCCCCCTGAAATCTTGTTTTGTTTCTCTGTAACAGGAGAATTGGGAAAGACTTGAGCAACACATTTGCAAAGCTTGAAAAGCTTACAATTTGTAAGTAACATCAGACTGCTCTTATTTTCTTGTTGGTGGTGGAAGAATGTGTATTTTAATAGTTCTGACGCTTGTCCATGGTTATTTGGCATGTCCCTGGTATAATGTGATTGACTTAGAATTACTGATCGTTAAAATAATCTGCCATTTGAAAAGTATGGGGTCAGTAAGATTTTATAAATGTTTTTATGCTCACCAAGGCTGCATTTACTATATAAGAATTATTATATAATATTGTGAAATATTATTACAATTTAAGACAAGTTTTTTTTTACTTTAATGTATTTTAAAGTGTAATTTATTCCTCTGATGTAAAGCTGAATTTTCAGCATCATTACTCCAGTCTTCAGTGTCACATGATCCTTCTGAAATCATTCTCATATGATGATTTGCTGCTCAAGACACATTTACTACTACTATCAATGTTGAAAAAAGTTGTGCTGCTTAATATTTTTAGTTGAAACTGACAGAAAAGCATTTTATCAGGATTCTTTGAAGAACAAGTTGAGCTATACATAATATACTTAATTTGTGATATTGCAAATGTCTTTATGGTCACTTGATTAATTTAATGCATTCTTGCTGAATAAGTATTCATTTCTTTAAAAACAAATCTTGCTCACTCCAAACTTTTGAATAGTTTGAATTTCATTTCGACTAAGATTATTGTCTGCAATACATTTTTTCTTGCTAACTGTTACATTACATTGAGGTTTAAACTGATGTTGTTGTAACTGTAGAGACGGCAACAAGTCTGCTCTCAATATGAATTTTTATTCTCCCCTCACTTCTAGTGGCCAAGAGGAAGTCTTTGTTCGATGATAAAGGAGTGGAGATTGAGGAGCTAACGTACATCATTAAACAGGTTAGTGGTGTCAGTGTTGTCCTTCTCCCTAACCATTAGAGCTGGGTATGGATGCAGATGTTCCAATTTGATTCGATTTTGATTCTCAAGCTCTTAAATCGATTCAATTTCGATTCGATTTTCGATTCAACTCAGTGAATATAGATTTAATACAAATACTTTATTTATAAAAAAGAACAGTGAACATAAGTTTACAAGTGGGTAATTAAAAATAAATGAAGAGCCACAAACCTGTATATTAAACTCTTTTTATTTTAGGTACACTCGGCTACATTAAAACAGAACCCACCTCTATAAATACAATACAATTTTGATTTCAACTTTATTCTAAAAAATTTATCTGAGAAGTATTTTATACAATTTAGTTTTTATGGATATTTTGATATATTTATTCTAAACATAAAAAGGATATTGGATGATTTTCATTCGCCCACACGACAAGCTTTTCTTGGGATTTTGCCGCCCATCATGTATGCAGTTACACGAGAAGCGCGTTCATACTTGGACACAAGTAGTTGCCGTGGTAACGAACAACAATACCTTAACGTGCTGAATTATGTGGACTAACTTTTATTTGAGGAAATCTGTTTATAATATAAGCTATTAGTTTGGAATGATTGGTGCTGCGCTGTCTATTGACTCAGTTGATTTGAATATGTCTAATGGCTAACGTACGTGCTTAAGTGAACGCTCAAGAACAGTATATACAATGATCATAATGCAAGGCAAGCATTGGCATGTATGTGATCTATGTTTAGCGGTTGTGTGCTCGGCTGTGGGAGTGTTGCAACGTCTGGGTGATGTCTCATCAAATTGTCTTGCAGATTTGTAGCATTTCACCTCTGCATTACAAACGTCGACAACGCACCGGAAGCCGCCATTTAACCACTGAATGAATGAATGAATGACAGGCGCGCCTCTCGCTCCTTTGTAACATCGCGCAAGGCAAATAAGAGAGTGAAATCTAGTGGATAAGAGTAGTAATTAGATTTACGTTAATCTGATATTCAATGTTTGCGGAAATAAATATGGGGAAAAAAATGATTTGTGGCCTTTGAGAAACGATTTTCAATCGACCACAATAAAAAAAAAAGATTAATCTAAAAATCTAACTTTTTTGCCCAGCCCTACTAACCATCATATGAAATTGTATTCATATGAATCTCAGTACTTGCTTATGTCACTTTGCATTGATGTTGAAGTTGCCTATAGTAGTGTATGTATCCGTGTTTACCAGAATCCTTTAGCAAACAACCATATTGTGAAAAGCAAACCTCTTGCAGTGATCTCATATGCTGTCTCTCTCTCTCTCTCTCTCTCTCTCTCTCTCTCTCTCTCTCTCTCTCTCTCTCTCTCTCTCTCTGTCTCTCATCAGGACATCACCAGTCTGAATAAGCAGATAGCGCAGCTGCAAGACCTTGTGCGATCCCGCAGTGGGCAAAATGGCCGCCACATCCAGACACATTCCAACACAATTGTTGTCTCCCTGCAGGTACAATCTTATATCTGGTATTTCTCCAGTGCAAAGATATTTGAGACTCTCCAGGAAGTCTCTCATATCACTTGCTGTAGACAGTAGGGGTGGAGGATCTTGTTTGGATTGATATAAAATCACTTGACTAGCCAACACACCTTTCATTTTCCTGCCACAATATAGTAGTATGATGTAAACTCTTATCTGGGAATGTTTGTGTTGCAGTCAAAGCTGGCATCAATGTCAAATGATTTCAAGTCAGTCTTGGAAGTGAGAACAGAGGTGAGTTTTCCTTTGCTTTATGACCCGTGCTGCTTTTTTATTATCAATTCTGTGTCAAGCAATTGTTAGGCTTTTAAATATTTCAACATGCTCTTTCTGAAAGGAAAAATGCACTAAATGTTTTTACTGTGCATTAGGGCTGGGTAAAAAATATTGATTTCTCGATTTTAATCGATTCTCATTTTTATAAAAAAATTATTATTGATTCTTAAATCCTGTTTTCAGTTGATGAATGAACAGAACATTGTAACGCCTCCCATCCCAAAAAATCGCAATAATCTTTGTGCTTTGTTACTATTGATATTGACAGTATCAGATTTCAAATAATTCATATTATGTCCTTTTTATTACGAAATTCAAAAACATCCATACCTTTTTGGCGCTGTGGCGTGAGATCGCTCTGGCGCAGCTCAGCTCAAGAGAAGAGGTAGCGCGGAGCTCATCCGCTTTAATACCAGTTACAGCACAAATAAACATGAATGAGCATCTGAAAGTGCAGGGTTCCAGACTGCGACTAAATGGTCGCATTTTGCAACCTTTTTTCCTACTGGTGCGACTGAATTTGGTTGGAGGTCAACTGATAAGAGCTGCCATTTCTGTTAAACGAAAGCGGAACGGAACAGCGCTACTCGTTTGAGCTGTGCTGCGCGGACCATTTATCAGCTCGGAGCAATAATAGACATCGCAGCGCTCATACATGGGCCGATCTCGATCACGCGACACCGTTACTAAACAGCGCTGGGAGATCCAGTGAGAACGCATTTGAATTCACCACGGTATTAATAACATTGCTACTGCGAGACCTAGTGGGAAGCGTTTGGTGCAGAATTCTCTGTTATAAACCACAGATATCAGAGCAAACAGAGCTGACGTGGAGACCAGGAGAAACATTCAGGGGTTTCAGTCCACAAATCATAAACAATCACCATGGATTTAATGTAGTAACACCCCATAGTATTGTGGAAGAAATAGACAACTGTTTTTTCTAATTATTCATCTCAGGGTTCGTACAACCTTTTGAGAGTGAAATAAATGCAAGCACTTTTCAAGTGTTTCACACTTTTTCCAGCACTTTTGAGCTCTAAATATTATCCAATTTTAATATTATTTTTAGTGTGATGATTTGTAAAACTAAAAGTTTAAAAGTGCTGGCCACTTTATGGCACTTATTTGACTTGTTAGAAATTTCCACTCCTTAATATATGGAAAAAAGAAGGAAGTCACAAAAAAAACTTTTCTTCTAATTGTGACTGGATTACACAGAAACCAAGTAGAGAGTGTTCCTTTTAGTTCAGTATGATACTATAGAAGAACAATAGTACATTTAATAAGAGTGGAATATTACAATTTTCCTTATAAAAATTTGGTTTTTGCACATTACGGTTGTAAATAAAAGTAAATTTTTTCAGCATGACAATTCAAGCTCCGCTGTTAAATTTCCAAAAAAACAAACATGCAATATTATTAGAAACTGCACTTATTAACAAAACAATGCAAAACAATAGTAATATTAAGATTAAATTAACCTTATGATACATTTTCCTCCAGCGCCACCATCTGTAGAACTTAGTGGCGCTAGTGCCACTGCTCTCAAATGTTAGTCTGGAGCCCTGTTATCAAAGCATTTATTAGTAATACAGTGGAAATTTGTAGATTTCGTTAGCATGTTGATTTACGGTGTGCGCCCCCTAAATTTTCTGGTTATGCCCCTAAAATTCTCAGTTGGGGGTCACTGTGCTCCTAGTGAAAAAAGTTAGTCTGGAGCCCTGAAGTGTGTTAAAAGATAGAGTACAACTTACTGAAATCCGTATCATGTCACATGAAATCGCTCAATCAGTTTCAACCGTGGAAAGACGTCAGTAAAACAGCTTGTGAACAATGTCATGTAACATCACATTTACCTCAGAAAAACCATATCCAGTGTCCATAAACTTGATAGTAAGCTAGAAAAAATAACTCTAGAAAGGAGCATTTTGCTAAATATATGCACCACATTACATGTTCATTATACATTTTAATGTTCTTCAATATTAATGCATGACAGCCACCATTTAAATGTTTATATTTTAAAAAAACAAACAAACGAATTGGAGTAGGAATATGATTATGTAATAGGCCTTTATTATATATCCTATTTCCGGTACGTAAAGCAGGGCACCGCTACTTCCGGTCCCATCGCGACGCAATCAAAACTGGTGTCTGAATCTGTTGCTGCATCGATGCGGTGCTCTAATACTAAATAATGACATCCTTACCTCAGATTTGACCTTTCCCTGACACTGACACAGGGCGGGAAGAAGGTCCTTCTTTTAAATTAATACGCATTGTCTGTTGTAACGTTAGACCTATGCATTTCCAAACTGAGGATGTTTACGTCTCATATCGTCAGCTTGCTGAAATGTTCCCTTCCAAATATGCATTCTGAATAATAAATCAATTTCTAACCTGCCGCAGTCTACTGCTAGTCTTCATAATCATATTTCCTACCTGTTGAATTTAAATTTTTTCATGAATTTGACTTATAAACACCCTTATGAAAGTTAACCATGGTTTTATTATAGTAAGAATGTAGTAGTTTTTCGTGGATTGACTACCATTTGTATTAGTTTTACTACAAATACCATGGTTAAACTACAATAACCATTTTTTTTTATTTTATTTGTAATAAAATCATTGTTAACTTTCATGACAGCAGTAATAAATATATGAATGAATGCGCAGTAACTGCCTTAAAGAAATGTAACAGTGTTAATTAATCTTAAGCAGTAATACGTTAAAGCTACACTATGTAACTTTTCCGTCCACTAGAGGTCGCCTGTTCAAAACAAAGGCGTAGTTTGATGACGCCACGTTTGAGCGCAGAATCTTGGGACATGTGGTCTTCACCTCACAGCCGGTGGAAAACAGTCAGGATAGGACTCGGGGCAGAAATCATGTTCATGTATGCGATTATTAACATTACTGTAGTCTGAAGCAGAGCAGGAGCGAGTGTTGTGGAGCTGAGCAAGGCCGCAGGAGCGATTGAAGAGCGGGACTGTTATGGCATAGTCGCCGGCGGGACTTTTATTATGACACGGTTGCCGGCGCCACTTCCTCTTTTCCAGTCATGAGTATATGAGGTAACGCAACTCTGTTTATCGTATTAGATATATCTGAGTGTGTTGAAAAGGAAGTTATGACGTTCGCTCGGCGGCTGCTATGACACTTGTTCACACTGCAGTGAGAGTAAAGTGTTTCACTGAATAAAACCGGAAACCGAGGGTGACGCAGATATGATGCAATCGACAGGCGACTCCCTCACACGCATAGCTCACACGTCCCGGTTTCTTGGTTAAAATAGCAATTTCTCACGATTTACAAATAGTTGGAAAAATTTGGGATATTCTAAGTACTCAACTGAACAAAATATATAACACTGGCCTAGTGGTTTCTGGATGTTTTACTGCAAAAATCCTACATAGTTCACCTTTAACAGCGTTACATAAACAGTGGAAGGATTGTCAATGAAAAAATTACAATTTAAAATATTTAATACAAATAAATAAATATGTTCATTCAGATCTTATTCGCTAGGTCTCACACACCCACTTCATCGCGGTCTCTATGTAGACGAGCACTGACACCGTGGTCAGAGATTTGTTTTCCTCTAGAAAATTTGCCATGTATTGTACCTCATGCATATCCAAAATAATTGATATTGAATCATATCGAATCGAATTGCAAGCTTGTGAATCGGAATCGAATTGTGAAATTTGTGTCAATAATACCCAGCCCTACTGTGCATTATGGTCCTGTGAAACCATTTGTTGTTCCATTGATTTTCAAACTATCTGTTTTCTTTTGTTTAATCAAGTTGTATTCCAAACAAAAACACATTTAGTCCATTGTTTTTAACGGATGTGTGTCTGTCCTGTTGTGTGTTTAGAATCTAAAGCAGCAGCGCAGCAGAAGAGAGCATTTCTCCCAGGCTCCTGTCTCGGCCTCTCCTCTGCTCGCCAATAACTTCAGTATGTCATCTCTTTTTAATTTCAGTTAGTCAGGGTTCCCACGCTTCTTGAATGTACTTGAATTTCAGACACATGGGTTCAAGGCCTGGAAAGTACTTGAAAACAAACATAGGTCCTTGAAAGTGCTTGAATTAAGCATGAACCAATTTTGTTAGAGTAGCATGGTGCTATTACAAAAATTGGCCTTTATGCGCTGCCAAAGCCAGAAAAAAACAGCGCTACTGATTTGGGAGGAAGCGGGAAAAACCTGAAAATTTTGAGCAGATGGATCGGGATCACATGCAGGCAGCTCTGCATAATGAGCACATAACATGGAGCTTTTAGTGCCAGGGAAGTGCAAATTCAGCGATGCTTGGCTCAGTTTTGAGCTACATAAAAATTGGTTTATCAAAGATCCAACGAATAACGCTTAATAAGGTAGTGTTTATAAGCGCAGCACTACTTTGTTTACAGAGGTTACCGGGGAAAACAATATATTTCTGCTGTTCAATAAGCGCCATCTACTGTCAAAGAGTGAAATTGCATTATCAGCGCATCAGTTGGTTTGTTCAGACTAATGCATATTAACCCATATTTTTACACCGCTTACACACAGAGTTGTAAATGTTAACTGATGGATCGATAAGAAGCTAATGTGCTTTTAAAAAATGTAGAATAATATATCTAGAATATTAAGTTGTATTCATATATTAATATTAGGGCTGTCAAAAGATTTATCACGATTAATCGCATCCAAAATAAAAGTTTGTGTTTACATAATATATGTGTGTGTACTCTGTTAATTATTATTTGTATATAAATACACACACATTCATGTATATATTTAAGAAATATTTGCATGTGTATATACTGTATATACATTTATATAATCTATAATATATATAAATATAAATGTTTTGTATATAAAAATATTTTTTTCTTAAATATATACATGCTTGTGTGTGTATTTATAAATATAAATAATAATTAACAGAGTACACACATATATTATGTAAACACAAACTTTTATTTTGGATGCGATTAATCGCGATTAATCTTTTGACAGCCCTAATTAATATAAATATAAAGTTGTATTTGTATTAATATAAAGGAAAGTCCTTTTTTTACAGTCATTTTATGGTTTAGGAAACTTTCCATATACACTGATATCACCCTGTGCAAATAAAATAGATTTTTTTAAAAGATACCATGTACAGGTGATTAATAAATAATTTTGCATATTTTTTATGCCTAACAATTAACGTGTCCATATCTTTTCATTTAATTGGAAAATTAACATATACAATATTATCTCTATATTTTGATGTTTTAATGAAGTAATGAATTATAAAAAAGAAAACTAAAACCAGTGTGAAATAAATGTTAAAAGCAGGAATAAGAGCTGCAAACTGCATCTCTTGTTAAAACTCGCTCCCTCTCTTGCACACTCTACCAGCCTTTTTCCTCATTGGATTTTAAAAGTCACATGCCCCTATTTAGTTGTCAGTATATGCCTTAGCATTACTGCAGTAATGATAGACACAGGTACAGTAGGTGTTTGATATACTGTGCAGATTGGCAGTCCCACACCCACCTTTATCGTATTTATTGTGCTTGATTTAAAATAAAAGGTGCTTTAAAAAGTCCTTGAATCTTTGGTGTTCATGAAAGAGTGGGAACCCTGGTTAGTGCAAAATTATAGTTTATTGTTTATTGTGTTGGGATGTGCAGATGCACTCATTCACTACCAATGCGACCAGCAGGAATGTTTTGGACACATTTTCTCATTCTGTGTTAATATTTTCTACATGATAAATTAATCATAACTAAATATGAAGGAACACATATGATGGTATAATACAAACCGCGACCAAACATTTTAAGCGAATAAAAACTCAATAAATTATTATAATAACATTTCACTAAACTATTATTATTTTTATAGATTAATTGTTATTATATACATTTATAATTTAGAAAACAGAATTTTTCTCTCTGTCTCGTTCCTCAAATTCTTTGGTTTTGTAGACACTCTTAATGCCTTTATTTTGTATTTCGTTGTGTTTTGAATCTCTTGCCTCTTGCAGATAGCTCAGTTCTGATGCAGGATGAGTCCAGGAGTCTGGGAGGAGAGGTGGCCATCGACATGGACTCTAGAGCAAACCCTCTTCAGCTGCAGCTCATCGACGAACAGGTATCTGTCTCCCAGAGGAAATGCTTCTGTAGCTGAAAGTTTGCATGGAGGACAAATGTTGAATGTCTGATTTCATGATCAAATGTCCCTTTGTTGTGTTTGCGTAGGACTCGTATATCCAGAGCCGATCGGACACCATGCAGAACATCGAGAGCACCATCGTGGAGTTGGGCTCCATCTTTCAGCAACTGGCACACATGGTCAAAGAGCAGGAGGAGACGATTCAAAGGTCAGACAAACACATGCACACCATATGAATCTGTATACTGCAAAGCCACAGACCGTACAGTAGGACTGCAGATACATGCTGTACAAACCACACAAACACTTTACACTGTCTTAAAGTCAGCATAAATGTGTCATAAATATATATTTTCTGCATAATAAAATGGGATATTATTATTTAAAATGTCCATTTTATTTATTTATTTTCAGCATTTTAAGACTGATGATTGTTGTAGCACTTAAATTTGCCTCTACAGGGGAAATGCATTTTCTTTTAGTTAAGAACATGATAAACATGTCCAGGTGACATTTCACCCCAAAAACAAAAGGAATTGTATCCCTTATTTTTAGGAAAATTTTACATCGTTTTTAGCAATTTTTGCTAATAACTATAGAATAATTTCTTATAGTGAAACTACTGAAAAAATACTGCAATACTAGCCTGACGTTGTCATACTCAATTCTAGTCAGAATATGAGTCTGATACTGCTCCGTTGGGCTGTGATTATGGGGTGTTTCAACCGAACCAGGAAAGACCTCAATTGGATAGACCTACAACCAATCAGAGCAATGGAGCGACGCATAACATTAGTGTTCAAATGTCAACATATAGAAATCAACTGCACAGTGTTGCCAAGTCCGCGGTTTTCCTGCAGGCTGTTTTTCCATGTCCGCGGGTTGAAGCGTGATATTTCGACCCAGGAATGCGAATTTTAGCAGGCAAAAAACATACATTTTACCCCCCAAACGCCATTATTTTCCAGAGAAGCCCCCTCCGGGAAGCTATTGGGCTTGTTTTGGGCTAGTTTTTAGTAGCAATTGGGTGGGTTTTGAGTAGCAATTGGGTGGGTTTTGAGTAGCAATTGGGCGGGTTTTGAGTAGCAATTGGGCGGGTTTTGAGTAGCAATTGGGCGGGTTTTGAGTAGCAATTGGGTGGGTTTTGAGTAGCAATTGGGTGGGTTTTGAGTAGCAATTGGGTGGGTTTTGAGTAGCAATTGGGCGGGTTTTGAGTAGCAATTGGGCGGGTTTTGAGTAGCAATTGGGCGGGTTTTGAGTAGCAATTGGGTGGGTTTTGAGTAGCAATTGGGCGGGTTTTGAGTAGCAATTGGGCGGGTTTTGAGTAGCAATTGGGCGGGTTTTGAGTAGCAATTGGGCGGGTTTTGAGTAGCAATTGGGCGGGTTTTGAGTAGCAATTGGGCGGGTTTTGAGTAGCAATTGGGTGGGTTTTGAGTAGCAATTGGGCGGGTTTTGAGTAGCAATTGGGCGGGTTTTGAGTAGCAATTGGGCGGGTTTTGAGTAGCAATTGGGTGGGTTTTGAGTAGCAATTGGGCGGGTTTTGAGTAGCAATTGGGATAGTTTTGAGTAGCAATTGGGCGGGTTTTGAGTAGCAATTGGGCGGGTTTTGAGTAGCAATTGGGCGGGTTTTGAGTAGCAATTGGGCGGGTTTTGAGTAGCAATTGGGTGGGTTTTGAGTAGCAATTGGGTGGGTTTTGAGTAGCAATTGGGATAGTTTTGAGTAGCAATTGGGATAGTTTTGAGTAGCAATTGGGATAGTTTTGAGTAGCGATTTGGGTGGGTTTTGAGTAGCAATTGGGATAGTTTTGAGTAGCAATTGGGCGGGTTTTGAGTAGCAATTGGGCGGGTTTTGAGTAGCAATTGGGCGGGTTTTGAGTAGCAATTGGGTGGGTTTTGAGTAGCAATTGGGTGGGTTTTGAGTAGCAATTGGGCGGGTTTTGAGTAGCAATTGGGCGGGTTTTGAGTAGCAATTGGGCGGGTTTTGAGTAGCAATTGGGCGGGTTTTGAGTAGCAATTGGGCGGGTTTTGAGTAGCAATTGGGCGGGTTTTGAGTAGCAATTGGGCGGGTTTTGAGTAGCAATTGGGCGGGTTTTGAGTAGCAATTGGGTGGGTTTTGAGTAGCAATTGGGATAGTTTTGAGTAGCAATTGGGATAGTTTTGAGTAGCAATTGGGATAGTTTTGAGTAGCGATTTGGGTGGGTTTTGAGTAGCAATTGGGATAGTTTTGAGTAGCAATTTGGGTGGGTTTTGAGTAGCAATTGGCTCTTTGATGACGTGCATGATTACGTTACTGTTGATCATCTGTCCATCATCGTATAAAGCCCGCCCTGATAATTGCATTGGTCCGAACAGGTTTGGTTCGAGCATAGTTGCTCCACAACGGATCAAGTCCAGACCGAACTTCCCGACGTCAAATGTTGTGGGCGGGGCTAAGTTCGGCTGGCATCCAGGCTACTGTATTACAATATAAAAAGTGAAAGCATTTAAGATTATGTATTTAATTTTGATGTAGTTGTCAAATGCTGTAAAATCACGAACTATTCATGTTTCTTGTTGACCACTAGGATCGATGCCAATGTGGAGGACACCCAGCTGAATGTGGAAATGGCTCACAGCGAGATCCTGAAGTACTTCCAGTCCGTCTCCTCCAATCGCTGGCTCATGATCAAGATTTTCCTCGTTCTCATCATCTTCTTCATCATCTTTGTGGTCTTCTTTGCCTGAGAAGGAACAACCCTAAGTGTAAGAAGGGGTGGAAACAGAGCCAAAGGGTTTGAAGGAGGGAGGAACATGCAATGGACTTATGGGCGAATGTGCAAAAACACAAATACAAGTGGACTGGGCCGCAGCTCTGGCTTTTTTTGGGGGGGTTGGGGGGGTTCTGATGCTCATTGGTGGAATGAGTGACTTTCCGTGTCCGACTCTCTCACTCTAGAGGGAAGAGGATGATGGCGCTGATGAAGGTGG
Organism: Gobio gobio; assembly: GCF_949357685.1. Lineage (NCBI taxonomy): Eukaryota > Metazoa > Chordata > Actinopteri > Cypriniformes > Gobionidae > Gobio > Gobio gobio. The sequence continues at coordinate 46,232,801 of NC_137109.1, forward strand.
AACTGAGATTTACTGTGTAGACCGAGAGGAGGGTGTTCTGATTCACTCTGTTCTCTTTAAGCTTCATGTACCTCTGCATTAATATTTGAGCCTTCGTTTCTTATTAATAATCACATATTAAAAGAGAAGGCTTTTCCCCAAGTGGTTTGATTCTTCAAACTGGTTTAGTTGGTTTTTCCAGGCAGTGTTATCCGTAATCAGCGATAACATTTTTACAGCAAATTAAACGTGACCTGATTCTCTTTATAAAATACTCCTGATAATAATAATAATTCCCCCATTAATCTCTATTAATCCGTTTTTGTATCAGTCAGGCAATTATTTGCTATGTATGGGTCATTCTCACAAAGAAATATCAGGGTCATATTTTACCCCAAAAATTGAAAGGAACAATAACTTTTAATAAAGAAAATGATGTCTGTTCTAGGACCATTATGGCACTTTTGAAATGAAATTGAAGTAAAGATTCCTTCCAAATTCTCATTAATGTAATGTGTGAAGAAATTACAGTTTAATGAAAATTATTGTATATGGCATGATTCATTTATTTAATAACTGCACAAATTAAATACAACAAATGCTACCATGATAAATACTATAAAAACGGTCTTATGAATATGCAAATACATGTGTACATTTATAAATCATGTGTATATATATTTTTCTTATCTTAGATGTCATGAAAATAACACCACAATGCAAAAAAACAAAAAAAAAACATTAATGGTCCTAAACGTATATTTAATTTTCTTGAGTGGGTGGTGAAATATGAGTCTGGCATTTCCTGATGAGATTCTCCCGTCTAATGTTAATGCCTTCTGATTGCAGGCCCTGTAAATATGGGCTCTGGAATATTATATACAGTTTAGAGACTTTCAGTTTCTTGTTTTTGTATTGAGTTTGATTCTGCCAAATACACAAGGAGGAAGTTGCCTGGTCTTATGATTTTGCTCCATGCAGGAATAAAAAAGGTGCGAATGAAGACCGGTGTTTTTGTATAGTAGTGTAGACTTTAAAAGATTACACCGAGGTTTAAAGGGCCCAAAGAGACTCTAGATGGTTCAAAAGCTGTAAACTCGTTCATCGCATTAGGATGTTTAATTCCAGGTCAGTGCAGAGAAATGTTCACGTGTTGGTTGTTCTGGATCTGGTAATGAAAGCGATCGGTACTCTGATAAATGAGCGGTGGGTGGGTGTGTTTCCTTTATTTTTTGAGGAGCAACTTTGGCCTGGCCATGGCACAAAGAACTGAAGATCAGCTCCTTCATGCTGTGAAGCTGTGAATAATGAAACAAGAGAAGATGTCTTCACTTAGAAGCAGCATTTTCAAGGTCAAACTCTCTCATTTGCTAAATCACAGACTTTCTCTCTCCCACACACACTCAAATCAAACTCATGAACGATGTACAGTGTATTATTTAATAAGCACTTTTTATGAAGACTCCTGTTTCCAGGCTTTTTTAGCTGAATGTTCTGCATCTCTGAACACTGTTGTAATGTAAGAGCAAACAGTACATATTAAAACACATCTGAGAAATAGTGTTTCTGGTTAATGTTGCTTTTTTTTGTTGCTGTGACTGTAAAGGTTTTATGGAGTGAATCTCACAAAACTTGACAAAAACCTGTCTGGGTCATGCCAAAAGAAATTTCGAACTGCATAAAAAAATTAAGCTGACGTTATTTTAATAATGCTTTGGGTGAAATTAAAAATAAAATACTGAATGCAGTATTTTTTTATTTAACCCTTTGGGGTTCTTCGGATCAAAAATGACCCAAAGCGTTTATTTAAAAAAAATGTAATTCGTAGCTTCATCTGAATGGTCTGAAACTTGGTGACTTTATTGGTACTTGGTATATGAACACCCAAAAAAATTGGGGACAGGGTTTGAAAAGTCTAAGTGGTCGTAAAAAAAATAGTCACATTCAGGACCTTCGGGTCAAAAATGACCCTCATAGGAAATGAATGGGAAATTGGCAAAAATATGAAAATACAGAGTTTTTTTGTGCATGCAATCTACAAATCAGCCAGGATGCAGAAAAAAGGACTCAACAGTGAAGGGGTGAATCTTTAAAACATCAAGAGTGCAAAACAGACCAAAATACACACACAAAAACACAATTAGCTTTTGGAATGGCACGCGTTCATTTGTGTGTGTGTGTGTGTGTGTGTGTGTGTGAGTTTTTTTGCCTGTTTTGCACTCTTGATGTTCACAAAAAACCTCTGTGTTTTCATATTTTTGCCAATTTCCCATTCATTTACTATGAGGGTCATTTTTGACCCGAAGGTCCTGAGTGTGACTATTTTTTTTTACGACCACTTAGACTTTTCAAATCCTTTCCCCAATTTTTGTGGGTGTTCATATACCAAGTACCAATAAAGTCACCAAGTTTCAGACCATTCCGATGAAGCTACAAATTTTTTTTTTTTTTTTATAAAACGCTAGATCCACTCTAGTGGTAAAAATGTGCTATTGCGTGATAAAAATGCTCAATGTGTCCACCGGATGGCACCGATCTCATTTTAAAAAATTGCTTTCATGAGGCCTAGGCTTGACTCTAAAATGAAATGCAGCTAAAATAAAAAAATTATATATATATAAAAAAAAATTATTATATTCAATGGGAAAAAATGGGTCATTATTATTGCATAAATATTGATTATAAATCATAAAATTATCTCAAAACACCAAAAAAGAAAAGAAAAAATATTGAACAAAAATATATTTCATTGATTTTACTCAAATCTTTTTTATCTTAATCCCGCCCTCCGGGTCATTTTTAACCCGAAGGTCCTGAGTGTGACCCATAAATGAAGAACCCCAGAGGGTTAAATATGCAGTACAATTAACCCTGTATTGATGGATATGTTGTCAAATATGCATTTTTTAAAGCTATAACCTGACCTGAAATATGACCTGGACATGCTCTTGACAGGCTTTGTGAACTTCATCCTGACAAAAAAAAAATCTGAAAATATACATTTACGCCAAATATTCACATCCAAATATTAAAAATATTTAAGCACATTAAAAAGTAAAAAAAAAAAAAATGTCTAGGCTATAGGCTTCTTACATATGCCTATACAGGTGTTCTTTGGTGTGATTTAACAAATTAACAGTGTTTGTCTTACAATCTGAAAGCACACACTTTCAAGATGCTTCCTAGAATCACATTTGTCATCTCTTCCTTTCTCTTGTCACTGCAGCCTTCTCTTTTCTTCCTCCTTTATCACCAACTTAGCTCGCGGGCTGCATTTCTTTTCAAATCTCTTTCCTTCAACCCCGTCTTTCCTCCGTCTTTCCTGTTCAGCTCTGTGTGGCCTGCTCAAGAGGGCTGATCTCTGGCATGCTGTGACTCCGGCCCTTCCTGGCGCGCAGGGCGGTGTTCACCTGTTCGGCTGCTTCCTCCTCCTCCTCATCAGACCATGTGTTTTCCTCTTGCAGGTTGTTGCGGGAACCACCGAAGCTTCCCTTGCCGCGGTTCAGGGTGCGGAACTTGGACCGAAAAGTGACAAAGGAAAGGCTCTTGCTGCGCTGTTTTTCCCAACGGTTCATCCGATTCTGGGTTTCTGCATCTCCCTGAAGCTCATCCAGGCAGTTTTGTAGGACGCCCCGAAACAGTTTGGGGACCTCGGGCACCTCCGGCTCAAACTCTGACACTAATTTCCGGAACCTTTGCAACAAAATATACAAATCATTTAAGAGGTTTTGCATGACTAAACCTCGTTAGGCTACTTGACATCAAACTTAAAGCTTATTTAATTTCAGCTAGATAAAAAGAAAACATTTCTGAATTTCATTTGAACTTTTACTGAAATAACGGTATCACTTTAATAAGGTTTCATTTGATAACAACAATGAACAATACTTCTAAAGCATTTATTAATCTTTGTCAATGGTAATTTCAACATTTACTAATATCAACTAACTATTAACGTTAACAAAGATTAATAAATGCTTTAAATTAGGGCTGTCAAAAGATTAATCGCATCCAAAATAAAAGTTTGTGTTTACATAATATATGTGTGTGTACTCTGTTAATTATTATTTAAATATAAATACACACACAAGCATGTATGTATTTAAGAAAAAAATATTATTTTTATATATAAAACATTTATATTTATATATATTATAGATTATATAAATGGATATACAGTATATACATGCAAATATTTCTTAAATATATACATGAATGTGTGTGTATTTATATACAAATAATAATTAACAGAGTACACACACATATATTATGTAAACACAAACTTTTATTTTGGATGCGATTAATCGCGATTAATCTTTTGACAGCCCTACTTTAAATATATATATATGTATATATGTATATATCATTGTTAGCTAATGCATAAACTGTTAACATATGAGACCTTATTGTAATGTGTTCAAACTTGAACTGAAATCAAATTGGACAAGTATATATAGACTAGTGATTTCAAGTTGATTAATCACATCCAAAATAAAAGTTTGTGTTTACATAATATATGCATGTGTACTGTGTATAATTATTATTTGTATATAAATACACACATTCATGTATATATTTAAGACATAATTGCATGTGTATACTGTATATATTTACATAATTTATATTAAGTATATATATTTTTTAAAGGATTAGTTCACTTAAAAATGAAAATTAGCCCATGATTTACTCACCTTCGAGCCATCCTAGGTGTATATGACTTTCTTCTTTCTGATGAACTTAATCAGAGTTATATTAATAAATATCCTGACGCTTCAAGCTTTATAATGGCAGTGATGGGGGCCATTGAGTTTGAAACTCAAAAAAGCACATCCATCCATGATAAACGTGCTCCACACGACTCTGCGGGGTTAATAAAGGCCTTCTGAAGCGAATTGATGGGTTTAGAAAAATATCCATATTTAAAACTTTATAAAGTAAAATATATAGCTTCTGCCAGACCGCCTTCCGTATTTAACTTAAGAAGAAAGTGTAACGAAGTGTTCAAAACACTTGCATCCTACGCTTTTTCATAAGTTGAATACAGAAGGTGGTCTGGCGGAGGCTAGATATTTTTATTTATAAAGTTTTAAATATGGATATTTTTCTTTAAAAAAACTTTTTTAACCCCCTGGAGTCGTGTGGAGTACGTTTATCATGGATGGATGCACTTTTTTGAGCTTCAAACTCAATGGCCCCGTCACTGCCATTATAAAGCTTGAAGCGTCAGGATATTTATTAATATAACTCTGATTATGTTCGTCTGAAAGAAGAAAGTCATATACACCTAGGATGGCTTGAGGGTGAGTAAAACATGGGGTAAGTTCATTTTAAAGTGAACTAATCTTTTTAAATATGTGTGTGTATTTAAATGTACATAATAATTATACACACACATATATTATGTAAACAAACTTTTATTTTAGATGCGATTAATCAACTTGACAGCACTAATATAGACATTAAAAACTGTTTAAAATGTCTAAAACTAACTCAAATTCAAATGAAAAGGAAAATATAACAAATATAATTCAAAGTATTAAAGGTGCAATATGTAACCTTTTTTCAGTAAAATATCCAAAAAGTGTTATATAATTTGTTCAGTTGAGTACTTACAATATCCCAAATGTTTGTTTCCAACTATTTGTAAATCGTGAGGAATTGCTATTTTAACCGAGGAATCAGGACGTGTGAGGGAGTCGCCTGTCGACTGCGTCATATCTGCGCTCCCTGTTTCCGGTTTTATTTAGCAGAACCGCTTTAGGCCCTGATCACACAGAACGTGTTTTTGAAGCGAAAGGCGTCTTTTTTTAATAGATTTCTGTTGGCAGAGAGCGTTATGCGCGCTGCTTATGCGCCCTGGGTGCCTCGCTGTTTAGAAAGAGGTTGAAAAAAAATAAACTGAAGAGCAGAAAAGCGGCCGACGTCATCACATTTTTGCACAGCTGATTCGGTTGCCTAGAAACATTAACATAAAAAAACCCGCAGCGCACTGCTATTTTCTAAATTAAAAAACGTCAACCAAAAAAGGCAGTGCAGTGCGCCTCGTGTTTTCAAACCTGAAAAACGCGTTTTGTGTGATCGGGGCCTAACTCTTATTGCAGTGTGAACAAGTGTCATAGCAGCCGCCGAGCGAACGAGTCACGTCATAACATCATTTTCAACACACTCAGATGTGTCTAATATGATTATCACAGTTGCGTTACCTCATACTCATGACCGGAAAAGCGAAAGTGGCGCCGGCGACAGGGTCATAATAACAGTCCCGCCGGAGACTATGCCATCCGCTTGTTAAGTCGTGACGTAAGGAACGCCGTTTCTGGGTCCAAGCCTCAACTCGTTTCACTTGAGAAGGCCATCAACTTTTTAAAAAGTTAAACATTTTAAATACTGTCTATACAACAGTCTCTGTGCTTACAGCGTCACAGGCATTAATATTTTAACGATTTATAAAAGATGAATCACTGTCTGGCCTTCTGGAATTTTGGTATGGAGATAAAGGTTATGATTATAATTTTTTTTTGTAGTATTACACCAAATTGTGTGTGCATATTAGCACCGTTTGTTGTTTTTCTTGTGGTAATAGATAGAGCGTTTGGACCGTCAGACTTAACAACCGGATAATAAAAGTCCCACCGCTCGCGAGGCGTGTGTTGCGCTCTTCTTATTAACAATCGCTCCAGCAGCCTTACTCAGCTCCACAACACTCGTCCTGCTCTGCTTCAGACTACAGTTACCTTAAAGGGTTAGTTCACCCAAAAATGAAAATTCTGTCATTAATTACTCACCCTCATGTCGTTCGACACCCGTAAGACCTCCGTTCATATTCGGAACACAAATGAAGATATTTTAGTTGAAAGCTGATGCTGAGAAAGGCTTCAGATAGGCCTCCATTGGCATTCAGTACATTTTCACTCCCAAGACCCATAAAAGGCACTTAAAACGTTGTTACAAAGTCCATCTCACAACAGTGGCTCTACAATAATTTTACGATGCGACGACAATAGTTTTTGTGCGCAAAAAAAAATCAAAATAACACCTTTATCCAACTTGTTCTTGTCTTCTGTGTGTGCCTCCACGACGCATGCGCGGGAATATGACGCAGATCCGGCGTTTGGACACATGACCCAGAAGCGATTTGTTTACAAGCAGAGGAAGACGCGCGTGTCTAAGCTGTTGAATTCTACATTGATCGTGCTTTAGGTCTCGGCGTAGTTCTCAAAATGGGGTTTAAGTGTGCATTTCATGGATTCCCGAACGCTGGCGCTACGTCATATTCTTGCGCATGCGTCGTGGAGGCACACACGGAAGACAAGAACAAGTTGGATAAAGGTGTTATTTTGATTTTTTTTTTGTTAACAAAAACTATTGTCATCGCATCGTAAAATTATTGTAGAGTCACTGTGGTGAGATGGACTTTGTAACGACGTTTTAAGTGCCTTTTATGAGTCTTGGGAGTGTGAATGTACTGAATGCTAATGGAGGCCTATCTGAAGCCTTTCTCAGCCATCAGCTTTCAACTAAAATATCTTCATTTGTGTTCTGAAGATGAACGGAGGTCTGACGGGTGTCGAACGACATGAGGGTGAGTAATTAATGACAGAATTTTCATTTTTGGGTGAACTAACCCTTTAATAATCACATCCATTAAAAACGAGTCCTTTCCCGATTATTTTCCACCGGCTGTGAGGTGAAGACCACATGTCCCAAGATTCTGGGCTCAAACGTGGCGTCATCAAACTACGCCTTTGTTTTGAACAGGCAACCTCTAGCGGACGTAAAAGTTACATAGTGCACCTTTAATAACAAATGAATAGTCTCTCAGTAACACATGGCATCTACCTGACAATGACCGGCCCACACTGTTGAGGTGGGATCTGGGCACAAAGCTCCTGCAGGTCCAGAACCTCTCCTGGCGTGAGCTCGTAGGGGGCGCGGGGCTGAGGGCCGGCCAGCCAGCTGTAGTCTGCCGAAGAAGAGTTGCGGCGTCTGCGGGTCTCTGCGGCCTTCTCCAGCCGGATCCGCTCGGTCCGTTTCACCATGGCACCCAACTCCAGCATCAAAGTGTTGGTCACCAGCTCTTCTGAAGTGCGCTGTCCGGGAACCTTCGGCTCCAGGGAAAACACTACTGACCAGGGAAACATCTGTGAGAGCCAAAAACATTAAAGGTTTGAGATATGAAGTTTGGTTGTAACATTGGGAGGGGAGATACAATCAAAAAATGTCTAAAATATTTTGTCAATAAAATACAATTGTTAACTTTTTTTGAAATAAAATAATGCCATTTTTTAATCATTCAAAATATACTAACTTTTGAGACAATAACCACATAAACCACATAGCTAAATACAGCTATACAGCATAATGAATAATTTCTGAACATTGACTCTCAGTCATTATTCACCTCTTTCTCATGGTTTCCCAATAGAATTCATAAAGGTATAGAATATAATAGCGTAGTTCTAATAGGGGCTCATTGTAACGCAGTGTGACAACATGCCCCATCTGCGCAACTGGGATTTAAACCCTTGTGTCTTCTGCTGTTAGATCAGCATTAAAGAACATCTCAACTGTTAAACTTTAGACATTTACTTTTGCTATGTTTGAATAAATGTTCAGTAATATCTTCCAGAGATTTGTTAATTTTGACGCAAGTTTTTCTCTAGATAATGTTGATATGGCAACTAGTAAAGTTTAGTCATCCTGGCATGTGTGGATATCTATCTATCTATCTATCTATCTATCTATCTATCTATCTATCTATCTATCTATCTATCTATCTATCTATCTATCTATCTATCTATCTATCTATCTATCTATCTATCTATCTATCTATCTATCTATCTATCTATCTATCTATCTATCTATCTATCTATCTATCTATCTATCTATCTATCTATCTATCCATCCATCCATCCATCCATCCATCCATCCATCCATCCATCCATCCATCCATCCATCCATCCATCCATCCATCCATCCATCCATCCATCCATCCATCCATCCATCCATCCATCCATCCATCCATCCATCCATCCATCCATCCATCCATCTTATATAGATACGTATATTTAAAAGACACTCCCCGGCCAAAAAAAAGTTGCTGTTTGGATTTAGGCAAATGCAATCTATGATTGTATCATTATTGCAGTAATTATGATATTTCTAGATCTTGACTAAGAATTGTAAATAAGGAAATAAACGTTGTGACGTTATTTCCATCAAGAGGTGCATCAATTTTTTGGTCAGGATCTTGTAGAGACATCCCAAAGACTTTCAATGAATTTAAGGTGCCGATTCATGTGTGAAAATGATGCTTATTTAATTTTTAAATGTATTTATTTATTTAAATATATATATGACTATTTGTACCAGGTCCTAATTTCCTGTTGAAGTGAAAACGAAGTTCTGCATTTGCAAAATACAATTCTGGAACTGTAATATATACGACGTGTTTGTCTATTTACTCTTTTTTTTTGCCCTGTATGTTTATTGCTTTGTGTCCTACTCAACTTTAGTTGAATGTGCACACATTTCTATAATTCCCCCAGATAACACTGGCAACACAGCAGTTTTTAGCACCCTGATATTCTTTGCAGTATTTTTTTCCAGTTGACTATCCAATTAATAGTTTAGATATCCATATTGTATGTTATTATTTATGCAAATTGGTGTGCAAATAGCACCTGCCATATACATTTAAAAACACTCATGTTATATAAAAAGCATTTTACCTTTCAGATAATGTGTGTTTTCCAATGTTGACAGTATATTCCTGTTTTAATGTCTCCAAATTGAACCTGAAGTGCAATAAAAGTAGAGCCAAAAGGATCAAAATCCAGGGTCTGAGCACTCCAGATGAGACAGCTCTCCTTTGCGATGTTTTAGACACTGTAAATGTGTGTGTGCGTGTAATCCCATATAAATATGCAAGCTGGTATTTAGCCGTCTGATTAGCTCGCTGAACACCTTGCATACGGTGTGACCTCCTGCTCATCCTGAGCTGACTGCACAACATGTGTGCATCGAAACATACACATTACAACTAATGCAAATAACATCGCATCTATTGACTATTATAAAGGAATTCCTAATGAATTCATTTGTGTTTCAAAAAGTAACTATTAAGTTTCATGCAAAGTAAAGCAATGCACGTTAGCAGCTTGTTTATTGTAATGATATGCAAAAGGTAGAGCTGTATAAAAGCTTACAATGACCATTAGCTCTATTGTTAAGATAACATCAGTTACTCAGAGGTGCTTAAGGAGTTAGGTAACCCGCTTTACATCTGCAGTCTGTGTCCGATCGGACCGAAAGATGGAGAGAGAACTGTGCTGTGAGGCTTTCCACTCTATTCAGCACTTCAGAGATTTAATCTGCGCTCCTACACACTTCTCAGAAACAAGGGCCACGGCAATAAGGATAATCTGATTACATTCTGTTTATGCTGGTGGATTAGACCAGTGAAAGTGACCAGTCGGGCTGTAGAACGCATGACTGATATACAAGGTGCATCCTGCTTCTGTTGCGAAATTCTGCAGGCTTGTGTTGTTTGTTATCCTTCAAGAGTTTGACACTAGTTTACAAAAGCACTGATTTAAAGGGATAGCTCACCCACCAAAATAACTTACTTACCCCTCACGTTGTTCCAAACCTGTTTGAGTTTCTTTCTTCTGCTGAACACAAATGAAGATATTTTGAAGAATGTTGGTAACCAGACGACGGCACCCATCGACTTTCATAGGGAAAATAAAACTGTGGAAGTCGATGAGTGTCGTCGTCTGGTTACCAAGATTCTTCAAAATATCTTCATTTGTGTTCAGCAGAAGAAAGAAACTCACACAGGTTTGGAACATCATGAGGGCGAGTAAATGATGACAGCATTTTCATTTGTGGGTGAACTATCCCTTTAATATTTACCTTTCTTATTTAGGGTAGGGTACAACGGGGCTAAGAAAAATGTGCTTTTCATTACTCCCACAGTGTATGATTACAGAAAAATATATATGTTTGTATTGAACATTTATGGAGCAACAGATTTTTTTGTGAAAATAAATCATGAAAGTTGTTTATTTTGTTTAAAAGTCTTATAAATGTATGAGGTGGCGAGGGGGGCAATTACCCCACACACAGGGTAAAAGGCACACAGTATTGATACAAATACTTTACTTAAAATAATATGTTTTTAATAATGTCTAAGTTAATACTTGTTCAAAACAATCACTTTAGCAAAGTGTGCACTATTTTCTGCTTCAGTTTTTCATTTTCTGTATTTTTGTTCAATAAATATACTGTCATTAAAATATGTTGATATATTTTTTAAGATATAGAACCAAAATCAAAAAATTAAAGATTCTGAAAGCATTGAAGGAGATCCCATAATGATTTTACGATATGATTAATATCACATTTTAAATATGATGGTGTCAATGTAAATATGGTGATTATCTCTAAGGTGGACACCCAACTTAATATATGATATTTACAATCTGAATCTAACCATGTCATGTCAACAAATGGAAAAGTCAGCTAGCTATTTATTATCATGTTACACTGTACAATCTAATTAGTTAGACTTAAAAAAAAAGCATGCAAACCGATTGCCTTAAAAAAAGAAGTGAAATAGAAATAGTATGTTGTGCTAACAAATTCCTAGTTAGTATAGTTCACTTACACAAGAGAACCGTAGAGAGTACTCAATCTTTTACTTTAGGTTTACTCTTGACTTAGTATAGCTACAATAGATGTTACATTGTTGTGTTCTGCTGAATGTTTGTGTCTGTGTGTGACTCAAGCATGATCAGCTGCAAGATATTGATATAGAGGGATTATGTCAACCCAATGTAAAGATCCACAGGTGTTTATCATTATACGACATAAAGGGAAATATTACATAGGTTAATTTTAAAAGATGATCTTAATTTCTGACTAAATCATTAACTATAGTTCAGTCAGAAGCGATATACCCTTTTCACAGACTGTGATGACGCGTTTTAACGGTCATCAATATCGTAAATCCTGCAGCGTTTTTTGTATTTTCATTTTTTTTTAAAATATATGTACATTTATAACACTAATACTTTGTATTTTATTACTTTAGCATCAAATTACAATAAAAAAGTTAGCGCTGCTGTGAGGGTGTTTAGTAATAGCGCCTATGGGAGTGATGGTAAAATGAACATATTTCTCTCTTTTTACTGCTGTTATCAATCTCACTCTATTTTTTCCCTCTTTTTGAAAGTTGTGAAATCACAACTGTGGCGTTTTTCTTTTGCTATGTGAGCAAATGGGCACACAGAAAAATATTTAATATATTCTCTCATTCACCGCTATAATATTTAACCCAACTATGACGACTTCCGCTCTGAGAAACCCGTAAATGTGAAAAGGGTCTATAGGTAAACTTTTAAAAGCAACCTATTACTTCTCTTCCTTTGAAACCAAATAACTGTGATTTCTCGCTGCAACAGAAAGAGAGTTTAATAATATAAATGATCCAAGTGACCAACCAAATTGAACACTGATCACCATAATGGTGAGTTCTTTTTTTTTTTGGCTTGACAAAATGGCACTCCAACCAATCTTAACTTGTTTTTTCGGAGTAAACAAGGAATAGTATGTGAATAGTACAGATTACTGGATTTTTACAATTAAGACACTAAGTAAAGTTAACTAAAAAGTGTTAGTTAGAATCACTGTTGTATTATACAGTGTAAATATGGTGCCTTTTGCCCCAAATACCATACTTTACATTTTCTTCCGCTTTTGGAAAACTGCTGCTTTAATTACCTCGAACAAAACTGAAAATCATTAACAAGACCTTTGTCTCAAAATATATTCAATAATTTTAGTGATTCTTATTTGCTAACATTTTTAAAAACATAAAATATCAAGTTTGCACAGAAACAACTGTGCTATACTGCCTGTGGTCGCGTCAAAGATCAATATTTCAAGGTGCATCTTGATAAGCGGATGTTTTGGAAACAAGTTGCCATCTAGTGGTTTAGAGGAAAATAGACCCCTTTTCAACTATAAACCTTCTGTGCAAGGTTTTGTGAAACACTGATGCAATAAAGATATAAATATTTGAAGACTGATGCTGGCTACAGGTCACTATTGTGTTCCCTCTCATTTTGAAAAACTTTTCTGTTGATCGGGCATAACAATAATGTTCAATTCACTAGACATTTACTATTTTAGAAAATCTCATAGAAAATTACTTTTCCAGCTCTGAAATCACACCTTTTTTTTGGACAGATGAAAATGAAATTGTATTCATTTATTTATCATTGCTCCAATTTCTGGTTAATTCCTGATACTAGCGAGGGTCCAATATTTCTTCTTCTTCTTTGCAAATAATGTTAATGTAAAATATCACAATGTAAAACAGTTTGGCTAAAAACATTGTGTGTAAGTAATTTAAGCAACATAACATTTTAATTGTTAATATTTTAATTGATGTATATATTTTTGCAACGTTCAGGGTTAAATCAATTTATTTAAGAAGAAGGAGAAGATGAAGGAGTAGGAGAAAAAGAAGAAGAAGGAGAAGGAGAAGAAGGAGGAGAAAGAGACGGAGAAGGAGGAGAAGAAGTAGAAGAAGAAGGAGGAGAAAGAGACGGAGAAGGAGGAGAAGAAGTAGAAGAAGAAGGAGGAGAAAGAGACGGAGAAGGAGGAGAAGAAGTAGAAGAAGAAGGAGGAGAAAGAGACGGAGAAGGAGGAGAAGAAGTAGAAGAAGAAGGAGGAGAAAGAGACGGAGAAGGAGGAGAAGAAGTAGAAGAAGAAGGAGGAGAAAGAGACGGAGAAGGAGGAGAAGAAGTAGAAGAAGAAGGAGGAGAAAGAGACGGAGAAGGAGGAGAAGAAGTAGAAGAAGAAGGAGGAGAAAGAGACGGAGAAGGAGGAGAAGAAGTAGAAGAAGAAGGAGGAGAAAGAGACGGAGAAGGAGGAGAAGAAGTAGAAGAAGAAGGAGGAGAAGGAGGAGAAAGAGACGGAGAAGGAGGAGAAGAAGGAGAAGAAGTACAAGAAGAAGGAGGAGAAAGAGACGGAGAAGGAGGAGAAGAAGGAGAAGGAGAAGAAGGAGGAGAAAGAGACAGAGAAGGAGGAGAAGAAGGAGAAGAAGTACAAGAAGAAGGAGGAGAAAGAGACGGAGAAGGAGGAGAAGAAGGAGAAGAAGTACAAGAAGAAGGAGGAGAAAGAGACGGAGAAGGAGGAGAAGAAGTAGAAGAAGAAGGAGGAGAAGGAGGAGAAGGAGGAGAAGGAGGAGAAAGAGACGGAGAAGGAGGAGAAGAAGTAGAAGAAGAAGGAGAAGGAGGAGAAAGAGACAGAGAAGAAGAAGGAGAAGAAGGAGACAGAGGAGAAGGAGAAGGAGAAAGACGGAGAAGGAGGAGAGGAAGAAGAAGAAGGAGGAGAGGAAGAAGAAGAAGGAGGAGGAGGAGCAGACGGAGAAGAAGGAGAAAGAGACAGAGAAGGAGAAGAAGTAGAAGAAGGAGGAGAAAGAGACGGAGAAGAAGGAGAAAGAGAAAGACAGAGAAGGACGAGAGGAAGGAGGAGGAGACGGAGAAGGAGGAGAAGAAGGAGGAGAAAGAGATGAAGAAGGAGGAGAAAGAGACGGAGAAGGAGGATAAAAAGATGGAGAAGGAGGAGGAGAAAGAGAAGGAGGAGAGGAAGAAGGAGAGGGAGAAGAAGGAGGAGACAGAGAAGGAGGAGAAAGAGGAGGAGAAGAAGAAGAAAAAGACGAAGAAGACAAAGAAGGAGAAGAAGGATGAGAAGAAGAAGGGGAAGAAGAAGAAGAAAAAGAAGAAGAAGGAGAAGAAGAAGAGCCTATCACCGACCTGTGGGCGCCACTGCTCTACTGGTTACCTCTTTGAGGCCCCGCCTCTTTGGAAACGTCACGGACCCCCACGCCTCGCGTCAAATCAAGTTCTGTCTGCTCAAGATACAGCGGCCGCGTGCGCTCAGCTCTGACTGTTGAAAATAACGACAATCTGTTATCGTTAAGCGGTCAAACGCCTCAGATGCAACAGTTATACATATCGGTAGTATTTTATTAACGGACACGTAAACGACATTCAAGACAGCAGAATCGCTGCGATTCAACAAGAGATCAACACATCAGAAGTCCTGGTAAGTAATGCCACATTGTTTGATTTCACTGTAGCATTTCGTTTTATCTGACAGGACTTTGGTCTGTATTTGTTTTCCCCAATGAATAAACTATTTTTATATCATTCTGTGAGCAGGATAGAGATTCTAGTTTAATCAAAACCCGCCAGCGAATTTATCAATCCTACTAAAGCGAAGGCTTTTCTCATGAATATTAATTAGGAGCCTTCATCGACGAAGTGTAATTGATATTCATGACCCAAAACTCGCCGTAGTAGGATTCATAAATTTGGTTTGTATTCGTAAATATATAGACGTAAGGTAAGATTTGTTGAACGTGTATAATCATCTCGGTAGCCAACATGGTCATCAGCCCAGCCTGGCGTCGTCTGTGTCTGAAAGCTTCATCTTTGATGCTTTGTAATGGAAATTAAAGGTGACCAGGATGTTCAATGTTTCACAGTTCTTATAGATTCACAGGCCGGATTTTCCTCATTCCTGTCTTTCAGCAATCCAGTTCTTAATGCTAGTGACTGAGAAGAGAAACCAAATACAAGAGGTTGAGTGAAAGTATAAATAGACGCTTTCACATTATGTGTGTGTGTGTCTGTGGGACTGTCCATTTCAGTAGCCAAACCTTTGCTAGTTCCCTTTAAGGTTAGTTCACTACAAAAATATATAATATTCTGTCTTTATTTACTTATTCTCTTGCTACCCCAAAGCCATATAACTTTTTTGTAGAACGCTTTTTTTGTTAAAAGGAAAGTGAATGAATGTGCTCTTAAAAACAAAATAAGTATCATTAAAAGGATAGTTAGTCTTTTACTCACCCTCAATATCCAAACCTGTATGAATTTCTTTCTTCTGCTGAACACACACACACACACACACACACACACACACACACACACACACACACACACACACACACACACACACACACACACACACACACACACACACACAAATATATTTTGATGAATGTCGGTAACCCATAATGTGGTATTTTCCCATACTATGGAAGTCTGTGGAAGACTGTTTGGTTACTGACATTCTTCAACATATAATCTTTTGTGTTCAGCAGAAGAAAGACATTCATACAGGTTTGTAACTTGAGGGTGAGTAGACGACAGGATTTCTTATTTTGGGTGAAATATCCCGCTAAAGTGGTGCATATGACTCAAGCTCTGTAAACTATGGAAGCTTGTATTGCCACGGAATAGACAAAATACAAAAGATAATTGTGACCTTTTATCCTGTAATGTTGACTTTAGGTTTACATCTTGCAATTCAGACTTTTTTTCAAAATAAAGTTGCTATCACGGGGGGAAAAAAGTCAGAATTGTGAGTTATAAAGTCCAATTCTGAGCAATTTTCTGGCAATTGTGAGTTTATCTTAGCCTGGCTCCGCCCTCCTACGTACTTCCCGTAAATTTTAATTTTCCTTCAGTACTCCCGTCTGGGATTGCGGTATTTTTTCTGTTTTTCTCCGGTCAAATTTGAACCGGTCCAATCAACGATGACGTTGATGTCGTGCGCTAGTTTGAGATGACCAGAGCTTGGGGGGGGGGGGGATTGTTTAGTCAATAATTCTCAAAAAGCTCTTTCTAACTTGTACTCAGCCTTAAAACTAACATAAAATTCTTGTAATTGTTTAACTAGCATTTGTTACAATAAGGGTTTATTTCAAACCAAGACCATTGATGGCTCCTCATTACCATGCAGGCCAATGTTAACCGTTTTTAAAAAAAAATCTATAACATTTGTTATGAAAAATAGCAACGCAGTTAGAAACTATAGCTACAACGTGCCACAGGTGTAATATAGCCTACATCTTTAGTGAAAAATCTATTCCCTTAACTGTTTATCTATTATAAATTCTACAACTAGTCAACATTTACCATAATAAATTCTAGTAAATTTGGTCATCATGAGTTTAAAAAGCTTGCAGGATGATGTTTTCATCTCTTTTCATGTTCGACTTTCTCCGTAGCGTTTTACTACATGCTCAATAGTAGGGCTGCGCAATATATTGAAATTATCGAAATATCGCAAATGTACATATCGCAATTTGCATATCGCAAGGGCACGCAATATCTAAATTATTTTAATAAGCTACTTCAACATTGTGAAAATTGTATGTTTTAGGTCAACGCATATAGCAGAGAATAGACTGAGCACACGACTGTTACTTATGTGACTTGCTTGACTTTAAAAAGAGTTATTAAACACAATAACTTGCGAAAAACAACTCCTTGCAGTCTCGTGCTGTCTGACACACACACACACACACCGAAACGTGCGCACAAACCGTTCTTTTTTTTCGTGTCTTGTCACACACTCGAACTGTCAAAATCAAAAACACACACAGTTGTGTCAAAATGGCTTGTTGAGTATTCATGTAAACACAGTCAGTTATGCTTTAAGTGAACAATATCAGTTGGGGAAAGAAATAGATTTTACACACTTAAAGCAATATCGTATCGAATATAGCATTATTTAACAAGGATATTGCATTTTTCTTCAATATCGCACAGCCCTACTCAATAGAATTCATATGGGACGCACATTTTATCATCAGTCGCATTATAGGAACGGCTCATGCAAATCTTAACACTTTTGGAGCGCGCTGGTGAACACACCTACAGTGATTCACACGCCACTTAATTAAACAATTGGGCTTCAGTCACAGTCATATTGCACGGACTATTGATCCGTTATAAAGCGAGAAGTACTGGTACGCAAGAAAAAGTGCATGTACGCTTAAGAGTAAAATGTAGAAGTGCATTTGAAGTACCGCCCATAGACAGTAAAAGAAATGGACACAGCGACCCCATAGGCTTCGACGGGGAAAAGTGAAGTCAGTTAGAAGCACTCACTTCCTGATGGCTGATGTACTACACAGCCTCAGACTGAGCCTGACGACGTAGATGTGACATGAGCAACCTGTCTGACAGTTGTAAGTCTTCTAGTAGTTGTGCAAAGTGAAATCTGAATCACGTTGTGGAAATATTTTGTCTCGTTGCTTTTGTCTCTCTATTGAGATAGAGCGACACGCGTCATAATCTGAAGTTTGAACAATGTCTAAAAGCGGATATGCGACAAAGTGTACAACGAACTAGCTAAACAAAACCCAGAACCAAAAACCCAGAAGTTTTTAGAAGCTGTTGACCCAAAAAAAGAGCGTTTAAGGACACAAAAGTGGATACAGGCAATTGAGACGGAGCGCGACATGTTATATTACACTGAGAAGTACACCCACTAGAGGGGAACGTGATCAGCGACAGGAAATATAAAATATAAACCTGACATTTGGGTATTTGACTTAAAGGGTTAGTTCACCCAAAAATGAAAATTGTCATTAATTACTTACCCTCATGTCGTTCGACACCCGTAAGACCTCCGTTCATCTTCGGAACACAAATTAAGATATTTTAGTTGAAATCTGATGGCTCTGAAAGGCCTCCATTGGCAGAATGCACTTTACACTCTCAAGACCCTTAAAAGGTACTAAAAACATCATTACAAAGTCCATCTCACTACAGTGGTTCTAAAATAACTTTATGACGCGACGAGAATAGTTTTTGTGCACAAAAAAACCCTAAATAACGACTTATATTGTGATGACCGATTTCAAAACAATGCATCATGAAGCTTCGAAGCGTTATGAATCAGTGAGTCGATTCAGCAGTTTGAATCACCAAAGTCACGTGATTTCAGCAGTTTGGCGGTTTGATACACGATCCGAATCATGATTCGACTCACTGATTCATAACTCTTTAGAAGCTTCATGGGGCCGTGTTTTGAAATCGGTCATCACTATATAAGTTGTTATTTAGGGTTTTTTTGCGCACAAAAACTATTCTCGTTGCTTCATAAAGTTATTGTAGAACCACTGTAGTGAGATGGACTTTGTAACGATGTCTTTAGTACCTTTTAAGGGTCTTGAGAGTGAACCGTGCATTGTGCCAATGGAGGCCTTTCAGAGCCATCAGATTTCAACTAAAATATCTTCATTTGTGTTCCGAAGATGAACGGAGGTCTGACGGGTGTCGAACGACATGAGGGTAAGTAATTAATGACAGAATTTTCATTTTTGGGTGAACTAACCCTTTAAGTGTCAAAATGTTTACTGCACACATAGGCATACTGAGTGTCAGGAGCCCAAAATGTACCTATTCTTCCTGCTGAAGCATCACATTTTACTGCCTGTATCCACTTTTGTGTCCTTAAACGCTCGTTTTTTTGGGTCGACAGCTTATAAAAACGTATTTCTGTGTTTTTTAGCTTGTTTGCTGTACACTTTGCCGCATATCAGCTTTTAGACATTGTTCTGATTTTTGTTATAAGTCCGAAATGACAAGGATGCAGCCTCACGCAATGCAAAGTCAATGGAGAGCGTTGGACCCCCCCCCCCCCCCCCCCGGTGTGGGCGTGGCCTAAATACGCTTTCTCTATGGGCTTTTTCCTTGACTTTATCGGACTTTATGGCTCCACGTCCCCCCGATTGCCTCATAGACAGTAAAAGATTGCCTGGTAGCTTCTCCTCCTGTCTATACGGTAATTTCTCTACTGTGCGACAGAGTCGCGTGGTTATGACGCAATCGCTAGCCTATTTTTTTTACAAAAACGGCTTCTACGGGGCGATAGTGTCAGATACAAGGTAATGGAGCCTTTTATACTTTAGTCATGTTTCTTTAGAAATAAACAATGGACAAATGGAGTCTTTAAACGCCTCAGATGTAAAGTTATTCACTGTCAAAATGACGCCAAAATGAATGGGAGTCAATGGGATGCTAACAGCAGGCTTGGTTAGCAATGGCTGTCCCTATGGAAGGTACGCTTTCCGGGTGCTGGATTACCCCCTTGGAGATGCACTGAATGCAAACGTTTGCAATTGGTTATGGCAGATCCAGAGTGGCTCTGTTGAAGTTTAAAACTATTGGATCTGCCCAGAGTACCCGCCTTAAAGGAAGTAAACGCTTGTGTCAGAGGAGAGTGGCGAGACTCTCTGTACAAGTGAAATTACGAGAGTCTGGTAGGACCAGGCTACTAGTTTATCATGCAAAAGAGAAAAAAAACTTGTCACAATTACCAATTATTATTATTTTTTTTTACATTTTATTCAGTGGTGAAAACAAGCTTCCATAGTACGCCTTATGAAAATATTGTGTGTAAAACCACATTAACTCATTATGCATTATAAATCTTCACGTCTGCCCTAGCTAGAGAAGTAACTATGTCCACTCTTTGTTGTTGTTTGGGATCAAATCATTCCATTGAATTGGTTGATCCAGTTCACAAAAGGCAGTCTGAAAGATTCATTTATCGGACCGATCCTGTTTTTGAGTTTAACTGACAGTCCCCATTCTTTGTAGTTGCATGAATAAAGACAACAAGTACTATTGTTTATAATTCTTTTTCTTTTTTGTCTTGCAAAGAAAATAAGCCACCATACAGGTTTGGAACGACATGATGTAAGGAAATTATGACCAAAGTCTTCTGTTTTGGGTTTTACTTTGTGTTTTGGCAGCAGAAGTCCCTTAAGAATGTTTCCATGAACACTCTGACAAACACACACACACCCTCACAAGATCGCTGAGATTTTCCTTTATATAAATATGCAGATACACTAGTTAATTTATCCTTTTTATCATTAGTGAATGTTATAAGTATGTGAACTGATATTTCTGGTCTGAAACAAGTACAGACAGCTGAGTGTATCTCCCCTAAGGCAGCACAGGATCCTCGAGAACGACAACTCAAGCCAGACCTTTCTATTTCTCTTCCGTTGCAGCGCTGGAAGATGATCAGCCGAGCTCTCTGAAACATCGGTCTGTAAGCATCTGCAGCGATGAGCTGGGCCGGAGACGACTGGACCGTGGGTCTGACGGGTCACGTCCTGCAGAAGGTTAAGCAGCTTCAGGCTCTGAATGAGAAGCTGAACAAGGAAAAACAGCAGAGGCAACTGCAGCTGGACAACTCTGAAGCAGCTCTGCACAAACAGAAGCAGAAGGTGAGCAATGGAGCTTTCATTGTGCATTTTAGCCCTGTAAAGCCTGACATATGAAATAATCATTTGATCTATTTGTTTTTATTGAACTAAGGTTGCATATGTGTTTTTTGTTGAGCATCATATTTGATACATTAGACTTTTTATGGCTCATATAGTATGACATGGTAGAATATGGAGCTCGAGAAGGAAAAAACACCCCAGTTTTATTAACCAAAACTGTGAAAAAATATGCAATTTGGTTATAAGGCCAAAAAGTAAGATGAAGTTCTGATCGCTTGTAATGTAAAACAATTAGACATTTATAACAGTAGGCCTATTTTATGCAGACTACTTTCATAAAATGCATTTAAATTTGTCTTGGTGAGATTATTAAATGCTAAGTTATATGATCAAAGCCCTGTAGTTTTTATTGTGAGGGGCAAAACATAAAGCAATGCAGTACAATGATGATAAAGTTAATTAACGCGTGCAATACATTTTTTTCAGTTTAAAGGGATATTTCACCCAAAAACGAAATGTTTATGTTTATCTGCTTACCCCCAGGGCATCCAAGATGTAGGTGTCTTTGTTTCTTCAGTAGAACACAATTTAAGATTTTTAACCCTTTAAGACCTAAGGGTATTTTTACAATTAATTTTCCGCCTGGTGTTATTTACTAAAAAAGCTTGTAAAACATCAACCCTGTTGTGCACAGACAATTGACACACCTCTTTTTTTTCAAGACAAGTTGTTCTGTCAGTATATTTGTGTTGCATTGATGTCACCTGAATGTAAAATAAGTTATGGGACCATAAAGACAAATGAAAACATAAAACGGAAATTGAATCACTCAAATATTTATTGAAAACACACACAAATAAATAAAAGCTAAGCATATTTCCTCTGGAAAACAGTTTGTTCAAGTCTTTAGAGTCCTGGAACTCAGGAATAAACATAACTTATACAGAACCAAAACTATTTACATTTTTCCAAAAAAAGTCCAGGCGCTTTTGGCCTCTTTGGATTTTGGATATTTACTGGTGCCAAGCCTCAAAACAGTTCCTATCAGGAACTTCTCCTCAAACTTTCTCCTCAAACTTTTTCCTCAAACTTTCTCCACAAAACTACTAAAAACTGCAGCGCGTCTCTCTCTCTCTCTCCTCAACACTAGCCGTGCGTGTCTCTCTCTTCACAATAAAAGAGCTGTGGTTCATGCGTAATGACGCACACCAACGTGGATGACGGATCAGCCTGTCATTGGTCAAACCCTCATCCAAAATGGCAGCTAGCATCGCGCTAGCGGCAAAAATGACGGAAAATGTATAAATTATGGACATCAAGTGGATATATCTTGGATGTAAGCGTTTTGATTTATTGCTGAACAACTCCAAAAAGATGCACATGTTCCAGGCTGGATAGAAAACCTTCTGTAAAGGCTACAAAGACACCAAAGACACCCCCGTGATGGCTAGCTCGTTAGCTTTCTGCTGGAAAAAACGGTAAGAAAATCGATAAAAGTTTCATGAAATAATATAGATATTTATCGGAGGTGCCGTGTGACGTCGTGGGCGATGCCGTCGGGCTCTGAGGGTTAACTCCAACCGTTGCAGTGTGATAGTCGTATAATGCATGTCAATGGGGATATTTTAGAGTATGAGAGTAAAAACACACAGACATACGAATCCTTATTAAACCATGCGGCTCGTGGCGACACATTGATGTCTGAAGACACCAAACGAGCGGCTTCTGCGCGAAACACAACAGTATTTATGTTATTTTGTTTACCTCTTATCAGACGAATGTCATCTGGTATACCCAGCGCCATAACTTCTGGCAAATAAGGTCAAAATACTGATGTGATCAAAGATATATAAACGTAGATGCCTCATTCGACCGATCCGCGCAGGCACTAATGAGGACTCTATGTATATATCTATGATCGCGCCAGTATTTTGCATGTATTTTGACCTTATTCGCCGGTAGTGATGGCGTGGGGACGGCTGATGCAGAGCCATAGAAAAAAATTAAATAAAGTTTTAAATATGGATATTTTTCTTACACAAAGGCATCGATTCGCTTCAGAAGGCCTTTATTAACACCCCGGAGCCGTGTGGAGCACGTTATTTGACGGACAGATGCATTTTTTTATGGACTTCAAAAACAGAGCAACTATTACTGCTAATTATAATGCTTGGATTAGCCAGAACATTTTTAATATAACTCAGATTTTATTCGTAAATCATGGGCAAATTATTTTTTTTTTGGGTGAACTATCCCTTTAACACATTAAAAATATTTAACGCAATTAACGCAGCGTCCGTTTTTATATCCATTTTTGCCCAGCGTTACATTATATGATCACGCTCTTATTCATGTAAATGCTTTTAAACAATCTAAGATCGACAAGACATGAGAACGCGCTGTATTTCAATGTCCTGTGTGGGTGCGTCTCAATCTGCTCCCTAGTGCAGTAGTCAGGGCACTGATCAGGGGGTCGGCCACATTCATGCACACAATATACTGATTCACCACCTAGGAAGATAGGGAGCTAATCGAGGGACACCCTGACACACACACGCACATGTGCACACATCGAGTTCTCTTTCGCTCTTGAACAAAAAATAACAACTGCCAAAATGCCAGTTTTGTCGAGTTTTGTCATAATAGGAGTCTTAAATTAGTTATATAGCGGCTTAAATTAACTTGTGAGGAAATGAGATGCGTGTCAGATCCGCGTCATGTTCGGCAGCGGCCGATCTTAAAGTAACAGCAGCACTGGTGATGTCATAAATGTTCATCAAAGAACAACGGGAACAGAGAAAATTGTAGCTTTAATGATGATTAATCTATATTTCATTTATCATTTATGCAGTTAAGAAAGGTGTTTGATAACTATTACATTTCTGTGTAGACTATGTCTAACAGGGAAGGCCATGGGTAAATATAACGTTTATTATAATGGGTTTGTGTAAATATTGTTTTAAGTTCGCTTAAATTAAAAGTTATTTTGTATCGATATATAACCTATCAATATATATATACTCGTTTGTCAGCTTTAGTCAGTAAGAAAAATTAACTCTAGAGAGGAGGTTTTTGCTAATTATATGCACCATTACATAGGCTATTGATTGTCATGTTTAATGTTCTTCAATGTTTAATGCATGTATGTAGTCTATGAATAAATCTGGCAAGTTTTTATGACAGCCAAATGTTTATATAAAAAAAAACTAATTGGAGTAGAAATATGAATATATAATTGTAAAGTTAATATTATAACTTTATTATTATAAAAAACTAAAATCATTTAGTGTAATTTAAGTGTTTGTATACAAATCAGTTAATTTTTACCTTCACTATTAGTAGGCTAATGTAGTACCAACTGACTCCCATAGTTTACAACATTAGTTCAGAGATTTGTTTTCCTTGAGAAAATTGGCCATGTATTTAACCTGATATATATCTAAAATAATCGAAATTGAATCGAATCGAAAGCTTGTGAATCGAAATCGAATCGAATTGTGAAATTTGTGTCAATTCCCAGCCCTAGTAGATACAATCGGCTTCATAGGGTTAACGGAGGCACTCAAGCAATGCCGAAATAACTGCCTGGAAGGCCAGCAAGTGGAAAGTTGGCTATGAGTTACAGCACAGCTGTAGCACAAACAGTTGGGGATGTGTTCTAGCGTTGTCTTCTCTGTCAGCATGAGGAGGTGCGTGTGGAGCTGGCTGCGGTTCAGAGGGAGCTGGGAGGAGCACGAGAAGCCTCGCAGGCGGAGGTGCGGACCAAAGAACGGCTGTCTCACGACCTGCAGGTCAAAACGGGTCAAGTGCACTCGCTGGAGGGACAACTCGAATCTGCCAAAAAGATGACACACAACCTCACGCAGGAGATCAAACGGTGAGACACGCATTCATAAACCTCCCTGTCCATTTACATACCAAATCGAACAAGGTCATGTAACATTGATTTACAGTTTGTATTTATTACACTGTTACCAGTTCTTTAGATCAGGGGTGTCCAATCCTGATCCGGGAGGGCCACTGTCCTGCAAAGTTTAGCTCCAACCCCAATTAAACACACCTGAACCAGCTAATCAAGGTCTTATTATGGATACTAGAAACTTCCACACAGGTGTTGAAGCAAGTAAGAGCTAAACTCTGCAGGACTCTCCAGGACCGAGTTTGGACACCCCTGCTTTAGATCCTTGCATCACTACTGTATTCATAATGAAGGGTTGATCTAAATTAGGGTTGCACAAATGGTTTTGAACTAAGGGCCCCTTTTATAAACTGTTTGTGGACCCCACAATTAGTCAGTGTGTTCCACTTAATAAAAAATAAAAAAAAGATCCCAGTGAGGTACCACACATCCCACTATCCTACAGAGAGATCCAACAATAAGACTTCGCTGATTACTATGGAAAAGGTAATATCACACACTCTTGGGTGAATCAGTCACTGCACTTATTTATTGCAGTATCCAACTGTCATGTGACATTCAAGTCCTGTACTCTCATTGGCTGTAGTTGTGCATTTGCATAAAATGTAACTAAATAGTGCCTCATCACCCACTCTCATTTAACATGAATGACGTCTGGGGCCGGTTGCATAAACCGTTAAGACTAGTCTTACAAGTTAGACATACATTTTTTTTCTTTAAGACTGTTCATAATTTTTTTTAAATCAGTTACATAAAAACATAGACTGGCCTAATTTGATATGAAAAGTAAGACTGAATGCCACTTGCCTAACTGCTAGTGGCTTATACTAGATCTTAAGACACTGTCTTAACATAATGGCTTAGTTTATGCAACTGGCCCCAGGTTGCTTTGTCTCTTCACATCACTGTCAATATGAATGTCCCTTAAAATGGAGATTTCCTTTATTATTATTATTATTATTTTTTATTTTATTTTTATTATTAAGTTATTGGTTCTTGCCATTTTCTAAAGAGATAATATTTCAATACATTTGTTATGTAAACCTAATTCGGGTTAGAATTTGATTATGTCCCATGTTGTTATTAACTAAAAATATAAAAAATCCTTTTCTTTCATTGAAATGAAGCTGGAATTTTTTTGGGATAAAATTGTAAAATGAAAGTGAAATGAAATTTAAATGTTAAATGTTGAAAAAAAAGTTGCCGTTGTTTAAACAAGTTATTGTTGAAGTACTAGAAGTGAAATAAAAGTAAATTTAAAGATACAGATAAAAAAACACACCAAAAAAAATGAAAATTACAAATTGAAAAAATCTAATTCAAAATCTGAACAAATACCATAATAGTGTGTGGGCTGTGAACAATAGAAATAAAGTGCGTTCAATGGACTTTCAGTTAACAAAAACTCCATAAAACAGTTTTAAAATTTGCATGTTGTGAAAATGACGTGATCTAGGACCTTTATAAAGTGTGTGCCATTGTAAAGACTGTAAGGCTGCGTTCACACTGCAGGCTGAAACGACCCAATTCCGATTTTTTTGCCCTTATGCGACCTGTATCTGATCTTTTCATGACAGTCTGAACGACACAGATCCGATCTTTTCAAATGCGACCCAGGCCACTTGGGTATGTGGTCCAAATCCGATACATATCCGATCTTTTGAAATGCGTATTCAGTCTGAACTGCCAGGTCACATGTATCCGACCCGCACGTCGTTGATACGCGACAAACGTCATCATTGTACGTTGAAGTAGGCGGGAATGAGAAGATAAACAACTATAAATAAAAGAAGTACGCACCTGTTGCTAGCCAATACACTCCAACTCCAACGCGTTTCTGCACTGTTATGGGCCGCCGCAGACGTGTCTCTTCCCGTGACAAAGTTAGTTGAAGGCGCTCGCAAACAGAATTGATGGTGGATCTGGTCATTCTGAAGTTACTGACGAATTCGGTATCAGTAAAGCCACTCACATCAGTATCCCACCACTCCTGGCTGCGACTCACACGTTTCTCTGTACCAACGTTGCTACCACTGCTCCACAAAACGCCATGGCCAAAAACCTTGCTCTCCTCCTCTTTTTTAATTTTCTTCTTAACATGAGACGGTTGTAATGGTGCTGGCTCCGTTGCGAAAATAACTTTAATAAAGCTAAACGAACTCCAATGCTGACACCCATATTTGGCTACTTCCGGAAACAACAAGTGACGTCGTTGACCGTTGAGTACTCTTCTGCGCATGCGGGTCACTTCTGGGTCATTTCACGTTCACACAGGAGATCACAAAAGGTCGCATTTAATTGGAAATGTGAACAGCCTTGCAAAAAAATCGCATTTTTTCGAAAAATCGGAATTGAGCATTAAGCCCTGCAGTGTGAACACAGCCTAAGTCTACCCCTCACAGCCTCATTTTCATCTGCGTTAAATTCAATACGGTGTCCAACATGACTAAGGTCCATAGCACTGGTGTGACGCTCGTGATGCGGACTGTATCATGAGGTAACTGCTGATAGTCAGCCGTAAGGTTGTGTATTAACATTGAATGTGTGTGATTTTTGGGCAACTAGAAGCACCAAAAATATGTTTTTTGAGAAATGTGATCCATTTCTCAGTTGCCTACATTGACTTATAACAAGCGCCCTCTTTTTCTTTCACTGCATGTAGGCTTGAGGCGGAGCTGGAAAAGCTGCAGAAGGGGAATGTCTCTGGGGAATCCGTGTTGTTTTCCACACCTAGTTGGAACCTGAGCTCTCCCTGGGACAACGGTACCATCCCTCATGCTCTGTCCCTTTGTTTTTCCGTGTCCCTTCTTTTTTTATTCACTGTCTCTTCACAGTGTCCCTCTTTAAAGATTGCGAAATGTATCACCTCATAAAGTAGGCGAAAGAGTGCTTTCTTTTTCTGAAGGTCCCTGAGGACTGATTGCGTAGTTAAATGTGTGATTACATTTTGACTTTGTACCCAGGCTCTGTGTGCATGTTTGTATGCTTATGTCCATGCGGGATGCATCTAGAATGATCTATTCATCATTCTTTTGCTGTTATTGAACTCTGCAGGTGGTTTCAGAGCTGAGAGTGAAAGGAAAACACAGCATGCCAGAGTAAGTCATATGCGCAAACAACCTCTTAATAAGAAATATTTTATGAATATACTTCCTGACTCATTTGTTTGTGCTCTGTCCATTGTAGCAGCAGCTGCAGTTTGGAGATGTCCCCAAGCCCTCAGTGGGCGGGGCTTCCTCCCTGTTTCCACAGCAACCACATAAATCCCCACCCCTTCGGCGCAATGTTCGCCAATCAGAAACGTCCACCCCCCCCTCTGTGTTTCCATGGGAACGTGGTGATGTGTGGTCCACTCCCAAAGGACAACCAGCTTCCTCGGTTTCATCCAGTGACATCAAAATCAAGAACAATGACTCTGGGATGGAGGAGGCCTTGAGGAACGAGATAGATGGTGAGCTTCTCCACACGCCATTAGGGTTTCAGAAGTTTTGCACTGAAAACCTCAAATTAAAATTTTCAGGCACCCTGGAGTAAAACCAAGCCCCAGAGTCTTTACCGCTCTTTACTTGCTTAAACACTAAAACAGTTACATCTCTCCTGGGTTGTTTGAATCCAGGACATTTGCTTGTCTGCTCTGTAATAATCATAAATGAAAGCAGTCCGAAGTCTGTGTTTACAGCGTGTTGGCATGGCAGCCAGTGAGAGCAAGTTAATCCACCTTGTCAGTGGCATGAGCAGATTTGTGTAGTATTTACATGTTATGGAGGGTGGAGATTTTTTTTTTTTTTTTTTTACAGCAGCCTTAGCCTCAGACTGTGCTGGAAATAAATTGGATGCATACCTGCATTTGCCCTGAGAATGTGTGTATATAAGAGTAAGGTAGTTTAAGGAAATGAAGTGTAGTTTTATTTATTTAGTGCAGCTGTGTTTGCCCATAACCCGAGTGAGGAGTATCATGTTTATTCATAAAATGTCAGGTTTATTTACATAAGCATCCTGATTAACACTGAATGCTATTGTCAGGTTTCTAAAACTATCCCAGTAAAGGAGGCCCAAAACATAACCCATCAACAGAAACCTTTTTTTCATGGACAATTTTGTTTTTGCCAATGTATAACATGAGCACATGCATTACTGTTAGTTTAGGGTTGGTAAAATTTAAAAAATATTTTTGAAAAAATATCCTATGTTCGCCAATGCTGCATTTATTTGATCACAAGTACAGTAAAACATTTAAAATTAAGGTAACTGTTTTCTATTTGAATATAGTTTAAAATGTAGCTTATTCCTGTGATGCAAAGCTGAATTTTCAGCATCATTACTCCAGTCTTCAGTGTCACATGATCCTTCAGAAATCATTCTAATAGGCTGATTTGCTGCTCAAGAAACATTATTATCAATGTTGAAATCAGTTGTGCTGCTTAGTGTTTGTCGTAAATTTCAAAAGAACAGCATTTATTTAAAATAGAAATATTTTGTAACATTGTAAATGTCTTTACTGCCAATTTAATGCATCCTTGCTGAAAAAAAGTATTTTGTTTCTTTATTTTTGTTTTTTAAATGAGTGACTCCAAACTGTACACATGTAGTTTTTAACACTAAATCTTTGCTTTAAAATATTATATGCATTAACTTAGGGCTGGACGATTAATTGAAACCGAGATTTAGAACCTCTAACCGACGTAATTTTTCCCATGTTGGTTATTTCGGTTTTAGTCACGTGACTGCACTTGATGTGGCCTGTCAGTCACATCAAGTGCAGTCTGCAGGCACACGGAAAGATGCAGGAGCAGTTATCTTTGTTTATAGATGCCCAGTATTACTATGGTAATTGCATGTTTTACACAGTTTATACACGCAAGTTAATCGTCGTTCTTATATGCGCTGATACACACACAGAGACGGCGCGCGCAAGCCCCAAAGCCAGATCACTTTCACTTGCGTCCTCATGAAGTTCGTCAATTAAATGAGTTTAAAGGCTTGCCAGGATGAACAATAAAGCAATTGTGCACTATTCAAGAACAACGTTATGGAAACTTCTCCGTTAAGTTCTCGTGAGCTTTTTTTCTGTGAGCCGAACCGTGTCGCGCCTCTGACAACGCGCGCGCCCTGAAGCCGGATCACTTTCACTTGCGTCCTCACAAAGCTTTGTCATTTGTATGTGTTTTAAAGGTCCCATGGCATGAAATTTTCATTTTATGAGGCATTTCAACATTAATATGAGTTCCCCTAGCCTGAATATTGTCCCCAAGTGGATAGATGTTGATCGGTGTAAAACAGAGTTCTGGCTGTCTTTCTCTGCCTTTGAGAAAATGACAGGCCAGACGAGCCAATCCTGAAGTCTCCTGGTTTGACGTCCAAGCAGGAACGGTTCCCTCCCTTTCCTCCGCCCAGAGAATCTGGCACACCCATGCAAACGCTCGAGTGAATGCTGGCAGTTTCTCAGTGTTTGGATGTACAAATGAAAACAGAAGTCTTTTTTCAGTTCCTTCTGATCTGTGATCAGTGATTTCTTATGTGTAGCTAATTATTTATTATTCGTGCTGCGGCTTCTCTCTCTCCCGACAGAACAGTGTTTTCGTGTTTTCTATCTTGTGAGTCAGTGTTTTTGTACGTCCTCGTCGCGTCTATCTGTTCTTAAATGTGCATACAGTCGAGAGTTTCTGCTTAACATCGGCAGAGCCACATCTTTAGAGATAAACCTCACGCACGCCGAAGCTCGGGCTGCACTGATGGGTTGGCCTTCAACATCCCCGACCCCCAGTACTGCATCTGGCCCACAGCGGAGGCACCAAACGCGGCGTGAGATTAAGCAGAAGGAGGGTAAGCGTGAGGGTATCCGGCTAGGCTAGCCAGCTTTCCCCACAATAAACTGGATTACATTCGATTACTGCTGTTGTGTCTTTGTTTGCGCTGTGTAAGTTACTCAATGCGCGTCACTGACGCTTTTCATATGATTGGAACATATCTAGAAATAATGCTTTAATCAACACTTACTAACTCGTTCATCTCGCTGTAATGGTACATTGCATGTGTTACAAAGCTGGTAGAATAATGATGAAGACGGACTCGGCGTGACTGGGACTCGTGTTTATTCAGAACTCTCAGATACAAACACAATAAACTCGCGCTGACAGACAGCGCTCTCATAACTCAGTAGTTACTATAAATAACTTTGTTAGCAATCGCTCCGTCTCCATGATGTCCGGTTCGCGAACGAATCATTCTTTTGAATCGGTTCTTTTTAGTGAACCGAACCAGTTCACCAAATCGGACTGAATCGTTCTAATCGGTTCGCGTCTCCAGTCAGCGCTGATCCATAATTTACTAAAGTTACTAACTTTCTGACATGAGTGACAGCCCCTCCGACTAGAAATAAACTAATAACCTGAAGTATATGCTGTAACTACAACAGTTCACCCTGAACTGAGACATGCTGAGAGAACTGATGAGAAGTGAACTCAGGTCCATCCGTCTCTCTGGCAGCAGCTCGTGCCTGCTCGTGCCTCGTAGACCTTGTTAAACCACGCCCCCTCCGCTCATTTCAAATGCAAAGATGTCAGCCAATCACAACAGTGGGCGTTTTTACTGAAGTCTCACAGCAGACACGCCTCTTGAAACAGGGCAGTCAGCCACAGGGCAAACAGCAGTATAGACAAATTGCCTTTTATTTCTAAATTATGACATTTTATGATGTAAAAATCATACTAACAATATAAGTACACCTCAGGAAACATTATAAAATAATAGAAAAATGCCATGCCATGGGACCTTTAAGGCCTGCCAGTTTGAACATTGAAGCGATTTTAGTCCATCAGATGTGTATTATGTTGAACTAATGCCTGATATATTGTTACAAACGAACACTCAGACAGAAGCTCGCACTTCACTTGAAGATCGCGCGCAGAGAGGAGCGCAGAAACTCATTGTCAACGCCATCCTGTGATTTATCACTAAAGTAGCTCAACCGTTATAGCATATATTTTAATACCTTTTGAAGGAAGTACAAACCACAGCTTCATAATTAATGGAGACAGTATGGCTAAATCACACACACAATCACTCTCTCATTAATGCATTCAAATAAATGTAATGTAGGCCTAATGTGCTAATTTATCTGATGTACAACAAACAGAAATCTGCCCCATAGACAATAACTGCTGAAAAGTGAGCAGTTTCCTTCAATTATTTTAAAATCACAAAGAAATGCACTTTTTCATTAGAAAAAAAATATACCACCTTTTAATTGAAAAAATATTTACAGTACAAACCTTATCAGTGAACTATGAATGCAAAAAAAGGAAAGCAAGAAATAAAAGAGCAAAATAATTTTAATTATTTGTAATCGAGGTAAAATGTTCCATTAAATCAAGATTTTTATTTTTGGTCAAATCGTTACAGCCCTACGTTAACTGTTCCAAAGTACTAACATTATCATCACATACAGTTGAAATGATTGATAACTCTATGTACTCTTAAGAAACATGCCATTTGTTTGGATTAAAAAAAGTCATGGTAATTTCTTTTTCCAGTGTTGGCATAGATAATATAAATAATATCCGTTACCATGTATTCTTATATTGGTCAATGCCAATATGTAATTTGCAGAGCCTTGAGGATTGTGTTGCCATTGATGCAGTGTAGTACTATAGGTAAAATGAGAGAAGTGAATTGGACACATTGACACATGCTGGTCTTATCTCTTGCCAGAATGAGACACGTTTGTATTGAGATGTGGGGTGGTTTAATGAGAGAGTGGGTGTGTGTGTGTGGCATGAATGTCCTCCATTGTTTGGTTTCTTTGTGTTGATGAGTCATCAGTGAGGTCATCAGGGTTCGCCATCTCCACAGACAGCTGACTCTGACAGCTCTACACCACAGTATCAGTAGCCACTTTTACATGCACACTTTTGTCATTCAGATTAAAAATCATTCCGATTGAAAGATTCAGTGGACTGTTTACATGAAATTTTATCTAAACCAATCTGGTGTTTACATGTGCTGACTTTCAATCGGAATCATTTTGTGTCATGCGCACACAGTTTGTCTGCCGCATCAGATCCATAACGTTGCCAGTTATAGTAACTGTGACGTTCGTGGATCAATAGTTGTTCTAGCTGTGTTGGTCATTTTTATATTTATAAATTTTTCTGTGGGCGGACATGCAGTAGTTTAACCTAGGGCTGTAACGATTTGACCAAAAATAAAAACCTTGATTAGTTGAACATTTTACCTTGATTACGATTAATGAACGGTTATTTTGCTCTTTTTTTTTTGCTTTCCATTTTTTGTCCTCGTAAGCTTTTTGAGCAAGTTCCTGATGAGGTTTTTACTGTAAATATTTTCTACTATTAAAGGTGGATTTTTTTTTTTCTAATGAAAGTGCATTTCTCTGTGATTTTAAATACTTGAAGGAAACTGCTCACTTTTCAGCAGTTATTGTCTATGGGGCAGATTTCTGCTCGTTGTACATCAGATACAGATAAATTTACACAGTAGGCCTACATTACATTTATTTGAATGCTTTAATGAGAGGGTGATTTGTGTGTGTGTGTGTGTGTGTGTGTGTTTGTGTGTATTAGTCATACCGTCTCTATTCATTATGAAGCTGTGGTTTGTACTTCAAAAGGTATTAAAATCTATGCCTATAACGGTTGAGTTTCTAAGCTACTTTAGTGACTTTACTTTAGTCACAGGACAGCGTTGACAATGAGTTTCTGCGCTCCTCTCTGCGCACAATCTTCACGTGATGTGCGAGCTTCTGTCTGAGTGTTCGTTTGTCACAATATATCAGGCGTTAGTTCAACATAATACATATCTGAAAGAGGTCTGCCTTCAGGGCCCGCGCGTTGTCAGAGACGCGACACGGCTCGGCTCTCTGTGTCACAGAAAAAAGCACTGAATGGATATTTTTCCATATTGTTGTTTTTGAATAGTGTACAATCGCTTTAAATGTTCAAGCCTTTAAACGCATTTACTTGACAAACTTTATGAGGACGAAAGTGAAAGCAATATGGCTTCGGGGCTTGCGCGCGCTGTCTAGCTGTGTGTGTGTGTGTGTGTGGCAGCGCATAGGCTTTAAGAACGGCAATTAACTTACCTGTATAAACGGTTTAAAACATGCAGTTACTATAGTGATTCTGGGCATCTATAAACAAAGATAACTGCTCCTGCATCTCTCTGTGTGCCTGAAAACTGCGCTAGATGTGACTGACGGGGCGGAGTCACGTGATTAAAACCAAAATAACCGACATGGGAAAAATACGTTGGTTAGAGGTTCTGAATTTCGGTTTTGATTATTTTTCGATTAATCGCACAGCCCTAGTTTAACCTAATTGATGTCCTATACAATGGCTATTTCAACAGCTGTGAATGATAATTGCAGACTCAAAAAAGCACAAAATTAACAATAAAATGCACTCAAATTATTAATAAAAACATAGGGTATATATGGTGGAACATGAATGAAAAATAGATATTTCGGATAATTAAGGAAAGATACCACAATCACAGAGGTATAAATATTAACAAAGGAAAGGAATTAAAGTAGACTGTGGGTAATGTTACTTAAGCAATTTGAAGCAGTTGTTGAACTCCTTTTTTATATATATATATATATATATATAAAATGGCTAACTTACGAGAAATCGAGAGAAATATCGACACCTCTCCTGCAGCCATGGCAACTCTCAACGGCCACGAGGACTTATACGGTTTTATAAAAGCTATTTATTATCTGTTGTTTTATAAAAGCTATTTATTATCTGTTGTAAAGTGTAAGAATCACCTCAGAAAAATTAATTCTTCTGTCAGGCGCAGTTGAAGCCTATAGGACAAACGCTGTCAAGATGAGATGCTGTAGCCAGGCTTTGTCTGTCATTATTCCAACATTATTTGTTCATAACAAAGTAATCGGATCAGGCCGTTTTCCGTTTGATCGGTTCATGAAAAGGTTTATCCCACCCCTCTCAAATCGATTACAATTTCATTCGGTTTGGGCATTTTTATTCCGATTGAGGTGTTTATACGGAACATTTTCAATCAGATTTGGACTTTTAAACCGATTACAGTGCTCCATGTAAACGCACCTAGTGTTTTTTTCCAAGAAAACGCTTCCCTTCCAATGACTTCTGGATCATAAATGTAACGTTTTCTGGAATATAAATTTTCCTCAAGAGGCTGTAATAAACAGTCACAGGAGCAGGTGGTTCAGGTTTTAAAGGGGCTGTATCCAACACTTTGGTAGCATTTCTTTCTTTTTTTTTGCATCAAAAGTTATTGTAATTTAAGTTATTGCACTAATTCCTTCCCCTCTCTGACCCTTAGAATTAAACATGCTGTTTTTCTTAGTGTAGTGGTGGCCAAAATCAAAAGGAAAAATAAGATGCATTTATATTTTACATGAAGACAATAAAGCAAAACCATTTTTCGGAATATTTTGTCAAGAATATGAAGAAGTAATGAGCATATGAAGTAATAAGGGAAATAAGTGCTTAATGGTCATGCATGCAGATTGTTACAAAATGTTTAATTTCAAGTATGTCAAGTATACTTTATACATTTCCCCCTTTAATTTTTAGGTGATATGTGATGGATGGATGCAGCCATATCTTAATTATGTTGTGATGTCATGCAGAAATGTTATGCATGGCTTAGTTTCCATAAATGGTTTGGTGGATTGGGAAGGAAGCTTTGCACTGTGAACATTAGTGTATGGCACATAGCACATCGTACTCTTTTATTTCAAAAGAGCCAGAAACATCAGTCAGAAGGTCAGAGTGATAACGTAAATAATTGAGTGTCTGTCTGTCTCTCTCAGGGTTGCGTGTGCGTGTATCAGATCTACAGCGTGAGGCACAGCTGGAGTCTGAGCGCTTGAAGGACGTGGAGTCTCGCCTGGCTCAGGCTAGCAGAGAGATCAGCACCAAAGAACAGAGTCTGACACGCACCCAAGACCAGCTGACCCGCGCACAGACCCGCATCACACAGGAGACTGACCGGGTAAACGCACACACAGCTCTGTGTTTAAACCAGTACACCCTCACACTGAGTGCAGGAATCTCTTTTCTTTGAGACGCTCAGGTAACTCAAAATATTGTGATATATTATTGAAGTTTTAACTAAATATATTTTAAAATGTAATTTATTCCTGTGATCAAAGCTGAATTTTAAATCAGCATAATTTCTCCAGACTTCAGTGTCACAATCCTTCAGAAATCATTCTAATTTGCAAGAAGAAACATTATTAAAAAATGTTGAAATCCGTTGTGCTGCTTAATATTTTTTTCAGGAAAGTTAAAAAAACTGCATTTATTTAAAATACGAATCTTTTGTAACATTGTAAATGACTTTACTGTCACTTTTGGTCAATGTAATGCATATTTGCTGAAAAACAATCTTACTGACCCTAAACTTTTGAACAGTAGTGTATGTATTCGTTTAACATCAAAGTCCCTGTAAAGGCAGTTCTGAGATTTGTTTCTAAACACACTATAAAATGTAGAAATGTATTGCTGAAACACGTTACAAAGACTGTGACCTGTGTAGTACTGAATTGTGGAGTTAAACAGTTTTTCACCGTTGCTGTGTTCAGGTTTTTTTAGGCGGGGCTAAAACGGTGGCTCGATGACGCCCAACACTATCATAACTATTGATGATGCACTGGAGCCACTGTGCATATGGCCCCGCCCCTAACACTATCATAACAGCCTGCAACTTACAAAACAGTTGACAAAACAAAAACGATGATATCAAGAAGAGGTGGATTAATTTTGATGGGTTCTGAGGATCACCACCAACACCTGCCTCGGCAGTGACTTTACACCGGATAGTTTTACAAACGGAGACAACTGGGATTCACTGATAATCCGCTGCAGAATGGGGCAGAACCGATTATCTCCCACCCGGGCCTTCATCCTCCCGTCCCGCCGACATCTGGTGCCGTCGTGAGCTGTACGCGAGTGTTGTCTTGTGTGCTCACGAGTGGGCGTGGTTTCAGTGCCGACAACAGACGTTTGAGAGCAGAGAATGCTGCTCATTTTTCAAGTTTTTGATAAGCCATTTTATTTACTTGGTGGATTTTATCATTAAAAATTTGACTGGGTGGTTAATAACACATTTGTCTGTGGTGTGACAAACTCAGAACACGCATTTAATTTTGACTTTACAGGGACTTTAAGCTGAAATTCTGTTAGTTTACGATGCCTAACTGCATTAACAAATGGAACCTTATTGTGAAGTGTTACTATATAATTAGATTATAGATTTTTCAGACATTTTATGAATATGTTTTCAGTTTCTTGAGAATGAGTGTGTGCATTGAATGTTTAGAACATGTAGTTATACCTGCTGTGTGTGTGTGTGTAGGTCCAGACTGCTGAGCAGAAAATCAAGCAACTTCAGGAGGAGCTGAAGTGTCAAAGGCAGAATGCTGAAACCAGCCGCTGCAATGCAGAACAGCGCAGGAAAGACTTGGAGAGAGAACATCAGAGGGTGAGACAGCGCACATGGACATTCCCGCTCTGCCCTGCTGCTAAATCTACAGCTCCATTGCAGTTGTATTTTAGCTGTGATCTTGCAGTCTTGGAATTGATTTTGTTTCATTTTTATTGCACTCTTTACAATGCATGTTATTTCAAAGCAGCTTTAAAGGAAAACGTCACTACAGTAACTAAGAGATAGTTGTGATTTGTGTTTTGTAGGAGCTGTTGGAGCTGCAGAGAGAGAGACAGGCTCTGGAGAGACAAAATCAGCAGGAGAGCAACAGACTCAACCAGGAGATCCAGCAGGCCAGAGCACTTCACCACACACTGCAGGCGCAGCATGACAAGGTACCAGGGCTGAGGAGTGACTAACTAAATGTAGCGACACTATTTAACTTGACTACCTTAATGTAGGAGTTGCATTGTATAAACAGTCTACTTTTATTCATGATTCACTGTTTTTTGCACGTGGAGCATATGAATATTTAGCTAAATACTAACGTTTATCCACCAATTTCACAAATCAATTTGTTTCCATTTTCAATACAGTATCGTTTTATTGGGGGTTTGGGCTGCTTTTATGTGCACACCTATGTCAAAACCAAACCTTCAGCCTTAAATTTGTCACATGCACTCTACGCGTACCCTAATGTACACACATACAAAATGTTGTCAGGACCTTTCTTCCTGCCAGTGCTACTGAAGTTTGGTTACTACCAATTTCCCTAACTGCCTGGAAAATAATTAAATGGCAAACGTGCCAAAACCGGAATGAAACTGCGATACTCGTTTGAACCTCGCCATTTATTAGCTCGGCCCAAAAGACAAAAAGGAAAAAACTGGTAACCTAAAAAATATGCTTCATGTGGTAACATCTACATTCATTGATTTTATTTAAATAAAAAAAATTGTATGTATGTTATGTTACACTGAATCAACTCAAATATATTCGGTTTAGGCTAACAAAACTAAATGTAAGGGTAAGATCAGGTAGAAATAGCTCTTTAATGTGCCAACTGCCCATTTTTTACAGTGTTAGAATAAATGCATTTACTCATTTGAATCTCAAACACGTGTCCACCATGTGTCCACCAGTGCATTAAAGGAGTGATGGAGTATAATTACTGTACTTTTTGTGAAGCTATAGCAGTTTGTGCATGTGTATTTTACTATAGTAATAGTACGGAAGACCAATTTGAATAAAAGTAGAGTCCTAACTCAGTCAGCATATTTGAACATGTTGTTTTTGTTAATGAAAATAAATGTACATCTGCATCCAGCTGAAGCTACTATACGGTCACTTTAAATTACTGTCAAATGTGCATTTTCAATAGACAAAACATGTAATATTATTAATACCCCCACCACCCCGGTCCTACCAAGTCAGGTGGTGCTAGTGCCACTGCTCTGAAATGTTATTCTAGATCCCTACTAGCCTACTTTTTCTTTGTAAACCACATAACAGTGCCCCCAAGCAAACCAACTAGAACACGTAGGCCTGGTTTCACAGACAGGGCTTAGATATGCTTTAGTTCAATTTGGACATTTAAGTAGCTTTTATAAATGTGCCTTAGGAAAAACATTACTGGTGTGCATCTTGAGACAAAACAATGGCACTGGCATTTTTTAAAATGTCCAAGTTGCTTTCAGTCAAAACAGCTCAAACAAGCATTTTAGTCTGGGACTAGCTTAAAAGGATAGTTAACTGAAAATGAAAATTCTGTCATTAATTTCTCGCCCTCATGTCTTTGCAAACCCTTCATTCATCTTCGGAACACAAATGAAGATCTTTTTGATGAAATCCAAGAGCTCTCTGACCCCTCCATAGACAGCTATTTAATGCGTGTCAGACTCTTGCGCTGTTGACGTAGTGTAAATAGTGCAGTGTTTCCTAGTTCTATTGCATTATGACTCGTGCGCATGCGTAGTGAACAGTAGGGATGTAACGATACACCTATGCCACGGTTCGGTTCAGATCACGGTTTTGGAGCCTCCAAGTTCAGTTCTGTTTGCTGTAGAGGCAGGGTTCATGGCAGAGCACCAGCAATAATAACACTAGATTCACTTTTAACTTAAAGGGTAACTTCAGTGATTTAGCATTAAGCTTTGTATTTAAACTGGGTCATTTATGCAGTAGAAATGTGAAATTATTTTTGAATTTGGTGCCTTCTAGACTGAGAAAAGACAGAAAATTTATTTTTGTCTCATGTGGATGAAAGACAACAACTCCCAGAATGCACTTGTTTCGCTGCCCTAAGAGGCCACTGCGTACACCGTCGTTTTGATCTTCATAGTAATACAATCATTTCAACACTACAATTAAAAACTGAACGTGTCTTTTCAATAAAGTGTGAGTCAGCCGAAAAAAAGTCACATCACAGATGCAGCAGTGTCAGATTTCCTTCATCACGAAGAGCTGAGGTAACGTTAAGCGCCAGTCTGGCATGTTTTCAGATCGCATATGGAAGCTAAACTATCACAGGAATTCATTGAAAAGTTGAAACGCTCACTTTACTCTGCACCGCGCTGCGTTATGATGATTGTCCGTGCGGTCGTCTGTGTCTTACATTCTGAGAGAGATCTCTCCCCTATGGGCGGGTTGATAACATGCGGAACAGCTCCATCTAGTGGCTGTAGTTCTAGCCTCTGGCCAAAAAATCCTCCGATGACGCAAATATCGTCATTTTGCGTCATCGGAGGAATTTTTCCAGAAATAAAATGCATAATTCTCTCGTCTCAGCAGGGCCGGCTCTAGCTCTTTGGTTGCCCTAGGCGAGATTGAGTTTTGCCCCCCCCCCCCCCCCCTCCTTAATTGTTAAGCCCACCGGCAACTATAGTTGCCAGTGTATAGTTGTCATTTTCCTTCTGTAAGTATTTTTCTAGATATTATCCATGTTTTATATCTTAATGACACACAAGCAGACAACCAAATAAAGGATTTCAAGAAAAAAAAAAAGTATTAATTTCCTTCCTGTCACATGAGACTGCCCACTTCCTACCCCTACTTCCAGGGAGCACAACGAAGGCAAACCCTCCCAAAGAAAGGATATTTTCATGTTACTAATAAGTATTTTTTGTTGACATATATATATCAACATAATCATGAAGGTCTCTAGAATCATCCAAACATAACAAATCTTACAACAGATCTATAGTTTTTTAGTATACTTAGTCAAACATAATACATTTGATTATGAATACAGATTGATCTGTTGAAAGCAGTTATTTTGAGTTAGATGCTAAATGTTCTCCTCTTATTCATATTTGACATTGAAGGGGTGCATACAACATATTTGCCCACCGGCAACTATAGTTGCCACAGATTCAAATACGATTTTCAAGAAAAAATACAAAAACTTGGGGAAAATAAATGCAGGACATGCCATTCAGAAAAAAATTGGGCACAAATGGGTTAAGTATTTATAAAAACTATACAAACAAAAATGCTCCTATTGTTACTCCAAGACTTAAAAAGCTAATTATGACTTAAATGATACACTCTAATAAATTGCACATACAAAAATGTTACAAAGAACGTTGGAGGATATTTAACAAATTATGACTCAAACTATGGATGAACAAACAAAAAGGCTTTTATAGTCACTCCAACACTTAATCAAGAAAATTAAGACTTGAAGGATCAACTGCAATAAATTGGTCATACACAAATGCTAGAAAGAATGTTCAAGGATATTTACCAAATATTAACTCCATAAACAGTGCAAAAACACTCTTAAGCACCTGTAAAGACACTTAAGCAAATTATGACCCATAAACTGGATTAACTATACCCTCTACAAACAAAAGTGCTATTATGGATACACTGACTGTACTTACCACTACAAAATTAAAATATATAAGTTCTTGTAGCTCTATCCCTATCTTAAATAATAAAAGATGAACAGTTGTTTCTGGCATTTCTATTCACCTTCAAAATTGACGCAGCATTAAAATTTGGCTCGTCTGGATTTCCTTATTGTCAGTGAAATGCGTAGTAATATGTAAATAACTAGCTAACTAGTGATAGCTTAGTGACAGCAATAAATCGTCCAATGCCGTCCAATATTAGTTGATAATATCGATAATACGAAGTACATTTATTTCGTTTGACACCTTTATGGCTGAGATGAGAAGACTTACCTCTATACTGGGCTTTCTCTTTTTCCGTCCCTGTGCACTCGAGGGTTTAGACGCTTCATTTCTGAAGAACGCGCCAGTGCTGAGCTCTTGCCTGACATAACGCCTGAACGCCTGTGCTAGACAATATTCACTATCAACTCAATCTAATAATCAGGTTAAGTAATTAAACGTGCGGCTGAGGGGGCGCCCAATGATGATCATGTTTAATAAACAGTATGTTTTATTTCGCTTGTTTTAATTCTATGCTTAATGGGAAGTAAGTTTAAGGGGGCCACTAGAGGGCGCCTGGCTGCGCCCCCAACACATTTGTCGCCCTAGGCAACCGCCTAGCTCGCCTATAGCAAACGCCGGCCCTGCGTCTCAGGGGGATATGAGGGGGGAAAGTCCCATAATGTGAATATACTACCGGGTTTCTACTGATACAAAGCCTAATGCTAAATCACTGAAGTTACCATTTAATAATAATAATAACAACAACAACAACAACAATTTAACTTATTAAAGGGATAGTTCACCCTGAAATGAAAATAAAGCCATCTTTTATTCACCCTGCTGTTGTTCCAGTGCCCTATGTCCTTCTATCTTTTTTGGACCTCAAAAGCAGAAATTGTAAAAATAGTCCTGCACGCGCTGCTTCCTATAATGGCAGTGGATAGCGACCAGGATAAAACATTACAAAAAATATACAAAAGTATCACGTATACCGTGAGACGCGTGCCATATATGGAAAGTGTTCAGGAGACATACTATAAGGTTTTGCTAGAAAGAAACCGTATTAAAGAATTATTTTAACCGTATTTTTTAAATTTCTGCTTTTGAGGTCCGATAAAGATAGAAGGACATAGGGCATTAGAGCAACAGCTGGCTGAGTAAAAGATGGCTTATTTTCATTTCAGGGTGAACTATCCCTTTAACTTTATCTTTATTAACTTTATACATTGGCTTCACGTTTTCTTTAGAGTTGTTAGCATACCCGAGTAACTAAAATGAAATAAGTGCCTCTACTGTAGGCTAGTAATTTGACTAGATTCAATCAAATGTCAAGGAAGAAAAAAATAATTTTGTGGCATGAGGTTTGAATATCGTTACATCTCTAGTAAACAGCGTCGGCCAGTGGGAAGGGCGTTCTGGAAGCGCTGCACTGTTTACACTACGTCAAAAGCGTAAGGCCGTGTGTCCACTAAAGCGGTTTTCACACGGCTGGCTGGCGTATTCAATTGTTTTCAATGGGAGCGCTGCGTTTTTAGAACGTCATGAGCGCAACGAGGCGCTGAGCGAGTATTTCACGCTCAAGCGCGGAGCGCTCAGCGTTTTTTACTGGTCGCCGAGAGTTGAAGAAAGTAAAAAAAAAAGAGCTCACCACTGTCACTTTTCACCCAGCCG
Organism: Gobio gobio; assembly: GCF_949357685.1. NCBI lineage: Eukaryota > Metazoa > Chordata > Actinopteri > Cypriniformes > Gobionidae > Gobio > Gobio gobio. The sequence continues at coordinate 46,275,819 of NC_137109.1, forward strand.
TCCAATCACAGTGGAGGAGGGGGCGGGACAAATACAACACCGACCAACCGCCACATTCTGTGTGTACAACATCAACAGATGACAACAAGCAGTATAATAACGCAACAAAATAATTTAAAACAAGAGCCAGAGCAAAAACTTTACATTGTATCAGCATTTTTTATATAGAATCAATATAGAAACAAACTATCTGTGAAATGAGATACTAGTAACACTTCTGCAGATATTCCGTATCATAACAAGCAAAGAGTCTCAACTGAAAAAAAACGCTTCGCTGCCAAATAGCTCTCAAGCGCTACAGCAAGGCGTTTTCAGCAGAGCACCTAACGTTTTCAGTCGGCTATAAACCTTTTGGTGGACACGCAGCCTAAGAGTCTGACACAGGCTTATTGTTTTTTGTGCACAAAAAGTATTCTTGTCACTTCATAAAATTAAAGTTGAACCACTGGGGACACATGGACTATTTAATGTCTTTACTACCTTTCTGTGCCTTGAAAATGGTAATAAAATTGGGGTCAGCGAGCTCTCGGATTTCATCAAAAATATCTCCATTTGTGTTGCGAAGATGAATGAAGGTCTTGCGGGTTTGGAACGACATGAGGGTGAGTAATTAATGACAGGATTTTTATTTTTGGCTGAACTAACCCTTTAAGCCTTGTCTGTGAAACCGGGGGATAGAGCAATGCAATAATGTCTTGTCTAGTGTTTAGACGTGCACCACTTGTCACTGCTCACTTCTATTTTTTCCTTAAATAGCTTCAGTGCAGTCAGCTACTTCTTATTTGTAATTTGCAGAAACTGCATGTTTCCAGAAGGCTAGCCTGATTGTAGTTTATTTACTCCAGATTAAACTGTAGCTTCTGCTCTCTGTCCACTTCCTCTGTCTCTCTTTATTCTCTCTGGCTCTTGTTCTTTGTCTCATGGGAGCTCCAGAACGGTTGTCCGTTGGTCAATGCACTAATGTCACCCCTCTCTCTCTTTCTCATGCTCCCACTGCTCGTGTTTTCTCACACAATTCTATTCCTTTTTTTTTCTCTTTCTGTTTTTCCTCATCAGAGGACACTAGAGCGAAGGTCAGTGTTGTAATCTCAGTGTGATGTCTGTTTGAAACTCATAGCATGTTTTTTTCAGAAATGTCTTATTCTCCAGAGACATTGGTACAAGGAGATATGGAGGTGACCAAGTTTGATGTGTGTTTGTTGGTTGTAAAATATCACCCTTGTTGACTGATTGGTGTTATATTAATTCATGCATTTAGCAACTGAAGAAGAAAAAAAAGGCTTGTCTAAGCCCTGTTTTATTGCTTTTGTAGAATTAGACATTCTTATAGTGCTGATAAGATACTGTGTGTTGAGACATGTGATACAAACATGTGTCAATACAGAGATCAATAATGATGTCTCTATGCTGGTGGGACACAAGACTGATTCAAATGACTTGATGAAATGTGCTGTTTTGACTCATTTGCTTATGGCAAAGTTTCCCGTCTTTAATATGTTTTACATGATTCTAAATCTGGATAGTGAGCACAAAATATTTTGGATATGTGGTTTGCATGAATGTCTAATTCACATGAATAATTCTTTGGATTCACTTCAGTAAAATTTGGTCTTAAAAATTGCATGGTTTGTACATCATCTGGTCAAACTGCAAGATGCGTGAAAAGAATGTTTTGCATTTCCAATCCATGAATAAGTCTCATCATGTTTGTCACAGTTCCTATAACATGGGTTTGTGGCATCCTGCATGAAAATGAGTGACATGACATTTCTCTTGGCTCACAGTCTAATCTTTCTGCGGACTGTCTTTCTCTCAGGTGTGTTTGCAGAAGCAGAGTTTGGAGAGAGATCTAGAGGATGTGAGAGGAAAACTGAAGAACACCGAGTCCGACCTGAGAGAGAGTCAAAAGAAAGAGACACAGACTGAGGCCAAACTCATGGTACAACAACATGCATAATCACACTGACCTTAGAGACTCGAACTGTGGCCCGAGTGTTCAAAAGTTTGGAGTCAGCAAGAATATATTTATTTTTAAAGAAATTAACATTTTTATATTTAGCAGGGATGCATTACATTGATCAAAAGTGACAGTAAAGACAGTCTAATGTTACAAAAGTTTTTTTCTTTAAATTGTAATGTTTGCCCAATATTGCTGTTTTTATTGTATTTCTTATGAAATGATGCCTTGGTGAGGGACTTAAAAAAACATATTTAAAAGAAAATCTTACTGACCTCAAACATTTGAACGGTGGTTTATCTAAATGATGGCCTTCATTTTTATTTATGTTGCTCTGAAATATCAAGACATTTAGTCTCTTTTATTAATAATTTTTCTTTCTGGGGAGGTCATTAAAAGGAGATTTTTGGATTTGGTTAGTCCAATGAAAGCTGCGAATGAGTCCAGGCCTTCTGCCGTCAGTCCGAAGGTCTGGACTCATTCGCAGCTTTCATTGGTTAAGGACTGCTTAAGAGGACATTTGACTGACTTGTGACCATGGACGTAGTGTCCGTGAGGTCACCCATAGGATTCTGAAGAGCAGTTTTGAAGCGTAAAGTAGGGATGAGCCATCTTGTCAGCGCATCATCGCACGTCACTCCAGGATAATAGAAAATGGGCAAAGAGGCGGGACATGGGCGGAACTGAGGTGGCGTGATAACTGACAGACAGCAGACAAACCGCTATCCACCTGTCACTCAAAGTGGCCACGCCCTTAATTATGCAGAACTTTAAGGCTTTATATAATGTAAATGAATGAGTTATAAAAAAATTCACCCCCCTCACAGTTGTCATGAAGGGCAAAATTAGCCGTATAGACCAAAACCACAATTTGTACCAGACTGTAAACATGTTTTTATCTGCTGTAAAGTTGGGCATTTAAACATGAGGCTCAATGAGATTCTGCTCCTTCTGGAGTCTGTCTCTAGCGGCCAGTCGATGAATTGCAGTTTAAAGGATTAGTTCACTTTTAAATACACTTTTGCTGATAATTTACTCACCCCCATCTCATCCAAGATGTCCATTTCTTTCTTTCTGCAGTCAAAAATAAATTAAGGTTTTTGATGAAAACAGTCCAGGATATTTCTCCATATAATGGACTTCAATGGGCTCCAAAAGGTTCAAGGTCCAAATGACAGTTTCAGTGCAGCTTCAAAGGGCTTTAAACGATACCAGACGATGAATAAGGGCCTTATCTAGCGGAACGATCAATTTCTGCGAGAAACCGAGCAGTATTTATGCTATTATTTTACCTCTTATCAGACGATAGTGATCGTCTCTGAGCTCCGCCATAACTTCCGCTAAGTGAGGTCAAAATACGAGTGTGGTCATAGATGTATACGTAGATGATGAGGCATCTATGATCGATATATTTATGACCACGCTCGTATTTTGACCTCACTTAGCGGAAGTTATGGCGGAGCTCAGAGATGATCAGTTCGGCAAAGAAGTCCGTCACGGCATTTGTTTCCAGGCGGACCGTTAAAGAACGCAGCACAGTTGTCTCGTGGACATCCTGTAGAATTCAACCAATCAGATGACGACTTTGAAACTTCTGAAGTGTTTCGAGAAAAGTGTGCCATATGCATCAGACGTTCAGCCAACGTCCGTGAGTGTGACGTCTGAGGCTGAGACTAGGATTTGGTTAACTTCTAGCTAGGGATATATTTATCAGCATTTAGGTGTGCACAGGTCAGAAATCAGGATGAAAACTAAATTTATTTTTAAAAAATTCAGATCAAATGTATAGAATAACTTTCTTTGAACAATGGGATAGAGATGCAATGATGTTCAACCAATTAGACACATTTCTCAAGTTTTTCTTTTACGTTCCTCACAATATAATAAAATGTGTTCGCTTACTTCAACAAGAGTGTTGTTATTGAACATCATTGTCAAAGTCCAATCCGAGTTGCCTGTCACAGTGTCTGGTAGATAAGGCGGAGCCTTCAGTTATGACTGGGTGGGAGATTTATTACCTGCTGCCAGCCAAATACAGATTTATTTATTTTTTGGTTGCTAATTTCTCATCCTGTCATAAAACAGAAAGAGATACAAACTCAACAAAAGCACACAACAGTTACCTAGCTATTTAAATGGAGTCTTGATTTTGACAACTAAATTAAGCTTATTATAATTATTGTAGACTGTAACTCTTACCCTAATATACAGGTTTTGGTATTTTTACAAATGCATAAACTGTTTCTTTATTTCCTTTTTGATAATGTCCCCAAAAGTACACTACCGTTCACAAGTTTGGGGTTGGTGTGATTTTAAAAATATATTTTTTAATGCTTTTGAAAGAAGTCTCATATGTTCACCAAAGCTGAATTTATTTGAAAAATAAAAAAACAGCAGTTAAAAACAGCAATATTAAATTTTGTAATTTATTTCTGTAATTCTAATTCTATTTATGTAAAAAAAAAAAAAAAATCAATGTTGAAAATCGCTTTGCTGCTTAATATTTTTGATTAAACGCATACTAAAATTGTTCAGTATTTTTTTTTATATATATAAAACTCTTGTAACAAAGTAAAAGTTTATACTGTTAGTTGATGAATGTATTTTCTTTATAAAAAATAATTTCTTTAAAAAAAAAAATCTTACTGACCCCATACTATTGAACAGAGAGGCCCAGACACACAGGCGAAGCTCCCAGAGCAACAATACTGTTACTGACTCAGCTGAATATAGTCTCAGATATAGCACCATTATCTCCTTACGACTTCTGTTTCACGCTGGGGCTTGGGTTTAAGAGCTTTATTTTTAGACGCTATGACTTACAGTAGACTTGCAATGTAAGAGTCTTGTATTATAATCACCAAATGATGTTTGAGTGCAGAGTAATGTTATATGCAGATCAGGATTGCAGTTGGATAACCTCTTTGTCTGCTTGAATACGTTCATTTTGTGTATTTAGGTGTGTCTTTGTCTAACATGCCTCACCCGGAACGCCTATGAGGATTCTGGTTGCTTTTCAACATTAAACAATACACTTGTATAATGTAGTTTTATGGCTGTTCATGGATGAAACGTGTCTTTAATCATTCATCTCATTTGACAAGCCTGTTGTTGACATGAACAAAGCTGTATCTTGTCCTGTAGGAGGCGCTGAGAGAGAACGAGAGTCATACTGTGTCTCTAGGGCAGATGAAGAAGCAGGAGAAAGCTCTACAGGAGCAAGTGAAGAGGTTGACTGAAGACCTTGCTGAGGCCCTCAAGCTTATTAAAGAGCTGCAGGGTGAGTCTCGTCCACACAGAGAACTGTGTTTGTGTGTGTTGGCCCCGCCCTGTTACACACATCCTATGTGTTTGCCTCCCCCTTCTGGCCAAACTTTGACAGTGCGCCTTCTAAAATCTTTTACTCAAGTCTGTGATTGGTTAGACAAGCCAGTCAAAGCAGCCTTTTAATGTTTTTTAAAACAATTATAGACATTCAACATTATAGTGTAATTGAAAGCTATCAATTTCAACATTTTATTAGGATACAAAAAAAAACACTTTTAATTTAAGTGAACTTAAAGGGTTAGTTCACCCAAAAATGAAAATTCTGTCATTAATGACTTCCCCTCATGTCGTTCGACACCCGTAAGACCTCCGTTCATCTTCGGAACAGAAATGAAGATATTTTAGTTGTAATCTGATGGCTCTGAAAGGCCTCCATTGGCACAATGGCACGGTTCACTCTCAAGACCCTTAAAAGGCACTAAAGACGTCGTTACAAAGTCCATCTCACTACAGTGGTTCTACAATAACTTTATGAAGCGAAGAAAATAGTTTTTGTGCGCAAAAAAACCCTAAATAACGACTTATATAGTGATGACGATTTCAAAACACGGCCTCATGAAGCTTCGAAGCGTTATGAATCAGTGAGTCGATTCAGCAGTTTGGATCGCCAAATTTCAGCAGTTTGGCGGTTTGACACGCGATCCGAATCATGATTCGACTCACTGATTCATAACGCTTCGAAGCTTCATGAGGCCGTGTTTTGAAATCGTCATCACTATGTAAGTCGTTATTTAGGGGTTTTTTGCGCACAAAAACTATTCTCGTCACTCCATAAAGTTATTGTAGAACCACTGTAGTGAGATGGACTTTGTAACGACGTCTTTAGTGCCTTTTATGGGTCTTGAGAGTGTAAAGTGCATTGTGCCAATGGAGGCCTTTCTGAGCCATCAGATTACAACTAAAATATCTTCATTTGTGTTCCGAAGATGAACGGAGGTCTTACGGGTGTCGAACGACATGAGGGTAAGTAATTAATGACAGAATTTTCATTTTTGGGTGAACTAACCCTTTAAAACAATCTTCACATTAACCCATTATAATAAATGTAATTTACCTGTGGCCTTTCTACCTGTTAGACATATACAGAAATTGAATAAAGTTATCAAACACCTTTCTTAACTGCATAAATTATAAATTAAATATAGATTATTCCTTATTAAAGCTACACTTTTCTCTGTTACCTTTTTGTTTTTTGATTAACATTAATGACCGACATCACAGCAACTGGTTTATTAGGCAGTCACTTTAACCCTTTCATGCATGGTGTCCACATTTGTGGACAGTTAATTTAACTTCATTTATCATGGTAATTTTCTCCAAACCACTTGAGGGTAGGTAGTGTCAGTAGATTGACAGCAATATTGTAACAGTGGCCACTGTCTTGTTTTTATTTTATTTTATTAAATGCACAATAACAACAATTTTCATCATTGTCATACCACAATAAAGGAATGATACACCAAGGTCCTTCAGTCATGATTAAGCTCCAAGTCCTTAAACACAGCCATTGTTCTCGTAGCTTTTACGTTTTTAGAAAACTCAATGGATTCAAAATACATTTGTGGCTACTGTCTTTTTTTTGTTTGTTATTTTTTATTTTTTTATTGACATTAGCCATGATTTTCCTGGTGGTTTTTTTATTTATTTTATATTGGATTTATCACAGATATAATCACTTGTAAACAACCCTTTTGACAACATCATAAATCATACAAAAAACAAAATAAAAAGATCAATGCAAAACAAAATGGATAAAGGGCCAGGGGTAATATAAATTACATTATATAAAGGTGTCTCGAGGCACTTATTAGCAATCAGACAAAATGTCACAGAGCACATGTACATTATAAGAAATACTGAATATTATATGATGTACACAATGTCATGGATTTTAAGGCTTTAACATTGCTGGAGGTAGATATTGTTTCTAAGTAGTACTTCAAATCTTTACAAAATATATTAAATAGGGGCATTACAGACAAAAATGTGCACATGTCAAAAAAATCTAGCTAGTAAGAGGCTACTTTCTTGTATTCCAAATATTCTTTGCTTGATTAAATCATTAATCCAAGATGGCTGACAGCGATAGCCATGTGCCAAATGCCCCAGGCATATCTATGAAAAACCTCCTTTTATACAATTGAGCTAAAAAAAAATTATTAGTATGTACAGTAAAGTATGATGAATATGTTAGTATTTTATAAACTAAAATTTAGAGTAAAATGTCGTTTTTATACACCAAAAACTAACTGTCACGTATGTGGATGTCATGCGACAGTGGAGTCAGATTGCATAAAGTCTGATTTCTGTAACCTGCTAGTATATCTCTTCTATTTTTGCAAATATGTTTTGAATTGTCTTATATTGTAATAAAACAGACATTTAACAAATGTATCAACATTAATAACATTCAAAATTACATATTACGACATTAAATGGCAACTTTACACTTACATATCGAGACAAATTAGCATTTTGCCTTCCAAACCGGGACCGCACAGGTCAAGCACTCTGTCCAGAATAATATAGAATATCCCAGAGGACAGAGGAAGTGAGCGTGACAGCACTGATGAGGAGTGTGTGCCGGCAAAGCCCAGCCCATATTGCTATTAGGTTTCAACTTGTATGTAACTACCGTTATAGTTCCTACAATATGTGTTCTATCGTTGTTATATTGTAATATTAATGTTTTTAATAACTGAGCTGATATACATAGCATGACATAATTAAAACACAATGTTCCATATTGTCATCTGTGGCTTTTTGTCCCATTTTACGCCTTTATTGCATGGTGTCCACCAGTGATGCGCGGGTTGATCCAAAATGAGCGGGTGCCCGCGGCCACCCGCGGTTACCCGCGGTTACGAGTCATCCAAAAATATTTTTAATGATATTCGGGTCACGGTCGGTCGGATCGTCAATAAATCCTTATTTACCTTTTGAATGTTGAGCGTTATTAACTTTTGAATAAATGCTGACGCGGGACAAAATGCCCGATTTCCCAAAACGTTGAACTGAGCAATGCCATTGTACCATTTTAATAGGCTACTTTTAAACGCATTTAAAGTCAGTTTTATGTATTTTCTGAGAGGGGGCGGGATTTTTGTTGGGAAAGTCGGGGGAGAGACGCACACTTCGATTAGACTGGATAAACACATGCAGCATCTTAATTGTTAAGAAAATTAAACGAAATAAATGAATAAATCAAGCCTGTATTACATAACACTAGGCTATATCATACAGCATTCAGAAAAATAACAGTTTGCGCTCCTAAGGGCTTTCACACTTTTCCAAATGTTTTCCAAATGTGGGCTGATGAATTCTTCAAGCCGGGTCGAAACATAAACATCGCGTTCATCAATAATATGCATCTGGAGCTGAAATGGAAAATGATGGGCCGCCTCAAGAACTTCCTGCTCTCGCTGCTGCACCTCTGAGCGCACCACGCCAGGGCCTGAAACATTTTCTCAATGGCCCAATGAGCTACGATGAGCATTTACTACTTTTAAAAAATGCGGGTCAGGAAGCGGGTCGGGTACAATATTTTCTTCTTTTTTTTTGCGGTCCGAGTTGCGGGCGGGTTAGTTGAAAACGTCGGTCGGGTGCGGGTTGTTTATACATTGACCCGCGCATCACTGGTGTCCACATACGTGGACAGTTAAATCATTTTTAAAGAAAACTGAATTTTGTCAAAAATGAAAATGGATTTCAATTTTAGCATTATATTAAAGTAATAAAAAGAATCTTTAAAGAAACACTCCACCGTTTTTAGAAATAGGGCTTATTCAACTTCTTTCCTACATTTAGATATGTGGGCAAATGCATTTTTGTCTCAGTGCATGCATTGTTTTAGTTTAGCAGGGTCGCCGCTAGCTTAGCTTAGCATAATGAATGGAATCCTATGTTGCCAGCTAGCATGTCCCGAGTAAAAGTGATCCAAAGAAAAAAAAAAGCCCACCTAATTACTACTTTGTTCCAAACCTGTATGAGTTTCTTTGTTCTGCTGAACACTAAAGAAGATATTTTGAAGAATGTTTGTAACAAAGCAGATAGAGCAACCATTGACTACCATAGTATTTTTTTCCTTACTGTGGGATTTTTGTCTAATAATTGCCAAACAATTTACCTGTATTTATTTAATTTCCTTCATTCTTCTCTCCTTTAGCTCAGCTGGCCGCACCTCCTCCAGCTGTGGCCGCTCCTCACTTCAGCTCTTCTGGAGACTCCTTCTCTCCCTCCGTTTCCCTCCATCATGACCGGTCTCCTCCTCACAACCACTCCTCTCAGAGAAAGAGGGCCCCTAAAACAGGACGAACAAGGGAAGAGGATCAAATGAAGTACCCCTCTGGCAGAGAGCCAGGAGAGGGCATCGACTCGGAGCACATCAGAAAGTTTGAGTCTGAGGAGTCGCCGAAATTTAAAGGAAAAGGTCAAACATATCCAAGCGGCTCTCTGAGGCTGAGTGAAACAGATGTAGACACATCAGTGACAGAACAAGACACGGGTATTGAAGATGTGGACACAGACTCGTTTACATCTGACTCAACCAGTGGTATGATTCCTAAAAGTGAATCGGACATCTCTTGCAGCCTACAGGAAGACATTGCATATGACACATCTGGTAAGACAGAAAAACGTGACTCGATGCCTCTAAAAGATCTGAAGAAGGAGAATGCAGAGCTTCGCGATGAACTTAGAGATGTGAAATACGAGCTTCAGACGCGACTCGAAGACCTTGAAACCCAGAGGAAAGCAGAAACGGAGGCCAGGACCAAATTGAAACAGTTGAGCCGCAAACACTCAACCCAGACAGAGCAGCAACGCGCCAAAGGTCTTGAGCTCAAAGACCGTGTGGCGAAACTAGAAACCCAGCTGGAACAAGAGAAGAAAGAGAGCATGAAACTGAGAGAAACACTTGAAGCACTAGAAAGAGAAGCTGAGATGAGACTGGAAGAGAAAGAGAGAGACCAGGAAGAAGGAACCCAGTTGAAGAACGCCTTGGCTGAGATGAAGCGAAAGGAGACGGCCATGGAGGAAGAAATAATGCAAATGAAAAAGGACCTGGAAGACCTTCAGCTCAAGCTTGCACAGGAACGAGAGGAAAGAGAGAGGGAGAGAGAAGAGGAAAGGAAGCAGATCAGAAGAGAGGAAGTAGAAGCACTAAAGATCGCACAGCTTCAAGAAGAGCTGGACAATCTTCAAAAGTCTAGGAGTTTAGAAGAGAAGATATCAAAAGACAATCTTCCTGTCACATATTTACAACTAGAAAACCGCTCAAACGACGATAAGAATGCTGCTGTTACAGAAAACAAAGACTTGGTTCCTTCTCCGGACTTTCAAGAGTCCATCTGTGATTCTGTGAACCTTCACAATACAAAAGTCTGCAAAGAAACCAGAACAATTATGGATCTTGGAGCGCAAACTAAACCAACAGAGGACAAGACATCAGCTGCAGAGACGGACAAGACTCGAGCATTGAGCACAGATGCTTCAGATTTGGATGGCACTACTATTTTAGTTTTGGAGGTGGAGCGCTTGAGGGCGGAGCGAGACCGGGAGTCTGAGAAGGCGAAACTAGCTCAAGGAAAGCTGGAGGTCCTACAGAAGCAAGTGACCACTCAGACTAAGCACCTTACCCAAGCTTTTGAAAGTCAGAGCAAGCACATTGAGAACCTGCTGGGAGAGTTGCATGATAAAGAATGCGCCCTTCAGAAGCAGGGCGTGGAACTGCAAAAATGTCTAGAGAAAATCAGTTTTCTTGAAGAAAAACACACTAGGACGGACTTTGCCCCCAATGACATCTCTACGCCTCCTGAAGTGTCTACAGAGATCTCAAGAGAGCTAAGCTGCGATTCTGTCTTCAGCAACACGAGTGTAAGTAACCATGAAATGTTTAGTGACGATACGCAACCAATTTTGAATGAGGTCTCACAGCCTACTGTACAACTGCCTGTTGAACGCTCAGTTAGTCAAAACATGGATCAAACCAACACTAATGAAATATCTGATAAGCTACAAGTGCCTGAAGCTTCCAAGCCACATGAATTATGTCTCGCTTCAGACGCACATTGTGGAAATGCTCCAAGTTCAGATTCAGAAGCAGCAAGACTCCCTGTGGTAATTGAAGAGAACGCAAGTTCTCTCTTGCCCGATGAACAGTTGGATGCTCTGAACTTCCAACCTTACATTCAAGAACCTTCCACAGATGATATCAAGGCGCTAGAACAAGCAACAAAGGAATTACGAGATGCTAAACTTGAGCTGAATGTGTTAAAGGCTCAGAATTCAGAGCTTGCTCTACAGGGAAGCGTGATAAAGGAAGAGCTTCTGACTGTTGTACAAGAGAACGAGGAGTTGAAATTGAAACTGCACTTGGACAAAGACGCTTGTGCGAAACAAGATGGCTTACTTTTAGTGAACACTGATAACAAAGAAGTGTCAAGTACAAACAAAGGATTGAAAAACAACGACTCATTAGGAAAGGAGAAATCAGAGCTTGCTCTACAGGGAAGCGTGATAAAGGAAGAGCTTCTGACGGCTGAACAAGAGAATGAGGAGTTGAAATTGAAACTGCACTTGGGCAAAGACGCTTGTGCGAAACAAGATGGCTTACTTTTAGTGAACACTGAAAACAAAGAATTGTCAAGTACAAACAAAGGATTGAAAAACGACTCGTTAGGACAGGAGAATTCAGAGCTTGCTCTACAGGGAAGCGTGATAAAGGAAGAGCTTCTGACGGTTGAACAAGAGAATGAGGAGTTGAAACTGAAACTGCGCTTGGGCAAAGACGCTTGTACGAAACAAGATGGCTTACTTTTAGTGAACACTGAAAACAAAGAATTGTCAAGTACAAACAAAGGATTGAAAAACGACTCGTTAGGACAGGAGAATTCAGAGCTTGCTCTACAGGGAAGCGTGATTAAGGAAGAGCTTCTGACGGTTGAACAAGAGAATGAGGAGTTGAAATTGAAACTGCACTTGGGCAAAGACGCTTGTACGAAACAAGATGGCTTACTTTTAGTGAACACTGAAAACAAAGAATTGTCAAGTACAAACAAAGGATTGAAAAACAACGACTCCGTAGGACAGGAGAATTCAGAGCTTGCTCTACAGGGAAGCGTGATAAAGGAAGAGCTTCTGACGGTTGAACACGAGAATGAGGAGTTGAAATTGAAACTGCACTTGGGCAAAGACGCTTGTGCGAAACAAGATGGCTTACTTTTAGTGAACACTGAAAACAAAGAATTGTCAAGTACAAGCAAGGGATTGAAAAACAACAACTCATTAGGAAAGGAGAATTCAGAGCTTGCTCTACAGGGAAGCGTGATAAAGGAAGAGCTTCTGACGGTTGAACACGAGAATGAGGAGTTGAAATTGAAACTGCACTTGGGCAAAGACGCTTGTGCGAAACAAGATGGCTTACTTTTAGTGAACACTGAAAACAAAGAATTGTCAAGTACAAACAAAGGATTGAAAAACAACGACTCATTAGGAAAGGAGGAGTTGGTTGTTCTTCATGAAAACTCTAAAGCAGAGGTTCAGTCTCTTCAGGAGCAGGTACGTTTTAGTAAAATGGAAAAAAAAATTTTTTACTTGGCATGAAATGGAAATTCGCCATATCAATTTTCTAAATGTCTCTTAAGCTACGTTCAGACTGTCAGTCCAATTCCAATTTTTGTGCATATCCGATTGAAAACCGATCAGATTTAGCAAGTGTGAATTGCTAAAAAATCACATGAAATGTGTTTTTATTTTAGTTTTTTTACAAATCCGTTTCAAGCTACATTCATATGTAGTTTGAAATCCTATTCAAATCCCATTTTTGGAAATCCGTTTCAGTCCGACCACTCTGATCTAGGGTGGCCATACGTCTGGATTTTGGCCAGACAGTCCAGATTTTCAGCTCCCTGTCCGGCGTCCAGCGCAGCTTCAAGCCGGACACTCATTTGTCCTTTTTGGAGTTGCGCTGAATCGGCCTATAAAACCCCGCTCTAGAATCTTTATTGGGACGCAGCATCATAGCGTCTAATGCCGTAAGATCTCTGGTCAAACAAATGATTGGCTGAAAGCGGCGTCAAATAAATATCTGATTTATCATTGGTAAAAAATGTAAACAAGCCTCCACAACGTGCTGGCTACGTCATATCATAACGTTAACATGCCTAAACGTCAGACCTCATTTAATCCGGAATGGACAAAAGAGCATGAATTTATATCAAAAAGCATGCAGTGTCGCTGTGAAATGGACGTTAGTAGTCAAGGGAAAGCCGCCATTGACCGACACGCGGAAAAACATAAGTTACCGACGAGCCCCAGGTATGTCTTCCTTTAGGTCATTTTTTCGAGAAGCTAAATCACCTCAGGATGACACAATCTCCGCTGCAAAGCTTTGTAAAGTCTATCATCACCAGTCATACAGAAATACATAACCAAATAATCTGGCACAGTGCCAGAAAACATTACATTTCTGGACTTCTGTAAAGAACAGAAATAAATAAATAAACAAATAATGAATACGAAAAATAAATAAATAAACATTTCAGTTCTGGAAGAGCTGCCTGAGCTGCTGCAGAGGGTGAACTTCTTTGTTAAGGAACTGAAATGTGTATTTATTTATTTTTCGCATTCATTATTTGTTTATTTATGGATTTCTGTTACAGAAGTCCAGAAATGTTATGTTTTCTGGCACTGTGCACTTTGCAAGACAGGTTCATCTCAGTGGTCAGTTTTTGAAACCGACATCACAATGTCTTGAATAAATACAAATGCTGTAACAAACCCTTTTTTGCCTCTTACACATGGATCTACATCAAGAAGATATATCGTAGATCAAATTGTCTGGCAATGAATAGAGTAGGCAATTGCATAATCACTGTATCACGATACCATCGATATGATGGACAAAATTGTATTGTGCGAGTCCTGTGCAATTATTCTTGCCCCACTAAATTCCGCTAAGTGTCCTCCTTTTTAGTGTTATGGAAATGGCCACCCTACTCTGATCAGAGTTTGCGTTGTTTATGTGACTTTCTCACGACAGGTAAAATGTTATAGGAAACATGCTGAAAGACGCTACAGAAACAAGGTTGTGTTGTCACCGGTCGAGCAGAAAATGACAATATAACGAAGACAAGTTTTGAAACCGGCGGAAACAACAGCACGGAATAAAGCCGCAGTAGTCCAGCGTGCGGCAGTTGCACAATGTCATGTTATAAGTAAGGCAACATTTGTATTGCAAACCCCTCTATGTTGCGGTTGTTGTTGTTGCTGTTTTTGGCTTATGCCTACCAACACAACGTCATTGCCATAGAAACCAATGCAGATATTCCCGGAAAACGAAAGAGCTGTATGGACACCCAAATCGGATCTGAACCATTGAGATACACAGTGTGGACATCAATAATTTTAGATCGGATTCACAAAAAATCGGATTTGGACTGAAAGTATGAACATTGTCTCCATGTTCACAATAAGATCATCAAGGCAGAGCGACACATGTCATAATCTGAAAACCACGCCCACCAGGGGCGAAAACAATCCAACGTTCTCCATTGACTTTGCATTGCGTGAAGCAGCATCCTTGTCTTTTCTGACTTATAAAAAAAACCAGAACAATGTCTAAAAGCTGCTATGTGACAAAGTGTACAGCAAACAAGCTAAACAAGACCCAGAACCAAACACCCAGACGTTTTTATAAGCTGTTGACTTAACGAGCGTTTAAGGACACAAAAGTGGAACGAGGCAAATGAGACAGAGCGCCACATGTTATATTACACTGAGAACTACAGCCACTAGAGGGGAACGTAATCACAGACAGTGACAAAATGTTTACTGCACACATAGGCATACTGAGTGTCAGGATCCCAAAATGTACCCATTCTTCCTGCTGATGCTTGACGTCTTATTGCCTGTATCCACTTTTGTGTCCTTAAACACTCGTTTTCTTGGGGGCGGCAGCTTATAGAAACTTCTGGGTTTTTGGTTCTGGCTCTTGTTTAGCTTGTTTGCTGTACACTTTGTCACATATCAGCTTTTAGACATTGTTCTGTTCTTTGTTAAGTCAGAAAAGATAAGGCGGCGCTTCACACAATACAAAGTCAATGTAGAACGTTGGATTGTCCCCAGGTGTGGGCGTGGCCTAAATGCACTCTGTCTCTATGCACAACTTTGACCTCATAATCTTTAATCAAAATGTTTTAACTCGATCTTCTGGTGAAATGACTTTTTCTCTAGTGACGTGTTTCTCTTCCAAAAATGTTGTCCTTTTAAACCACAACCCCTTCTTACAATTGACTGCAAGTATGCATTTCAGGTCGGCCTCCACTGTCCTTTGACCTTCAGGGTGTGTTCACAATTGGCATGTTTGGTTTGAATTAAACGAACCCTGGTGTGATTGCTCTGTTAGTGCGGTTTATTTGATTAGGCGTGAACGCTGCCATCTGAACCCTAGTGTGCATCAAACAAGCGTACAGAGACCGCTTCCGATCTTGATCCGCTTCCAAACGAACTGATGCAGTTTGGATGAAATAAGAACACAACACGGACCAAAGACCATTTTATAAGCATATTTACACATTTTATAAGCTCTTCAGGAGTTCTCAGCTGGTCAAAATAACATCATATACAGGGAGTGCAGAATTATTAGGCACGTTGATTTTCTGATCATATTTTTTTTCCAGGCACATTTGACCAATTCCAAACCACAGTAATCCTAATAACTACTATTGATTTAGTATTTAATAATGTATAAGTGATATATAATTGTTCATGAAGGCTGGAAATGAAAATCACCTTATATTCAGGTGTGCAGAATTATTAGGCATGTTTTCTTTTACAGATAAATTGAGCCAAAAAAGAGATTTAACTCAGACTGAAAAGTCAAAAACTATTAAATGCCCATGAGAAGGATGCAATACTAATGCAATACTAGACATTACAGTTAAGGCGTGACCATTGGACAGTGAAATGCTCGTTGGGTCAGCAGGGTCAGACAAAAACATGTGGCGGAGAAAAGACACCTGTTAACTGCAAAAGAATTAAGAATTAAGGTGAAGAATTAAGGGTGAAACCATCAGGAACCCTTTAGTCTCCAGCGCCACCATTTTCCAGAGCTGCAACCTACCTGGAGTCTCCAGAAGTGCAAGGTGTCAGGATCTCAGAGACTTCAGTTAGGTAAAGAATCCTAAAAAATGACCCCCACTAAATAAGAATCATAAGCTGAAGTGTTGTAAAATACATGAAGCCTGCTTTTTTATAGGCTTTATAGGTTTTATAGGTTGAGAGTGACTCTTGAAGGACCAGCACCACATCCTCTAGTACCACTGTTTGAAGAATTAATCTTCCAGAATCTGGCAGTACGTTTTGGGAGTTAATTTTTAGTCCATCTCTGCAAAACGGACTTCAGGATGGACTAAAATGAACTCCCAAAACGTACTGCCAGATTCTGGAAGATGAATTCTTCAAACAGTGGTACTAGAGGATGTGGTGCTGGTCCTTCAAGAGTCACTCTCAACCTATCTGTCCAAAGCCTATAAAAAAACCTTCTTCATGTATTTTACAACACTTCAGCTTGTGATTCTTATTTAGTGGGGGTCATTTTTTAGGATTCTTTACCTAACTGAAGCCTCTGAGATCCTGACACCTTGCACTTCTGGAGACTCCAGGTAGGTTGCAGCTCTGGAAAATGGTGGCGCTGGAGACTAAAGGGTTCCTGATGGTTTCACCCTTAATTCTTCACCTTAATTCTTAATTCTTTTGCAGTTAACAGGTGTCTTTTCTTCACCACCTGTTTTTGTCAGATCCTGCTGACCCAACGAGCATTTCACTGTCCAATGGTCATGCCTTAACTGCAATGTCTAGTATTGCATTAGTATTGCATCCTTCTCATGGGCATTTAATACTTTTTGACTTTTCAGTCTGAGTTAAATCTCTTTTTTGGCTCAATTTATCTGTAAAAGAAAACATGCCTAATAATTCTGCACACCTGAATATAAGGTGATTTTAATTTCTAGCCTTCATGAACAATTATATATCACTTATACATTATTAAATACTAAATCAATAGTAGTTATTAGGATTACTGTGGTTTGGAATTGGTCAAATGTGCCTGGAAAAAAAATATGATCAGAAAATCAACGTGCCTAATAATTCTGCACTCCCTGTATAGGCTACACACATACAACGAGCACATTTAGCACGGCCAACAACGTTTGTCAATGTTTGGTAAGTTCCCTTGCGAAATATACATAAAAGCTGACCAATCAGGTTGTGAACATATCCCTATGCCTTTAGGTTTGGTATCTTTAGGTTTGCAGTGATAAAATGCCAATGTGAATGCTAAGCGGACCAGGACTACTTTTTTTTTTTCCCTTCTCGTACGGACCAAATGATCCAAGTGAACATAGTGTGAACACGCCCTCAATGTCACTTTCTCCTGACCAGATGCAAAACGATAAAGCGATAAATCCAAAACATTTTGTACTCCAGTATTTCTGCACTAATATCTAACCAGGGGGCCGGTTGCATAAACCGCTAAGACTAGTCTTACAAGTTAGACATACATTTTTTTTCTTTAAGACTGTTCATCATTTTTTTAAATCAGTTACATAAAAACATAGACTGGCCTAATTTGATACGAAAAGTAAGACTGAATGCCACTTGCCTAACTGCTAGTGGCTTATACTAGATCTTAAGACACTGTCTTAACATAATGGCTTAGTTTATGCAACTGGCCCCAGTAATTCTAACTAATAAATCTGCACTCATTTAAACAAAAAAAGGGTCAAGGTAGGCACATCTTAAGCATCTTAGCCAGGTGCAAGATCAAAAAATATATATTTAGAAAAGATAAAAAATGCCAACGTTTCGGTCAAAGACCTTCATGCTTGTCATTTAAACAAACCCTTATTAGTATTAAACTCCAAGGTTACCTAGATTAACTAATTGGTGAAACCGTTTCCTTTATTTGCATTTATTGACATGTATCTTATGTTCAATTTATTCTTTTTTTAATTCATATTAAAGATCCAGGCATTACAAGACCAAATCCAGGCCCTCTCTGAGCAGAACAGGACACAAGCTGAAGAACTAGAACTCTGGAAGCTCTCGACCATGGAAGAAATAATGGGCAACAACTCGCCGTCCATTGTGCTAAAAGAGTTCGAGCTGTTCCTCCCCTGCTGTCCCAGCAAGCTGCACACACAGTCCCGAAAGACAAGGTAACGTCCCTTGACTGGCATTTGTTGAAGATAAATATGTGATAAGCGACATGGTAATGTAAATTGTGTTTGTTCATAATAATTTAAAAGGCAGTGCGAGGTACTTAACGTGAATTATGGGTATGTTGGTCTTGAGATGAGGAAGGTAAACACAGGTTCAGTGAATGAGGGATGTTTATGTAGGACCCTTAATGCAAGACCCTTCAGTTTGTGCTCTGTCTGCTGTAGAACCATGATGCACCAGCGCACTGTCGGAGACGTGGCAAATCCGTCTGGATTAGACGACACAAACGACCAGACCAGCTTGGGGGGGCATGTGTCAACTGAAACCCAAATGACACATGATGTGAGAGAATCTCAAGGACCTACTGAGGTAAATAACGTTTCATAACGCATGGCATTATTTACATATGTGAAATACTTTTAAAGAGTAGTTTTCCCAGAATGAAAATTGTCATGGTTTACTTTCCCTCATGTTGCTCTAATTTTATTTTCTTCCATATAATGAATGTGATCATTTTATTTTGCTACATTGTTTCAACAAAAGTTTTTCGATAAAAATATATCAATATATATGACTGACCATTCAACTAAACTAAGTATGATAAGTTATTGACATGGCGCCTTTAGGCTATAACGTTTTTTCCATCTACATTTATTATTTATTAGCATATTAAGAGCATTTCATAATAAACTGTTCTAATTTGGTAAAAAATATTGAGAGATTGTCATTTCTGGCATGGATGGATATTTTGTATGCAATATATCAAAAGAAAGAAGTAGAAACCCGGTAGTATATTCGAATTATCATGCTTTCCCCCCCTCATGTCCCCCTGAGACAAGAGAATTATGCATTTGATTTCTGGAAAAAATCCTCAGATGATGCAAATATCGTCATTTTGCATCATTTTATCATTTTGTGTAATTTTTTAAATATCGTAATTTTCCCAAAAATCTGAGGCTTTTTTAGCCAGAGGCTATAGACTACAGCCAGTAGCAGGAGCTAGTTGCTCATGTTATCAACCCGCCCACAGGGGAGGGATCTCACACACAGAATGTAAATGTGCACGGCTGCTCGGATCGGGCATTAATAACGGAGCGGCGCAGAGCAAAGTGAGTGTTTCAACTTTTCAATGAATTCCTATGAAAGTTAAGCTTCCATAGTCATGATCTGAAAACACGTCAGACTGGACACGCGCTGAGAATGACAGCTGTGCTTACCTCAGCTCTGCTCAGCTCTTCACTCTCGTGATGAATGAAATCTGACTCCTGCTGCGTCTGTGACACTTTCGTTCGGCTCACTCACACTTTATTGAAAAGACACGTTCAGTTTTTAATTGTAGTGTCTGTTCTCTAACTGAACAAAATTATTTTATTACTATGAATATCAAAACGACGGTGGGGCGGTGTAATGGTGAGCAAGTGATAACCAGTAGCCGTGGCTTTGGGAGTGGCCTCGTAGAGCAGCGAAGCAAGTGCATTCTGGGAGTTGTTGTCTTTCATCAACATGAGACAAATTAATTTTCTGTCTTTTCTCAGTCTAGAAGGCACCAAATTCAAAAATAATTTCACATTTCTACTACATAAATGACCCAGTTTAAATACACATTCATCTTCCCAGCGCTGAAGTGCCCCTTTAAATGTGAGCAAGTTTAATTAAAAAAAGCCACTTTTTGAGCAAAAAGCTGAGAAATTCACATTTTTGTCAAAGACCACATCCAGATTGAATTCAGAGCAATGACCAAAACCTAGATGGAGTAGATAGAGTCCATCAACACCCCTAATGCTTGCACAGTTCGTTCTGGGTTGACATTTCATTCAGTGACATTAGACCGTTTTGATTTATATTTTGGTTAATGTTGATGATCGCATTATTTTACATATGCATCTGCTTGCATGTGATATCGCTCTTTTATGCTTCTTCGCCTGTTTTGATCAGGAGATTTAGTACTCTTTCAGAGGATGTCATAGCGCCCCCTACCACATAACAGTGGAAAGAGTTAGGGCTGTGCAATTAATCGAATTTCGATGTCGATTTCGCCTCCCAACGATCACCAAAATAGTACAATCGAGAAAAAACGATTATTTTGTCTTGCGTTCTGAATGAAACGCGCACGCGCTCATCCGCCCCTCCCGAACCCACAAATCTCTCTCAGGTCGTGACTCGTGTGCATATCATCCGCTGGAATTTAAAAACTCGGCGCGAGTAAAGATGGCAGAAGGAGGGCAGTTACAGCAGCGTTTGGTGAGCAAAAAAGGCAAAACCAACTCCGTTGTCTGGAAACAGTTTGGCTTCGAGGAATCAGACGACGAGCAGAAACATGCTACGTGCAAGATTTGCTACATGGTAGTGGCTGCAACGCAAGAGAACACCACGAATTTGTTTACCCACTTGAAAATTAAACACAGAGTGACCTATGACAATCTAATATAGAAACAAAAACTGACGAGAGCAGGGGAGCCGTGTAAACGTCCTTTTTTTCCTTCATATTTTTCAAATAATTCTCTCTTTAGTAAACTTTGTTCAATGCATGCGAGATTGCGAGTGCTGCCATATTTTCGAATATGACCAGTCGTTTTCACCGTCATCACCCGGGTTTAGTGCTTTAGGGTTTAGGTTTAGAATGAGAAGCCGCGCGCGCTGTGAGAAAATGTGTCTCTGTGCGTTCATCCGAGAGCGCGCACACGTCTCTCAGCGCGCAAATATTGAGTTCTCTTTCAAGTCTTGCTCTTGAACGGACAAACTCACACACAACGTATGTCAACATGTCCATCTTGATGAGTATCTTAGCAGACATAGTCTGTATATGCCTTAAGTGAACTTTATACAGTCGATAAAGAAGACGCGAGGTCTTAAAGGGGCAGTAGCCTTTACTGCTGTCTGTTTAATGTCAAACAACAAAAGACAAGGACATCACTCACCGCTCTTCATTGAATAGCTTTTGTAAGTTTAATAGGATTAATCTTTAATTTATGCACTCAAATATGCAATGTTATTTTACATTTGATACATTTCTGTACCTGAAAACTAATGTTAGACGTACATGAAAAGCATAGCCGAACCATATTGTTGATCTTATTTATTTGTGGTTATCATTTTTACGTGAATACTTTTATACTTTGATTCGAATATATGTTATATTATTTATTTTAATAGTTCAAAAAGTACAACAAATGTTACAATTTCAATTGAATTGTTGAAAGGTGTATTTTTAATAAATACAACACATTCCCAAAGTCATGTGAAATAATCGTGTTACATAATCGTGATTTCAATATTGACCAAAATAATCGTGATTATGATTTTTTCCATAATCGAGCAGCCCTAGAAAGAGTTAAAGGGTTAGTTCACCCAAAAATGAAAATTCTGTCATTAATTACTCACCCTCATGTCGTTCGACACCCGTAAGACCTTTGTTCATCTTCGGAACACAAATGAAGATATTTTAGTTGAAATCCGATGGCTCAGAAAGGCCTCCATTGGCAGCAACGGAATTTGCACTCTCAAGACCCATAAAAGGCACTAAAGACGTCATTACAAAGTCCATCTCACTACAGTGGTTCTACAATCATTTTATGAAGCGACAAGAATAGTTTTTGTGCGCAAAAAAAAATCGAAATAACTTTATTCAACAAGTTTTTGTCTTCCGCCTGCGCCTTTGACGTGAACTCACGAAGCACCACGATACGTGCGTGAGAATATGACGTAGAGCCGGCGTTCTGACACATGACCCGGAAGCGAGGAGCTTTGTTTACAAGCAGTGGAAGACACATGCTGTATCTAAGCTGTTGAATTCTACATTGATCGTGCTTTAGGTCTTGGCGTAGTGCTCAAAATGGGGCTAAAGTGCATTTCCTGGATGCCCAAACCATGAGAAACGAACAAGTGCACGTAAAAGTGCCTTATCAAAGCCGGGAAATGAAAGTCATATTCTCGCACATGCGTTGTGGTGCTTTGTGAGTTCACGTCAAAGGCCCAGGCAGAACACAAGAACTTGTTGAATAAAGCCTTTATTTAGATTTTCTTTTGCGCACAAACTATCCTTGTCGCTTCATAAAGTTATTGTAGAACCACTGTAGTGAGATGGACTTTGTAACGACGTCTTTAGTACCTTTTAAGGGTCTTGAGAGTGAACCGTGCCATTGTGCCAATGGAGGCCTTTCAGAGCCATCAGATTACAACTAAAATATCTTCATTTGTGTTCCGAAGATGAACGGAGGTCTTACGGGTGTCCAACGACATGAGGGTAAGTAATTAATGACAGAATTTTCATTTTTGTGTGAATTAACCCTTTAGGAGGACAACCCTGAACCCAAACAGTATTTGTATCTCAGTTACAAACTAATTTTTTCAGATGTATTTCTAAGAAAAAAATGTATTCAGTCTTGTATTCAGAACAATACGGTAATAGTCTGATAAAACCGCTGCTCTTAGTTTTTAATATTCATATCCAATTAGACTCAACTGATGAAATACAATCACAACATTTAGCCCACATTCTTCAGCCCTAGTACAAAGCACAACAAACCTGGACCTTAAAAAAATAAAAAAGCCTTTTAAATCGCAATTTGATCCACCCCCCCTTCCCCAATCATGCAACCCTTTATACCTTTGAAATATTTACGGACCTATTCCTTTAATTGTTTTCAGAACCTTATGACTGGGATTGAGGTGATGACCGAAGGACATGCTCAACGCGATTGTGAGAGCAGCTCTGTTAACCACAGCCACAAAAGTCCTCCTGTGTGTGTCTCAAATACAATGACTAGTAAAGTTGAAGACATGCTGTCACCTCTACTGACCAAACCAACCGATTACAGTAATTCAGAGTCTCCGCCGAATGCCTCATTGTCTCTCGAGGATCAGACCAAAGCGGCAGATCCCAGTGCGAACAGCCAGGAAGATGCCTTAATCAGTGTTTCCATCTCAGCCAAATATCAGACAGAGGTTATCAACTCAAATTCAATCACAGAGTCCTATGGGAATGCAGACTCACAGAATTCTGTGTTATGCACTGGACATAATGAGATTGAAACTATAGAAACGGTTGCTTTGGAAAAACATGGCCATTGTTATGGAGATGCAACAAATAAACTGGGTGAACACTATGCTACACTCAAGAATGAACCTGCTCGGGGTCAAAGGGCAGAGGTCAGCGAGCTCCTTGGAGTTTCTACCAGAACAGAGGTGAAGAGTGTGTCCACTCAGACAGAGCAGAGTCGAGAGCTGGATTTGAGGAACAAACATTCCCCCATTCATGCCTGCACCCAGACAGATGGAGAACAGCTGGAGATGGAACAAGGCGATAAAGAGCCTGGAGACCCGCCGTCCCTCTCTTTGGCCCCAGAGACTGTTACAAACCAACTGCTCTTATCCAGTGTGTTCCCAATGAGCGACCCAGCTCACCTTGCTGAGCGCATCCGGCAAAACCGCAACCGCATGTCTGCCGCTTACGACGAGACCGAATATGAACCGTACGGCCTGCCCGAGGTCGTCATGAAAGGTAAGAAGGGAAACAGCGTGAACATTCAAAATGTCTCTCTTTGTTTTCCAATGAAGAAAGTTGTGCATTTTTATCATTATTATAAGACTGAATGGTCTTAAAGGGATAGTTCACCCACAAATGAAAATGACCCCATGATTTACTCACCCTCAAGCCATCCTAGGCATCCTAATAAGAAATTCTTCTTTCAGACGAACACAATCAGAGTTATATTAATGTCCTGGCTCTTCCAAGCTTTATAATGGCAGGCAATGACTGTTTCTGTTCCATCTATCTATCGATCCATCATAAAACTAATCCACATGACTCCGGGGGATTAATAAGGGCCTTCTGAAGCGATGCGTTTGTGTAAGAAAAAATGTAATCTCTAACTTCCGCTAACTGTCGTACGCGCGTTCACAAAAGAACAACGTTCCAGTGTATGACGTAGGACGCTCCGGTAAGAATATGCTAGGGATGCACCGAAATGAAAATTCTTGGCCGAAGCAGAATAATAATAATAATAATAATAATAATAAAACACTTGGCCGAAGCCGAATACCGAAAGCAGTTTTTCTATTTTATTTATTTTTTTCATTTATTTTGCAAATTTTTTCACCATTGCATAAATGTTGCTTTTTTTACTATTTTGTCTTGCTTTTAAAATAATTTACAAACTTTTTTTTTTATTTTTACAAAACTACAATTTCAAAAATATTTATTTAACACTGAACATTTTTAGCATTCCAGCAGACATTATACAAACAAAGCACAATATTGGCCATTGCGTACAAGTGATCAACAACTTTGTCACCGCTGGAGTTGTAATGTATACATTTCATGTTCTACAGACACATAAGCCGCGTTTCCACCGCAGGAACTAGGGACTTTGGGCTGGTACTCGGTGTGTTTCGACCGCAGGGTCTAAATGAAGTTCCGGGTAAATATTTCCCCCTCTGAACGGCCCTGCTCACGAGGTGGTACTTTTTCAAAGTTCAGGAACTTTCGGGGGTGGGACTTGGGTGCTGAACATGCTGATTGGTTGAGCTCACGCAGCATTTTATTTCAACCGGCATTTTTAAAAGTCTTTTGCGAGGTTCATTCTGCGTTCAGTAAATATCAGTCTTGCTCTTTCTGTCCAATGGCGCGCGTTCGTCTCAGCGATCTCACGGTCAATGTCCATAATAGCTGATAATAACTTACGTTGTCTTATTTTAAATCTAGCTTTACGAGCTTTCAGAATATGCTTTAGTGTCAGTGCTCGTCTCTTTTCCGCCGTTTTGTTAATGACCTCTTTAGTAAACCAATACATAACTAGCAAAAGCAGCGCTGCTTGAATCTCCTCCACTTGTTATTGTTGCAGTGTTGCGCAAAAATATCACTGTCCGTCGCTGACTGTGAGGAGCAGTCACACGCAGGCCTACATCACCGGACTAATTTGCCTAATCTTCACGTTACTTTAGACCGCAGTGGAAGGGGAGACAGTAGCAGGTCTAGGGGAAAAAAAAAGTTCCTGGTACAAATTGTTTCGGGTAATTTTGGTGGAAACTGGGCTAAATATGCACTGGAGCATTTGGCAATATATTATTACAGTATCAACTCAGGGTGCTCTTGCTTGCATTTGAGGGTGCTTTGACAATTCAGCAGAACAGTGTCTGCAAACGGCCATTTGTGCGTCTTTCTCGGCCACTTTAAAGAGCACCTATCATGGAATTTTGAAATTTACCTTTCATGTAGTGTGTAACATAGATCTAAGTGAACAAAAACATCCTGCAAAGTTTGAAATATGACAGTGCACTGTATATATAGTTATTTTCTTTCAAAAGTAAGAGTCGACTCCGAGTCATTTTTAAGAATCGTTAGAAGACCGAATCTTTTTCTCTGACTAGATGACGTCAACTTGTCAAGTTATTTGAATACGATACGCCCACTTATTGCGCTCCAAGACGCCAATGAAAACTAGAAAACATCCTGGCGACGAGACGCTGTGTTCTGAAGTGCAGAAGGATGAGCCCAAGGATGAGCATTTGAAGACTAAGTGGCTTGAAGACAAACCATACATCGTCGCGATTGTGTGTTTATTAGTCTTCAAATGTCTCTATTTGCATGTTTCGCGATCTCAGGAAGCTTTTATTATGGACTTCTATTATGGCACATGGTATCTTCTTCGTCTGTCTGTACCATATATGGACTACATGTGCACAGAGCGCCCTCCGGCTGCCAGTTTGAATTGAAAACAACACATTAGAGACATCAGCGCATTGTTCGGTAAAATTTATTCAGTCTTTTCACTTATTCGGCCGAATAATTTCGGTTGCCGAACATTTGGTGCATCCTTCAGAATATGCTATTTCTCGCGAAAACCAAGTTTTGTTTTGCTCTATCCTCAGCCCTTCAGCGTTTGTCACCGGAACTTACTGTGTGTTACAATTCGCTCTGGCCGCTCTGCCAGCAACGCTGTAGAAAGATCCGTGGACTCTTACGTAGATCGAATGCTTGGTCTTTTTTTAAATTGTATTTAAAGGGGGCGCAAAGCAAACAAGCATGTTGATCGGCAGACTGACCACAAGTGGGGTATAAGTTAACCTCATGAAATCTTTTAAATGTGAAAAGTAAGAATGAATTGCATTCCCGCTGAAAAACAAGCGTTCTAGCGCGAATATGTTGCCTATAAATAGTGTTGCGCACCTTATCAAATTACACTATGAATGATCACGTTGTAAATGATAGGGAACCCCGCACCGCAATGACAGTTAGCCGTGTGGAGCACTTTTATGAACTTCAAAACAGAAACAGCCATTATAAGGTTCGGAAGAGCCAGGACACTTTTTAATATAACTCTGATTGTGTTCGTCAGAAAGAAGTGTCATGTACACCTAGGATGGCTTGCGAGTGAATCATGGGGTCATTTACATTTTTGGCTGAACTATCCCTTTAATTCACACCTTTTTATCTCCTGAAGGATTTGCTGACATTCCCAGTGGACCTGCCTGTCCGTATGTCCTGCGCAGGGGGCTTCTGGGAACTGATGCAATGCCCCGGCCACGCAGAGAAGCCACGGCCAAAGAGGAAGAGGATGACATAGAGCCATAGTTCTCATACACGCCTGTTACCTCCCTTAGGTATTTACTGTGCTTGCTCTGAAACACTTAGAGAAGCATTTGAAGTCATTTCCACTGGTTATACTAATATAATTCCCATTTCAGAGCAGCATTGTCTGTATTTTTTTTAATTTAGGTTTTCACACTGAAGGAATTTCACGGCCTCTTTACGTTTTTTTTGTTTGAGTAGTGGAGCCGTTTACAAATTAGCTTCGAAATACCAATGTAATATATTTTTGTTTGCGTAAAGGTGGTGATAGCCCCTCTTTTAGAGACTTGAATTTTGTGAATAGCCTTATTTATTGACAGACACTTTTTGAAGACTTGCCTTTGTGCACTACTGTGTGTGTGTGTGTGTGTGTGTGTGTGTGTGTGTGTGTGTGTGTGTGTGTGTGTGTGTGTGGGGAATGACTCAGATCAAGCTGAGCATGTTTCCGTTCCTTGTATGGCGATTCACTGTCAGACCGTTTCTTTCTTTCTCTCTCTCTCTCTCTCTCTCTCTCTCTCTCTCTCTCTGTCATCTAACAGCTTTATAACGCACAGTGGAGTATTTATATCTTTGTCAGCTTGCAATGAAGCATTTGAGAAGCTTTGAGAAATGGATACATATTTGATTAGATTAATCTGTTTATCTGATTGACTGTCATCTGTGTATTTGTGTGTACGTTTGCTGTAATGTGTTTCTTCTAAATGTCAGATGGATTGTAGGATTTTCAGTTAGGAATGTTTACATTAAACGTAAATGAAATCCAAGCGTTCGTGTTGATGGGTTTTCTTCTTTTTTTTTCTGTATTCTAGAAATCTGTGCCAGATTAACTTGGGAGTTCTCTGGGTAAATGTCATTATTACATGGTTCTTTAAAATGCTTATTAGTATTTTGTTTGGTCAGCCCAAGCATTCTTTTAAATATGTTTTTTAAATGACAGATAAACTGTATAATTTCAGTTATACACTGTAATTTCCTACAATGCTAGGCTTGTTCTGTCTTTTATCTGCACTCTTATCATATTCAAATAATTTTGACTCGTATCAATAATTCATGTATTTTTATTGCTTCATTTGGAAAGTAGCCAAAAAAAGTAATTCTAGACCCTTTTCACATTTCCGGGTTTCTCAGAAGCGGAAGTCGGCATAAGATTGGGTTAACGTTTAAAGCGGTGAATGAGAGAACACATTCAATATTTTGTGTTCCCATTTGCTCAAATGGCAAAAGAAATTTAACAAAATTGTGAATTTCACAACTTTCAAAAAGAGGGGAAAAATGGAGTGAGATTGATAACGGCAGTCAAAAGAGA
This sequence comes from Gobio gobio, assembly GCF_949357685.1. Classification (NCBI taxonomy): domain Eukaryota; kingdom Metazoa; phylum Chordata; class Actinopteri; order Cypriniformes; family Gobionidae; genus Gobio; species Gobio gobio. The sequence continues at coordinate 46,304,199 of NC_137109.1, forward strand.
GAAAGATGTTAATTTTACCGTCGTTCTCTAGACGCTGTATTAGAAACACCCTCACAGCAGCGGTAACTTGATTTTTGGATTTTGATGCAAAAGTAATATAATACTAAGTATTATTGTTATAAATGTACATGGGTCAATGACAAATAAGAAAAATTATAATTTTTTAAAGATAAAATTATAATTTTAGGCAAAAGTTAAATTATAATTATTTAATAATTATTATTTAATAATATATTTTATATAATAATTAAATTATAATTTTAGGCAAAAAATGCATTGTCCAAAAAATGTATGGTGTTGATTCATATTGTTTTTTACAGCTTTTAAGACAGCATTAATTCCTTACTAAACAAGATTTCTGATTTTACCACCCAGAAAATGTCAGGTGGTGCGACCATATATTCATTTAAAATAATATACATGTACAATATACATATGAATCATTGTATAATGCACATCACATGGTAAATTCCCTTTTCTATGTATTGCCCTTTTAGTCAAATTCATATAAACGGACACTATTTCATGTGTTCAGAACACAATTTTCCATAAGGAGTAATGTTTAAAAAAAAAAATGTTTTGTATACATTAAATAATGGTTTACATTTATATTTCTTACTTCATTTTGCAATTGCAGTGGGAATTGATACTTTTAAATGTAAATTTGCTGGTCGCACCACCTGACATTTTAGGTCTTTGAAACACCACAACTCAAAAAGTCAATTGAATTAAAAAAAAAATCTTATAAAGGAAATATTGTAGATCAATTTGAATTTGAAATGTATTTATGTCCGGATTCATTATTTTCCTAAAAAAAAATACATGTCATTGACCCACATACAAAAAAAAACAAAAACGTTAATAATGTTTGTAAGAAACCAAACCATTTGTAAATCCGTCAAGATTTCAGCGAGATAAGAGTATTTGTGTTCGAGCAGATCGAGCCAGAAAGCTTGCCTGTGACAAGATGGCCGCCGGTGATGACGTTAGAGACTCCGCCATAACACATCTAGCCTTTATTATGTATATCTATGGCAGCAACGGTCAAATTTTTTTCTTTCTTTTTGTTAATTATTTAAGTCAAATATATGTTGCGTATTTATTCCTTTTATATAGGCCTATAGACTGATTTTATGAAAACAATTTTTAATTTTTAATGCAACTTCATTTTCCTTAAATCATCCTGGCGACCCATTTTTTAAGTCTCGCGACCCAGGGTTTGAAAACCACTGGATAACTGAATCACTGCTGCAGTCATTAATGTTGGCTGCTGTCACTTTAACCCTTTAACTGTCACCCCCCCCTTTTTGAGAATACACATGAAAATGCACTATCCAAACATAAAGGGCTGTAATTCAAGAATGCTTTGGAATATAGACCTAAGTTTGGTCTTGTTTTAAAGCAGACACTCGGCAGATTATTTCTAAAGTGAAAGCAATTAAAAAAAATATGAAAGTATGAAAAAGTTATGGAAGTTTAAATTTACTGAAAAATAAAAATACTGTACTAAATATTTTTTATTTTATATAAAATATATATATTACAAAAATTATTTAATCTTAAATTACTATAAAATCAAAGCCATGTGTCTAACCAAGTTGTGTTCCAAATTTGAAGTTGATATCACAAAAATTGACGTCCCCATGAAATGTTGTTTAGGTGCTGTACCAAAAACAGCCACCGGGTGTCATTCAAATTCCATTTATTGTTTTTTTGATGCATCTTCCTGTAATTTTCTGTGCAAATATCACTTCCATAACAAAACAGTCCCCAAATATGGACCCTTGAGACTCAGACCTTTCCGACGATATGTGTTTTGTCAAGATTAGAAAAGATTTTGATTATAAAGTAGTTAAAATAAATGTTGTAATCTGAAACATGACGCCGCCCACTAGGGGAGGAGCCCTAGAAGAATTTAAAGTACCATTTCCATGGTAACGCAACGTCCAATTTCAAAACGGTTTCCACAGGATGAATTTTGAGTTTGTAAGCTTTCGAATGATACCCAATTTATGATAATTACTGAAACATATGATACGAAAAAAAGGTGATCAAAAAAAGAGCACCAGGCGTCCCGCTAGTGGGACGGTGACAGTTAAGAGGTTAAGAGCTCAACGGACCCATTATACTGTTACACACGCTCTTTCTCAGTCACTTTACTGTGTTTACGAGGATACTTACCAAAACGGCATTTCGACATATTTGTGTGTAGGCTATTTGACCGTTTAGGCGCGTATCTGTACTGTAGCCCACAGTAAACATCGCGTGTGCTTCCTATTTTTTAATTTTAAATTACAAGTCTATGGTTCCTCCCCATCGCTGAGCACGCGCGGACAGCCGCATAGGCGTCTCTTTTGTGGCTTAATAACACCGTTTAATATCAACTCTTCAGCTCTCTGTGTTTAAAGACTCTCCATTTGTGTCTCTCGGATGAACAGGTTGTTCGAAGAGTCCGTGTTTAGTCAAGATTTTATGCTTTTTTTCCCCCCTCCTCCTTCACTACATTTCTGTTCATCTGTAAAATGTTGGCATCACACAAACCTAATGTAATGTCCACAGTTAAATTACAACCTGTTTTGCAAAATAATGTAATGATCGATTCAGCTTATGAACATGGCGTTATGCACATGTTTTCAAAAGCAAAATGTTAGTCATTGTTGGAGCAGAAATCAAAGGCATATCTAGGGTTGTGATATCACATATCAGAGCTTTTAAAGGATTTAAAGGCCATTTTGGTCTTTACATCAGCCCGGTCAGGGAGTTCTGTTTATTCTCTCTTGAGTTAGGCTGGACCCAGAGGGCCCATTGCGGTTCTTACAGTGAATGTTTTAAATTCTGAGCTTTCATGTTTGACGTTGATTTACCATTGAGCTTCTGTCCACAGATGACACATGTCTAGTCCATTTAGTGCTGGGTCATCACCATGGCTGACATCCTTAATTAGGGATGAGCATAGGCGTAATTTGAGAGTGGGAAATGTGCCCACCACTTTTTACCAGGGTAAATATTGTCCCCACCACTTTTTGAATCATCTCGTGGCACTGATGTACCGAATACAAAAGAAACATCTCCAGTTGATTGTTCGTCTGTGTTAAATAAGAGCCAGTCTACAGTCGTGGATGAACATCTTAAAAAATAACTGGGCGGATTAGAAAATGCTTAACAAAAATGATACCACCAGTCCAATAGGACACACAAATCATTGTTGTAAATACTCTGGAGACTAACACACTGCATTATAGTAGATTTAATGAGTTCTATGTCAGAAATTAAACTGTAATACTGAAATTTATTTCTGGACATCGTAATGTTTTTTTGGTGCATTTATTATTGTACATTTCTGATTTTTATTAATTTTTAATGGTAGGGTAGGTAATTTTGGAGAGGCTAGCAATAGTAGTGCAGGTTTGACAAATTTGTAGGCCAAAGAGTTAGCATTTTAGCACTTCTGGTTCCATTGTTTTTTTTAAATAGGTTTTTGGTTAAATGGCTGAACATTTGACGTATATGTGGTGAACAAAAGCTCAAGACACTAACATTTTATTCTACGCCATAAAATACATCAGTATTACCCCACTCGTGATTTTTTTAAGCTGTTACTTGTCTTGAAAAAGGTGGATGCTAACAAGTGGCTAAATTGGACTACAAAGGCTGTCAGGAACATTAAACGTCATCACACCGAACAGGTAAGCTCAGTCTGCTTTTAAAACTTTCTACGAAAATGTCTTTTTAGATGATAACTGAAAGAATTGTTGGAAGCTTAGTGATGGTGTCGTTGAAGTCGAGTGACCGTGGTGTAGTTTGTTTATAGCCTAACTTTAGCTTTTTACTTCTGGCGACTGCATTTAGGCTTTAAATTCATAAACGATGTGTTCATCTGTGATAATTATCTTGATGAATAAAATGTGTAAGTATCATAAACTTGTGTTGATCACAGAGCTTGTTTTTTTGTGATAGTCCTATGGAAATGTCTAGGGCTGGGCGATTAAACGATAACGGTATGTATCGCGATAGACACGTAATCGATAAAACATTCTGTCTTTTTTTCTTCGTCGAAAGGTTGTGAAGCAAGTTTGGTTGCATGAACAAAGGCACTCACTCTCTGGTGACCTAGCAATGTAGGGAGTGACCATAGACTGTAAAAAATATGGACGTAGTGTCCGTGACGTCACCCATAGGATTCTGAAGAGCAGTTTTGAAGCGTAAAGTAGGGACGAGCTGGCCGTCGCCATCTTGGCAGCGCGTCACTCCCGGATAACAGGAAATGGGCAAAGAGGCGGGACGTGGGCGGAGCTGAGGTGACGTGATGACTGACAGACAGCAGACAAACCGCTATCCACCTGTCACTCAAAGTGGCCACGCCCTTCATTATGCAGAACTTTAATGCTTTATATAATGTAAACGAATGAGTTATAAAAAAAATTCACCCCCTCACAGTTGACATGAAGAGCAAAATTAGCCGTATAGACCAAAACCACAATTTGTACCAGACTGTAAACATGTTTTTATCTGCTGTAAAGTTGGGCATTTTAACATGGGGCTCAATGAGATTCTGCTCCTTCTGGAGCCTGTCTTTAGTGGCCAGTCGATGAATTGCAGTTTAAGTCACTTCCGTATTAGCTTCAAGAGAAACTGCGGGAGGTGGCCGCTTGGGAGTGACACGCTAGGTTTGGTTGCGCCATATCGTTGTTTCGTCTCTCGTGTTGGATTCTTCAGTAACAGTACCGGCGTGGAGTGACAAATGGAAAATGAGTGCCACAGATTGTGGATAAAAGAGGAAAACAAGTCAGCTCACCAGTATGGCAGTTTTTTGGATTTTATAAGTCTGACCGTAGTCCGACCAAACTTGTTTTACCATCTTAATCATTGTTTATACATTCGTCTGGGTCTACAGCACGAGCCTCGGCTGACTGCGCGCGCCTCGTCCGTTTGGGGACGTGTTTACACTCGACGCGCTCGCCGTTGTGCTATTCTTTGAAACTACATGAAGAGATACTCTGCATCAGTGCCTTATGGCAAAGCATCTAAACGCTACAGAGAAATAACGGAGGCACTGCACCTTAATGTTAAGAGATAATTGTTAATTGTGATTTTACACTTATGTTTACATTTTCATTATTTGAGTGTTTTCCATGGTTGTGTTGATATGGGTTTTGTCGAGGGAACCAACTGCTGGTTGGCCAACAAAGTGGCGTCATACCTGCACCACTCTTGACTGCGGCAGATTCATATCAGCGTTGACAGTGTTGACATAAAACGCATATTTCCGAGTCTGAGGACGGGAACCGCTCTGGGTAGAACGTCACGGGTTGCCATCTCGTAATTATGGTTACGACATGTCGTATTTTGGTTCTGGAGGAACTGTAAAAGGCTGCTGCTGTTTGTGGCTGTCTGTCTAAGTAACAACTCTGGAAGGCACTGATGACGTGAGATGCCGAACCGAATGCCATGATTGGACGAACATATTTTGGTCCTGACGCTTCCACAGAAGATATGTTACATGTTTTAAAGGGGGCCTATAATGCCCCCTTTTACAAGATGTAAAATAAGTCTGTTATGTCCCCAGAATGTGTGTGAAGTTTTAGCTCAAAATACCCACAGATCATTTTTATAGCATGTTAAAATTGCCACTTTTTGAGGATGAGCAAAAACGCACCGTTTTTGTGTCCCTTTAAATGCAAATGAGCTGGTGCCCTCAGCCTCCTTTCAGAAAGAGGGCGGAGCTTCAAGAGCTTGCGTTAGCAGCAAGAGGCCACCTTCCGCAGTTTCTTTTGAAGCCAATACGGAAGTGACTTAAACTGCAATTCATCGACTCGCCACTAGAGACAGGCTCCAGAAGGAGCAGAATCTCATTGAGCCTCATGTTAAAATGCCCAACTTTACAGCAGATAAAAACATGTTTACAGTCTGGTACAAATTGTGGTTTTGGTCTATACGGCTAATTTTGCCCTTCATGACAACTGTGAGGGGGTGAATTTTTTTATAACTCATTTGTTTACATTATATAAAGTCCTGCATAATTAAGGGCGTGGCCACTTTGAGTGACAGGTGGATAGCCATTTGTCTGCTGTCTGTTAGTCATCACGTCATCTCACCTCATGGACACTACGTACTTATTTTTTTTACAGTCTATGGTTAGCAGCTGTGGTCACGCAGACGTACTGAAAATATCAGAAACTGTTCAGCCTTTTATGTTCAAACCGGAGTCGGACAATGATGCAGTTGTTGTTTATGCTCAAACAGCAACATTACACACTAACTCAAGTTAACAAGTTAAATCATAATCAACCACCACTTTTAATATGTAGACCACTTCTATTATTGACTGCTCTCAGGATGTGAAGAGTTTCAACTAATATAACAGTTTATAAAACATGTCTACTCTACATTTAAAGGTGCAGTGTGTAATATTTAAGAGGATCTATTGACAAATGCAATATAATATACATAACTTTCAGTGGTGTATAAAGAACTGTTATGTTTTTATTACAGTAGAATGAGCAAGAAGCGTGTTTTCTTAGAGCATGTTTTCCTCTCGACACTGCTGCAAGTTGCATTGACCAATCATCATCCAGGATTATAATATGTGAAACCTCACTTGCATTTGGAGTCGCATTTTGCAATCGCCTATTATAAAATCAAAATCACGACATGTAAACCACCGTGGTTAACATACAAAGAGGAGATGAAAGAAAAATGCTTTAAACACTGTCAGCTTTCATTTGTGTCTCTGCCAAGCAGACCTCTCTCCTCCCCTCCGCTCTCGCTCTCTTCCCTGCTCTTTTTCTTCTCATTTTGGCACGTTCACGTAAGACTTGGGAATGGGGGAAGTCCTGTTGAGTGCATGTATCCTCACAGTGGTCTGCTGGAGAAAGGGAACTCCTCACCGTCACCCACTCCAGACGGAACCGCGCGCTGAGGTAAGAAAACATTCCCTCACAAGCTTTACGTGTTCGGTAAAGGATTATACAGATTTAATAAATAGCTAACATTTGGACATTTGGACTATTAACATTTGGATCATAGCCTAAAGTAAACAGTTAACGTTTAGTGCCTGATGCATTGCAAATGATCATAAAAATAACAATAATTTACTTTGTTTTGGAAAATGAATTATGAATTGGCTTGAATAAAATAAATACCCACTTTATATTAGGTGTGCTTAACTACTATGTACTTACATTAAATTATGAGTACGATATACTTATTGTGTTCATATTGTATTGCAAAACACTTTTGCTGATATTGAGGTGGATACGGGTAAAATTAGGGACAGTTGTGGTGGTGTGGGTAAGTTTAAGGGTATAGTTAGAGATAGGTGTGGTGGTATGGGTAAGTTTAAGGGTAAAGTTAGGGTCAGGTGTGGTGGTGTGGGTAAGTTTAAGGGTAAAGTTAGAGATAGGTGTGGTGGGATGGGTAAGTTTAAGGGTAAAGTTAGAGATAGGTGTGGTGGTATGGGTAAGTTTAAGGGTAAAGTTAGAGACAGGTGTGGTGGGATGGGTAAGTTTAAGGGTAAAGTTAGAGACAGGTGTGGTGGGATGGGTAAGTTTAAGGGTAAAGTTAGAGACAGGTGTGGTGGTGTGGGTAAGTTTAAGGGTAAAGTAAGGGACAGGTGTGGTGGTGTGGGTAAGTTTAAGGGTAAAGTAAGGGACAGGTGTGGTGGTGTGGGTAAGTTTAAGGGTAAAGTTAGAGATAGGTGTGGTGGTGTGGGTAAGTTTAAGGGTAAAGTTAGGGACAGGTGTGGTGGTTTGGGTAAGTTTAAGGGTAAAGTAAGGGACAGGTGTGGTGGTGTGGGTAAGTTTAAGGGTAAAGTTAGAGATAGGTGTGGTGGGATGGGTAAGTTTAAGGGTAAAGTTAGGGACAGGTGTGGTGGGATGGGTAAGTTTAAGGGTAAAGTTAGGGACAGGTGTGGTGGTGCGGGTAAGTTTAAGGGTATAGTTAGAGATAGGTGTGGTGGGATGGGTAAGTTTAAGGGTAAAGTTAGGGACAGGTGTGGTGGTGCGGGTAAGTTTAAGGGTATAGTTAGAGATAGGTGTGGTGGGATGGGTAAGTTTAAGGGTAAAGTTAGGGACAGGTGTGGTGGTGTGGGTAAGTTTAAGGGTATAGTTAGAGATAGGTGTGGTGGTGTGGGTAAGTTTAAGGGTAAAGTAAGGGACAGGTGTGGTGGTGTGGGTAAGTTTAAGGGTATAGTTAGAGACAGGTGTGGTGGTTTGGGTAAGTTTAAGGGTAAAGTAAGGGACAGGTGTGGTGGGATGGGTAAGTTTAAGGGTAAAGTTAGAGACAGGTGTGGTGGTGTGGGTAAGTTTAAGGGTAAAGTAAGGGACAGGTGTGGTGGTGTGGGTAAGTTTAAGGGTAGGGTTAGGGACAGGTCTGGTGGGATGGGTAAGTTTAAGGGTATAGTTAGGGACAGGTGTGGTGGAATGGGTAAGTTTAAGGGTAGGGTTAGAGACAGGTGTGGTGGTGTGGGTAAGTTTAAGGGTAGGGTTAGGGACCGGTCTGGTGGGATGGGTAAGTTTAAGGGTAAAGTTAGGGACAGGTGTGGTGGTGTGGGTAAGTTTAAGGGTAGGGTTAGGGACAGGTCTGGTGGGATGGGTAAGTTTAAGGGTAAAGTTAGAGATAGGTGTGGTGGGATGGGTAAGTTTAAGGGTAAAGTTAGGGACAGGTGTGGTGGTGTGGGTAAGTTTAAGGGTATAGTTAGGGACAGGTCTGGTGGGATGGGTAAGTTTAAGGGTAAAGTTAGAGATAGGTGTGGTGGGATGTGTAAGTTTAAGGGTAAAGTTAGGGACAGGTGTGGTGGGATGGGTAAGTTTAAGGGTAGGGTAAGGGACAGGTGTGGTGGGATGGGTAAGTTTAAGGGTAAAGTTAGAGATAGGTGTGGTGGGATGGGTTAATTTAAGGGTAAAGTTAGGGACAGGTGTGGTGGGATGGGTAAGTTTAAGGGTAGGGTAAGGGACAGGTGTGGTGGGATGGGTAAGTTTAAGGGTAAAGTTAGGGACAGGTGTGGTGGTGTGGGTAAGTTTAAGGGTAAAGTAAGGGACAGGTGTGGTGGTGTGGGTAAGTTTAAGGGTAAAGTAAGGGACAGGTGTGGTGGGATGGGTAAGTTTAAGGGTAAAGTTAGGGACAGGTGTGGTGGTGTGGGTAAGTTTAAGGGTAAAGTAAGGGACAGGTGTGGTGGTGTGGGTAAGTTTAAGGGTAAAGTTAGAGATAGGTGTGGTGGTGTGGGTAAGTTTAAGGGTAAAGTTAGGGACAGGTGTGGTGGTTTGGGTAAGTTTAAGGGTAAAGTAAGGGACAGGTGTGGTGGTGTGGGTAAGTTTAAGGGTAAAGTTAGAGATAGGTGTGGTGGGATGGGTAAGTTTAAGGGTAAAGTTAGGGACAGGTGTGGTGGGATGGGTAAGTTTAAGGGTAAAGTTAGGGACAGGTGTGGTGGTGCGGGTAAGTTTAAGGGTATAGTTAGAGATAGGTGTGGTGGGATGGGTAAGTTTAAGGGTAAAGTTAGGGACAGGTGTGGTGGTGCGGGTAAGTTTAAGGGTATAGTTAGAGATAGGTGTGGTGGGATGGGTAAGTTTAAGGGTAAAGTTAGGGACAGGTGTGGTGGTGTGGGTAAGTTTAAGGGTATAGTTAGAGATAGGTGTGGTGGTGTGGGTAAGTTTAAGGGTAAAGTAAGGGACAGGTGTGGTGGTGTGGGTAAGTTTAAGGGTATAGTTAGAGACAGGTGTGGTGGTTTGGGTAAGTTTAAGGGTAAAGTAAGGGACAGGTGTGGTGGGATGGGTAAGTTTAAGGGTAAAGTTAGAGACAGGTGTGGTGGTGTGGGTAAGTTTAAGGGTAAAGTAAGGGACAGGTGTGGTGGTGTGGGTAAGTTTAAGGGTAGGGTTAGGGACAGGTCTGGTGGGATGGGTAAGTTTAAGGGTATAGTTAGGGACAGGTGTGGTGGAATGGGTAAGTTTAAGGGTAGGGTTAGAGACAGGTGTGGTGGTGTGGGTAAGTTTAAGGGTAGGGTTAGGGACCGGTCTGGTGGGATGGGTAAGTTTAAGGGTAAAGTTAGGGACAGGTGTGGTGGTGTGGGTAAGTTTAAGGGTAGGGTTAGGGACAGGTCTGGTGGGATGGGTAAGTTTAAGGGTAAAGTTAGAGATAGGTGTGGTGGGATGGGTAAGTTTAAGGGTAAAGTTAGGGACAGGTGTGGTGGTGTGGGTAAGTTTAAGGGTATAGTTAGGGACAGGTCTGGTGGGATGGGTAAGTTTAAGGGTAAAGTTAGAGATAGGTGTGGTGGGATGTGTAAGTTTAAGGGTAAAGTTAGGGACAGGTGTGGTGGGATGGGTAAGTTTAAGGGTAGGGTAAGGGACAGGTGTGGTGGGATGGGTAAGTTTAAGGGTAAAGTTAGAGACAGGTGTGGTGGGATGGGTTAATTTAAGGGTAAAGTTAGGGACAGGTGTGGTGGGATGGGTAAGTTTAAGGGTAGGGTAAGGGACAGGTGTGGTGGGATGGGTAAGTTTAAGGGTAAAGTTAGGGACAGGTGTGGTGGTGTGGGTAAGTTTAAGGGTAGGGTTAGGGACAGGTGTGGTGTGGTGGGATGGGTAAGTTTAAGGGTAAAGTTAGGGACAGTTGTGGTGGGATGGGTTAATTTAAGGGTAAAGTTGAGATAGTTGTGGTGGGATGGGTAAGTTTAAGGGTAAAGTTAGGGACAGGTGTGGTGGGATTGGTAAGTTTAAGGGTAAAGTTAGGGACAGTTTTGGTGGGATGGGTAAGTTTAAGGGTAGAGTTAGGGACAGGTGTGGTGGGATGGGTAAGTTTAAGGGTAGGGTTAGGGACAGGTGTGGTGGGATGGGTAAGTTTAAGGGTAAAGTTAGGGACAGTTGTGGTGGGATGGGTAAAGTTGAGATAGGTGTGGTGGAATGGGTAAGTTTAAGGGTAAAGTTAGAGATAGGTGTGGTGGGATGGGTAAGTTTAAGGGTAGGGTTAGGGACAGGTGTGGTGGGATGGGTAAGTTTAAGGGTATAGTTAGGGACAGGTGTGGTGGGATGGGTAAAGTTGAGATAGGTGTGGTGGAATGGGTAAGTTTAAGGGTAAAGTTAGAGATAGGTGTGGTGGGATGGGTAAGTTTAAGGGTAGGGTTAGGGACAGGTGTGGTGGGATGGGTAAGTTTAAGGGTAAAGTTAGGGACAGTTGTGGTGGGATGGGTAAGTTTAAGGGTAAAGTTAGGGAAAGGTGTGGTGGGATGGGTTAATTTAAGGGTAAAGTTAGGGTCAGGTGTGGTGGGATGGGTAAGTTTAAGGGTAAAGTTAGAGATAGGTGTGCTGGGATGGGTAAGTTTAAGGGTAGGGTTAGGGACAGGTGTGGTGGGATGGGTAAGTTTAAGGGTAAAGTTAGGGACAGTTGTGGTGGGATGGGTAAGTTTAAGGGTAAAGTTAGGGAAAGGTGTGGTGGAATGGTTAAGTTTAAGGGTAAAGTTAGAGATAGGTGTGGTGGGATGGGTAAGTTTAAGGGTAGGGTTAGGGACAGGTGTGGTGGGATGGGTAAGTTTAAGGGTAAAGTTAGGGACAGTTGTGGTGGGATGGGTAAGTTTAAGGGTAAAGTTAGGGAAAGGTGTGGTGGGATGGGTTAATTTAAGGGTAAAGTTAGGGTCAGGTGTGGTGGGATGGGTAAGTTTAAGGGTAAAGTTAGGGACAGGTGTGGTGGGATCGGTAAGTTTAAGGGAAAGTTAGGGACAGGTGTGGTGGGATGGGTAAGTTTAAGGGAAAGTTAGGGACAGGTGTGGTGGGATGGGTAAGTTTAAGGGTATAGTTAGGGACAGGTGTGGTGGGATGGGTAAGTTTAAGGGAAAGTTAGGGACAGGTGTGGTGGGATGGGTAAGTTTAAGGGAAAGTTAGGGACAGGTGTGGTGGGATGGGTAAGTTTAAGGGTATAGTTAGGGACAGGTGTGGTGGGATGGGTAAGTTTAAGGGTATAATTAGGGACAGGTGTGGTGATATGGGTAAGTTTAAGGGTATAGTTAGGGACAGGTGTGGTGATATGGGTAAGTTTAAGGGTATAGTTAGGGACAGGTGTGGTGGTATGGGTAAGTTTAAGGGTAAAGTTAGGGACAGGTGTGGTGGGATGGGTAAATTTAAGGGTAAAGTTGAGAGGTGTGGTGGGATGGGTAAGTTTAAGGGAAAGTTAGGGACAGGTGTGGTGGGATGGGTAAGTTTAAGGGAAAGTTAGGGACAGGTGTGGTGGGATGGGTAAGTTTAAGGGTATAGTTAGGGACAGGTGTGGTGGGATGGGTAAGTTTAAGGGTATAATTAGGGACAGGTGTGGTGATATGGGTAAGTTTAAGGGTATAGTTAGGGACAGGTGTGGTGGTATGGGTAAGTTTAAGGGTAAAGTTAGGGACAGGTGTGGTGGGATGGGTAAATTTAAGGGTAAAGTTGAGAGGTGTGGTGGGATGGGTAAGTTTAAGGGTGAAGTTAGGGACAGGTGTGGTGATATGGGTAAGTTTAAGGGAAAGTTAGGGACAGGTGTGGTGATATGGGTAAGTTTAAGGGAAAGTTAGGGACAGGTGTGGTGGGATGGGTAAGTTTAAGGGTATAGTTAGGGACAGGTGTGGTGGGATGGGTAAGTTTAAGGGTATAGTTAGGGACAGGTGTGGTGATATGGGTAAGTTTAAGGGTATAGTTAGGGACAGGTGTGGTGATATGGGTAAGTTTAAGGGTATAGATAGAGACAGGTGTGGTGGTATGGGTAAGTTTAAGGGTAAAGTTAGGGACAGGTGTGGTGGGATGGGTAAATTTAAGGGTAAAGTTGAGATAGGTGTGGTGGGATGGGTAAGTTTAAGGGTGAAGTTAGGGACAGGTGTGGTTGTGTGGGTAAGTTTATGGGTAAAGTAAGGGACAGGTGTGGTGGGATGGGTAAGTTTAAGGGTAGGGTTAGGGACAGGTCTGGTGGGATGGGTAAGTTTAAGGGTAAAGTAAGAGATAGGTGTGGTGGGATGGGTAAGTTTAGGGGTGAAGTTAGAGACAGGTGTGGTGGGATGGGTAAGTTTAAGGGTATAGTTAGGGACAGGTGTGGTGGGATGGGTAAGGTTAAGGGTAAAGTTAGGGACAGGTGTGGTGGGATGGGTAAGTTTAAGGGAAAGTTAGGGATAGGTGTGGTGGGACGGGTAAGTTTAAGGGTAAAGTTAGGGACAGGTGTGGTGGGATGGGTAGGTTTAAGGGTAAAGTTTGGGATAGGTGTGGTGGTGTGGGTAAGTTTAAGGGTAAAGTTAGGGATAGGTGTGGTGGGACGGGTAAGTTTAAGGGGAAAGTTAGGGACAGGTGTGGTGGGATGGGTACATTTAAGGGTAAAGTTGAGATAGGTGTGGTGGGATGGGTAAGATTAAGGGTATAGTTGGGGACAGGTGTGGTGGGATGGGTAAGTTTAAGGGTAAAGTTAGGGACAGGTGTGGTGGGATGGGTAAATTTAAGGGTATAGTTGGGGACAGGTGTGGTGGGATGGGTAAATTTAAGGGTAAAGTTGAGATTGGTGTGGTGGTGTGGGTAAGTTTAAAGGTAAAGTTAGGGTCAGGTGTGGTGGAATGGTTAAGTTTAAGGGTAAAGTTAGGGACAGGTGTGGTGGGATGGGTAATTTTAAGGGTAAAGTTGAGATTGGTGTGGTGGTGTGGGTAAGTTTAAAGGTAAAGTTAGGGACAGGTGTGGTGGTATGGGTAAGTTTAAAGGTAAAGTTAGGGACAGGTGTGGTGGAATGGTTAAGTTTAAGGGTAAAGTTAGGGACAGGTGTGGTGGGATGGGTAAGTTTAAGGGTAGGGTTAGGGACAGTTGTGGTGGGATGGGCAAGTTTAAGGGTATAGTTGGGGACAGGTGTGGTGGTGTGGGTAAGTTTAAAGGTAAAGTTAGGGACAGGTGTGGTGGAATGGTTAAGTTTAAGGGTAAAGTTAGGGACAGGTGTGGTGGGATGGGTAAGTTTAAGGGTAGGGTTAGGGACAGTTGTGGTGGGATCGGTAAGTTTAAGGGCAAGGTTAGGTGTAAAGGATGGGTCAACAGTGTAATTATAAATGTAACTACAGAAATGAATGGTGTAAAAAAACATGTATGTACACAATAATTGCATTGTATCAAATTATTAATTTAAATGTTAGTACATAGTATTTAAGGCCACCTAATATAAAGTGGGTCCGAAATATTAATATTGAAGTGTATTATATGATGTATCAGTTTGTATTACTTGTTTGACGTAGGTCTGTTGGACTGCACTGGGTTTTAAACATGTAAGTCTGTGATACCAGTCATTTTCATATAATAAATAAAATATGTATTAATATTTCCAATATCTTTGCAAGACGTTTCCCAAAAAAAAAATTTTATTTATTTTTTTTGCTATACCCAGGCCGGCTATGTCTATTTTGTAAGAGCTGTAACCATTCAGTGTTCTTTGCAAAAAAAAAAAAAAAAACTTTTTTTATTCCACTGTGGAATATCTGGAAAAATAGGTGTGCATAATTGAATGCAATATAAAACAACACGGTAAAATAAAACTGATTGCAAATACAGAAAGTGACAACAGAATGTATACCATAATATACGGTAACCATGCATCAACAAAGCAAGTCCCAGAGAGCCCTGGTGAGCATCAAGATCCTGTCAGAGGACCGTTAAACAATCTGTTTACATAAACCTTTGCCAGAAGTTCTGTTTCAATGGCGTCATGTGTTGTCTTCTCAGTACCTCTGTGCCTTCACCGCTCTCCTGTTATGTGTCTGGACTGGGTCAAGCCTCCTAAAGCTCAAAGCTGATCTGGAGTCAGTTTCAGGTTGTCTAGAACATTATTGACCATTATTTCTCACAGGTTTTAGTTGGGGCCAGTGAAAGAGGCTGCATGGAGAAAAGAGTGTATAAAGCACTGCAGTGATCATCTGATATGGAGAAGGAGAAAACGGTGGATTTGGAAAACCTTGGTTCATAAGGTAACTCGTTAATCTCTCTCTTCTATTACATATACTGTGACTTTAGAGATAACGTTACTTAAAGGGTTAGTTCACCCAAAAATGAAAATTCTGTCATTAATTACTTACCCTCATGTCGTTCGACACCCGTCAGACCTCCGTTCATCTTCGGAACACAAATGAAGATATTTTAGTTGAAATCTGATGGCTGAGAAAGGCCTCCATTGGCACAATGCACGGTTCACTCTCAAGACCCATAAAAGGTACTAAAGACGTCGTTACAAAGTCCATCTCACTACAGTGGTTCTACAATAACTTTATGAAGCGACGAGAATAGTTTTTGTGCGCAAAAAAATCCTAAATAACAACTTACATAGTGATGACGATTTCAAAACAAAGCATCATGAAGCTTCGAAGCGTTATGAATCAGTGAGTCGATTCAGCAGTTTGGATCGCCAAATTTCAGCAGTTTGGCGGTTTGACACGCGATCCGAATCATGATTCGACTCACTGATTCATAACGCTTCGAAGCTTCATGATGCCGTGTTTTGAAATCGTCATCACTATATAAGTCGTTATTTAGGGTTTTTTTGCGCACAAAAACTATTCTCGTCACTCCATAAAGTTATTGTAGAACCACTGTAGTGAGATGGACTTTGTAACGACGTCTTTAGTGCCTTTTAAGGGTCTTGAGAGTGAACCGTGCATTGTGCCAATGGAGGCCTTTTAGAGCCATCAGATTTCAACTTAAATGTCTTCATTTGTGTTCCGAAGATGAACGGAGGTCTGACGGGTGTCGAACGACATGAGGGTAAGTAATTAATGACAGAATTTTCATTTTTGGGTGAACTAACCCTTTAAGGCCGCTGAGTGTATTTAACACTTTTCAAGCTGGACATTTCCCATAAAAGAAGTAATTAAATGTGACGTCACTTGTTTTTTAATATTTCTGTATCTAGTGCAATGACATTCAGATATTTAAATTGTGAATTACTTTTTTGAGTGACCCCAAATTCTTTTTGTCATGATAACCAGAGATCATTTTCCCTTGACGTTCTTCTCTTCGCTCCACCTAACCTGACGGTGTTTCCACCACATTCATCCACAGCATGCGGCCTCTAGTTTGACGTCACCCAGCTCCTCGCAGCCATGCGGTACTCAACACTGTTGACCATCCTGGCAGCCGTGCTGCTGTATTTGGTGTTGGGGGCTCTGGTGTTCGGCTGGCTGGAGTCCTCCAGGGAGGAATGGGCTCACCGTGAGCTGCTGACGTCTCGAATGGCTTTCCTACAGAACCACAGCTGTGTCACGCCTTACAGTCTGAGAGAGTTCATGGAGGTCATTATCAATGCAGAGAAAATCAATCACCTGTTCTTTCAAAGGCATAGTTCACCCTGATAATAGAATTTGTTATTAAATGTTTTTGTTAAATTAGAAAAAAGCAACTAGCGGTCCATAGTGTTATTTAAGTATTAATTACCTATTATAGTATTTATTAATATTTTGAATAGCTGGTAACACATCAGTAGAAACCCGGTAGTATATTCAAATTATGGTACTTTCCCCCTCATATCCCCCTGAGACGAGAGAATTCATTTTATTTCTGTAAAAAATCCTCCGATGACGCAAATATCGCAATATTTGCGTCATCTGAGGATTTTTTGTCCAGAGGCTATAGACTACTGGAGCTGTTCTGCATGTTATCAACCCGCCCACAGGGGAGGGATCTCACACACAGAATGTAAATGTGCACGGCTGCTCGGATCGGGCATTAATAACTGAGCGGCGCAGAGCAAAGTGAGTGTTTCAACTTTTCAATGAATTCCTATCAAAGTTAAGCTTCCATAGCCATGATCTGAAAACACGTCAGACTGGACACGCGCTGAGAATGACAGCCGCGCTTACCTCAGCTCTGCTCAGCTCTTCACTCTCGTGATGAATGAAATCTGACTCCAGCTGCGTCTGTGACACTTTCGTTCGGCTCACTCACACTTTATTGAAAAGACACGTTCAGTTTTTAATTGTAGTGTTTATTCTCTAACTGAACAAAATTATTTTATTACTATGAATATCAAAACGACGATGGGGGCGGTGTCATGGTGAGCAAGTGATAACCAGTAGCCGTGGCTTTGGGAGTGGCCTCGTAGGGCAGGGAAGCAAGTGCATTCTGGGAGTTGTTGTCTTTCATCAACATGAGACAAAAATACATTTTCTGTCTTTTCTCAGTCTAGAAGGCACCAAATTCAAAAATAATTGCACATTTCTACTACACAAATGACCCAGTTTAAATACACATTCATCTTCCCAGCGCTGAAGTGCCCCTTTAAGGTCTCATCATTTAATAAATGCTGTAAAAATTAATTATCAATGTTAACATTAGTTAATGGATTAACTAATGTTAACAGTGCAAAATATATTTTTACAGCATTACTCTGTTAGTTATTAAAAATAGTTTTTCATTGTTTGCTCATGTTAGTTCACAGTAACAAATGCAAATTTTAGTTTATTAACAGTTAGTAAACGTTGACATTAACATGAACTTGGATTAATAAAAGCTGTAGAACTATTGTTAATTCTTATTTCATGTTAACAATTGAAACCTTATCGTAAAGTGTTACTGAACAGCTTTGTTATATATTTATTCAGTTTTATTTTAATATTAATTTACATTTTAGGATGTGATTGTCTTTATTTTTATTTCCAAAAAAAAAAAAAGTTAATGAAAATTAGAAATGTTGAAAATAAGTTTGTGTTTCAAGTTTAAATATATAAGCGTGTCTCTTTAGAAAGTGGTTGATGCCATTGAGGCAGGTGTGGACGCCAGAAGCACAACAAATTATACCAGCAGATGGGATCCATCCAATGCTTTCTTCTTCTGTGGTACCATCATCACCACCATTGGTGAGAGAAACACATTTTTCACTTTAGACCATCATTGTCTTAAGGTTGATTCCACACGTTGTCCTCTTCTCCAGGCTTTGGAAACATCTCGCCCAAGACAAAAGGTGGTCAGCTGTTCTGTATATTCTATGCTCTGGTGGGGATCCCCATGTTTGGGATACTGTTGGCAGGGGTCGGAGACCACCTGGGCACCCTGATGAGGAGAGCGGTGGCAAAGATTGAGACTTTGTTTTTGGTAAGTGGCTTCTCATTACAAATTCAGATCAAGTCAAGTCACCTTTAATTATATAATGCTTCATACAATACAGATCGTTTCAAAGCGTCTTTGATAAACAGGAAAATAACAGAATCAATAATGCAAACCTAATCAAATATGAGACAAATTATTCTGTAAAGCAGATCTGAAAAGCTCAATATTTAGCTCAGTTCATCAATTATGAAACAAGTTCTAATTATGGATGATTTTTAATAATGTGCATGAAGAGGAAAAACTAAGTGATAGCATATTGTATCAATGTGTTTTAATCCGTCTCTTTTGACCACTTCTGTCCTGATTTCTTTGAGGGGAGGGTCTATGTATGGGCTTTTCATATTTTTTAGCTCTAATGGACAAAATAAGCTTGGTAAATGTACATATGAAGCTGCCCGGACACAGCAGAAAAACATACGGAGCAGCAGCTTTCGTTTCTGCTCTGGAGGCTGCAAGACCAATACCGTGTGATAGAAATAAGGATCATCTTCAAACCAAACTTAGGTCTTCAGCCGACAAAGTTTAAATCCCGTTTGACTAGCGCACTTCCCATAAACTACGCATTAGGTCTGTGTGGCTGTTCGAACCATACTGTAAAAAAAGTGAAGTCACCCTGAAGCGTAAAGTAGGGACCATAGACCGTAAAAAAATATAGACGACGCGACTTCATTGACTTCCGCCCACCAGACAAACGGCTATCCACCTGTCACTCAGTGGCCACGCCTTAATTATGCAGAACTTTAAGGGTTTATATAATGTACACGAATGAGTTATAAAAAAATTCACCCCCTCACAGTTGTCATGAAGGGCAAAATTAGCCGTATAGACCAAAACCACAATGTGTACCAGACTGTAAACATGTTTTTATCTGCTGTAAAGTTGGACATTTTAACATGTGGCTCAATGAGATTCTGCTCCTTCTGGAGTCTGTCTCTAGTGGCCAGTCGATGAATTGCAGTTTAAGTCACTTCCGTATTGGCTTCAAGAGAAACTGTGGGAGGTTGCCGCTTGGTTCGAACGCATTCGACCCAAGTGTGCCGCACAAGTCCTGTAAAGTGAAGCCAAAACGTTTTGATCGCCCCCAGGTGGCTGGATGCAGTTTAAGTTATAAACCCTGCCCTCTCTGTGTAATGTAATGGGACGTGAGACTAAATCAAATTGCACTTAAACAATTTTTTTTTACAAAACTGGTTTCTGTCCTTTTAGGTAGTTTGTATCACACTGGTGTAAGTTTGCGTTTGTTATTATTTTTTCCCCCTATAATAAGTTTGGTTTTAGTTAGTTATTTGATGCTATAAAAACGGGTGTGACGTCATGATTGACAGCTGAGATTTACAGCTTCTCTGAGAGAAGTTGTCACTGAGGCACTAACATAGCCTGATGCCAGCCGAATTTAGCCCCGCCCACAACATTTGAGGTCAGGAAGTTCGGTCTGGACTCGATCCATTGTGGAGCAACTATGCTTGAACAGGAGCTGTTCGGACCAATCAAATTATCAGGGCGGGCTTTATACGATGATGGACAGATGATCAACAGTAACGTAATCATCTACGTCACCAAAGAGCGCTTGGGTTGAATTTGTTTACTAAACGGAGAACTTGTTCGTATATGGATTCACCTTTACTATTTCTCTCAAAAATGATGATCGTGTTGGTAAATACTCTGTGTATCCTTAAATTCTTTGACAACACCGGCAAAGATCGTTTACACTCATCTTCTTCTTCCAGTGTGTGCGCAGTTGAGTTCTGTTGATAACTATGCGTTGCTCTGATTGGTTGTAGGTCTATCCAATTGAGTGCAGAGGCATTTTCTTTCCTGGTTCGGTTGAAACACGCCCCATAATCACAGCCCAATGGAGCAGAACCAGACTCATATTCTGACTACAATCTGAGTATGACGACGTCAGGCTAGCTAGATTGGAGCTTTAATTTCTTCATTTCAGTAACAGTTTATTTCACACTGACATGAGTTGTTCTGCCACTGTATTAATCGATTCTGTGATAGTATGGGCAGGGCCTTGATACCATGGCTCCACTCGGGCTCCAAGATGTCAGCACCATATTTGGACATTACCTAGTCTTCAATGGTAGAGTGAAGGTGTGTGGTCCATCTTTTTTTAGTCTATGATTCGACCATATGAGCATCTACACTACGAAAGCAATTCAGTCGAATGCGTTTTCGACTATCTCTGGAAGTGGTCAGAAGTGGACAAGCTCAAATGGGGCGTAGAGCCCGTCCACTTGTGATCCGATCGACCAAAACTCATCTTAATTAGACCTCCATTAGTAGTAGTGTTGTAGAACTCGAGACCGGTCTTAAGGCCATTTTTTGAAGGTCTTGGTCTCGACTGCATTTCTCCTCGGTCTTGTCTTGATCTCGGACTTAAAGAACTCGGGATTTTATCTCAACACCACAACTGCAAGGATATCGCTAAATTGCCAGTGCATTGTCGGATTTAACATCATTAATGTGATTTGATGTAAAACTTACTGCTTAAAATGCAATCAATAACTTCTTTGTAATGTGATTTATTTTGTTACTGTCTCAAAAATGCCCACAAAATTCTGAGATTTAGATTTTTTTTAATATATATAACATAGAATATAACTAAGCAATATCGCAAGAGAGCTGTTTTCATGAATATAAGCGTGATTGCAAATGATATTGACTTATACAAATGTTCACAAGAAGTTAATATTAAATTATATTTTAAACTGTGTCTTTGCTAATTCGGCAACGTTTTGTTATTAAATGAATCGACAGCTTTAAACAAATCGGTTGAATAAAGGATTCCGTGACTGTTAAATAAAGTTTTAATGTTAAATTAATCTGAACATCATTTATGCAGGTGTAATTATACCGTATGAGAAATGACTTCTATTTAATGAATAAATACAATTAGAATAGTAAAACACTATAACGCTGTTACCAATCAAATCACTAACAATAAAACTCACGGCACAGAAGTTGCATCTATGGATCTTTTAGATGAATTTAAAGTGCTGGTCTGGTCTCGACTACAACACTAATAAGTAGTTTTCCTCATTGAAAACTATTAAATCTAATTAGTGATCTAACCAATGCCATCGTATTCCTCCTGAATGCCAAACACAATGTAGTTGACCTCAGTTTTTCCAAGTGATGTTTGGTTAGTATCAGCAAATTCTTACATTTGTAATCCCACAGTTGACAGGATGTTGCCATCTTCTAATAATTTTGTAATTGTTTTCTGCTGAACAGCGCAAGGGTGTGAAGCCCACCAGTGTGCGTGTAATCTCCGCTGTCTTCTCCATCCTGATTGGCTGCTTGGTCTTCATCGCTGTGCCGACCATGGTGTTTCAGGAAGTGGAGAGCTGGAGCTTGTTGGAAGCGGTGTACTTTGCCGTGATCACCCTTACCACGGTGGGCTTTGGGGACTATGTGGCAGGTGCACAGATAATTATCATGTCTACATACAATAATCATTATATATTGTTTAGTTTACTATGTCATGTGACCGGATGGTAATTCTGTTAAAGAACTCAATATTGTATTACGCCTGGAACTGCAGGATGTTTAGTGGTCACTGGATCCAGACAGCAATGAAGTTGCAGACGTTTAGATCATGTATTTTCAGCCATAGACACTAATTGTAACAGCTGTAATATTACACCAGTGTATGCACTAATCTTTTATCTGTGAGAATCGTTTGAGATGTTAGTAAATCATTTGTCATTTAACAGTGACTTGCATTACTGTTTATAAAGGAATAGTTACATGCACACCATTTAAATTCAGTGTTCCTAGTATAGAGACAGAGTTTATTTAGGCCACGCCCACACCAGGGGGGAAAACAATCCAACGCTCTCCATTGACTTTGCATTGTGTGAGGCTGCCTCCTTGTCATTTCGGACTTGTAACAAAAAACAGAACAATGTCTAAAAGCGGATATGTGACTAAGTGTACAGCAAACAAGCTAAACAAGAGCCAGAACCAAAATCCCAGAAGTTTTTATAAGCTGTCGCCCCCAAAAAAACGAGTGTTTAAGGACACAAAAGTGGATACAGGCAATAAGACGTCAAGCATCAGCAGGAAGAATGGGTACATTTTGGGATCCTGACACTCAGTATGCCTATGTGTGCAGTAAACATTTTGTCACTGTTAAGTCAAATATCCAAATGTCAGGTTTATACATTATATTTCCTGTCGCTGATAAGGTCCCACCTAGTGGGCTGTAGTTCTCAGTGTGTCCTTAAACGCTCGTTTTTTTTGGGTCAACAGCTTATAAAAACTTCTGGGTTTTTCGTTCTGGGTTTTGTTTAGCTTGTTTGCTGTACACTTCACGCAAAACAAAGTCAATGGAGACGGTTCGATTGTTTTTTCCCCTGGTGGGCGTGGTCTTCAGATTATGACGCGTGTCGCTCTGTCTCTAAAGTACTGTTTCATTGACTAAATTAACTGTAACAGACCAAACTTAACCACTTTTTATTTTATTTCTTTACATTTGTGCGGTAATTGAGATCATCCTGCACTGTAAAAAAAAAATCAGGTCTCCAATTGATCACATCTAAATTTTTTAGTTGGCCAAATTGAATTTCTGTGAATTAAATTGCATCAATTCACAGAAATTAAATTTGGCCAACTGAAAAATTTTGATGAGATCGGTCACTAGAAAATGTTCAATTGGAGAGCTGAATTTTTTTACAGCATCTATATATATATATATATATATATATATATATATATATATATATATATATATATATATATATATATATATATATATATATATATATATATATATATATATATATATATATATATATATATATATATATATATATATATATATATATTAGGGGTGTAACGGTACACAAAACTGACGGTTTGGTACGTACCTCGGTTTTGAAGCCCTTCAATATGAATATGTGTACCGTTACACCCCTAATATATATATATATATATATGTATGTGTGTGTAAGAAATTAATACTTTTATTGCATTAAATTGGTCAGAAGTGACCGTAAAGAAATGTATAATGTTGCAAACGATTTCGATTTAAAATAAATTCTTATGTTTGTCAAAGTATCCTAAAAATTATGATATCCACAAAATTTTTTTTTTTTTTTACATTTATAATAACTAAATGTTTCTTGAACAGTAAATTGGTATATTACAATGATTCAGCTTTGCATCACAGAAATAAATAGCTGTTTTCTATGTTAATATATTTTTAAGTGTAACAATATTTCTCCTCCAGAGAACAGAAGAGATGGAACGCCCCTGTACAAGCCATTGGTGTGGTTGTGGATTGTGTTTGGTCTGGCGTATTTTGCATCCATCCTCACTATGATTGGGAACTGGCTGAGAGTGCTGTCAAAGAAGACGCGTGCAGAGGTGAGACAGAGGATTTGTCCATTTAGTTTTTTCCACACGGGTCTATTATAGTAGGAACACTCCACTTTTTTTTTTTTTTTTTAAATAGGCTGATTTTCCAACTCCCCTAGAGTTAAACCGTTGAGTTTTACCATTTTCGAATTGCTTCAGCTGATCTCCGGATCTGGCAGTAGCACTCTTAGCATAGATCATTGAATCTGATTAGACCGAAAATCAGAAAACCAAAAAAAAAAATATTTTTCCTATTTAAAACTTGACTCTTCTGTAGTTACATCATGTACTAAGACTAATGGAAAATGAGAAGTTGCCATTATCTAGACCGATATGGCTAGGAACTATACTCTCATTCCAGTGTAATAATCAAGGCACTTAGTGCCGTACCATGAGTGCAGCAGCGCAATGATATTACACAACACCTGAAAATAGGCTAACTTCCGTCAACATAACCAACGTGACAACCTGCTTGCACAGAGAGCGTGCTGGGGACTATTTTCAGGCGCGGTGCGTAATATCATTGCGCCGCTGCACCCATGCTAACGGTCTAATCAGATTCAATGATCTATGCTAAGAGTGCTACCGCCAGACCCGGAGGTCGGCTGAATGGATTTGAAAACGGTGGAATGTTCCTTTAATATAATTCCACTCCTAAATATTACAAAACCAAATGAACTTTGGTCATTTTAAATGTTGATATGGAGGTCTCTTCCTGTCTACTGGGTAAAAAAAATCCACATTTGACAGTAAGTTAAGCCGAAAGTTGAGCAATATCTCGCCATGAGTTACAACACATGTAAATACTAAGTACAAAAATCCTGCAGTGGGCGTTCAGTACATGCGTACTCTGATGACCAAATTTATGCCGCTTGCACTGTACACTGACCCTTGCGTATGCATAAAACGTTAAGTATACTTTGTGCAAGTTTGGATAAAGGCAGCGTTAAGGCCAATCATATGTGAGATAAACACTACAGGTCAAAAACATTTTTGATGGGGTTTTTTTTCATCAAGGATGCATTAAACGAATCAAATTACAGCAACGACATTAACAAAATTTCAGTTTTAAATAAATGCTGTTCATTTGAACTTTTATTCATGATCATAGTTTCGGCAAGATAATATTAAGCAGCACAACTTTTCAAATTACCAAATCATATTAGAATGATTTCTAAAGGATCATGTGACACTGAAGACTAGAGGAATGATGCTAAATTCAGCTTTATATCACAGGAATAAATTATATTTAAAATAGTATTACTATTGTTTTGTATGTCATTATACTACTGTATTTTTTATATAATAAATGAGCATGAAATGCATTGGGAAAAAAAACCTTTGGATCCCAGATTTTTGACTGGTAGTGTATAGCGTGTGAGATTAGTCCTAAATGATAGTTTGATTTAAAAAACAAAACAAAAAACAAAGTATGGCAACATTTTTGTGCATGTTTTCAGGCTTGCCCACCTTCTTACTACTTGTATTTCAAAAAGCAGGGGTTACTTTCCTCCCCGTCAATAACATTAAATGTTACTGTAAGACTGCACGCGTCTGGAAGAATGTGGTGGTTGTTTGGTTGGTAGGTATTCCCTGATGTCAAATTTGCTTTATTAGCATGACTGTGTATCACAATGTTGCCAAAGCATTAACATATATAGATAATAAAAACATACAAATATATGTACAGATCATGTCACATAGTACATAAATCAATCAAGTTCATCTCAATAAGTGAGTAGCTGAAGCTCTAGAGAGTTAGCGGTCTCTATCGTTATGAATGGCTAACACATATTGTGCGGCTCTGCTCATCTTCTCCAAGCATGAAGGCCATTTTCTCAGTATCACTCAGTGAATGCTGGAATCAGTTTCAAATCTGGCCAGAAATGTTTCTCACATGATGATATTTAGGACAGATTAGCAGAAAGTGTTTCTCGTCCTCTATCTGCTGTAGATCACAGTGTCTACAGATCCTCCGCTCTCTCTCTGTCCATGTGTGTCTTCCTCTCTCTATTTCTAGATCATGGTCACTCAATCTGTATTTGGAGAGGATTTGTCTTTCTTTAAATTCTTTAATTACTAGATAATTGGCCAATTTAGTGGTTCTATTTAGGGTTGAATAGCATTGGAGTTTATTTTTGAGGTCAAAATGTGTTTTTAGTTATTTATCATGGGTGTCCTTTAGATTTTTGTCAATTTCTTTAATAATGGTTTTGGGGTTGTAGCTGTGGTCAATCGGGGCTTGAGTTTGATGGACTAGTTGGAGAGCGAGTGTGTTTAGAGGATGAGACTCTGCTGAGGTTTCATTGGCGAGGAGGGCTTTATATTGGACTGACTCTGGATCAGACTGATGGAGGTGATGCCAGAACTGGACACGTCTCTTCTGGATCTTAATGTCCAGCGGGTACAGGCCTAATTCAGCCCTGCAGGCGGCGTTGGACGTGCTTCTGTGGACCCCTAAAATGTTTTTTTTTTATGTCACCAATTTCAAATCTGACTCTTTTAAAACTGACCAATCAGACCAAACCGTAAGACGTTTGAAAGTAACCAATCAGACACAACTTCCCCCATTGAATCAAAGGTGTAAAAAACCTTTTTGCCATTCTTTTGTTCTTCTAACTCCAACTGGCCCCTCTGATGGCGTTAAGGGGGAGGGGGTTGAGTCAAATATCTTGGTCACGATGATGGCTGCTTACAGCAAAGCAGATAATTTTGTTCTATTTCAAATTTCTTTGATTATTTTCCACTTTACATTACTTTTTCCTCCTCTAGATGGAGGAGCTGAGAGCTCATGCCACAGACTGGACTCAGAACATCCAGAACATGTCCATGGACTTCCGTATCCCAGTGCCACTGGATCTCAACGACCCCTTTCAGTTCCAACGGCGACGCAGAAGAAAGCGCCATCGCCATCATCGCCACCGAAGACGGAGTGTGGCGGGATTGGCTCATGGAATCTCCCTCGATGCGGATGTTATCCGAGAGAATGGACATCTGATCCTCGGTTGGCCTTCGAGCAAGTATACCCCAGCGTCTGATAATAGGTCTGAAGTGCTGTCCCGATCCAGGTCGGGGTGTAGGTTAGATGGGGCGTATGAGCTGAGACCAGGATCGCGGCTGACGGTAGGACATGCGTCAAGATCGCGGTTAGAGCTAAAACCACCATCCAGCTCCCCTTCAGAATCTGGATCAGTCTCTGAGTCCAAGACACCATCAGAATCCTGGTCAGAATATGAGTCCAGTTCCCACAACTCAGAGGACCTAGAATCTGGAGCCGAGGGGTCTCTGGGAAGTCGAAAAGATGTTCCTGTTATCGTAGTTGCCAACTGCAGTCCACCCCATCCCTCCCTTCTGGACTTCTTTGGAGAGAACCTGGCATATATCGACGAGTCTTCAGACACTCTTAGCGATCGTGTCAAACCAGCCCGACAGAACCGTCAACGCAAACCCAAGAGGAGGAGTATGACGAAACAGATTCCCCGCTCGCATCCTATTGGACTACAGAGGGAGATCAGTAATGAACTACAACCCCCATCACACCCTCCGACCCCTCCACCTCAAACCTGAGAAATGTGGTTTACACGTCACAGTTTAAGATACCAAAGATAACTGCTGCAGACCGTCACACATACGCATTACGACACATACGAGGTTGTGTTCATAATAGCGTACTACTGTTTCTGCGGTATGTAAACTACCGTTAAAAAGTTTGGGGTCGGTAATGTTTTTGAAAGATGTTGCTTATGCTCACCAAGGACAAGAAAAAAATAGTAAAGCGGTAATATTGTGAAATACTATTGCAATTTTAAATAACTGTTATACTGTAATATATTCTTGTGATGCAAAGAAACATTTTGTATCAATGTTGTAAACTTGTGCCGCTTAATTTTTTTTTTTTAAGGATTCTTTGATTGAAAGTTCAAAGAACAGCATCTATTTGACATACAATTTCTTTGTAACACATTGTAATGGTCTACTGTCACTATCAATTTAATGTGTCCTTGCTGAATAAAATACTTTATTTCGGAAAAAAAACTTACCGACTCAAAACTTTTAAATGGTAGTGTTAATTGTGCATAAGTTTTAATGCCAAGATGCCCTACAACACTTGCTGATATATATGCAGCAAATAATAAAGGACACTGTACTGGGTACTGTAGCCTATCCCACAATGCAGTTTGCTTGCCTTGAGTATCCATTTCCAGATGAACCTTTTTCTGATTAAAGGGTTAGTTCACCCAAAAAGGAAAATTCTGTCATTATTTACTCACCCTCATGTCGTTCCAAACCCGTAAGACTTTTGTTCATCTTCAGAACACAAATGAAGATCTTTTTGGTTAAATCTGAATATGCAACTACCACTTCAACGCTTTAAAGGAACACACCGAATTTTTGGGACTTTATCTTATTCACCGTATCCCCCAGAGTTAGATGGGTATGTATAGACTTCTCATCTGTGTGTGCGCCATAACTGTCTGACGCACCCACCGTTAGCCTAGCTTAGCACAAAGACTGGAGGTAAATGGCTCCAGCTAGCCTACTGCTTAAGTGACAAAATAACAACAGCATTTTCCAATTTACATCGTGTACTAAGACCAACGGAAAATGTTATACACATCACATGTAAATTGGAAAATGCTGTTGTCAATCTCACTACAGTGGTTCTACAATAACTTTATTGAGTGACGAGAATAGTTTTTGTGCGCAAAAAAACCCTAAATAACGACTTATATAGTGATGACGATTTCAAAACACGGCCTCATGAAGCTTCGAAGCGTTATGAATCATGATTCGGATCGCGTGTCAAACTGCTGATTCGACTCACTGATTCATAACGCTTCGAAGCTTCATGATTCTGTATTTTGAAATCGTCATCACTATATAAGTCGTTATTTAGGGGTTTTTTTGCGCACAAAAACTATTCTCATCACTCCATAAAGTTATTGTAGAACCACTGTAGTGAGATGGACTTTGTAACGACGTCTTTAGTACCTTTTAAGGGTCTTGAGAGTGAACCGTGCATTGTGCCAATGGAGGCCTTTCAGAGCCATTCAACTAAAATATCTTCATTTGTGTTCTGAAGATGAACGGAGGTCTTACGGGTGTCGAACGACATGAGGGTAAGTAATTAATGACAGAATTTTCATTTTTGGGTGAACTAACCCTTTAAAGCTTGGAAGAGCAATGATTTTTTTAAATACAACTGTGTTCGTCTGAAAGCAGAATGTCATACACCTAGGACTTGAGGGTGAGTAAATCATGGAGTCATTTTCATTTTTGGGTGAACTATCCCTTTAACCACTTAAGCTCTGTAAGGTCCGGAATGACATCATGTATATACTTTCAATTGTAAATGTCTGTGGAGGAGCTCTGACCTCATATGTGGTACCATTTGACACCATTAGACAGCTCTACTTTCTGGAGACATGCATCACTTTGGCATCACATTTTTCATTTGTTTTACACAAAGTAACTTGTTTACATTAAATTACTCTGGTAACATTTCCGTCTGGATTTGGCCTACCCAAATTGAAAAGCTTCCCATACCCACATATAGTGATCTCTAAATACACAATGTTGGTGTAATTTTACAGGAAACCCTTTTTAAGTTACATAAACCACTGCTAAAAGTGATACACATGTAAGTATATGTTGTCTGAGCTGTAATAACTTTTTTTTTAAAAAGACGCTTTTTATTTTTTTTGGTTATAAATTCAGTTTTGAAAGTGTGTAACTCAGGCCCTGTGTGCTCTAGCACCCTGCAGACAGTTTGGGCTGTTTCCACTAGATTCCAGAAAATAATTATATAAATTATTGCGTGGGCAATGCGTCATTTTATTTATACTTCTGCGTCGTTGTCCACGTTGACGTGCAGTTTCACATGCAGAGGGAGGGGTTTCAGAGGGCTTGCGCTCCGCGTAGAAATGATGCATTGTTACATTTTTGGAGAAGTGCACGTCACGGTTCGTCATGGCCTACGCGTACAACACAGCCTACAGCGTACACTCGACGCAGAAGTATACATTGGGCTTAAGAGGTTAAGATACTGTATCATAAATGCCGTTATATTTTTTGAGTGTTTTTTTAGTGTCTTTCACATTTTCAAATTCCACATTTTATATTGTGCATGATATAGCCTTCTCTGAGCAAATAGACATTTTGATATAAGATGCACATTATTGAAATGTCATTTTATTTGTGTGCCAAATTGGTTAGTTTTATTGTTATGATTACAAAAAACAGTTGTGGTTGAGCGATGTTTCCTTCTTTATCTGATTTTTGACTGTTCACTGATCAAAAGGTCTAAAATGGCAATCCTTTATTATTATTATTTTTAATTTATTCGAAGAGTACACTGCAACTTTTGAATGGCTAATGTAATGCTGCGTTCACACCAAACGCGAATTGAGCGTCAAAATCGCGTCTACCGCGTCTAGTTTCACGCGCGTACATTTTGAATGCATTCGCGTGTCAGCAGAGAATTGGACGCGCGTAGAAATCGAGCGCTGGAAGCGAAATTGACGCGCGTTCAAGGCACTCCAGGAGAAATATGTCATAAAACACCACTCTGCCTCTTTTCATTTTCATTAAACATATATATTAAACATTAATAACCACACACATGTGGTCCAGACTCCTACATTATCTTCACTGCATGCATGTTTAAATATCCTTAAAATATAAAGTTATGAAACTTCTCTTTGCCCTCAGTCAAAACGATTTGGCAGATAACAAATTATATATTCATGAGAGCAAAGATCAGCCGTTAGATCTACACAAGACGAACCACTACAGGACATCAGAGCCAGCGGCAGACGCCAGAAGGACTGGCCGAGGAAAGGCTGCCTTCGCTGGGGTTATGAGCGCTGATTGCCCGGTGATCGCCTGGATCTCACAACTCCAAAAACACAAGATTATTTTTTTTAAATAGGCGCTCTCTTTATAAATAAACCACAGATTTCAGCTTTAAACAACTACATTCCCACCTGAAAACGTCTTAAAACTACATTTTGTGACACAATAGTACTGTTTTTAATTTATGCAGGGTTTCTCATACACGTCACTTTACCACGTGACAGCAGCGAGCAGGCTCCTGATTGGTTAACGCGGCGCGAATTGACGCCAAAGTTCAAATTTTTCAACTCGGGCGTCAGACGCGAATTCGCTTCAAACGCGTGAATGCACAAAAGCACCATTCGCATGTAACGCGCGTATCGCGCAAGACGCTCAATTCGCGTCCAATTCGCGCGCACTGGACGCGCGAATGAAGCGGATTCACGTCCTTCGCGCCGCGCGTAACGCGCCTTCCGCGCCGCGGGACCTCCAGACGCGCCTTTCCATTGACTTAACATTGAAATCACTCGCGCCTGACGCTCAATTCGCGTTTGGTGTGAACGCAGCATAAAGATGTTTTTGGTTGTAGCCCAGGGCCGTAGGAAGGGTTTTATAATCGCTGAGGTCCCAAATTTGAGGTAGTTATTGGGGTTTGGCTTAAATTTGATTAAATTCATTCACAGTATGTACACATTTATTAATTGTATGCCTTTTATGATGAAAAATGTGATTCAGCGGAGAAGAAGAATGACAGGCTGAGCAATTATAATAGGGTCCCCTCACACCCTTAAAATCATGGCACACCACTATATACAAATATAACAACTGCACAAACAAGCATCGCTTCAAATGGCACATAACTAAATATTATATTAAAAGTTGTACTCACATTTAATGTGAAATTTTAGTATGGCCATCTTGGCCAGGACTCCCTGGGAGAAGAGATTTCTTTTCATCTCAATGGGACCTTCCTAGAAAAAAATAAAGGATAAACACATTTTAAATAATGTGAAACTAAAGTCCAGTAGGAACAGGACAAGGTCAGTGTGATGTTGTTGGTGAAGATAAAACACATTTACATATTGTTGCTGTCAGACGGAAACCTATAGCTATGGTCAGACACTTACACGTGTCATAATATTATTAACATTTTATGAAAACTCAAGCTCAAATTGAGTTCACGATTTTTGAAAAAGCGAATAACAGATATAGGTTAACAATGGCAAAATATAGAGATGCAAGGTTTTGGTGTGACAGCGCAATGATATATAGTGTCCCGAAAGGAATCTGAAATCTTGGATACAACAGGAGGGGGTTAGTTTTACCAAACTCGGTACATGTATTTTTCTCATGGAAAACTTTCTAATTTACAGTCATTAGCTTCGACCAATAGGGAGTTTGAATGTGGATTTTTTTGTAATAATCCAAAAAAAAATTTATTTAAGCAGCATGTGCATGTTAAAAATAGACATTATTGTCATCTGGTTGAAAGAATACAAATACATAGTATGGATTATTTAACCACTAGATGGCAGCATAGGCCTATTTTTAATCAGGGTAGATCAAAATCTGGTCACTATGAAGTGTTTTCAGACATAAGTGACTTATTTGGATATACATTTAGACATGATCAAAAACAACAGTTTAGATTTAATTTTTTGTTTAAAATGTTGAATAGTCTGACTCTGCGTGTGAGTGTGTGTCAGTTACACTCTTGATACACTCTTATTGCTGTGTGCTTTGGCCTGCATTAAAGGATAAGAAATATTTTAGGCCTCGTCCTTTTCTAAAAGTTTGAATAACAAAAGACAGAACCAGTTAATTTGTAGGGCACTGACGACATAGTTTAATAATTTGGTTAATAAAAATATAAAAAGACCTTGAGATAAATACTGGACTTCTTTCCTTGCAAAAGATTTGCACATTTGAAAGTGACCTATGACATCTTCCTGATTACATTTACTGGGATTAAATTCATATTGCCCACCGTGCAGTTGCCACTGGGGCTTATAAGCTCCTCATAAGCGAGAGAGGGGAGGCTGCTGCTCTTCTGAAACCCCCGTAACCATTTCTACATCAGGCTCCTCAGAACTGGATGCAGCTAACAAAAGGCCCTTGTTTAGATCGGAAGAGATTGCAGAGCTAGCTTGGATATCAGAGTAAGGGGACAGAGCGAGAGAAAGGAGAAAACCCGTCAACTCAACATCCAACTCACATGATTTCAACCGCTGTGCAGCCTCTGCAGACACGTAACCCGAACCACGACAGGGTGTAGATGCCCGACTTCCATCCGTCGAGAAGAGAGCCAAGCGGGAGTGGCTTTCCTCAGAGAGAAGCGCTCACAATGAGGACCACCGGCTCCATCAAGAGCTAACATGCATCCATGATTAACACAAAAACAAGGGCATGGCAGTGCACAACTCATTAACTGTCTTGTTGGCATATTTACCGGTCTAATTTGACACAAAATACATTAACAATATAACAGACGATCACACAGAAACACTCAAGACATGCAGCTTCCCGAAGACAAAGAAGCGGATGACTGTAAAATGTAGATGCTGTTTTATAGACTTAATGACACTACAAAACGCCACCTGACCTGACAAAAGCCAATCAAATTTCTAACTGTTGTCATTCTCTGGAAAAGACATGCAAAAAATATTGGTGTATGAGACAACAGCAAATAAAATCACAGCATTCTGTGGAAAAAGATGGGAGAGACATCTGATTATTACCTCAAACTTCACAAATATTAACACGGCCATCATTTATTAAGCCACTGGGCTCAGATGTTCCTTTCCTGCTTTCTTTATTCTAAGCAACACATTTTTTTTACGTGTTTATCTAGTAAGATTCAGAATTAAAACCGTCCTTTGCTGAAATTAAGTTCTCGCCTTGTGACAAGCCATCTTTGGTCCAGTTGTTATCTCTCATGATGTTGTCCAGTTCTTGTCCCAATGGAAAAATCCCCATTCAGCATTACAAAGAAGAGCATCCCAAGTGACCACACTGTTGCTGGTTCCCCGTGATACCTGCCATCTATCCAGAACTCAGAACTCTTCTGTGCCTGGAGGAAAAGATGCTATCTTATTTGTAAGTTTCCGTTAACACGGCACTTGGACTAGAATATTCATTATCAAACAATACATAATTTAATGCTAATTGATTTGATGAAATGATACACACCAGAATTGGATGCAGTGAAACCCTTCCCTACGCGGGTTACACATCCGAAGTCGATCAATTTGAGGATGGTGTCCGGGTTAATCAGCAGGTTTTGAAGCTTAATATCACAGTGGAAAACTCCACAATGACAGCATTTTTGAGCAGCAAATGTTACCGGCCGCATAACCCATTGCCAAATCCTCATCAATGGTGCCCGTGTAGCTATGTACAAAGTCATCCAAGGACTGACAGGGCATGGGCCGCTCTAGCACCATAATGTAGAGGTCATCCTCATCCTGCCAGTCCAGAAGCTGGACGATCTGCAACCCTGGGCTCTTGATTTGCCAAAATTTGCAGACCGGCCTCCAGTGGAACAGGTCTGGATAACCGTACTAGAAAAGTTGTTATGAGGAGTAGATGGATATGGGATTTAGGATTTAGACCAGTCCTGGAAAAACTGTTGACAGTGGTAATTTGTCTGTTGAAAAACCATTTATAGTCTATGATTAATGGGATGTATGAAATTGAAAACAGTGACAGAGGAAAAACAGAGAGCACAGCCTACTTACAACACTGACATATTTTGCATTCTCTTTGGAGGCAAATTTAACCAACACCTGATGAAAAAAAACAACAGAAAATGGATTTGCGTAAGAATTATGTACAATTAATTTGTTCAAAGTTCACATATTTCAATCATTAAACCTGAGCAGATGTGTACAGTTTCGTGAATTCAATTTTAAACAAGTAAACAGGGTTTCTGCAGGTTTCACCAAGTCAAATTTAAGACTTTGAGACCTTTTTAAGACCATTATGAATGAAATTTAAGACATATAAAAGGAAATGCAGTCACAAAATTACTTGCAAAGTAAATTAATTTCATTCAAATTGAAAAAAAAAAAAAATGAAAAAAAAAAAATTTGATAAACTTGTATTGATAGACTTGCACTTCGTCATAGCTCAATCCCACCAGGATTTCGCAAATTTTTTTTGAATTTGTGGTGGTAATTTCCAGAAATTTAGGACACCACATTTACCATATCAGGGCTCGACATTAACGCTTGTCCGGGACAAGTGGATTTTTTGAAGGGGCAAGTGAAAAAAAAATTTTTTTACTTGCCCGACGGACAAGTATCCTGGTTAAAATGTCAAAACAAAAAATAACTAGGGAATCACCAAAGTGCAATAATGATTCTGCATTCAGTTAGTGTAAGTGGCGATCGATAGTGGATAATAATATAAAACAAACAGACAAGGTTGTGCTGTTGAGGCTCGCGCAGCCTCTCGAGGAGAAAATCAAAAACAAATGAGCGCCGCTCACACACAGAAACTCAGTTAACATACACAGTTAAAATTGTGCAGTTTTTATATTTATAACATATGATACAGTTAAGCAACATTACACTAACAAGAGTGTTGTTTTCCTGAATACCATCACGACTGAAAATGACACTGATTTCATACGCCAGTTCCATAAACAATTTAACATTAAGTCACTTACATTTTAGATGCAATATGGACTGTTTTTGTCCTATTTCAGCAGCGAAAATAGTTCCAAACATAAATCACAGCAGAAC
Source organism: Gobio gobio (assembly GCF_949357685.1). Lineage (NCBI taxonomy): Eukaryota > Metazoa > Chordata > Actinopteri > Cypriniformes > Gobionidae > Gobio > Gobio gobio. Next base: position 46,339,207 of record NC_137109.1, read on the forward strand.
CGTAACGCATCTCACAGCAACAGTGTGTGTTAGTGAATGATTCAGCGTTTTAATGAATCAGTTGAATCAAAGATTCAATGGCCTATTCGTAAACGACCGCCAAATTCTTAAATTAATCAGCCGTTTCACTGAATCGACTCAATGACTCGCTCTTTAAGACGGTCACATGCTGCCACCTACTGGTGGTTTACTTTCATCTTTCCAACATTTCTTATTTGTATATTCAAAAATATTTAAAATAATCTCATAACATTATTTAATGCAGCTGTAATGTTTCTGTGTAAATTATTTAATTTGACTGGTAACAGCCTATAGTGTCTTATTCTAATTTAATTTATAGATCAAATTTAAGAATATAAAAGGAGAGCTGAAGCATATCCTATATTTAATAAGATTAGGGAAAAATTACCTTTATAAAAAGGTACAAATATGCATATTTAAATATGTCAAAGCTGATTAAACACTGGTGAGAATATTGCTTCAAAATAGATTATATTTACAAAAAAAATCCGGACAAGCAAATGTTTTACTCGGACAAGTGAATGACAGATTTACTTGTCCAAAGGACAAGCGTGTGTTGAGCCCTAAAAGGTTCATCAAATGTCGAGCCCTGCATATTATGTTAGATGCACAATAGTCACACATGACAATAGAACAAACAAAATGCACACATCTTGTTTATTTTGGTTTAGGAATAATGCAGGATCTCAATAAAATGCAAGTAAATTTTTCGTTGCATTTAGTAATCGCAGAAACATGAGGACTATTAGCTGAAGAATAAAATCCGTTTTATGTGTCTGTGGTACAATCTGAAAGAGACTTCAATAACACGAAAGCTGATTGGCTGCAATATAAGCTGCATGTTGGTCTCATTTGCAGTCGTTATACAGCGAATTATATTTGGACTAGCGAAACAAAGAACTACCAATAAAATAAAATAAAACAATCTAAAGTGCTGCAGGATTTCAATAAGCATTAGAAGTAGCGTTACATGGACGTAGGAAAATTAAGACCGGTCTAAAATGATTTAAGACCTAAAACAATACTTCAGCGAATTTAAGACTTTTTAAGGCCTAAAATGTAGATTTTGAAATTCTAGACTTTTTAAGACCTCCCTGTGTAGAGCATGTCTACTATTTAAACAGGTTTGACATGTCAAGTGCACTAAATAGTGAATAAGACACACTAAGAGTGCTTGGATAAGAGAGACTCAGAAGACTAATACAAGAATGATGGATATTGTAAGTAATTAAAATTGATACCTGAAGGCCATCTTCCAAACGAGTCGCTGCATGAACAGTTCCAAAGCCTCCTTTACCCAGTTGAATGCCGATTTCATATCTGTAGGAACGGGTGGCTATTAAAAGAAAATAAAGAGGTGTTGGAATTAAATATGTCAAGTACTGACAGCACTTAATAAATCAAAATCTATTCAACAAGATGTGTCTGATTCATAAATTAATTGAGATACTAAATTGAATATTTGTGCCTTTAAATTAATGTCACACTACAGGACTATTTAAGTAAACTGTAGTAGTCATTAACTTCACCCATACATATACACATATTTAAATAAAATCTTGCTGAATGTTAAAAAATGTGTTATTTCTTTAAGTCAATTTAAAGAATAAACAATCGAACTTCTGATTAACCCTCTGGGGTTCTTCATTTATGGGTCACACTCAGGACCTTCGGGTCAAAAATGACCCGGAGGGCGGGATTAAGATAAAGATTTGAGTAAAATCAATGAAATATATTTTTGTTCAATAATATTTTTTCTTTTCTTTTTTGGTGTTTTGAGAGAATTTTATGATTAATTAATATTTATGCAATAATTATGACCCATTTTTTCCCATTTAATATAATAAATGTATGTATGTATGTATGTATGTATGTATATATATATATATTTTTTTATTTTTAATTAAAGCTGAATTTCATTTTAGAGTCAAGCCTAGGCCTCATGAAAGCAATTTTTTAAATGAGATTGGTGCCATCCGGTGGACACATTGAGCATTTTTATCACGCAATAGCACATTTTTACCACTAGAGTGGATCTTGCGTTTTATAAAAAAAGGTTAAGAATCGTAGCTTCATCGGAATGGTCCGAAACTTGTTGACTTTATTGGCACTTGGTATATTAACACCCAAAAAAATTGCGGACAGGATTTGAAAACTCGAAATGGATGTAAAAAAAAAAAAAAAAGTCCCATTGAGGACCCTCCGGCAAAAATGACCCCCATAGGAAATGAATGGGAAAGTAGTTTTTTTCTGCATACAATCTACAAATCAGCCAGGATGCAGAAAAAGAAGGGCTCAACAGTGAAGGGGTGAATCTCTAAAACATCAAGAGTGCAAAACAGACAAAAACACACACACACAAATGAACGAGTGTCATTCCAAAAGCAAATTGTGTTTTTGTGTGTGTGTGTGAGTTTTTTTTGTCTGTTTTTTACTCTTGATGTTTTAAAGATTCACCCCTTCACTGTTGAGTCCTTTTTTCTGCATCCTGGCTGATTTGTAGATTGCATGCACAAAAAAACTCTGTATTTTCATATTTTTGCCAATTTCCCATTCATTTCTTATGGGGGTCATTTTTGACCCTGAGTGTGACTTTTTTTTACAACCACTTAGACTTTTCAAATCCGGTCCCCAATTTTTGTGAGTGTTCATATACCAAGTCCCAATAAAGTCACCAAGTTTCGGAACATTCCGATGAAGCTACGATTTTTAAGGCCGAAGAGGGTTAAAGAGAGTGTGTGTGATGGGTTATGTTAACAATCTGACCCATAATTGTTCTCTTATTATCTTGAAGCTGGCTCAGCTGAGGTGCCCCAGTGTCCTCTGGTAGACTGTAGTAGACGTCGTCCCTCGAGTCATCATCGACATGAGGGTCACCAGTGATAGCTTCCTCTGCAGTTGGGAGGACTTCAGGGTCACTGGTGATATCCTGGGAGGTCTGACCTAAATAGGGTAATGACATCAATATCACCGTATTAGTAAAATACTCATTACTTCAGCTGTGCCTCTAAATATTTGTCTGTCCTCCAAAAAACCTCATCCTTCCCTAGGGTCATTACGACCTAAAACTCCTTTTTTATTTTATTTTTTAAAAGTCTTTGTCAAAAATTCATGAGAGTGGTCCAAGACCCTAGGACTTCTGTCGTACTTGAACCACAAATACTGAAAAAAAAAAGTTGTGGTTGAAAATAATTAAATAAAAGTTATAACAATCGCGGGTCATTTCCCCTTAGGAATGAATGGAAAGCTTTAGTACACATAAAAAACACATAGAGGTCGGCAAGGACACCCAATGTAAGATATTTTGAACTGAATTAAAGTTGATGAAAGTTATGCATGAAATTGTGAGTTAGAATGTGTTTAAATTATTATTTATTGCTAAAATCTAGCAATTTAAAGGTACATTTAAAAAAATCTAAATCACCAAAATATTGCTTTAAAAAAAATAGAAAATTAAAAAAATCTAAATTAAATTAAAAGCTTTCTGGACAAAAATAAGTTATCATTTTAGGGCTTTGGGTCATTTTGACGCACGAGGGAAGAATTTGTTAAATTGCGAGGGAGGGATGAGGGTTACACATAAAAATAAGTGAAGAGCAAGTGCAGACTCCAATAAACAAAGATTTACATATTCTCATAACACGATCAACAAAAGTGTATGATGCGTACACATTTTGTCCATCATGATAATTATCACAGATGAACACAATTTTTATTAATTTTGAAGCCTAAATCCAGTCGCCAGAAGTAAAAAGCTAAAGGCTATAAACGAAATACACCACAGTCTCGCGATGTCAATGTCACCATCACTGAGCTAACAGCAACTCTTTCAGTTTTTATCTCAAAACATTTTTCCCAGTGTGTTTGAGTTATACTCATTTACAAGAGCACAATTATGAGCATAACGAGGCTGTGAAAGCGGACTGAGCTTACCTTTCCCGCGTGATATTTATCTCCTGACAGCATCTCCCAGTTAGCCACTTGTTAGCAGTTAGCAACCGCCTTTTTCCAAGACACCTGACAGTTAAAAATAAATAAAATCACGAGTGGGGTTTTATTTATATATATATATATATATATATATATATATATATATATATATATATATATATATATATATATATATATATATATATATATATATATATATAGTAATACTGATGTATTTTATGGCGTAGAATAAAACGTGAGTGTCTTGAGCTTGTATTTCAGCCATTTAACCAAAACCCCATTCAAAAAACCCATTGACTTTGGAACGAGGGAACCGGTAAAAATAAATAAATGTATTACTTGTTTATTTTTCTCGGTCGTCTAATATTTCGGTCCTAAAACAGCTGTCAAATATGAGATTTTTTTTTAATTTAGCTGTACTTACATCTCTCTCGCACTTTATGACCGTTTACGCTGCATTCACACGGACACGAGGCGTCAGGTGCCTGACTGACTGGACTTAAAAACACGCAAATGAAATGATTATACACTCTAATGGGTAAACCTTGCAGTTAATCCGCGAACCACATGCGTTCTCCTGAACCGGGGAGCAGAAGGCCCGTGCAGATCACGGATCAACTACGATCCCACCGGAGCCTTGCATTCGATTTCAAAATGGCGGCTGCGTGACATATCGCACATCCTGAGATGCGACTATCGCGATATCGATGCTAAAACATACAGTGCGCAGCCCTAGTAGTCAAAAGGCTTTTCTTTGTGTACACATATCCTTGCAAGTACAATTTTGCCTGTATTATTTGTGTCCCCTTCATAAACAGCTCTTGATACAGTTTGTTTGTTTATGTATGTTTTAACCCACTTATAACGTGAAATCTAAAACAATATTAACATTAGTATTGTAACTTTTGGCAGTTTCAAACCACTTACCTTATACCTTCTGCTTGCACATCAGTGACTCCAGTACATTTTTAAACCTCTGAGACAACCGGAAGTGACTTAAACTGCAATTCATCGACTGGCTGCTAGACAGACCCCAGAAGGAGCAGAATCCCATTGAGCCCCATGTTAAAATGCCCAACTTTACAACAGAAATGTTTACAGCCTGGTACAAATTGTGGTTTTGGTCTATATGGCTATTTTGCCCTTCATGACAACTTTGAGGTTGGATCCCAGTAGGATTTTTTTATAGTCAAATACATTTTTTTTTTTAGCTCTTTAGAGTGCTGCCAAGCCTTCTTTGAGTCAAGTTGTCACTGAGGCACTAACAGACTTTTTTCGGGATTTTTGGGAGGAGATTGGAGCTTTAGCTTTAATTTCTACATTTCTATAACTGTTTATTTCACACTGACAAAAATGAATTGTTCTTCATCGGTGAGAGTGGGGGCGGGCTTTTGATTTCGCGGCTCTACTTCCTGCTCTCTACTGCGCAGACTCCGTCCCAAATCTGTGCAAAATGTCAGCGCCATATTCAGACCTCCGGAGGCTTCACTTTTCTTCAGCGGAAGCCAATGAAGTCGCATTGTCCATATTTTTTCTGACGCTTTAACCATTTAAAAGCACCCTGATCTATAAAAAAAAAAAAAAAATTTTATTTAGTTTGCATACATAGATAACATATGTGTAAGGAGCAAATGATACCAGATATCAAAGCGTGAATTGCACAGTTTTATATTTTACAATATTTAGATTGTGTTTGTTGAATGTAATGAAGGCATATCTGAACAAGTGGTCCTCTAGCTCAGGGGTTTTTAAACTGGGGTCTGGGGACCTCCAGAAGGTTTTAAGGGGTCCCCAGAAAATTTCAGAAAAGGATAAAGTCTACCAAACATTCTAACTTTTTCATTCCTAAATCTTTCTCTCCTTTCTTGCCGTATACATACATTCCAGAATTGTATATTTCTAGAGAGTTTTTCTCACTATAGTCCCCTTTATCTTGCTCACTGGGGTTGTAATGCAGTATTCTTAACATTAAAATTAACAGTATTCTTAACTGTAAGCTGCTTACATACATTTATTGTGAAAGTTGCTTAAAAAAAATATTTTTAATTGAAAAATGTTCTTCTTCAGGTTTATACATCCAACATCAAGTAAAGCCAATTTAAGTTTGGAAACAATATGTTGTATTTATAATGTCACACTTAGGCTACTATTTATCTAACAGTTTAAATGTTTTGTATACATAAAATATATAGATGGATTTTAGGAAGGGGGTCCCTCATATAAGGTTCGTCATATTTGGGGGTCCTTGGCATCAAAGTTTGAAGTTTGATGCCAAAAGTTTGCTCCCCCTCGCTGGGTCTAGTGGGCGGGTCAGCACACGTGCAGTTATATACTTTCGAACTTACTGTACAACCTGTATCGCACAGTAAGAAAACTGTACTTTAAAGATAAACTGAACTTTGAGACGTATATAAAACCTTAATCTTTTGATCGTTCTTCATTCACTGGTGTTTTAAATGGCTCTACAGTTTTTTATTCGAGAAAAGAATTTTCCAGTAATTTGTGATTATTTATTAATTTTTTTACAGAGATTGCTCTCACAAAGAACAACAACTAGCAAATGAGAATTTAAATCTGGCCTTAACTAGATTTTTTTATTATTATATAATAAAAATATATTTCACATTCACAAAATGTTTAGCTTTATCCCTATTTTTTCCCCCAGCAAGTAATCATGATAGTAGACATACTTGTTCTGCTGTTGTTCCTTGAGTGAATCCTTCACCTTTGCCCTCTTCAGACCCCATCCAAGTCATAAACCTTTAAAAAATACCTTTTTACATTTTTAACTATAATGCATGTGAAGGATTTTTGGATGAAGGCTGTTTGGGATTATTGCCTTCAGAATTTTCAGCTTCTGCCCCATTCCTGTGCTTTTGTGAATTAGGCTACACAGTTAGCATTACATACATCAACATTACAAACATCTGACCAGTTTAGGCTGGATTTGGTTGGAATCTTAATATGTTTGTCATCTTACCTTGTGTGGGACCACCCACATGCCCCTTTTTCAGACTGCTGGCCTGTGCTTGGTCATTATTTGCATTCTGGATGAAGAACACATGCTTATTATTTCTAATATAAATCGCAATACATATTTTTTTAAAATCATAATAGTTAATCCAAAACTGAAAATCCTGTCATAATTTACACAACCTAACTTGCCTTGCAAGTGTCCTTATCCCTGAGAACTAATAAAAGTAGCTCAAACGACTCATGATGGAACTGGACAGCTTCAGTCCTCATCATTCAGTACAAATGATAACAGAATAATGTATTTTTTCTGAACTATTTCTTTAATGTTTGTTACATACCAAAGACTTTTCAATCATCTTTTCTCCTCAGGTCCAGGAAGGCTTCTGTAAGAATGGACACTGAAATTACAAATATAGTCTTATACATTTATATATAACAAAATAACCTATTGTCAAGAAGTGGCAGTTGGCGACTTCCATTTACAAAACCAGTTTGCCAAATTTGATTATAATGGAAAAACTGGTTAATGCATTATAAAAAGTGTGCATAAGCTTAACTCACCTCTTCCCATCTGTAGCATGATGGGCATCTCTCAGCTACATAACACAACATAACACTTACAATATGTAAGTTATTTTACACCCAGTGAAACCAACCAACACACAAACTGGCCCTGAACTAATACATTAATTGTTAAATTGCAATTTCCATCTAACCAAACATCTTACAACATCTACCAGCAGGGGCTAACCGGTCATTACGGTTTGGCTGGTTAGCAAAGGGCGCCCTCTTGTGGTTATCAAAACGAGGCTAATCCTTTTTTTCAGTCTATCTCAAGTTGCATCTTAAATCATTCAGATGTTTGTACAAATGTTATATTTACACTGCAGCTTGCGGTTAACACTCACACACGGACCCGCTCTGAACGCCATGTTTACCTTCCGGAGCTGATAGGTATCCATAGGCTAACGTTACATCTACCCAAGCACATTTCACATCATGTACACAGACCAAAAGTTTACTAAAAGAAGCAATTTCGATGGCGAACTTGCACAGCAGGACCTAGATGAGATTTTAAATGCCCTTGGTGTGGGAAGAAGAGGCGAATAAGAGAGGGAGCGAGTAACGATATGTCCCAGCGTGAGACAGCTCCAGGAATGGCTTTTGTAAGGCCCTGGCTGTGGGGATAAATGCCGGTTGCAGAGTGAAGATGGTATTTAGAGGGAAGAGGACAAACACATGGTGGTGGTTTACAGAGGAGCTTTTCCGCAGGGCTTCTATTGCACCCTTAAATTCTACCTCTGCACTTCAGCCCCGCCTAACACAACTTCTGCACCCACAAACATTGATGTCTCAAACCGGAAGCTGTTTCCTTGCGTGACTGCATTGAAATCGATTTCTGTGTGAAAATGACTATCGTCGTCTTGCTGTGGCCAGTGACATACGGACTTGGATGTGTTGTAGCTATGAGAAAAGTAGTTTGGTGTTAATGGAAATTCAGATAGGCCATGTAGTTATGTAAAATATAATAAACCGTAGAAGGCAAGGGACTGACTAAAATACAGCTCTGGATAAAAATTAAGAGACCACTGAAAAATGTTTCAGTTCTTGATTTACTATTTATATGTGTTTGAGTAAATGAGCATTTATGTTTTAGTCTATAGACAAAATGTCTTCCAAATTCCAGGTATTATTATTGTTATTTAGAGCATGTAATTGCAGAAAATGACAACTGGTCAAAATAAAAAAATCGATGCCATGTTTCATACCTCAAATAATGCAATATTCATTTTTAAACAACATGATATTTTAACATCAAAAATCTATATTTGGTGGGATAACCAATCTTGGCATAGGCCCTACCAGTCTTTCACATTGCTGTTGGGTGATTTTATGCCACTCCTGGTGCAAAAATTGTGACCTTCCATCTTCCTCTTGATCACAATCCAGAGGTTTTCAGTGGAGTTCAGGTCTGAAGATTGTGATGGCCAGAACAGGGTTTTAATCTGGTGGTCCTCAATCCACACCTTGGTCTGGCTGTGTTTGCATGGAGCATTGTCCTATGGAGAAAAAACACAATCTTTCGACTTGGGGAACATTGTCAGAGCAGAAGGAAGCACGTTTCTTTCAGGATAATCATGTACATGGCTAGTTTTCAGCTTTGCCCAACATGGTTAGACAGGTTATACATGCATTATACATACACACACTAATTTTTTTAATATTTTTTTTTGTAGGATGCAGTTGTGTGCTCATGGAAGACATGCATACATACCTATCTATAAATATATATCTCACACACTGCAAAAAAATGCTCTTCTTATTTAGTATTTTTGTCTTGTTTTCAGTCCAAATATCTAAACAAATCTTACATTAAGAAGAATTTACTAGACATGCAAAAGTTTTTGTCTTGTTTTGGAGGAAAATAACTCAAAATTAAGGAAGTTTTTGCTTATTTTAAGCAAAAACTTCCTTAATTTTGAGTTATTTTCCCCCAAAATAAGACAAAAACTTTTGCTTGTCTAGTAAATGCTTCTTAATGTAAGATTTTCTAGATATTTGGACTGAAAACAAGACAAAAATACTAAGTAAGAATTTTTTTTTTGCAGTGCAATTCATACATATGTACATAAAATATCCCCTTTTAAGGATACTGGACAGCTGATCATCCTTGCAGTGACAAACCACCCAGATGTTTTTAAGAAACATATATGCATGTGATTATGACATGGTACATCAAACAACATATAACCACTAAAGCAAAGATGTATTAAGTACATATCACCTCATAGACACAACTGCCCAGAAAAGGTCTTCAAGTTAATTTGCAATATACTTTCCTCTTATTACAGTGCAACACTAATCAATAACAGCTGTTGCTTTTATAATTGTTGAAGCAGATACAGTTTAGATATTTTGGCAGAGAAAATTCCAATGCATAATTGCGTTCTCAAATTTCTTTTTTGTCTTGGGAGTTGATGATGTAAAAACAGGACGCAAGTCATGTTCAAGTAACCTCTGAAAATCACATTAAAACACTTCACATCTCATCAACTTCACTGCATGAACATCACATTACAGATCATATATTCCATGACTGTTTTTATGATTTGTTCATTTCATTTTGTGTGGTCGATGATTTTACTTTCTGAATTGAAAGGAGACAAAAACATTGGCAATGGGGCGGTATGCTGGTTTGCATCTAGAGGAATGTTCTAGAATGATTTGCTTTTCTCTATGTGACACCGCAAAGGGGAAATTAAAGTTTATTCTTTTATACAGCGAGTGTGACCACAAAATTTGTACTTCTGAAGGGTCAGTATCACTGTTCTTCATTAGTCAAAGACCACATTTATGTTGACAGTGGCTAGAAAAGTCAAAACAAATTAAATTTCCACCATCAACAATAACGAGTTGAAAACAAAATCTGACTATGAAGTTGTCTAAGATGACATGAAGTCATTTCTTAACCACTTAATTGATGTTTCCATGCTACGGTTTACATTTAAAGCTGTGATTCACTTTTGGCCTGAGCGCTTATCCGCAGATGGGCATTACGGGTCAAACATTTCAATAACACCAACGTCTCTTCATTTCGTGAGATGTCAGGAACCCGATAGTCTCACAAAATACACCCTCAATGACATAATACTTTAATTCAAATCAGTTATAGCCTCTCTAAATGCTTTCTCTGTTCTCTTTCTGCTTTTTCCCCTATTGGCAAATGCAGTAATCTTTTGGCACAATGCACAAACATGATGTTCTTTACTAAAAGCATGAGAGGCACAAATCTATAAAAGCTTGTTTCCGCCACGGAATAATTTTTAAAAAATTTAAAGGGTTAGTTCACCCAAAAATGAAAATTCTGTCATTAATTACTTAACCTCATGTCGTTCGACACCCGTAAGACCTCCGTTCATCTTCAGAACACAAATGAAGATATTTTAGTTGAATGGCTCTGAAAGGCCTCCATTGGCACAATGCACGGTTCACTCTCAAGACCCTTAAAAGGTACTAAAGACGTCGTTACAAAGTCCATCTCACTACAGTGGTTCTACAATAACTTTATGAATCGGCGAGAATAGTTTTTGTGCGCCTTTTAAGGGTCTAGAGAGTGAACCGTGCATTGTGCCAATGGAGGCCTTTCAGAGCCATCAGATTTCAACTAAAATATCTTCATTTGTGTTCTGAAGATGAACGGAGGTCTTACGGGTGTCGAACGACATGAGGGTAAGTAATTAATGACAGAATTTTCATTTTTTGGGTGAACTAACCCTTAAATTAATGTAACTTTTTATCTCACAGTTCTGACTTTTTTCTCGCAATTGCAAGTTCATATCTCACAACTCTGACTTATTGCACATATTCCGTAGGAGAAGCATATTGCATATGTTTGCTAAACGATTATAACGTTAAATTAACCTAGCAGTTTGGTCATTAGGTTGACCTCCTGAGGTTGTCAATAAAATAATAAAACAAACCTTTTTTTAAAGGGAACACTGTAACTTTTGGCCCTAGTGGTTTAAAAACAAAACTGCATGCTTTTTGCGGAAGAACATTGTTTTGGATGTGCTTCAGCTTTGTCTTGATTATCGCTACAACAACCATAATTAAAAGACCCTACATAATAAATAATGCTTTACAATGAACTGTTTGAGATGGCAATTTAACTGTTCAATTAAATACCTTACTCACCTGTTGAGTAATACAAACGTCATCTCCGCTTCGGTTTTGTGAAGTTCCTAAATGGAATTTCGGAAGGAGTGAACCCATCTAATCTTTCAATTAACTGCTGGATCATATAAGCAGCCGCTTACCTTGCTCCGGCATAAGCTTTTATGGCATCCCTCCACCTCCCCAACTCCAACATAATTTAGAGATTTCGCTACCCTACTCATCTTCCAAGCATTAGTAGTCCCACTGGGGGTATATATAAGCTCAAAACAAGTCAAAACAAAGCTGCTTTAATGATTATATGGGCAAACAATCTTGTGAAAAACATTTCAAATCCCTCAGTTCTCACAATCTCAGAAAAGCCAAACCAATGTTGATTCTTGTTTTATTACGAGCTCTGTCATGTTCTCTCTTTGCCTCCTCTGTTCGGTGTTTTTGTCAAACGGGTATTAGTACAGATTAAATCTCTTAACGTGGCATGTTTGGTTCGATTAAAACGAACCCTGGTGCTATTACTCTGTTAGCGTAGTTCATTTGAACATGTGTGAACGATGTCATCCAAACCCTGGTGTGCACCAAACATGCGGAGCATGACCGCTGAAAAGATGAGTCTCGATCCGCTTCCAAACGAACGAATGGTGCGGTTTGAATAAAATATGAACGCAACACGGACTAAAGACATCCCAGATAGCAATGTGATGCAACGTTGATTCAGTGTTGGTCTGCTATCTGGGATGTAAACAAACTAGTGTTGTCAAAAGTACAGACTTCGGTACCAAGTCGGTACTGAAATGTAAAAAATTTGACACTTTGAGTGCTGTCAAGTGTAATCGTAAACACGTTTGTGTTCATGCGCTCATCGGAAATATCTGTGATTGGCTACAATGATCAACGTAAGGGATCAACGCAAGGGAGCAGTTTTTGTTTTTTATGTTTTTGAAGCGTTGATCATTGTAGCCAATCACAAACATATTTGATACGCCCTTAGCTGCTCCATGTCAACTTTTCTTGCTCGTTGTGACAACTAACCTATGCCACTCCTAAAGCAGACATGCGTAAAAGTAGCCTGAGTAACTCTATTTAAATATGACCAGACACGCACATGTGAGGGACATGTACGCAATTTCCAACGAAAACCATCCTGACAGGTCTAAAATAGAAAGATTTATGACATGTATGGGCGTGTTTAAATTTGGTTAATTTTGAACAAAAAGTTAGATAGACGCATGCATTTTCTGTGAAGCTGCTTTGAAACGATATGTATTATTTAAACACAGTGTACCTTTAAGAGTTTTGAGCCCTATTTTGTGCAATATCTGTGGAAATCTAAAGCTTTACATGAACTTTATATATAGTGAAACAACATACACTCGCCACATAGTCATGCAGGTGTGAAGCAACATTCGCCCTCACCTCTCTATAACACTATAAATATATAAACTAACTATAAATAAGTGCTTTTTATATTCATGCATGTATTCAAAAGTTGTTTAGTAACTGCTGCCGCTGAGGTTATAGTTTTACTTTAGCATATAGTTTTATAATTATTAGGGCATGGTCAAATATTTTTAATGGAATAAAGAATTTGTTTGACATCCTCCCCATAAAAGCTTATCTATGATTTTGTTGAGTCTGTTTAAGACACACACACACACACACACACACACACACACACACACACACACACACACACACACACACACACACACACACACACACACACACACACACACACACACACACACACACACACACACACACACACACACACACACACACACACACACACACACACACACACACACACACACACACACACACACACGGTGAAGTATCTTCCTGTTTATATCCATGAACTACCAGAATATTTGTCTCTCTCTATTTGGCTTTTTCATCCTCTGCAACAGTCAAAGGCAAACAAAGACTCAACCTGTAATGCCAAAGATCTCATTTGAAGTATTTGATTTATTAAATTAAGATTGTAAATATATATTTTTTTACCTTTTCAAAATCTGTGAATGTCCCAGGTTCTGGAAGAAAACAAGTAGACACGGTGGCCCATAAAATGTCTAGACGTCAAAACATAACATTTAGGATCATGGCTTCCTCGCACTGGATTTTGTGCAGCAGTTTGCATTTACGAAGCAATATTCAGTATATCCGTCTTGTTGGCCTGAACAGATTTATTGCATAGAGATTTGAACGTGCTCTCAGATGCTAGGACGGAAATGTACACATTTCACATTTCAGTTATAATATACCTAATCTGCTGATATCAGAACTGTTTCTCATTTGACTTTGATTGCATTCAGGTTTGAGCTACAGGAATGCAGTTAAAGCTCTTAAAAATGTTAATCTACACAGTATTGGAGAGGTTCAACCGACTGCTGATTGTTCATTGAGCAACTGAAATCGCAGTCTAGACTCAAAAGCAACTCTTACGACACGTGCACATTCACACCCCATGAAAAACCATGTGTCCCGAAGCTACTCTCACACCCAGACTGCTCTTCCCAAACCACACGGTCCTCAGATGTCTGATCGTCCCCTTTCATGCCCCGGGGTTTCAATTTTGCACTCCCTGATCGGCTTTTGCGAGGACGCTGAGTCATTGTTGCGTAAGCGACAATAAGTATTTTTGTTGATTTATTTTAGGGACTGTTATGTAACAATGTGCTACTACTGCTCTCCCTTCTGTATCCCCTTTTCCTATCAAGTTATAAAAGTTGTTTTCACTGAGCAAGAGACAGAGGAATTTGCTCGTTTTAGCCCTGGCAACACAGAAACCCTGTCATTCCCTACAGATCATTCTCACTGGCCACAGATAAACATATAAGCAGTAAGTTTTCACTCAAAAACAAACTTTTAACGCCATGCCAGCAGCTATAGGATTTTAAAGGAAACATTGAGGCTTCATAGGCAGAAAGAAAACAAACAGGCGATATGTAGGCCAAGTCAAAATTCCTTTTGACTTCCCACAGATCAGACAAAATTATATCGCTCTGCATTATAGGGTGTGGAGGGGCACTGCCAGATTATACAAATCAAAGAGATCACATGGTGCATTTAAAACGCATCCTGCAGGCGATTTCGCCTCAGTGGGTCGGCCTGCTTTTCGCCCACTGTTCTTTCTGCCATGTCACCACAAACCCTGAACCCAAGCGTTTAAATTTGGCGTTTTGTGAGTGGTCGGTGTCTGGAAATTGTTCACATCCTGTTTACGTCGGAGATTTTCTAACCTCGAACCGCATTTGGCTGGTGAGTCCACTAGTCAGATCTGCATTTTCAGCGAGTGAAGGAAAAAAAAAGGAAAAAACCTTGAGAGTGGGCCACTCGCTGGGATGTGTAATGAATAAATATAAATGCACAGCTTTGAGAAAGTTCTATAAACATGCCGCATATGAATAAAAAAGCCACAAAATATAATTATATAATCAAAATTTATTGTATTTAGCATATAAACACATATAAACATCACAAAAAAAAAACTATTTACACTTGCAAATTCCAAAAATATAAACTGATCTACTGTAAACTTCGTACAAAATCTAAAAAGGATGCACTGCTGGCGTATATTGTGTGTGTGTGTGTGTGTCACTGGTGCGATACTGAGAATGCGAGGAGATACTACTAGTCAAAAAAGCGTATTTATTAGACAATGACCAATGTAGAAGACGGTTAACGCTGGTTGCGGTTCCTGTATTGAAGATGCTTGATGAATAATTATATGCTATTTCTCATCTGTACAAGTTTGAAGGAATAGTTCACCCAAATGTTTTAATTCTTTCTTCTGTGGAACATAGAAGAAGATAATTTGAGAAATGTCCAAGAGTGTTCGCGTCCATACAATACAAGTCAATGGGCTCCAATGTTGTTTGGTTTCCAACATTCATCAAAATATCTTTTGTGTTCTGCAGAAGAAAGAAATGCATGCAAGTTTGGAATGACATGAGAGTTTATTTTAGGGTGGACTATCCCTTTAAGATGTGTGTTATACTGTATGTCTTTGCTCTCCTCTCATCCACCTGTTTTCTGTTTTCCTCCATATGAGATCACTACGTCTTCTCTCTCCACTGAATCAACGGCACTTGCAGGACCGGACCACCATGTTGGAGAGCTGTTCCACACGGGGGGTTCGGCCTAGGAAATAAACGATGGTGAGGGGCTCCAGGTCCTGGGGAACACAACACGGAGATGCTGATGCTTCTGGATTCATTTTATTATACAGCGGGAGAATCTAAAAGGAAGACAGAGAGAGAAACACTGTAAACAGACACCAAAAGCAGCTTAAAAATGCAACGTTTTAGAATGAATCTGAACTCTGTCCAACATCCAAGTGCACAAGTTTGATAAGAACCGTTATTTTGATGTAGTTAAAGGTGCACTATGTAACTTTTCCGTCCGCTATAGGTCGCCTGTTCAAAACAAAGGCGTAGTTTGATGACGCCACGTTTGAACGCAGAATCTTGGGACATGTGGTCTTCACATCACAGCCACTTCCAGTTTTCCGGTCATGAGTACGAGGTAACGCAGCTCTGATTATCATATTAGACAAATATGAGAGTAAAGCGTTTCTGCAAAATAAAACCGGAAACCGAGGGGAACGCAGATATGAAGCCATCGACAGGCGACGGCATCGCCATCGACAGGAGATAGTTGGAAACATTTGGGATATTGTAAGTACTCAACTGAACAAAATATGTAACACTGGCCCAGTGGTTTTTGGATATTTTACTGATTTTTTTTTACATAGTGCACCTTTAAGTAACTTTGCATATACCTATAATCTTTGCACTTCTGATCTTTTAACATCCAACACTTAACTGTCCGAGTTTTTTTCTCTCAGCCTGATTCATATATTTTTACCATGTTGTAGTGGTTGTCTGCGCTCCACAAGTAAGGACAGTTCCCTGCACAGAAATTTGCTTTGTAGCCTTTCGGTTCGTGGATCCACTTCCAGTTCAAGTCCCGTCGGAAATCGATATACAGAGACCTCAGACAGCAGCCCTGATCAGCCCTGGAGGAGGTAAAATTATTTGTTGCAGTGCATTATGGTGTGTCACACTTATGTCATTTCAAACATGCATGACTTTGTTCCTAAAATAAAGAACAAATTGAATAATATTCAGTTTTCTATAAAAAAAATGTGTCTGGCTATCACCAGACCAAGCTCAATTTAAGACTAAACATTGGTCTGGGGAGTCTGCTCTGTATTTTCTACTGCACAAGAGGCGTGATAAACAAGCATAAATTAAATGACTCTGTACGCAATTGGATAGTCCTTCAACCAATCAGACCATTAGATGCGTGATAAACGAGCATAATTCAAATGACTCTGTATGCAATTGGATAGTCCTTCAACCAATCAGACCAAAAGAGGCGTGATAAACGAGCATAAATTAAATGACTGTACGTAATTGGATAGTCCTTCAGCCAATCAGACCACAAGAGGCGTGATAAACGAGCATAATTCAAATGACTCTGTATGCAATTGGATAGTCCTTCAACCAATCAGACCAAAAGAGGCGTGATAAACGAGCATAAATTAAATGACTGTACGTAATTGGATAGTCCTTCAGCCAATCAGACCACAAGAGGCGTGATAAACGAGCATAATTCAAATGACTCTGTATGCAATTGGATAGTCCTTCAACCAATCAGACCAAAAGAGGCGTGATAAACGAGCATAAATTAAATGACTGTACGTAATTGGATAGTCCTTCAGCCAATCAGACCACAAGAGGTGTGATAAACGAGCATAAATTAAATTACTCTGTATGCAATCGGACAGTCCTTCAACCAATCAGACCACAAGAGGCGTGATAAACGGGCATAAATTAAATGACTCTGTATGCAATTGGACAGTCCTTCAACCAATCAGACCACAAGAGGCGTGATAAACGAACATAAATTAAATGACTCTGTATGCAATTGGATAGTCCTTCAACCAATCAGACCACAAGAGGCGTGATAAACGAGCATAAATTAAATGACTCTGTATGCAATTGGATAGTCCTTCAACCAATCAGACCACAAGAGGCGTGATAAACGAGCATAAATTAAATTACTCTGTATGCAATTGGATAGTCCTTCAACCAATCAGACCACAAGAGGCGTGATAAACGGGCATAAATTAAATGACAGTATGCAATTGGACAGTCCTTCAACCAATCAGACCACAAGAGGCGTGATAAACGAGCAACGACATTGTGTTAAATCCGCCTATAGTGCCAGGTGGAAAAGCTGTGATTGGTTCCCGCAAAAGTGTAACAGAAGCAGTAGAAATGAATGTACAGGTTTCCAGACTGAGTTGCAGGGCGAAATCAAATCACTGGCAGATCAGGCTGGGTTTACCCAGTCTAAAAAGAAATACAACAAATAGGCAAAAGCACCATAAAAGTAGACCTCATTACTTTTGTGCTATATTCCAAGTCGTCCGAAGTAATGCAATAGCTTTATGCAACCAAAAGATTAAAATTTAAGGTGTCATTCACAAAATAAATCTTTTTCTCTAGCTTCCCTTGGCACGTGTTTTTTGGAGACTCAAACAAAGTGAGCAGTATTAAAAAAATAAATCACATTTTGTGCTTCATGAAAGAGAGTCAGTCAGTCTGAAATGACACGAGGGTGAGTAAATGATGACAGAATTTTCACTTTTGGGTGAACTATCCCTCTTAATAGTTGCCGTCCAGTTTTGTCCAAGTTTCATGACTACTTGACTGACTCCTGCAACAAACTCTGATCTGACAAATGTGGCTCTAATGACCATTTCTATGTTGCTTAGCACAGAGGAAGCACTCCACATAACAAACACCCATTAAAAGAGTATTTACTTCCAGAACAGACGAGATGAATTCTGCATATCAGACGTGACACTCCCTGGGCGAGTCGCTGCATGCGTTCTGTGGGTGTGTGATGTAGTAGAACCTATTTTACATGCACACACATTAAGATCGATCTCATCTGGCTCTATGTGTCTCTTATTGGCTCCTTGTTTTTCAAGCAATGTTTTTGTCTTCTTGCATTAACTGGGAACTTCTGAGACTCAAAGATCACCAAATACTGTATATTAAGCTTAATACTGAGATCCTTCAAAGCCATTTATACTAGTTTTTTGCATCTGTTTTATGATTGAATTGAATTGAACAATTGAACTTTTCTAATGTGCGATGACAAGGAACATACTATAGAAGCTCGTATCCACCATGGCAACTTTTTTGAGAAAAAAAAATCAGAATTGTGAGAAACTTCATAACTCACAATTGTGAGTTTATATCTATGGAATCTTGTCGTCACTGAATAAAAAGGATAAAAGGTAACTCTGACTTTTTTTCTCGCAATTCTGACTTTTTTTTCTCAGAATTGCATGATATAAACTTGCAATAGCAAGTTATAGGCTAACTTCAGAATTGTGTAACAAAGTCGCATCTGTGTTAAGTCAGATATATGATATATGCTAAACTCGCAATTCTGACTTTATAACACAACTGTGAGTTTATATCACGCAATTCTGAGAAAGTCTCTCTAGATAGAATACTAAATTCTGATTCAGAATCTGATATTTTTGTATAGTGATCCCTAAAATCTAGGGGTGTAACGGTACCATATTCATACCGAAACCGTTTCTATACAGGGCTTTCGGTTTGGTGCACGTGTGTACCGAACGGTTACGAATGCAATCTTTAAAAGTTAACGGTCGGCTTGTTTTAAGCGCGGAACACACTTCAATCCTAGGTCTCACACGAACATATTAGGTATTCAGTCCATTTTATCACGAAATTCAAACGATAAATGCTGTTTTGACGCTCTTTAATGTGGTGTGGCCGATCACTGATCACAGTTCAAGCGGTCGCGCAACGCGCGTGAACGCGATTGATCATGTCTCCCTAAAGAATAAACATGAATGAACATCTGAAGGTATGTTGAGGATATATTACAACTTACTGTCACGTATCATATGTGGTGTAATCGCTCAATCAGTGTTCCTCAATACTCAGACCTCAATATAACTACTTGGAAACAATGTCATGTAGTATCACATTTACCTCAGGCAGTCATTCAGTGTCCACAGCTGTTAGTTCACTAGAGAAATCAACTCTTTCACTAAATATATGCACTTTATTAGCCTATATATTCATTATATTCTACTGAACCTGTAATTAAAATTAAATGACTCTGTACGCAATTGGATAGTCCTTCAACCAATCAGACCACAAGAGGCGTGATAAACGAACATAAATTAAATGACTCTGTACTCCATTGGATAGTCCTTCAACCAATCAGACCACAAGAGGCGTGATCATAAATTAAATGACTCTGTACGCAATTGGATAGTCCTTAAACCAATCACACCACAAGAGGCGTGATAAACGAGCATAAATTAAATGACTCTGTATGTAATTGGATAGTCCTTCAACCAATCAGACCACAAGAGGCGTGATAAAGGAGCATAAATTAAATGACTCTTTATGCAATTGGATAGTCCTTCAACCAATCAGACCACAAGAGGCATGATAAACGAACATAAATTAAATGACTCTGTATGCAATTGGATAGTCCTTCAACCAATCAGACCACAAGAGGCGTGATAAACGAGCATAAATTAAATGACTCTGTATGCAATTGGATAGTCCTTCAACCAATCAGACCACAAGAGGCGTGATAAACGAACATAAATTAAATGACTCTGTATGCAATTGGATAGTCCTTCAACCAATCAGACCACAAGAGGCGTGATCAACGAGCATAACATGAATAATAATAATAAACATGAATGAACATATGAAGGTATGTTGAGGATACATTACAACTTACTGTCACGTATCATATGTTGTGTTATCGCTCAATCAGTGTTTCAACGGCGGAAAGACCTCAATATACAGTGAGGAAAATAAGTATTTGAACACCCTGCTATTTTGCAAGTTCTCCCACTTAGAAATCATGGAGGGGTCTGAAATTGTCATCGTAGGCGCATGTCCACTGTGAGAGACATAATCAAAAAAAAAATCCAGAAATCACAATGTATGATTTTTTACCTATTTATTTGTATGATACAGCTGCAAATAAGTATTTGAACACCTGAGAAAATCAATGTTAATATTTGGTACAGTAGCCTTTGTCTGCAATTACAGAGGACAAACGTTTCCTGTAGTTTTTCACCAGGTTTGCACACACTGCAGGAGGGATTTTGGCCCACTCCTCCACACAGATCTTCTCTAGATCAGTCAGGTTTCTGGCCTGTCGCTGAGAAACACGGAGTTTGAGCTCCCTCCAAAGATTCTCTATTGGGTTTAGGTCTGGAGATGGGCTAGGCCACGCCAGAACCTTGATATGCTTCTTACAGAGCCACTCCTTGGTTATCCTGGCTGTGTGCTTCGGGTCATTGTCATGTTGGAAGACCCAGCCTCGACCCATCTTCAATGCTCTAACTGAGGGAAGGAGGTTGTTCCCCAAAATCTCGCAATACATGGCCCCGGTCATCCTCTCCTTAATACAGTGCAGTCGCCCTGTCCCATGTGCAGAAAAACACCCCCAAAGCATGATGCTACCACCCCCATGCTTCACAGTAGGGATGGTGTTCTTGGGATGGTACTCATCATTCTTCTTCCTCCAAACACGTTTAGTGGAATTATGACCAAAAAGATCTATTTTGGTTTCATCTGACCACATGACTTTCTCCCATGACTCCTCTGGATCATCCAAAAGGTCATTGGCAAACTTAAGACGGGTCTGGACATGTGCTGGTTTAAGCAGGGGAACCTTCCGTGCCATGCATGATTTCAAACCATGACGTCTTAGTGTATTACCAACAGTAACCTTGGAAACGCTGGTCCCAGCTCTTTTCAGGCCATTGACCAGCTCCTCCCGTGTAGTTCTGGGCTGATTTCTCACCTTTCTTAGGATCATTGAGACCCCAGGAGGTGAGATCTTGCATGGAGCCCCAGTCCGAGGGAGATTGACTGTCATGTTTAGCTTCTTCCATTTTCTAATGATTGCTCCAACAGTGGACCTTTTTTAACCAAGCTGCTTGGCAATTTCCCCTTTCCAGCCTTGTGGAGGTGTACAATTTTGTCTCTAGTGTCTTTGGACAGCTCTTTGGTCTTGGCCATGTTAGTAGTTGGATTCTTACTGATTGTATGGGGTGGACAGGCAAGGGTGTAGCACAAAATCCTGGGCCCTATGCATAGGCAGTCCTGATGGGCCCCCATGTTCCATGTTAAAATATATTCCAGACTTTTCAAAGGGCCCTCTCCCTAGACGGGGCCCTGGGTAGTCAGGTCCACTTTTCCCCCCACTACCACGCCCATGTGGACAGGTGTCTTTATGCAGCTAACGACCTCAAACAGGTTAATCTAATTTAGGATAATAAATGGAGAGCAGGTGGACATTTTAAAGGCAGACTAACAGGTCTTTGAGGGTCAGAATTCTAGCTGATAGACAGGTGTTCAAATACTTATTTGCAGCTGTCTCATAAAAATAAATAGTAAAAAAATCATACATTGTGATTTCTGGATTTTTTTTTTTAGATTATGTCTCTCACAGTGGACATGCACCTACGATGACAATTTCAGACCCCTCCATGATTTCTAAGTGGGAGAACTTGCAAAATAGCAGGGTGTTCAAATACTTATTTTCCTTACTGCATATCTCGCAATTCATACTTTACAACTCATAATTGCAAGTTTAAATCTCATTATCCAGACTTTTTTTCTCTTGTAAATCCTAGTCGATGTCTCACAATTCTGAGGAAAAAAGTCAGAATTGTGAGATTGCAATTCATACTTTACATGAATCCTCGCATTTGCAAGTTTATATCTCACAATCAGAATTGTGAGAAATAAACTTGCAGTTGTAAGTTGAAGAGTCTGAACTGTGAGATATAAACTCACAATTGTGAGTTAGAAAGTTTGAATTGCGAGATAAAATTCTAAGAATTGTGAGATAAAAAAGTCGCAATTAACTTTTTTTAGTCTGTGGTGGAAACAAGATTCCATTACATACAATTTTGCAATCATTAATCAGAATTTAGTATCTAGAGTAGTAATAAATAACATCTTCAAACACACACACACACACACACTTGAGCTCTCTCTCTCTGTACCGTGTGCATATGGAAGTGTCTGCTGCTGATCTCTTCTTGCGGTTTTTCTTGATAGGGTTGTCCAGGCGGTCGGTGGGCAGAAGGGTTAGTATCAAATGAGGGGTTTTTGTGCTAAATTCAATCTGTCCTTTAGTCACGCCTGGTCTTCTGTTCTGCTTTATAAGGTCGTCATCAATGCCTGGGAAGGAATCGATTCAAAATATCAATAACAACAAATGATGCCTGAGTTTTTCCGATGACATTTGATTACAAGAAAGTGTCAGTTTTCATCTTCATTTTAAACAACGTATTTATTGTTTTAAACTTTCTTTGTGATTAAAAAAGTGTGCTTGTGCTGTGTTCCTTTAAAATAAATGCCACTTGGTTTGAATTTTTTTTTTAATCTAATGCAATAATATTCATACTTTTTAGGTGTAACTTTAGCATTAATTGTATAACTTTGTAAGACAATAAAAAAACCAAAAAACATTTAGATTAGTGACCTGCAAATCTGGCTTCCAACTCTTCACTCTTGTTAGGGACGATATTGTTTGTGGAAGGGACGAATGTACAGCAGGGACAGTGAACGCTAATCTTGAGCCCAAGATTTCTTTCTGAGAGAGAAAAAGAGATTATTTTTCCAAGAGAAGGAAACACTTCACAACCTCTTCTGCTTCATCAAGCAGTAAATATACGTTGAAACTTCTGGATGAACTCGCTGACCTCTGAACGCCATCCACTCCTTCACAGTCTCTGTGACGTCGACAGAAAGCCACGCCCCTTTGGCGCGAGGCTCCACTGTTCTGGAGTCGATGTACCTCTGAGACGGGGCCGTCACGTCGTCAGATTTGAGAATCTGTGGGTGTGAAGGAAAACAAACCACAAGCTTATTTGACTTGCCCATTCATTCGTCGGCTGCTCTATTTCTTGCAGAGTACAGTATGAAAATACATCATGTGATGAATCAAATCACTACAGCACAGACTCACTGCTCATCTTTGGAACAACTCGAGGCTTTTGTCTGGAAAAACCGCATGCGCTCCTCTTACCTGGTATATTTCCACACGCTGCTCTGCGGTGCGCGCCTGTGGGTTTGGAGCTCTGAAGATGCGAAACTCCGCTTTAACCAAAGTACTGGAATTTCGCTCCACGTTGGTGACGTCGAAGCCCACTATCCTGAAGTACGGGCTCTGAGGAACTGGGTTGATCGAGTCTGTGTGGAACAAAAGCAGGATTCACTTTGCCCGTATTTACACTTTGTGGTCTGTGCATGGTTTTCAGAGGGTCAACCTCAAGGAAATAAAACTTGCTTTAGTGCCAAACAGCAGATGACTAACCCCTTTCAGCCTCTCAGAGGCCTCATTGAACTTTAACTGACTTATTATTAGCTACAAAAACTGTGTATTATAGGTAGTACACTTTGTGTCCGGTTTCACAGACCAGGGTTAAGCCTAGTCCCAGACTAAAATGAACGTTTGAGCTGTTTTAACTGAAAGTAACTTGCTCTGATATATCTTCAAATATGTCAGTGCCATTTTATGTCTCAAGATGCACACCAGTAATGTTGTTTTTTTCCCTTCTTTTCTCTAAAGCATGTTTGTAAAAGCTACTTAAATGTCCTGATTAAACTAAGGCCTACCTCTGGCTTAACCCAAGACCTGTTTGTGAAACCAGGGGCCGGTTGCAAAAACTGCTTAGACTAGTCTTAAAAGTTAGTGGTCTATTTTTTTCTTCAAGACTGTTCTTAATTTTTAAAGTCAGTTGCATTAAAAGTTAGATTGGTCTAATTTGAATCAGAAAAGTAAGACTGATTACCTCTTGACTAATTACTAGTGTGTCAAATTAGTTCTTAAGACACAGTCTAAACATAATGGCAACTGGCCCCAGGCCTTTATTTAATAGCGGTTATATTAATTAAAGCACATTTTACTCCCAAATTATTTGTTTTTAAAATTCCCATTAATTTTTATGACGATTCTCATCAGATTATAATTTCCGTAATACAAAGATATGTGCTTTTTGCTTTTTAAATGTTGCATTACAGTTGTATTTTTACCATGATACAAAACAAGACTAGAGACAATATGATCAATATTTCATACAGATATTCACACTTTTCTTTTTCATGGCACAAAAATGTAGTGCAAGAAAAATAGCTTAATGTATTCAAACAAACACAAAAATACGTTTGTGACCATTTAAATCGCAAAACAAATTTGCATAAATATAATGCCATAATAAATACTGTTATCATCTAATGATCGTGTAGTTATTACTGCAAAAAAAACAACCTTAAAATCGGTTATTGGACGAAATAATGTTCATCATATTGGTCATAAAAAAGGCAATATTGGTCTAATAAATACAATATAAATATATTATAATAAATAAATACAATATATATTGGTAATATATAAATAGTAATAAAATTATGGTAATGAGCGTTGACATGAAAATATATGGGGTGAAATATAACCTAGGAATGTTTCATGATATTTTCATTATAATGAATAATCATCTTCTTTGAACACCTTTTTCAAACACAACCAAATCGGATGGCCAAACTAAACGATGCACTAGAATGAAGGTTTAATTACACATCCATCCGGACCCCAGTGCATTATTTAAATGGTGCATTAATAAGCCATTTCAGATCAGAATTCAGATCAACTCACTCGTATCTGTGCGCAGTGGCATCATATTGACCCGCTGCACCTCTTTGGCGTAATAGTCCTCCTCGCTGCTCTCGCGCTCGCACGCGGCTTCGGCCTGGCGCGCGCGCTCCTTCAGCAGCTCCTTCGTGCTGTTGTAAAGTAACATCACCTCCACCGGTACCGACGTTGTCGGACTGGCTTCGGGATCCGGTGGACTCCGGATGCGTAGCTTGCTCAGAATCTGCCCGCGCACCGCCTCGATCCTTTTGGATTTGTGGTCGTCCAAGTTGTAGGACTGGCACGTGGAGAATCCGTCCGCGGACACGGACAGTTTGAGAACGAGCAAAGTTAGATTGATGAACCACATGGTTGATTGACAGATGAGAGGGTCGGAAGCGCTCCTCTATAGCGCCCGGTCCTCTGGATGTCCTCGGGGAGCGCGCGCACTGAGCGCGTCTCTTGCAATGGGACAAACCCAAAAGTGCGTAGGCTGCGCTGCTCGCGCTCTGTGTTCACCAGGTGAATGAGCTCCTCTGCTGACACATACGAGCTTTTACCTCCTCATACACCGCCTGACATATAATTTATGTTCTCGTATAGTCTATTTATGGCCAAAATCAAGAAATGATTGCGCAAAGCAGCCGAGTTCACCGTGTGAATTTAAAACAATTTCTAGGAGGTCGGTTTTTTTCCAACGGTTTTTTTCGAGGCGAATTGGTACGTCACGTAACTCTAATTATTTTGGCGTCGCTAGCGGTTTGCTAAACGACAACAAAACGCGTTTGAAACTGTTTTTGTCATCTACGTGTAAAAAAAATACAATAAAGTGAAACAAGCACCTAATTATTATGTGGCTACACCAAAATAGGAAATCGCTCGCGCAGCGTGTCGTTATTTGACCTTCTCAGGCGACGACTATTACTGTTTGAGTCTTTTGGACGTTATAGCTAAGCTTTGTGATTACTAAAATTTTGGAAAAGCTTTCCCCAACCGTGTGTTTTGACTTTTTATGGTTCGAACCCTCCCAAAAAATGGTCCGTAATCTGAGCTACCTCAGGTAAAGCAAAATATTGGCCTGATTTCTGTGCATGTTGTGATGACAAAGCATGCTACAATTTTTCATTATCACAGGCCATCCCAATTATAGGCTAGTCTCTTTGGAATCTATAAACACAGCCTTTCCATCATGCTTCCCAGGATTTTAAGTATTTACCAGTAAGGTAATAAACAGAACAGTTCCTCATGCTCGTCTGGTATCCAATGATTCAGAGAGAAACTCCAAGTGCTGCTTTGAATTCTTGTGGTTTGTCTTGGAGCTTTAGCGAGGACCGCTAGTATTTCTTTTAAAGTGACTCTCCAGCTCCTTTCCCATGATAACTATAAGAGATCGGGTCAGATTTTATTTCTCTTTTCTTACAGCCTTGAGTCAAGATGCAGATCTGCCATCCAAATGTTCAATCAAGCCCTTGACGTTGCTTTAGGAAAATGAAATTATCCCATGACAAAGACTGACTGTCTCCGGCAGCGTAAAGTTGAACTGGATTTAATATAAACAAAATAAGAAAATGCTAGACTAGGCTTGGCCTACCAGGATACATCTTTTGCGAAGAATAGTCCATTTCAAAGGAGAGGGGGAAAAAACGACAAGACCATCGACCAAAAGAGTCTACTTAGGTGTGAATTTAATTACCTGGCTATAATTAAAAACACAAACCCCTTTGGGTTTTAGAGCTACCAAAAACATCTCTTCAACAAAACAAGTCCCTAAAGTTTTCTGAAGTTTTGAGAGGGAGAAAAAAACAGAGCAGCTGTGTGTGGGAGGGAGAGAGAGAGAGAGAGAGAGAGAGAGAGAGAGAGAGAGAGAGAGAGAGAGAGAGAGAGAGAGAGAGAGAGAGAGAGGAAAGTACATAGAGAACTACAAGGGTGAATGAGAAAATAAGATGAGAAATCTTTTGGAAATCTAGGTTGAGCTCTTATGCTGTGTTGAAAACCCTCTAACACTTTTGGTGTTCCCAGTCAAAAGTGACTGGCCTGTCAACAATAGCTTGTAAATCGCTCATTATGCTATATTATCATCAAATATTGGATTCAATCTTTTTCTTTCATGTAGGACAGGCTTCGTATTTCTTTTTTTTAGAAGTGATTGATCTGAGGCCTCATTGAGTTTTTGAGTGAAAAAACTAAATATGGAAACAATTTGCACTGTTTATTATACTAACGTGCTTTAATGTTTAACCAGGAAGTTTGTTTAGAAATGCTTTTATCTTGTACAAAATGGAACAAAGTCACACTTGTGATGTTCCTGGTCCAAAATAACCGGTGTGCAAAAAAAAATAATAAAATTAGGCCAGGTTTTGTATTTATTTTTGAAAGTGATTGATTGTAGGCCTCATTGACCTCATATTTGACTAGTACCTCAGTTGAAGTCAACTGATGTAAACACTGAGTACATGTTTTAACATCATTTAATACATTTGAGGTGTACACAACTTTAAAAAAATTTAAGTTAAAGGAACACTCCACTTTTTTTGCAGGCTCATTTTACAAGTCCCCTAGAGTTAAACAGTTGAGTTTTACCGTTTTTGAATCCATTCAGCCGATCTTTGTATCTGACAGTAGCACTTTTAGCATAGCTTAGCATACATCATTGATTCTGATCAGTCCATTAGCATCTCATTCAAAAAATGACCAAAGACACTTTCAGTATTTTTCCTATTTAAAACTTGACTCTTCTACAGTGACATCGTGTGCTAAGACCAACTGAAAAAGTTGTGATTTTCTACACCTATATGGCTAGGAACTACTTTCTCATTCCTGCGTAATAGTTCTTCGTGGCCGTACCATGGCTGCAGCAGCGCAATGATATTACAGCGCCTGAAAGTAGCCCCCAGCTGGGTAACTTTCAATGTGACCGGCACTAAGTTCATGTAGTTGCAGAGAAAGTTTCAGGCTTGCAGCCGACAAATTGTGTTGTGGATTTACATGTGTGAGTATGGTTCTGTGTGTTGTAAAGGGCTGTGATAGTAAGTCGAAGGTGTAACTACCACCATGTTTCACAGAATACCAACAAATCATTGCGCCGCTGCAGCTGTAGTACGGCCGCGAAGATCCGCGACTATTACGCAGGAATGAGAACGTAGTTCCTAGCCATATAGGTGTAGAAAATCGCAACTTTTCATTTTCAGTTGGTCTTAGCACACGATGTAACTGTAGAAGAGTCAAGTATTAAATAGGAAAAATATTGAAAGTGTCTTTGGTCATTTTTTGAATGAGATGCTTATGGACTGATTAGAATCAATGATGTATGCTAAGCTATGCTTAAAGTGCTACCGCCAGATACAAAGATCGGCTGAATGGATTCAAAAACGGTAAAACTCAACTATTTAACTCTAGGGGACTTGTAAAATGAGCCTATTTAAAAAAAAAAAGTGGAGTGTTCCTTTAAAGGAACACGCCAACTTTTTGGGACTTTAGGGACCTTGTAATCAAGGAACTTTGCTGCAATTATATTACGCAGCGCCTGAAATAGTCCCCAGCACGCTCTCTCTGCAAGCCATAGACTGGAAAAAAATATGGAGGATGCGACTTCATTGGCTTCCGCTGAAGTAATTGAAGCCTCCGGAGGTCTGAATATGGCGCTGGCATCTTGCGCAGATTTGGGACCGAGTCTGCACAGTAGAGAGCAGGAAGTAGAGCCGCGATATCAAACCCCGCCCACACTCTCACAGATGCAGAACAATTCATTATGTCGGTGTGAAATAAACCGTTATGGAAATGTAGAAATTAAAGCTAAAGCTCCAATCTCCTCCCAAAAATCCAGAAAAAAGTCCGTTAGGGTCAGTATTGCAGATACCGATACCAATACGATAGGGGAGAGCAGTATGTCATTATTTCTGAGGTGAATGAATGCTCAATTCTTTAGGCAATATTTTTTCACAAAATTATTAGTTATTAGGCACTGTAGAATGAATTCTTTACAGCCTTTAAAAATAAAAAATAAAACAAAAGAATAACAAAAACCTCTCCCTTTTTTCTGGTTTTAAAAGCAAATGAAATACAGTGAAATAAAGTGCACACAATTATTACTGAATCCACACAATGCTTCTCTTCCTCTCGGCCATCCTGATCTCTCATTCAATGTGCTATCAGCTTCGCGCACTGAGTTCGCTGCTCCTCGGCGCGTCACGTGACGACACAACAACGAATCACAGCAGAGCAGCAGGAGGGGGAGGAGTAGCAAAGTGGGCCAGGATGTGAAAGCAGCGTTTGCTCAGGATTGTAGAGGTAGAAGACACGAGTAAAGTATAATGAACGTAGAGGAGAGATATTTAAATTAAAATAACGATTCAATTACAACTGTATCGATCTGATACCAATACTAGTGTTGGCATCGATACTATCGATATTTAGATCGATCCGCCCACCACTAGTGTCGGCTTCAGTTTCTGAGAGGAGTGCTACAGGCTTGGTGCAAGCAGATTGTAACGTTGGTAATGATGATGGAAGTTGTGTAATATCATTGCGCTGCTGTACCCATGGTATGGCACAAAGTTCATTGATTATTACGCAGGAATGAGAGAATAGTTCCTAGCCATATCGGCCTAGAAAACACGATGTAACTATACACATCACAACATGTAAATAGGAAAATGTTGCCGTTATTTTGACAATTATTGAGCAGTATGCTAGCTGGAGCCATTTACCTCCAGTCTTTGTGCTAAGCTAAGCTAACGGTGGGTGCGTCAGAGTTATGGCACACACAGAGATGAAAATGGTATGTATGGACTTATCTAACTCTGGGGGATACGATGAATAAGCTAAAGTCCCAAATAATATTTTATTATATTTTTTGAGTCATGAATTATTTGTTTTGTTAGGGTTGCTCAGTTTCACCTTAAAATATATTACTTTTTATTAAAAAGCGGACAAAATATGTTCAATACATCTCTCTGTTTTATGATTTCCATGCACAACAACAAAATGGCTTTATGCTTGTTGGCTATGCCACACTGACTTTGATTTAGTCAACAACAAAAGTTTTTCAAACATTAATATTTTAAAACGGAATCACCTTACTGTTTATTGTGTAAGAAATAATAATGGTAACACTTTATTTTAGGGTTCAATTCTCGCTATTAACTAGTTGCTTATTACTAGGATAATGGCTGTTTATTAGTACTTATAAAGCAATGACTTTATTCTACATCTCCTAATCCTACCCAATACCTTAACTTAACATCTACCTTATTAATAAGAAATAATTAGAAGTTTATTGAGGCAAAAGTCATAGGTAATAGTGAATATGTGTCTCAAGAATTGTAACCTTTTAATGAGATTTTAATAACAATCTCCGGACAGTTACACAACCTAGACATTTAATCCCCACAAAAATATCCAAATGACCTGAGCCAGAAATATATAACATGTTCTTCATAGAAACTGTGTTATTTTTATGTATTTGTCTGAACATATAATGCATTTTAAATAACTTAACCCTGTTAAGCATTATATAAATAATATAATAAAGTAATAATGTTTGGCAGTGCTGCTATAAAAAGTCCCCAAAAAACTAAGCTGGAGAAGTCTCTTTAGCAGTTTTTCTGTGAAATGTTATGTCAGTATTTCTCACACAGACTGCCTTTTCCAGATGCCTTTATTGCATAACAATGGTGACACTTTTTGGGAATCTTTCCTTGGCAACAGTGTTTCCAAGCAGCAGTCAGACGTTAAACAAGACTCTTTACAAATAAGTCAAATATCACCCACTGCAGGATGAAATTACTGACTGACTGCTTCTTAATTTGTTTACATTGGAGATAAGACAATGTGCTTTTCTAATCCAATATTTTTCATCATGCATTTAACAGACCCATTTAAAAAAAAGACCCACTGGACACATTTAAAATAGATTTACTGGATATTAATTTCACCTTCCATTTTGTTTCCTGGAGAGAAATGATAGATATCCAAGGAGGCCTCAATCTAAGCCTCCCCATTCTTACTTTACTTCCACTCCCTATCTTTCTTCTCGTTTTTAATTACAGTTCACCATCTACATGATCGTTAATCTTTCAAAAACAGCTTTGTAGCTGCTCTCTCCACCTCTCCATTATGACATTATTATAGTTTGGCCAAGAGGGCTGTAATTGAACTTCAAGTGAAGGCAGAAGGTACAACACACCAAAAGCCTTGGAGAAACGACATATTAGAAACCCCCCAAAATAGACACCAGAGGGCTGGAATTTTTCATAATTCCAGCTATTTTCTAGTTCAGACATGAATTGAACGTTTGATCTGACACTGAATCCGAGGAAACGTGGAATAATCCCGCGGTCGCGGAGTCTCGAGCGCCATCAGCCGGCCGCGGATGGATGAAAGGCCGCTCTGGTGGTTAGTTGCGGTATTGCAATATAACATTTAAAAATAGAGACCTCGAAAACAGCTTATGCCGTTTCTTTCCTTCAACCTCCCTTAAACTAAATATAGTCCCTGCCTTGCCACGTCATCTTGCTCTCACAAGAGTTTTCTGTGCGCTATGAAAGTCTTTGGCACAGTTTGCTCCAAGAAACTTCTACTACAGCTGACCTAGATAAGATAAGACTGCAGCACAGTTTCATTACCTGAGGTGGCAGTTATTCATAATATCAAAAAGTAATGATATGGTGCTGAATTTTAAATGGGTCTGTTAAATGCATGATGAAAAATATTGGATGATCACATAATGGTATTTTTATGGCATTTTAAGGTACTTCAAAAAATTCCATGGAACTTAATGTCCAAAAAAACTATGGTCAATTTTGATACTGATTAAATGTGAATATAAAACACATCAGGCATATATCAAATCCTCACAATTTAGAGACAAATCTATGGAAGCTTGTTTCCACCACAGAATAAAAAATAAAAAAAAAAGTCATTGTGACTTTATATCTCACAATTCAGACTTTTTTTCTTAGACTTGTGGGATATAAAGTTGCAATTGCGCGATATAGTCAAAGTTGTGTGATATCTCGCAATTCTGACTTTATGACTTGCTGAACGTAAACTCACAATTCTGAGATAAAAAGTTGCAATTATCTCTTTTAAAATGTTTTATTCTGTGGCGGAAACAAGCTTCCATATTTCAGCATTATTTTATATCAATTTCCATAACATAACTTGAAAAGTCAATCAAATACTCAAAATACTTATTAAATAAACATTATAAAATGTTTACAAATATATATATGTATATATATATATATATATATATATATATATATTAGTGCTGGGTAAACGATTAATCGCATCCAAAATAAAAGTTTGTGTTTACATAATGTGTGTGTGTACGGTGTATAATTCTTATGTATATATATATAAATACACACACATCCATGAATATATTTAAGAAATATTTGCATGTATATACAAAAAAAAAAAATCATATTTATATATAAAATATAAGATATATATATATATACATACATAAGAATTATACACAGTATACACACACATTATGTAAACAAACTTTTATTTTGGATGCGATTAATCGTTTGCCCAGCACTAATATACACACACACAATATCATACACATAATAAAGATAATTATTATGGTAACACTTTATTTTACAGTGACGCAGTTACATGTTAGTACATGTTCTTACTATAGTAATAACAGTAAATTAACTAACCCTAAACCCAACCCTTACTCTATAGTAAGTACATAGGCATAGGTAGATAATATTACACTTATTTGAGTAAGTACAATGTAACGGTCACCTTAAAATAAAGTGTAACCATTATTATTATTATTATTATTAATAGGAGGTCACACCAAAGAGTAATATCAGATGATCTGTACATTTAACTAAGTGTAAAATTAAGAGTTAAGAGTAAATCAATACAAATGTATTTAATATTTTACAAAGCACAACATACAATGACAGAAACAACAGAAAGTAAATTCTCATAGTAACCAAAAGCAAAGAGAAACATGACTGTGTAAATCAGAATAACTAGTGGATTATGGTTGTTTCCCCATCCTTCTCTGAAGAAAACGGCACCCCAGATAATTAAAATAAACATATGGGTCCAATAAACAGTCTAGATCTTTTCTTCTGGGATGCATGTAGCAGCTTGATCTACTCTCCTTCATCGAGTAACATGTTGGGAACCCCTTTGGAGATGGGGAACTCTCTGCCAGATTCAGGACACTGTAAACATCCCTCTATAACCTCAACCTGTCAAGAGAGAACACGTATTAGCACTAAATCACTTCCACATAGTTCATTCAATAAAATATGTCAAATTTATGGGAAAATGGGTTTGTGCAGCGCACATCCTAATCAGAATACAGCACAAAATATGATAAACAGATCTAGTTGTCAAACAGAAGTGTGAAAATATTAACTTTTGCTGTATTTCTAATAATAGGCCCATTTCACAGACACAATGTGACAAAAAAATTATAGATTTACAACGTTAATAACTGTATAAATGCGTTAAGATATAAAACATTTTTTATGTACATGTAGAGCTGTATGGCTAAAAGTTGTCAACAAATTTTGTGTTTTGCAAAGTGTGCTGCTTCAGCATTTGTAGATTATGTTTTCACATGTCTATGGTATGCATTTGATAAGCAATTCTCATGTTTATTGACAGAAAAATCTGTACATGCAAAGAGTGAAAATGTACAGTGTTGACCCTTCTTCATAACCTCGTTCTGGCAGCTTATGGGCCAAATCCTGACTGATGGCCATTTGTAATAAATGACTGTCCTTGAATTACAATTTGTGGGCTTGTGCTTGTCCACTCGCCTTTTGAGGATTGACCCACAGGTTTTAATATGCCTAGCCACGGATCCAACATTTCAATGTAATGATCTCTAAGCCACTTCATTATCACTCTTGCTGGAAAATGCCCAGATCATCACCAAATTACTATTGGATCGTTAGGGGAAGTTGCTCCTGCAAAATGTTTTGATCCCATTCTTTGTTAATGTAAGTGTTTGGGCAGAATTGAGAGAGAGCCCAGTCCCTTAGATGAAAGCAAGCAACCCTACACATGAGCCGCATTTCCACTGGAGGAACTTTCCCCAGGAACTTTGGGGTGGTACTTGGTGTGTTTCAACCGCAGGGATCAGGGTTTAAAGTTCCCAGGTAAAAATTTCCCCCTCAGAAAGTCCCTGCTCGTGAGCTAATACTTTTTCAAAGTTCTCAAACTTTTGGGGGTGGGACTTGGGCACTGAACATGCTGATTGGTTGAGTTCCACGCAGCATTTTATTTCAACCACCATTTTTAAAAGTATGTTGCAGTGCGTGCAGTAATCGTTGTTTGCTATTCGAATCAACAATTAAGTTTTTAAAAAATACAACTGATGGATCGATGACGAGGTTCAGGCTTAAGCTTATATGCGGAGGACGAGATCCAGTAGGAACTGGAAAGACACGCGCAGTCCTACGTCACCAGACTTTTGCCTAACCTTCACGTTACTTTAGACCACGATGGAAACACAGACAGGAACAGGTCTGGGGGAGGGGGAAAGTTCCAGGGACTAATTGTTCCTGGTAATTACGGTAGAAAGTCGACTATGGATGGTTTCAGTTTGCTTCACTGTTGGCACGACACAGGACTCATGGTGGCGTTCACCTTTCATTTTCCCAACAATCAATTTCCCAGATGTTCCAAACGGTCGGAAGCGGGCTTCAGAGAAAATATCTTTGTGTCAGTCTTCTGCTGTCCAATCCTTGTATTTCCTGCAGAAATTTCAGTCTGTCCTTTTTGTTTTTCCCGGAGAGAAGTGACTTCATCGCTGTCCTTCTTGACACCAGGCCATTGTCCAAAAGTCTTGGCCTCAGTGTGTGTGCATATACACTCTCAGTCTCCTGCTGCCGATATTGAGCAGCTCCACCCTGGTGGAAAACTGACTCCATAGCGAACTTCACAGGAGGAGACAGTGCTTGCTGGACACTCTGGGACGTCCTAAAGCTTTCTTCATTGCAGCTGAACTGGTACTGATTATCTGGTAAATGGTTCTTTCAGGTGCAAAAGTCTTTTCAGCAATTTCCTTGCATATGAGGCCATTTTGACGCAAAGCGATGATGGCTGCATGTCTTTTAGGGCTGCACGATTAATCGAAAAAAAATCACGATCTCGATTCAAACATAAATGCGATCTCATTTCTTAATGTTGGCGATTCACTTCCGTGTATTTCCCTCAGATCATGCTGCGTTCACGCGTTATTGGTCACACCAGAGCTTGTCACACTCATACAATAACAAAACACTAACCAATCAATCATAAATCTCCACTTCTCTCCTCTCCCTCATTGGCCATGTTTCGCTGTTACTGACGTGTAACAAGACGGCAGAGCAGACCTAAACAGAGTCAGATTTGTAGCGGTAAGAGGTAAAAATTAAAGGGTAACTAAACCCCTGCTCAGAGCTTAACTCCACCCACTGGCAATTTTCAAAAAATGCTGGAAAAGTGGGCAGAGCCCGGCAGACACAGAGGGGACGAACCGAGGGCGGGGCTGAGCGGAGGGCGTGCACCTGAGACCGCAGTGACGGATTGATTGACAGCTGTCAGACTCGCGAGTCGCAAAGATGGAGAATGACTGGAGTGACGCCAGCTTTGCAACAGAGCGGTCATTTCTACTACCTTCACCTGAAGTGGAGGAGGGTGGATTGTCTGTAGACACAAACCCGGAGCCTTATCAATGCGAGCCGCTGCTCAAACTGCGTTAACTCCCGATGCAGACGATGCTAGTGAAGCAGCCGCGCAAGAGAACCGACCTAATCTATCTGCGTCCGCGGCAACCACTTGCGTGTCAGGGTTTGAAAGCGCGTCTCATGTATGAAAATTATCTGTACACATGACGGGCGGCAATAATATCGCAAGAAAAGCCTGACGTGTACTGACAACTGCATTATTTAACCGTATTTTCTTCAATACAATGTTAAAGCAATTATCAGTGAGTTTCATTCATAATGATTACTTCATGTAATATGAC
The DNA here is from genome assembly GCF_949357685.1 of Gobio gobio. Lineage (NCBI taxonomy): Eukaryota > Metazoa > Chordata > Actinopteri > Cypriniformes > Gobionidae > Gobio > Gobio gobio. Next base: position 46,375,553 of record NC_137109.1, read on the forward strand.
AGTTCATACTGGAGTGAAGCCGTTCTCATCGTGTGATTGGGGGAAACATTTCTGAGGGCGTGGTGAGCTCGTGCCAGGGGCGCGGATAGTGAGCCGTTGCAGGTACCATCCTACGTCACGATGTACCACAACGTCCAATAGGAAAATTCAACTGCAGTAGCCACCGTTCAACCTTAAGAGGGCAGCACTTTGGCGGTTTTACACCATATTTTATAGAATTAAAACACTTTATACTCAAATGTCAAAACATTTACTCGAATCAATGAACAGCCATTGATAAAGCCCCAGTATTACAGATCATTAACTAAAAAAAGTTGGTTTAGGCCGGTTTAGTTACCCTTTAACCGCAAACTGTGCACGCGTGCACAGCAGAGAGGGAGAGAGCGAGAGACCTTGCGTGTGTGTGCTGGTGTGCACCTACTGAAGCGCATGTAAGACGGAGAGCATCCTGATTGGCTTGTTTCGGTAAGTCAACCAATCAATTGTCAGTGTGGGCGGGCTTTTATCTCTTCTCCCGAACCGAATTAATCAGTTCAGTGTATCTAGAAACTGGAGCGCCATGGCAGAGGGAGAGTGCCCCAAAAAACGAAAGTATAAAGTATAAACATAATGACAATCTTGCACGCTGTACAGTTGGTTACTGACATGGTTATGGTTGAGTTAAACAAGTTTCATTTCATGTGCATATTTTTCAGGTCTGCTAGTTGCCAAGGCTACATGAAAACAACAAACTCCTTAGACCTGTTTAAAGTTGCAATGAAATATAAATAAAAGCAGTTTACATAAATAGTATAAGCAGCTTATGTAAATAGTAAAAGTGATCTACATAATTTTACATATTTTTTTTTACAAATAATTGCATAGGCCTATAGAAATTATATATTAATGATATATTATATTATAATATACAAGTAAAGTCATGTTCTGTGGTGAAATTCGGGATACTTTTCCTCCTTTCATGTTTTTTTTTTTATTGGGGGGGCGTACCTCCCTGAAATGACTTTTTTCAGGTTGGGATGTCTGTAACACTGTCTTAGTACATTAAGCCACGTTAAGCGTTTTCTTATAACATTTTTTTTAAAATATTTTATTTATAGTTTTCATTTTTTACAAAAACGCAAAAACAAAATGAAACAACGAAATAAGACAACAAAAACCCTCTCTACACAAGGCAAGATATTAAATAATCATAAAAATAGAAATAAACAGTAATAAGCATATATTTACATCTAGTCTGTCTACATTTGTTGTTTCTACATTTTAATTTAATTGTAACTAATTACTTTTATTTAAAATTGATTCATTTTTTTTTAAAGTATAAGAAAAAATGAGAATCGTGTAAGAGAATCGTGATCTCAATTCCCATGGAGAAAAATCATTCTTCACATTTTAGCAAGAATCGTGCAGCCCTAATGTCTTTCTTCGGAGGTAACCATTGCCAACACAAGAACACAATGATTGGAAGCACTTCTTCCCTCCTTTTATAGCAATCAGTCTGCTCTTATAATCCAATCAGAATGATAGAGTGACTTCAAGGGTTCAGTGTTAATTTCGTTGACGAATAATTTATCATAATTTTCGTCAAAGACCTTTTTTCACTGACGAAAACGAGACGATAACTAAATAAAAACTAGTGTTGGATGACACAAAACTATGACAAATCAACCGTCATTTTCGTCAACAAATAAAAACGAGACGAAAATGTTAGGGAGGGACGATAAGGGAAGAGATCCAGTCAGAACTGATGTCCTGTGTAACAGATGCGCACGATTTTAGGAGACTAAATCTACTGTGGATTTAGTCGACTAAAACTAGACTAAAACTAAAAACAATTCAGGTGACTAAAATATGACTAAAACTAAATGGCATTTTAGTCAAAAGTTCATAGCATAAGAGAGTGACAGGGAAGAGAAGACATCGTTGAATAAAGTTATTTTGATTTGCTTTATTGCACACAAAACGTATTCCCGTCGCTTCATAACTAAGGTTGAACCACTGGAACCACATGGATTATTTTAATGATGTCTTTACTACCTTTCTTGAAAGTGGTCGTTGTGTTGCTGTCTATGTGGGGAAAGCCCAGAAAGTGTTCTGAAGATGAACGAAGGTCTTACTGGTTTGGAACGACATGAGGGCGAGTCATTAATGACAGAAATTTTTCATTTTTGGGTGAACTAACCCCTTAACGCTGCTGCACTAGTGTTTCTTACACAATTCAAAATTGTTCTGACCAACGTAATCCATTTCTTGATTTGTTCCCCTCTTTTGGAGAGTCAGCGAAAACACTATTGTTTTGTTTGGCTATTGGTGCAAATTAAAATGCAAATTATGCGTGTTAGTTCCCGAAGTTTACCCAACTATTACGACTTCTGCTTCTGAGAACTAGGGGTGCACCGATCCGACTTTTTCAGTCCCGATACCGATACCGATGCCTGGGCTTTGTGTATCTGTCGATACCCGATACCGATCCGATATATTGTTGAATTGATAATAAACTGTATATCTTCCACCTTATACCTTCCTTGAAGAGACTAAAGGCACCAGACTTTACTAACTAAACATAACTAAGACAAAATAACAGATGTATGTAAGGTGTTGAATTCTTATTTATTTAAAAAACAATTGTGCTTTCAAATCTAAAATAGAATGTAATCTAACTTCTTTAAATAAATAAAATGTAGCAGTGGAAACAAAAAACAGTGTATTGGTCAAACATACAATAGTAATCTGACAGTTACCAAACATTTTTTACACTACAGATAATTGTTTTGGTATATAATCATATCAATATTAAAAAGTAGCATTACAAATTAACAAATTTGTAATGCTAAAGATGTTAAAGACATTGAAAATACTCTTGGCATAGAGCTCGAGTCTGTCAGCCAGTGGCTGGTAGACAATAAGCTCTCTATGCATCTGGGCAAGACTGAATCAATTTTGTTTGGTACAAAAAGGAAACTGGCAAAATCAAATACTGTAAAGGTGATGTGTAATGGGTTTGAAATTGTATCCAAATCAAGTGTTACATATTTGGGTCTAACATTGGATCAATCACTTAAAGGTGAAGCCATTGCAGCCAAGGTTTTAGCCAAATGTGCCTGTAAGTTAAAGTTTTTATATCGCAAGACAAAGCTTTTTGATTCCTCTGTAAAGAAATTATTGGTATTAACTCTGATTCAATGTCATGTAGATTTTGCCTGCTCTGCATGGTTTTCTGAGTTGACTGCGAAATTTAAAAATAAATTCCAAGTGCTGCAAAACAATGTTATTCGGTACCTATTAAAAGTACCCTCCCGTACTCATATTGGTAGGGAGGAGTTTACAAGAGCTGGTCTACTACCTGTACATCTAAGAGTAGAACAACTTAAGTTAAATCATATGTTTAACATTGTTAATGGTCATGCCCCCAAATATTTATGCTCTAACGTAAACATGGTCCATACGCAGCATGGCTATAATACTAGGGCCAGCATCCGCTCTTGCATAGTTCCTAGAGCTACAAATGCAATTAAAAATTCTTTCTTTTATACTGGTATCATGGCATGGAATATTATGCCATATATTTGCCATATATATATTTGCCTACTGCTACAAAACTCCTATCATCAAGAGGGATTTTTAAAACACAGGTCAAAAAACATTTATGGGATAGGGTATATTAGTTATTAATAGTTTGGAGAGTCTTTATAGTGTTTTTATTTTGTTTTAGTTTGTTTTATGTGATTTTTTTACCCTCCTCTTCATATTGTATGGGTTTGTTTTTGTTTTTTCTTTGTTTTTGTCCATTATGTTTCTGTTTATTGTTTTACAGTGTGTAACACCAAGGACCATGCTGGAAATAAGTATTTTTACTTTAGCATGTTATCCTTTTGGATTACTGTTTCTTTCTTTTTGTACCGGTTTGATCCAGAAATAAAATCAATCAATCATCAATCAAATAGTCTAATTTTCTACCATATGCAATTTAATAAAAATTTTCAGCTAGCTAATAACAACTTTGTTCTGGTTTCACCTCACTCCAGATTAAATGATTGTAGGCTAGGCCTATTTATTTTACTACACATTGTCAACAGAAATAAGATGAAATACTGTTGATAATTAAAAAATAATTCTTACTACCCACTCTTGCTAAAATGGGTAAGCACACTTGTGTTCTCATTTCAGTTGCGTTCTGAGTAAATTAATAAACTGAGTTCATGAGTTCAGTGTTGGACAGATCAGTTGTTCTGGCCAGTCGTTAAAATGATTCGGTTCAAAGGAGTCATTAGGTCACGAATCGGACATTAGCAGACGCGTTGTGTGCGAATCCCGTCTGTTAGAACATCGCGAAAGATGTCAACACACAGAAAACACTTCATAACTGGATATAATTTGTCTCCCGCTTATTGAAAGTATGCTTTATGTCAGCTGGTCAGAGAAGAGTCAATGTTTTTTCAGCGCAATTCACACCCAGTGATAATTCAAGGACAAAATTGTCCGAATGTGTCACGTGCAACATGGTTTCGATCTTCCGAGCTTTTGATTTGGATTAATATGTGAAATATGAGAGCGAACACTGATTATTTTGAAGACCCAGAGAGCGCGCGCGGGGGAGGAGCTCTCAGATCGGTCTCTCTGTCACTCAGTCACAAGCGCAGCATCTGTTCTACATCACTCGTAAATCACAATAACTCATCAAATTAGGCTTTGGCCGTCAAAAAAATGTCAATGCAGGAAAGACCCTGACTTTGCAGTAATACCCTCGAAACAGCGACGAACTAGTTGGCGTGGCAAGCGTGAAATATCTCCTCCACACAGCCGACTCTCTGGCTCGCTCCCTTCTAGCATGCGACACACGTGAAGCTGACGAATGACATAGGTTCTGCTGCGACGGAAAAAAACACCTGGATCGGCTTGTGGATCTGTTAATTTTTCCGATCCCCGATCCAGCTATTTTGTCAGTATCGCGGCCGATATCCGATCCTAATATCGGATCGGTGCACCCCTACTGAGAACTGTCAGAAATGTGAAAATGGTCCCTGGGAAACTACATTAAAGGGGTCATGAACTGGCTTTTTAACATTTTTTATACTGTTGTCTGAGGTCAACTTATTGCATTCGCATGGTTTTTACATTCATATTCATCATAATGAATAAGTAAAAGACTATTTTCTGCCCTGGTTTTGAGGCCCTCTCAAGACACGCTCAGTTATGATGGGCGTGACACACTGAAGACTTGGATGTAAACGCCCACGGCTATGATTGGATAACAGTTTTGCATATTTAATGAGCTTCTGCTCCCCCAGTCAGTGAAAGCGTGTGGGGAAACCTCAACCGGAATTAATTGCCCAGAGGGCTTGCTAAAATGTCTTTATCAAACAAACAATGATTTCTCTCATCCACCCGCGATTGATTGGAATGTTATTTTTTAATTAACGTTACTTGGCCCGCCCAATCGATGAATATAACCCCAAACCGTACACACAAACACACACACACACACACACAGAGTCAAGAGAGTGAAAAACGCACATCAAGACAGTTGTAGTGTATCAAGACACTCCAGCCTTTGAGGAAAGAGACATTAACAACCACTACGTTCAGAGTTTTAGTCCAGCGAGACTACAGCACGTCCCGAGTCTCCATGCCAGAGAGAGCAAAGCGGATTGACCAAGTCCTGAGTGTCTGACCCACAGAGTCAGAAGACACACAGAGACATTTGCAACGAGGTTAAGCTCAGGAGAGCAAACCTTCACTTCGAGGTTCTTTCATCTGCGTGTTCCAGATTAAGGACCTTCTGCACCTACTTCAGGGCCTCATCTGCGTGTTCCAGATTTTAGGACCCTTTGGTGCTCCAGGAGATCAGCATCCCACAGATCTTCATGTTCAAGACTGTTGAAACGGATTCCAGCTCCATTCCCACTGCATTTGTCACCAGCACAACCAGTGGAAGAAGTCACCTCCATCGGACTGCTTTCTCAACCACGTGGAACGTAAATATCACTTAACCAAACCTCTTTCCAGAAACCTTGGCATTGTTGTATATTATCAGTATATGATTTTCTAATTTACATTAGAGTTAATTTAACTGATGCTAGTTAATAACAAATAATCTTTCGTTTATTTGTTTGAAGCATAAAAAGGTTCTTCACCTTAGTTTCAGAGAAACAACGGTTTATCTTTCCATAAGATAACGCAACTCTTCCATAACCACACTCAACTTAATCACATGTATTTTATGTATCTTATGCACTTTATTCCTTTATCATTCATTGTATTCACTTAGTAGTTGTGTTAGTTATTCTTGTTTATCTTTTGTTAATAAAATCTATTTTATTACAATTGTGTCTTACTTGTGCTGATAATACAGAAAAGGCTCTACAAGTTAGAAATCTCACCAATCTTTCAGATAAATCAGCTGACCAACTCTCCCCACTTAACATTCAATCTAAAATGATTGAACATCCTCCTGTGTGGAGTGTTCTCATAGGGCCAAGGTAAAAGACCTTGACTAGTGTCCCAAACTAAGAGAGGGGGAAGGTGGTCATCTGATGTACTCATAACCACACCTTAAGTGACGTGTGATCCAGAAATCACAACGTCATCGGTGATGTGAGTACCAATCACTACCTTACTTAACGTCCTTGGATGGACGAAGGTAAAATCACTACATAATTGGCGTCCCCTGGGTGGGCCCAAAAGTGAAATTATTACATAGTAATGAACCAAGAACACCACAAATAAAGGATTCTCCAGCCTGTGACAGCGAGCTAAGGTATGTTCCGTTAGACACGTACACATAATCCATAGATATCAAACGATCTGTAACAATGCAAAACTATCACATATAAAAAACATCTTTTACTCACATTAGTGTGTTGCTTCATTCGTTCATGTAATCTCATCCTGTCTGCAAATCCAGTCTCTTGTTTACAAACGACTCTGTGGTTAAATTAACATACGTGGAATGTCTTCCCCACATGAGCTAGCCTGGCGTGGCCATACTCAATTCTAGTCAGAATATGAGTCTGGTTCTGCTCCATTGAGCTTTGATTATGGGGCGTGTTTCAACCGAGCCAGGAAAGACCTCAATTGGATAGACCCACAACCAATCAGAGCAACGGAGCGACGCGTAACGTTAGTTGTCAAATGTCAACAGAACTCAACTGCACTGTTACCAAGTCCGTGTTTTTCTCCATGTCCGCGGGTTGAAGCGACCCCAATTATGTGATTATATAAACCCAGGAATGCGAATTTTAGCAGGCAACCTTGCCAAAATAACATATTTTGCCAACCAAACGCCATTTTTTTCCGGAGAACCCCCCGGAAAGTTATAGTTTTGGGCTATAGTTTTGAGTAGTAATAAGATCTTTGGCAGTAATAAAATAATTTAAGGATACACAGAGTTTACTTACCAACACGATCATCGTTTCTGAGAAATAGTGAAGGTGAATGCATATACGAACAAGTTCTCCGTTTAGGATAAGAGCAAATTCAACCCAAGAGCCTTTGATGACGTGGATGATTAAGTTACTGTTGATCATCTGTCCATCATCGTCTAAAGCCCGCCCTGACAATTTCATTGGTCCGAACAGTTTCTGTTCGGGCATAATTCCTCCTCTATGGAGCGAGTCCAGACCGAATTGCCCGAGCAAAACATTTTGTGGGCGGGGCTAAATTCGGCTGGCATCCAGGCTACACATGAGCTGGATATTCATTAAAAATAAAGTTCATCGATGCATTCATAATATTGGAATCCGAATGAAGCTTGTGGTATGTTTACAACTTAGAAATTTGATGCGGTTTAGCTCAATGCTGCCATGTTAGTGGCACTTCTTCTGTTGAGGCGGTGCTTCACTACCAGAGATGTATAAAGTACTAGAGATACATACTTGAGTAAAAGTACAAGTTCCTTATCAAAAAAGTGACTTGAGTAGAAGTTGAAGTGCTCTTTAAGCACCACACTCAAGTAGAAGTACTAAAGTATTCAACATTTTTTGTACTTAAGTATTGCAAGTAGTTTATTTTAAAATGTACTACTCAAGTACTGAAAGTAAAAGTACAAGTATTGTGTTATGTAGTTATTAAAGAAAGTAGTCAAAAGTTTGAACATTATATTGTTTTTATTATTTCAAATGATTAAGCTAAAGGACAATCACAATGTTGGTAGGTAATTTTACTACCTTTGTCATATAAATAACCTGAAAATACTGTAGTTCATTAAAATTAAATCTTACTATAACCACTCTTACTAAAAAAAAATGGGGTAAGCACACTTATATTCTCATTTCAAGAGGTGTTCTGAGTAAATGATTTGTTTGTAACACTTTACAATATGGTTTGATTTGTTAACATTACATTAGTTAATGTAGACTAATAACTAACATGAACTAACCATGATCAATACATTTGTTACTGTTTTTATTAATCTTTGTTAATCTTAGTTAATAAAAATACAGCTGTTCATTGTTTGTATATGTTACTTCACAGTGCACATTAACTATGTAAACAAATAGAGAGCAATTTGAGCGCAAGACGCTCGTGTTGTTTTAAAGACAGTGAATGCGTGCTCGCGGGGCTCTCTCGCGCGCTCTCTCTCTCTCGCGCTCTCTCTCTCTCGCGCTCTCTCTCTCTCGCGCTCTCTCTCTCTCTCTCGCACTCTCGCGCGCGCTCTCTCTCTCTCATGCGCGGTAATGTGGGTTTGGAATGGAATGATTCGTAACATTTTTATAATTGTAACGAGTAACGATGCAGCACATAAAAAAATATCGGAGTAAAAGTATTAAACTCATCGAAAATATGTACTGAAGTAAAAGTGGAAGTAGGAGAAAAAAATAATACTCTAGTAAAGTACAGATACTGCCTTTTAGTACTTAAGTACAGTAGTGAAGTAGTTCTACTTCGTTACTATACATCTCTGTTCACTACACTCGCACATCATAGCCGGGCACATTCTGAGATCGAGCGTTTTCTGGGCCTGGTGTCTATAAAAGCTTTTCTTTGACTAACAAGGATAGCTCTGAAACTTACAGGATATTCTTATATTACCATGACCCTTTATATATATCAAAAGCTCAAAGGAAAGTTGATTTCTCAATTCATGACCCCTTTAAGAAAATATTCATGACTTCCTTTGAGTCTAATAAATTAGGTTCTTTCCCAAAAGTGAGTTAATCTGATGTGTCTCACCTCCAGAAGGATTCTGTGAACTTTGCGCAGAAACTCGTCATCGTTTTCATAGTTTGGTATGAGTGTGCTGGGCAGGTCCTGAGTTTGTCCAAGCTGGAAAAACACCCATCGTCAGCATAACGGGACAGATGTATCACGCACAGACAAAAACCTCCTGCTTTCTAAACAGTAATTACTGCAAGATTGTGCAGATTCAACCTCCTTGATGAATATCATTAAAATAGCTTAAAGCACAGCATTCACTCACCCATTCTGCTGCCTGGATCAAGGCACTCCACTCCAGCTTGGGGATCATCCGGCTCACAAACTGAGCATTGAACTCCAACTCATTCACTTTCACTTCTGTTGCCTTCATTCATGAGCCAAGACAGAACAAGATTCAGATTTGTCATTCAAAAGCTCATAGCATTAACTTTATACACACACATACAATTTATAGGTGCATATTAATATACATGTATATCTTTAACTTGAGCAGTTGACATTTCAATCAGTGACATGCTATAAAATCTTTAAACAATTTCTATCCATTTGATAAATGTATGCATTTAATCCAGATACATTATGTAACATTTGCCACACTGCAGGATTACTTAAAGCGAGTAGTCACTTATTTTCAACCTAAAATCTTTATGGTATAAAAGTTACATGTAAATGTAGCTTCTCTGTAACTTTGAGCAGTGAGTTCGCAGAACAAGCATTTAAATGCTATTAAATTACTGCTGCATATTGTATTAATGTGTATATGACTATGTGATAAATAAACTTTAACCAGTAGTGAAAACATTGTACGTCAATCTCACCTTGATGATAAGTGGGTATCCTTTAACCACGCCTTTCACGTGGGATGTTAGCATGTTATGCGTTAACAGCTTCATTTCAGCAGTATATGGCGATATATTTCAGGAACAACAAATCTTGATAATTATAGAAGCGTTGAATTACAAACATAAGCATAACAACCACATGCGTGTATCGTGATGACTGCGTGCAACCGCTAAAACAAGCTCCCTGAGAAACAAAGAGCGGTGTATATGGTTCCTATGGTGGTTGACAAGCTGAAACGTTTTTTAATCGTTTTAAGTTATATAATAATATGTAATACGGTATAATTATACTAAATAATAATAATACGGTAATATGACTATATCTTAATGACTAAGTTATTGAGTTCAAAGTACAATTACACAAACGCGTTTCTCTGGTGGTTCTGAATGTTGATTCCAAACTTCTTGTTCAAAACTATTAAATGATCATGTTTGTGAATTCTGTCCTCCAAACTAAAATTAAATTAAAATCATTTTTTGTAATAGTGGTTGGCTAAAGGGATGGTTCACCCATGAAAATGTTGTCAACATTTACCCACCCTCAAGTTGTTCCAAACTTGTATGAGTTTCTTTCTTCTGCTGAACACAGATGAAGATATTTTAAAGAATGATAAGCAGACCGTTGATGGTATACCATTGATGTTCATAGTAGGAAAAATATACGATGGAAGTCGATGCTTAAAGTCAACTGAAGAAAGAAACTCATACAGGTTTGGAACAACTTGAGGGCGAGTAAGTGATGACAAAAGTTTCATTTTTGAAGAATCAACAGAATTATGAAAGCAATTTTTCGAGGTAGAAGTCGTTTTTTTTATGTACTAAACTGCTCAAAATTACAAATTACAATATTTGATTTGTAAAACAAGGATTTGATATCAGTGTATAACACTTTTGACATTTACAGTCTTTTATAACTGGATTATGACATGTTTTTACTTAAGAACTATAATGGGATTTTTAGTGGCAGACTCTAACGAAGACATTTCACCCCCTACTTTACTGTATATTTTATACATTTTAAATAACATGTATAACATTTTGGTTTTAGACTATGCACAGAAACTGTTCCCATCCTCCTGGGACCCACGAATAGACTTTTGTCCACTGTAGAGGACATATTTTAGTTTATATTATAAGTCTGGATTGTCCTGTAAAGAGCACATTCGGGGCTTTGCAGAGATGCCAAATGTTTGGAGGTTTCACCAGGACAGCAACTTCTTCTTGGTCTTTAAAAACGGCTGACATTAATGTTTAGCACTCTTATGGAAATATGATAATATTTTGTAATTATAATTTAAATCAGATTCATTTTCAAATGGTTTGTTATAAATCAGCATCTCAGGAACATGTTATGGGGTTTCTAATCAAAATATGACTTTCTGTTACAAAACAGGGCATTGATTTCATAAATGTCCACTGTAGAGGACGCCAGGACTTAAATCATGTTTATCAGGCATTTTGGAGACACAAGTGATTAGGGAAAGAAATTACACATCAATATTCCTATGAAATATTCAATATTATTATGAAAATGTTGCCAATTATTCCTCCCATTATTACACTTCTATTTTCATCACATGTTGCACCAAGAACTCATTAATATGCAAATTAGATGCAGTGTATAGATACATTGTATTGAATGGGAAAATCCAAGTACGGCCATTTTACCCACATATTGCATAAAGTAAAATGGTATATCAATGCATTTAGTTATATCTTTCATAACATAGTTCAGAATCATCTTTAAACAAAGTTTGGTTAGAAAAAATCCTGAAATTTAAAAATTGATTGGTGAATTTAAATAGTTTTTGCCTAAACATGCAATTTCATGTCATTTTATCTTTTAAACAACTGAGTCCTGGTGTCAACTACAGAGGACATATCATAACATATGAATAAAATATCATTTTTCAAAAATGTTCTTGTGCTCTAAACAATGTAAATGACATGAAAAAATACTAAATTCAAAAAACTAAATTTTTCTGGGTCCCAGGAGGATATGCATATCATAAAACAAACAAACAAAAAGGGCACATGATCCTCTAACTGAGCCGTATAAAACTATAAAAGGTTTAAATCTATTCATTTAATTGTCAAGGATGGCACAGAAACAGAAATCTGAAGTATCCCACTATCGCCTCTGTATATGTAACATTTACAACAGTAAATCCCAATATTTTTCAAATGCACATTTTTATTCCTTTTTTTGTTGTTGTTGTTGTTGTTGTTGTTTGTTTACACATTGTCTTGGTACTATACAGGTAATTCTTACAGCGTATGATATAGTTGTAATTACAGAAGAAATACACTGAGAGCTATGAAATCACATAGCCGGCCAGTCAACCATCAATACACAAACATGCATGTCCTTACACACTCACTCAGAACACACACTGTACATGACACGCATAAAAACACACACCAAAAACTCACTTCCCTTACACAGTTATGCCATTAACAAAAAAAACAAAACAAATAAGTGAATGTAACATTACCCACAAGCCCTTTGTCAACCGACCAACTGCCTACCGCTTCTTCCTGCACAAGGACATCAAATGCTCAACATCGTTAGTTTTTACATTTCATTAGCCATTATTACAAATATGAAATAAAATATTTAAAACATGTAGGAAGGCAACTAATGAGATGAAAGCAAGCATGTTTGATTCAGGAGGAAATGGGAGGTGAAAGGGGTGAATCTGTCAAGAACATTTCTGGGGCATATTTCACCATAAAGGGGAATTATTCTTTTGCATTGTGACATTATTTTCATGACAATTTTCCTCTACAGTTCTCATGTTTGTAATGAAAAAAATTCTCATTCCTGCCTTGTGAAAAAAATAACAATATATTAAAATAGCAAAGTATTTATATATAATGAGGGTGTTTGTTGTACTGCATTTACGTCGATTTAAGAAATTAAAATCACCACTGATAATGAGAATTAGGAGAATACAATATCTGCTTGTGTTATAGATGCAAACTGTCAAGAAAATAATGTCACAGTGTAAGAAATTCTAAAACGGGCTTCATTTTCTTCATGTAAAATCGAATTACTTAATAAATGACATCTATATTTTAGGAAGAAATATGACCTGGGCTGTGTTTCCCAAAAGCATCCTAAGCCTAAGTAGATCGTAGAAGCATTGTCACCACTGGTCTCTCCGATAAACTTCGCTCACCATTCTTTTGAGAAACGCAGTCCTGGACATTTTTCAAGATTCACCAAGAAAAAAAGACAAGACAATTCTTCATCACATTCTGAAAGAAGAGAAGATGAATAGGAAACAAGAGTGGCCATTCCCGTACAGAGACTCTGGGACTGATTGCACCACTCGAATAATGAACGCATTAGTTTAGGACAGTTTAAAACGAGATCTTTATAAATGTCAATGTAGTAGAATTATGGCACAAAGACATCAGGGACTGTGTTTAAAACACAAATCTCTTTTCTAGTGTTAAGTGAAAAGTATGGTAAGGCCACCTCAATGTATTTAATGAGCGTTTCACCTTACAAACATAATGTTGAATCTCTTACTTGGGTAATACTTCAGAGGAGGGTATCGATTCGATCAGATGTTAAAGAGTATTTCGGGGATCGGGGAAGCATCCGGTCTTGAGCTCACGGGTAAACAGAGTTACAGACTGATATGATTGCATACGTTTCAATACGACAAGATGAGACTGATCTGCACTTGGCTGTCTAGAGCGCTCGCTTCTAGCAAAAGTGCACGTGGAAAACATTTGCATTGCATGAAACAAAGTGTGCAACTATGTGGAAGCCACTTAAAAATGGTATCTTTTTTTGTCCTTTGTTTTTGCATTGATACTCACAGATGAACTCACATTCAAACTCTCACATTCACACTAACAAAAATCAGACTCCGTTAACGCCCGTCAATCTCATTCTTGGCCAACTTCGGTGCGCCATTTTAAGAAGTCCTCTTTCCGCGCATCCGGTTTAATTTGGTTCCGCATTCCTCCCAATAGGTTCGACGTGGCCTCTGAGGCAACTATAAGTGGACGGACCACAGTGGGTGGGATCTGGCGCAAAACCCCGCCCACTGCTCCAGGAAGACCTTTCTGCTCGTGTCCACGAGACGCAACATCACATAGAGTCTGAGCGGTGTCAATCACACCCTGGGGAAGGCAAAGATGGCATGTCAGATTGAATAAAACGAGTTGAATTGGCTATAAACACTTTATATTGAACTGGATAGTCGCAGAGATGAACATGTTTGTAATATAGGGACGCACCTCTCTGACGGTGTCATAGGCCTTGGCCACACCCTCTCTGAGGTCAGCTGGTTGAGGGGTGCGTCTGGGACGGGGAGCGGGGCGTCCCTCAGTGATGTAGCGTGTCAAAGGTGGGGTTGGAGATAAGATGTCATACACAGTCTCAGCGGTGGCCTGGAAATACACAGGACAATTATTTTTTGTACGGTTTGATGCAATGGATAAATAATATCTAGCAACATGGTAGGCAGCAACAAATATAAAATGGATGATTATATGATATAATTATAAAAACATAAAACAAAATAAATGTGATTGGATGTGACAATAACTAAATTAAAAACAAAACAAATGAAAAATATTTAGTAAACCAGCAACAAATATAATAATGAATATAAAAAATATTTTAAAACAATAATAAATATAATTATAAAAGTATTACAAAAATAAAAATATAAATATGATATACAAATGATAAATATAAATATAATAAATAACTAAATTTAATTGAAATAGCAGATTTAATTGAAAGAAGCATATCTAGTAAAATGGTAAAGCAGCAACAAATATGAGAATGAATATAAAATTAACAAAAAATAAAATGCAAATAATTATAAATGTATAACAAAATATAAATATGATTTACAAATGATGCACATAAATATAATAAAATAAATAAATAAATGTAATAAAAAATAAAATAAAAATCTAATTTAAAATATTTAGTAACACGGAAAACCAGCAAGTAATAATAAAATATATATAGTTAAAATATAATTAACATAATTAAATCTAATTAATAAAAATATTATTTTTCAAAAAGAAAAATCTAATAAAAATATCTAGTAACATAGCAAAAAGTAACATTCAACGTTCATAGGAAAATATTGTATACATATATACACAGTGGCAAGAGAAAGTATGTGAACCGCTTGCAGAATCTGTAAAAATGTGAGTCATTTGAACAAAATAAGAGGGATCATACAAAATGCGTTATTTTTTTTAGTGCTGTCCTGAATAAGATATTTTACATAATTTTTTTTTACATATAGTCCACAAGACATAAAATTAGCTGAATTTATTAAAATGGCCCTGTTCAAAAGTTTCTGAACCATTGCTTCTCAGTGCTGTGTGTCGTTCCCTGAGTGATCCACGGCTGTTTTTTTTGTGTTTTGTGATGGTTGTTCTAGAGTCTCAGTTAAACTGCCCAATGTTCTTCAGAAAAATCCTCCAGGTCCTGCACATTCTTCAGTTTTCCAGCATCTTTTGCATATTTGAACCCTCTCCAGCAGTGACTGTATGATTTTGAGATCCATATTTTCACACTGAGGACAATTGAGGGACTCAAACACAACTATTAAGAAAGGTTCAAACATTCACTGATGCTCCAGAAGGAAACACAACGCGTTAAGAGCCGGGGGTGAAAACCTTTGAACAGGATGAAGATGTCCTTGTCTTATTTTGTTTAAATGTCAGTTTTTTTCCATTTAGTTCTGCCCTTCAGAAGCAACAGAAGATACTTGCATGTTTCCCGGAAGACACATTAAGTACAATTTACCTTGATCTTCAAATTCAGAAATTCTGCAAACGGTTCACATACTTTCTCTTGCAACTGTATATATGTATATATACACACACACACATAAACAGTAGTTTGGAGTATGATCACCAATGATTATATTTGGTTATATGTGCATGTATGTACCTGAATTGCCTGCACTAGTCTGTTGCTGAGCTCTAGGGCAGCAGAGGCTGTAGATGTGCCGAATGATGCCGCCCCCCTCTGGAGGCCTCGGATAATGCGTCCGTCCTTTCGGTACTGCTCAATGGGCATCCAGAACAGATCACGAACACCATGGACTGCAGAGCACAGCATTGATTACATTCTGAATATTTCAGATTAACCTCATGGTCATTAAATTCTAACATCACTGAAAAAAATAAAAAGCCTGAGCACTTGAGACGAGACAGTACTGCACCGAAATAAGACATCTCATACTGTGAGGAGATGCAAAAGTTTTGGACTAAGATAACTCAGTATGTGTCTCAATTTACTACTACTTCTGTTCCTTTAAGCCCTGTAATATGTATATTGGGTATCTATGTGGACATTTGCTCTTTGCCCGTCAGAGAAAGAAAACTGGAGGACTTGTGCCTATTACAAGCAAGACGTTCAATTGCCCTCTGTTGGAAGAATGCAAGCTGTCCTTCCCTTGGACTTTGGTTGAAAAATGTGATATCCAGTTTGGCCCTTGAGAAGCTTACATACATAATAAAGGGGAAGTCTTCTGAATTTTATGATATCTGGGAGATGTTTATTGAATTTGTTAAAGAAGGAGATATTGAAGAGGCTATAGATGTGTGAACTTATTGTATATACATAAAGTGCTTAATAAGAATGTACGATATAAAGCGTTTTATATGTAAGGGAATTTTATATATGTATATCTGTTTTTTTTTTTTATACCTGCCAGGACTTTGGGGAGGGGAAGGGATTTAAGTTAGGTTTGTTAGTACTTAAGTGTGTTTTGTTTGTTTGTTAAATGTGTAAAATTCAAATAAAAATATGTAAAACAAGACATCTCATACTCACAGAGCTGTACAACAGAATGCATGGGACCTACACCTCCCAGAATCCCCGGCAGCTGGTTCTTCCTGATGTCAGTAAGCCACTCATTCACTGCGTACTGAATCACCTTATCAACACCCAGCAGCCTGAGACAAAACAACAACTCACTTTTCAGATCTTGATTAAAAGATGTATAACAGTAAAGCAGGCCCAAAGTAAAGATGACGATGCGTTTGTGAATGAGAGCATTTACCCATGTCTACAGCACAATCTCTTCAGCTTCAGTTCAGAGCAGTTCAGTTGGGCCAGACCAATAAGAATGCCTGCAAATGTTCCCTAGGAAACCAGAGATGATATACATTATTATAACAGCAGCTGAACTAAACAAAGCAATCATGTTATTCAGAATAAAATGGGACAGCTTATGTTGTCATTTTAAGGTTCAGCACTCAAAATACACAAATACCACATGAACATAAAGGATCAGATATTTTATATAGGTGATCGCCAACCTGCTCAATAACTACATGCTTTCCTTGATAGTCCAACCAGATGGGAACTTCAGAGGTAAAACGAAACTCTCTAAAAGAGAAAGAGAGTGAACAGACATTAATTCTGATTTAGGGCGTTTTCACACCTACCTTGTTTGGTCCGGATTTTCTGACTTTTCAGTTTGGTCCGAAATCAAAATTGCAGGTGTGAAACCTCCCCCGTACCACGGTCCGGACCAAACAGACGAAATTTGGTCAGACGAAAAGAGGTAGTCTCGGTCCGGATCAAACTGCACAAAGGTTCGGTTCGTTTCTAGTGTGAAAGCATTTTCTGTATGGTTCGTACTTTCAGACCATTTACAGGAAGTTCCTGTTTATGTTTGAATATTATAACGTTATTTTTAAATTCAATCTAGGCTACATTGGTTATGAAAAGTGAAAATATGCGCAATATGTCAGTAGACAGAAAGTCAAATGATTTTGCTTAGAAAGCATTTCTTTAATGGGAATTTCGTTTTGTATAAATTGTATCTTAATTTTAATCAACGTTTAATCAGATAATTGCCTGAATTTAATAAATAAGAAGCAAATAGTCTATAGCAGACAATAATCACGGGAGCGATCACATGCTTTACACATGAACTGGAGCACGTCTCAAATAAACCGAAACTCAGCAGGCTTGCCTCACAAACATGAGAAATATGTGTATATAAAGCTTGAAATGTCCACTTTTAAACGTAACGAATAAAAAAATAGCCAAGCAATGCGCACTGTTCAATAGTGGCAACGATATGTGTCCGTTCATTCAACTTGTCAAAGACGCTGACGTCAGACGCACGTCCGTTTACAAACCAATCAATGTCCAGATGCCGCCCACATAGATGATGACGAGTGGACACAAGTGTGTCATGTAAAGTTCTTTAGTCCGCTCACATAATTGCAATGTGAAACCAAACCAAAACTAACCGAATGTATAAAATGTATCAAAACATGAACTTCGGTTCGGACCTTGGTGCGGACTTTCAGGTGTGAAAACGCCCTTAGACATTTGTTGTGTCATGCGGTTTGACGTCAGATCTTCTACCTGAAGTAGATGGGCTGGTCAGAGGAGGACGAGGAGCCAGCGGAGGAGGAACTCTGCTCACTATAGGTTGTTTCTACAGAAGCAGCGAGATCATGGCCCAATCCAGAGGCAGGATCTGTGTCGTCTGAAGCCTTCTGAGGAGCGTCAGTCCTCACTGGGATCAGAAGATCAGAAATACGATGACACAAATGCCAATACACAATTAAAATGCATAATTTTAATTGCACCCATTTATTTTTTAAATAATTTTTTGTGCTGGGAATTGATAAAAAAAGGACAGAATTAATCGCAAGTTTTTAATATTTTTGGAGTTTTTAATATTTTGATATTGTAATAATTTCAGTTACTCTCAAAATTAATGAAGAAACAATTTAAAGACAGCATATTTTAAATATGTGTTGTAATGGCATATATTTATGAATGAAGGCCAGTATCACTGATACTAATGTCTCTATGAAACATTAATGACGTTACATTACAGTATAACTGAAAGCTCCCAATTTCAACATTTATTAGGCTTTAAAAAAACAACTTTTAATTTAAGTGAACTTAAAACAATCTTTAAATAAACTCATTATAATAAATGTTATATTTACCTGTGGCCTTCACTGTTAGACATATACAGAAATGTAATAGTCGAGTGTGTGTGTGTGTGTGTCAGGGTGTCTCTCAATGAGCTGACATGAGACGCACCCACACAGGACATTGACGTTCAGCGCGTTCTCATGTCTTGTCGCGCTTAGATTGTTTAAAAGCATTTACATGAATAAGAGCGTGATCATATAATGTAACGCGGGGCAAAAATGGATATAAAAACGGACGCTGCGTTAATTGCGTTAAATATTTTTAATGCGTAAAAAAAAAAAAAAAAAAAAAAAACACTTTTGCCCGCGTTAATTTGCCCAGTACTAGTCATTTTACATTTAACTACATATCACAGGGTTCCAGACACCAGCGCCACTACGTTCTACAGATGGTTTTCTATAGGATCACACTGAACTGACCAACAGCTTCAGTGATAATAAAAGGAGCACTCTTTTACTTGTTTATGTCATTTTAAGTTTTTGTTTTTCATGAGACTTTGTGACTTTTCTCCATATATTAAGGAGTGGAAATGGCTAATATGTCAATTAGTGCTCCTCTGTCGCCAACTACTGGTTATAGTGGTAATTTCATGTCTTTTTTAAAGGAAAACGCCTCTCAAAGGGTTGTACAAACCCAGAGATAAATCATGTAAAAAAACAAAAACATTCGACTATGTCTGCCACAATGCCATGTGGTGTTACTAAACTACATTAAATTAATGGTGAATTTTGTTGATTTGTGGACTGAAACCCCTGAATTTCGTTCATGGCACAATGTTTCTCCTGGTTTCCACGTCAGCGTTGTTTAATCTGATATCTATGGTTTATAACCGAATGCTTCGCACTAGATCTCGCAGTAGCGATGTTATTAATTCTGTGGTGGATTCAAACGCTTTCTCAATGGATCTCCCAGCGCTGTGTAATAACGGTGTCGCGTGATTGAGATCGCAATGTCTTTTATCGAGCTGATAAACGCGGCTCCGTTCCGCTTTCGCTTGATGTTTCTCTTATGTAACAGGAATGGCAGCTCTTATCAGTTGGGTATTGTGGTGGTCGCACCAGCGCGACCTCTAACAAAATTTAGTCGCACCAGCAGGAAGAAAGGTCGCAATATGCGACCATTTGGTCACAGTCTGGAGCCCTGTCAGGGTTTTTAGTTAACTAAAACTACTACAAAAACATTTTTGTTCACTGAAATAATACAATTTAAGTATTAGATGACAAACTTAAACTAAATGAAAATTAGAAATGTTGCCTTGGCTAACTGAAATGAGTTGAAGCACTAAAAATTATTAAAAAGAAATAAAAAAAACCTCAATAGTTAAATAAAAAATGAAAAAAATCGAAATATTAATAAAAACTATTACAGGGGGCATACTTACCCTCAGCTGCAGGGTCGACAGGCAAGTAAGGATTAACTCCTGCAGCCATGCTACTGAAAAAGTCCTTCAAGAAGAAAAGTGCATCCTGGGAAATGAAAACAAATGTTTTTTATCCGAGCCTGATTAAAAAAATTATTTGCTCTATGCTGAAAAATGATGATATATAATGATGAGTAATATGTACCTGGTCGATATTGAGTCGCAGCGGTAACAGACTGACTCTCAGACAGCACTCCGGTCCGCCCAGACCTGATTCAGGCATCACCTGTAGCGCTTTCACTGTCAACTACAGCAGCGAGTGGGACAGGTGAGAACACAAGCACAAACAGGAACTTGTTCTATATCCATCCCTATCTGTAACTCACCATGTTGGAGTGGGCTCTGCGCGGCATGCTCTCACTGGTGTGCAGGTACAGGAACTTGTTGATTTGAGAGGAAGCCAGACGGTCTCGCACCTCAAGTTCCTGGACGATAAACACCTGGCGGGAAATTGGCTGCTCCCCAAGGCCTGGTCCATCTGCATCCAGTCCTGCAGCAGGGGGCGTCACCACTGGGTACGTCTCATGCTGGAAACTGACCTGAAGAGAGTGAAAGAAGTTAGAAACAAGGCTTTCTGAATTGTCATATGGCTTATTACAATACAATATACCTTTGTCAGTTGTATCTCCATGAGCAGTGTGTGCTGCCGCCCACTTCCGCCAACCCACCGCCAAGAGTTCTGGGGCCGCGAGGGCACTGCTGAACGAGAGGGAGAACCACGGGCTCCGGGAGCAGCGGAGCGAACCCTGAGAGACACAAACAACCATAAGGCTCGTTTGGAGCAATTGTTTCTAAGCCTGGCCCCTTAGTTTGGTTCGGCATATATAAACACTGCAATCGTGCTTGGATCCGCAACAAAACGATCAGTTCAGTATCACCTGATCGAGGAGGTCTTGGCCCGATTGTAAACGAACTCTGGAGCAGTTCAGTGATGAGAAAGCAATTATATTTCACAATGGGAAATGCATTAACAAAAAAAGCAGCAGTGTCTGATTCTGTGGGTGAGGACATTAGTTATCCCAGTTGAAAAACAATGAGCCTCTTTATCTTAAAATGTTGTGGAATTGCTCTTCTATGAAATGGGTGCATTGCAAAAATGCTGTCCCGATAGACAGTTTTAGACTTTCATAATCCTATTTTGGCTCTGTTTACACCTGGTATTAAAATGCGTTTTGGTTGATCGTATCACAGGTAGACGAGGGAGACATTCCCATTTACACCTGGTGATTTAATCCACCTCTTTTGTCCATTTTTTTTACCATTTCGGTCACGATTTCTTCGAGGGGAGGCTCAATAGGTGGGCAAATGTATGGGCTTCTAATGCACAACTTAAGCTTGTGAAACAACGCGAGACAACGGAAAACACACAGAGAGCAGCAGCTTTCGTTTCTGCTCTGACAGCCACAAGACAACTCCGACCACTGTGTGTGTAAATGGTAAATGGACTGCATTTATATAGCGCTTTCAACAGACCTATGGCCATCCAAAGCGCTTTACATATTGCCTCACATTCACCCATTCATACACCGATGGCGGTGTCAGCCATGCAAGGCGCCATCCAGCTCATCGGGAGCAGCTGGGGTTAGGTGTCTTGCTCATGGATATCTGTGTGTGCGTGTTAGAATTAGTTAGTTAAATTTTTCATCTTCAAGCCAATCTTCGACCATGTGAGCGTTTATGAAACGAAAGCAATCCGGTCAAATGCATTTTCGACTATCTCTGTAAGTGGCCGAAAGTGGATAAGCTCAAAGCGTTTTAGACCCAGTTTACACCTGTATTTAGCGTTGTCCACTTGTGACCCACCCGATCGACCGAAACGCATCTTAATAGCAGGTGTAAACAGGGCCTTTGGTACGCTTTGAAATGTTGCCTTGTGAAAGCGAACCGAACCAAGAAGAAAATGCAACATTGCAAAAATTTAAGTCCATATTTTTTTGGGGAAAAAGCAAACGATCAACAGGTCTGAAAAAACTTGGATGGATGCTTTGCCACTGGCACTTTTGGTGTGCACCCGGGTCAGAGTTTGGATCATTTGGATGATGTGAACACTGTTTTCTGAACTCGGGTGAGCGACTGCGAACCATACCTAAAACCGCATAAAAAAAGGGTGGTCTGCGCTGCGGTGCGGTTCAAGTGAACTCCGTTACGGTTTGCTGCTGATACAAACGCAATCGTACTAAATCGTGAACCGCTATTGATGACATATGGTTCTCACTCACTTGAATGACACACTGCAGAGGTAAACAGCTTCTGCTTTGATGATGCAAAAGTACAGCCGTTCAAAGTCAAACAATACAGAGTGAACACAATCCAGCGGGGGCACGGGGGAGCAATCGAACTCAGGTACGGACCAGCCAATCGAACCAAGCACCCTAAAATTCTCTCTTCTCAGATCTTCTGCTGGACTTACTTATGGCTGTGCGGTGTATGGGCTGAGCTGGGTTTGCCACCAAAGTCTTTGCCACCGTACAAGTGCCAGACGACGGACACTTCTCGAAGTACCACTCTGTTCTGAGGCACTGGGAAACGGGCGGGGGCGCGTAGCAGATCTGAACTGCCCCGTGGCCGAGAGTAGTACCCATCCCGCACCTTTATAGGACCCTGGGAGAGCACGGTCACCACAGGCTCACCATCTCTAGGCTGTCACAGAGAGAGAGAGAGCGAGAGAGCGCGAGAGAGAGAGCAAGAGAGCGAGAGCGAGAGCGAGAGCGAGAGAGAGAGAGAGAGAGAGAGAGAGAGAGAGAGAGAGAGAGAGAGAGAGAAAGGGAGAGGGAGAAAATTTATTAACTTTTACAAGAGGGAAAAAGACAAGAAAGAAATATACAGAAAGCAAATATTCTTCGAAGTTGTAAATAAAACAAGAAAATAATATTTCAGTCTTTCTAATAAAATAAAAAAATTAACTTCAATTTACTAGCAATTTCTGAGTGAATCCTACATCCATGTTTCCTGTGTGCTTAAATTAAACTGAAAAGAACATTAAAACTGAGGGTACATACTGGGATGCCCATCCCAGGAGCCTCTAGGATGCAGAAATCATCATTGTCGGTGGAACCCTCAGAGCCTTCCTCGGACATCATATCTGCTTGAGCTTCCATAGCTGTGGTGACCAGTCCATCAATATCAGACTCCTCCCCTTCTAGAACAGAGGGGCGGAGCTTGGGGGCTTCTCCCGGGAACAGATAGACTGAGACAGGTGAGGCTCGCCGGATGGAAGGCGAACCTGCTGGTCAAATACACAGAATTGAATAATCAATACCATTCCAAGGTTAAGAAATGAATACATTAATTCAGCAAGGATGAATTAATTTGATCAAAAGTGACAGTAAAAGACATTTTAAATGCATTTTTCAGGATTCTTTGAAAATAGTTTCCATTAAAATAGGAAGCAGCACAACTGTTTTCAACATTGATAATAATTAGTAAAGTTTCTTGAGCATCATGTTATACTGAAGAATGGAGCAAATTTAAACGTTTTAAATATATTACAACAGAAAACAGTGATTTTACATAGTAATAATATTGCAGTTTTTACGGTTTACTATCTTACGACCACAAACTAGTCTAAATATAATCTAAAATGACCTATTTTCAAATCTATAAAAGATTAGTTAGAAAACTGATTTCTACATGCTCTGTTATAGACAGTGTTGGGGAAAGTTACTTTGAAAAGTAATGCATTACAATTTTGCGGTACTCCCTTAAAAAGTAACTAATTGAGTTACTTTTTAAGAAAAGTAATGTGTTACGTTACTTTTGATCACCTGGGCTGGGCTTTTTTTTGTTTATAACAAAAAAGTTATATTTTTGTGCAACTTTTCATACCAAAATAGAAATAATAAGCCCCAGGCTGAGGTAAACATGCAAATTCACGCATGAACAGTAGAGGGCGCAGCTCTGCTGTGCTGCCATTCTGGATAATGGTAGAATAGGATGCAGGAGAAAAAAGTTTTACCAATAAAAACAAAAAATCTAGTAATTTTCATCATCAAAGGTCAGCAGCAAGATATTGGTAAATTAAATATAAAGGTAGATTATGCATAAAAATAGTTGTTTTATTTAACATTTAATTATTGGAGATTTGCATAGTTCTCTGATTTTGCATTTTGATTTCATTCATTTTGAGGAGTACAGAATCTTTATTGTGCAAGTGAGATAAATAAATGCTCACATTTAGTCTGGAACTACAATAACCATCATGTTTACACACACGCCTCTGCACTTAATTTTCTCAACATGGGGGCAGGAGAGCTGTCAGTCAAATTAATGTGAAAAAGTAACTTCCGTTACTTTTTTGAAAAAGTAACTCAGATATTTTGTTGTAAATTTTAAAAGTAATGCGTTACTTTACTAGTTACTTGGAAAAAGTAATGATTATTACGTAACTCAAGTTACATGTAATGCGTTACCCCCAACACTGGTTATAGATATGCCTTGGACCTGTATAAGCAACTGCCAAAGTCTCACCAGAATCTTGCGTCTCTTCCTGTAAGATTCTCTCTGTGTCAATCAAGGCATCTGTGAGGTCGCATTGGTTAATCTCTGCTGTCTCTGCTGGTGGACAGGGCGGAAGGGATGCGGGACTTTCTGACAGCTAAAAGACAGACATTTTAGGGTTGAATACAAACAGGGGAAAAGAAGCTGTAGTACAGCTTTAAAAGACAAATCTCACCAGAAGTTTCTGTCCGGCGATCTCCGTGGGGGATGTGTGGCGAGGGGGAGGGTGTAGATCCCCCTGGGAAACCAGGTACTGCAGCATGTTAACTAGAGCAGCGCACGAGTCCGCACAGGTGTGAACGTGAACTACATTATTAGAACAACGAAGCTCAAACAGCGGCTGAGTCTGGAAATATTCATAAAGACAGATACTAAGTTAATAACACTTTTAATATTAGACAAAAAAAATGCACTGTAAGTCACTAATGCTTTTAAGTCTTCAACTTAGCCAGTAATGTTAGCATTAAAACGAACCAGTTTACTCGAGTCAGCTCCTTTCCAAGTCGTTATGGCCAGTTCCAGCAAATCAATGTCTAACACACAGACATAGTCTGAGACAGACAAACACAATATGATTAGAGGTAGCCCACATTTAGGCATTAATGCAAATTCAGATTTTAAAAGCTATGCTTGTTCTGTACCTCGCCTCAAATCCACCGTATCACTTTCACATTTATCAGACAGGTACAATGCAGAGTCATCTAAGATAAACCTAAAAGTAGATTTCAGAGTGGTTAGATCCAATCGATTAATCTCTGTGCAACCGTTTAGGACCACACTACAGTCAACCAGTACCTGAGGTGAAAGGTTGCGGTGTCCACAATGATGTTACTGGATAAAGAAAAGGACTCGGCTGTAAACAAAACTCGCAGAGGAAGATAAAGAGGCCTGGAGGGAGAAAACACAAAGAATGTTGACAGAAAGAACAACGGGTATTTGTCAGACTTCCCCAAACATTCAGAGTTACTACAATACCTGTAGTCCACTGCACAGGTGGCCAGGTGTGTGTGAAGAACTGTGATGACGGCAGGTGCGGTGTAGCCTAAAATGTCATCATCGATGACATCAAGGAAATCAACAATCTGGATAGAAAATTATACACATCAGCCAGACGTTCCTGAGAGATCCACATGCCTATTTAAAGTATTTATCTAATCTAGTTGCCACCTGCTCATGCCAGCTATGATTGGTCAACGCCATGTGATGTCGTAAAGTAGCACCATGAAGTCGCAGCGCGACCAGAAACTCCTACAGAAAAAATTTGATAAATACATATAGGTGAGAAACAAACAACAATCATCCTATTATTAACAGAAGTGACAGGTGAAAAGCTTAATTAAATAATAACTTTCACAGTACACAATACAAAGCAGCTTTACAGAAAATCATAATGTTAATCATATAATATCTTAAAGGATTAGTTCACTTTTAAATAAACTTTTGCTGATAAATTACTCACCCCCATGTCATCCAAGATGGCCATCTCTTTCTTTCTTCAGTCGAAAAGAAATTCAGTTTTTTGATGAAAACATTCCAGGATTGTTCTCCATATAATGGTCTTCAATGGGCCCCAAACGGTTCAAGGTCCAAATGACAGTTTCAGTACAGCTTCAAACGATACCAGACGATGAATAAGGGTCTTATCTAGCGAAACGATCAGTTTCTGCGAGAAACCGAGCAGTATTTATGCTATTATTTTACCTCTTATAAGACGAACGTGATCATCTCTGAGCTCCGCCATAACTTCCGCTAAGTGAGGTCAAAATACGAGCCTGGTCATAGATGTATACGTAGATGCCTCGTTAGCGCTTGCACGGATCAGTAGAATGAGGCATCTACGATCAATATATCTATGACCAGGCTTGTATTTTGACCTCACTTAGCGGAAGTTATGGCTGAGCTCAGAGATGATCACATTCGTCTGATAAGAGGTAAAATAATAGCATAAATACTGCTCGGTTTCTCGCAGAAACTGATGGTTTGGCTAGATAAGACTCTTATTCATTGTTTGGTATCGTTTAAAGCCCTTTGAAGCTGCACTGAAACTGTCATTCGGACCTCGAACCGTTTGGGGCCCTTTGAAGTACATTATATGGAGGAAAAATCCTTGAATGTTTTCATCAAAAAAACTTAATTTCTTTTCGACTGCAGAAAGAAAGAGATGGATATCTTGGATGACATGGGGTTGAGTAAATTATCAGCAAAAGTGTATCTAAAAGTGAACTAATCCTTTAACGACTTATTAAGCAACTGAGAGTTGTGTGATAATATAGTTTACATTTTGCAAGTATGCTGTATGTATGCAGATAACGTAAATAACGCACTAACCTTGACATTCCTCTCAAGATCTAAAGTGATTTGAATGGCAGTCGACAACATTTGAACGCCGGTTTCTCGGCCACCAACGCTGCTCACCCCCACCTCTGTGGGGTAAATGGTGGGGTCCAGATGACCTGGGCAAGTGAACCTGGGCATTTCCAGTTTCACAGGAATAGGGGAGTCCGGCACCTCCGCTGTATAAAGAGCCAAAGACGCAAAAATCATTTGTCAATTCAGAAAAGGATACCGGTAATCCCTTTTTCGCCATGCAAAAACTACAGGAAGAGTTTAGATGTGATCTAACAGCTCACCTTTATGATACAGCTCCACTCTTTTGCTCTCTATGGTCAGGAAGTTGAGATTTGGATTGTTCTGGTGTTGCGTCACACTAAAAATCTTCCCCCCTTCCAAGTCCAAAATGAGTTCTCCATGACAGAGGTCCAATTTACGTCCAGCTTCGTTCTTAAAGAGAATGGTAACAAAATTGGATTTGTGAAATGTGAATTGAATTGGTAGTGCTACATTTTTACTGGTATTGGTATCCGCTTCTGAAATGTTGCTATTGTGACAAAGCTACACCTATATCAAGCAATTTTTCAGTTAATTTACCTTGCTATCGGTCATGGCTTGAAGGCGACCTTTGCCAATCAGCACCGTTAAACAGAGCAGACTGAGGGCGTGGCTGGACTGAGGCTCTGAGTGTTTCCTCCTTTTTGATTGCTTGGCTGAGTAGAAGTGAGGCTCATCTTCCTCAGAGTCAGATTCTGGCATGATAAATGAAAAGACTAGGAATCAATTTATAACCCTCATGTCGCGTTTCAGTGTTGTGTTTAACCCATTTTTCCTGAAAACTGCTAGTTACTATTATCGCATTGGATTAAAACCTACAGACTTTGCTCACACAGGGTATAAAAACTAAAAAAGAAAAATGTCCCCACGTTGTTACCTCATTGATCTGAGCGTATGCACCTCGTTTTTTTTTTTTTATCATAGGTGAATAAGCTTGAGTTAACACTGAGATGCATAAGCTCAGATCAATCAGTCAGCTCCAGAAATAATACAATATGTGATAATATAGCATAATGAATGAGAGATTTACCAGCAATTTCAGATGCTGGTCACTTTTGACCAGGAAAATCAAATTAGGTAAAGGATTTTCAACACAGCACAGGCCAAAACTGTGTTATTTTTTAACTAAAACTATTAAAACAAAATAAAATCTAAATATTGAATGTAAAAAAAAAAAAAAACTTGCCTTGACAATTAATTTAAGTTGAAATGAAATAAAATTAAAACTGAAATAATAGAAGTTATATAGAAACATTAAAAACTAATAAAAATGACAAAAGTACAACAAATTAAAATGTAAACAAAAATATAAAAAATAAAATTCAAATAGTATTTAAATAATACAAAAATAACCGTGAGCCAAAATTTCCATAATTTGAAATATGAAACAGATGATCATGACTGACCCAGCCTGAAGGCAGATTTACAGAGGTAAAATTCATCATCTTCAGGTCTTTGCTGATGGGAGGGACTACGAGAACTTTGAAAAGAAGAAGGAGGAGCAGGAGGAGGGGACGGAGGAGGTGGAGGGGGCTCCCACATCAGCAGGTCATTATTAATCCTGGGGAGAAAGAGTTACAAATTTGTATAAATCACATTACACATTATCATATAAATGTTAATTTATGCTAAAGAGGGTATTTGAAATCAATGTTTAGAGATTAAGCTTTAAAAATTGTGAGTGTTGAGCAATACCTGTTATAGATGCTTAGAAAAGCCTCTTTACTTGGCAGAAGGATGTAAGCTACAGGAAACGTGATATCAACCACATACTGACACTGACATATACACTGAGACTGAAATTCTTCCATCTCCTCTGGGTCAGCTGGGATCACCATCTGAGAAAGAGACAGAGAATGAGTGATGTATAAGAATGAAAGAAAGACAGACAGGCAGACCGGACATACCTCTTCCGTCTCAAACATGGTGCGATTGGATGAGAAGGGAGAACTGTTCTTCTCTCGTAGTTCACATGGGTTCTCCAGAGACATGGAGCCCAGCCCCAGATCCCTGTTCACCCCTTCACACACACCCACACCGTCAGAGCCTGCTCCCTCACTCACTCGCACCTGAATCCTACAGGTGGAAAAGAGACGGGAGCTAAGATTGATTTACTAAGATTTGTTATCTAAAGATTTGTATAATATTGTACTGTATTGTATTTTACCCAAAGCATAATCTCAAAGACATATAGTCACTAACATACCTGGGAATGCCATCAGGGTTCAGTGGATCTGGGCTCTTCTGCACACGGATACAGGGAAATGCCTCTCCCTCCCAGCCCTCAAACACTCCTACACACACACACACACACACACACACACACACACACACACACACACACACACACACACACACACACACACACACACACACACACACACACACACACACACACACACACACACACACACACACACACACACACACACACACACACACACACACACACACACACACACACACACACACACACACACACACACACACACACACACACACACACACACACACACACACACACACACACACACACACACACACACACAACACAAATTAATTTAGAAAGAAAATACCATTGTATCCTCAACACTAGACCGTAGAAAGAATCTAAAAAGAGCAAAACCGAAACTAAATCTAACAGAAACTAACTATATATTTTTTCCTTTTAGAAAAATGTGCACTGACCAGCAACATTTATAAAAAATTGTAAATGGGAATTGAATTTCATCTTGTAAAACAACAATAACAACACATTTAGTCCAGCATATAACGCTGGGCTAAGGCAAGAGATACAGACACTATATTCTGAATATATATATATATATATATAGTTTAGAAGTCAGTTTAGGGTTAGAGGGTTGTTTCTGAAAGACGTTCCATGCTCATCATTTATTTAATAAAAAATACAGCAATATTGTGAAATATTATTACAATTTAAAACCTTTTTTATTTTATTTTAATCCATTGATAAATGTAATTAGTTTCTGTGATGGCAAATTATCAGCATCATTACATCAGTCTTCAGTGTCACATGATTCTTCAGAAATCATTCTAATATGCTGATTTGCTGATCAAGAAACATTTCTAATTATTATCAATGTTTGTAACGTTATAAAGTGTCTTCTGTTACTTTTGATCAATTTAATGTGTTCTTTCAGAATAAAAGTATTAATTTCTTTCAAACTTTTGAGCGGTAGCGTGTATAACTGAAAAGAATAAATGCTGCTTTTGATCTTTGGATGCTTTACCGTGCAGATCATTGAAACAGGCCTCTAGTAATTTGGTAAGTTTGGCCCCTGGGTTGCAGGGGCCGTCCTGCTCAATGTCTGGCCCCTGCTGAGACTTCAGCTCCAGATTAGAGATCTGCAGACTCAAGATCTCGCTGCGCACTGCGCGCTGGCTTTGGGGCCGCCTCAGTCCCGGGGGTCGAAGGTCAGGGATGGGGAAACGGACCTTCAGCACGGCATAAGGAGACTGAAGCAGGAGAGAAGAGTGGAGCTCCAACAAATGAGACTGCAGAGATAAAGAGAGAGGAGTAAACTCTACATTACAACAACTTTCATTGTGAATGGTTTAAAAATAAACCAAAACACGTTTTTGGTGAGGAAGGGGTTATTGTTTTTTAATCTAGAGACCTCTGCAGCATGCACTGTGTTTCTTTGGGGTGGTGATGGAGAGTGGGTCAGGGCCTGCAAGATGTCCTCCAGTCGGCCCAGAATGTCAAGGTCCAACTCAGAGCTGAGCTCTGCGAGCTCAACCCGGAGTGAGCTGTCTCTGCGCACCACACGCCGCCTGCTACCACTCTACACGATAGAAAACAGCAAGAACAGTTTCATTTAGACCTATATTGAACATATAAAAGCCAAAAACACTTCTCACAAGTCAATGCCACAAGACTCTGTCAAGCTGCAGTACCTTACGCATGTGCTTCTCAGACAAACTGTGGTGGAACTGGGCACAGGGTCTGGCAGTGGTGCCCATCGTGAAGAGACCGGCTGACTGGAACTGCAAAAGCTGGGAGAAGAAACATACGTGCATTTCAAAAGAACTCTTCCAGAACCTTCATCAGCCTGCAAGATGTTTCCTGCAGGGGATTTGCAAGCTTTTGGCCGTCTGACTTGTCATAACTCAAACTGTATTCACATCTGTTTTAAATGATCCTCGAGCAGTTGGCAAAGCTATTGAGGTGACTGTATTAAACCATTACACCACTGTAATAATCTGGTGAACAACTGGCAATTTTCTGGTAATAAGGCCGTTTGACTTTTGACCATCCAGATTGTAGACCAGAGTGCAACAGGGTTAAAAAAAGAAGAAGAAAGAAACAAAATGTTCTGCAAAATGATGTAGCAAATGTGTTTCACGAGGACATATAATGAAAAACAGGACTTTCCAGCACTTTACGTAAAGAAAGAGTTCAAATATTAGCACGAACAGTATTCAGCATTAGGTCGGTATGTGGAGGCCAGCCAATCATAATCACAAGTCCTTTACATGTAGTCTTCAAATTGCAGCTATTTAATTCGAAGCATATTATAATTTTAAGGGTCAGAGAGAGGGCAGAAAATGGTCATTAAAAATGGTAACACTCTAATAAGGCTCAATTCTTTAACTATAGTTAATGTATTAGATTTATTATTATTGTAACACTTTAGTATGGAAAACACATTCACTATGACTTTTGCCTCAATAAACTCCTAATTTACTGCTTATTAATAGTTAGTAAGATAGTTTTTGTACTAATAAACAGCCATTATCCTAGTAATATCCATGCTAATAAGCAACTAGTTAATAGTGAGAACTGAACCCTAAAATAAAGTGTTACCCTTATTATTAATGGTTGTTATTATTATTACTACCACTACTAATAAATACAAATATTAAACAAAATAAGAAATAACTACTGTAATATTTCACTGTAGAAAATATATTATAATAATAATTGTATTTACAGTACAACTACAATTATAATATTTATGGCTGTCTTAATTTCTTCTGAAATGGTAAAAATCCAACATGTTTTACTTAGGCAGAAAACCACAGGGAGCCTTTAAAGGAAGGGTTTCTCAACTCTGTCCCTCGAGATCTGCATTCCTGCAGTTTAGCTTGAACCTTGATTAAATTAGGGTTGGCAGGAAAGTGGACCACAAGGGGCCGAGTCGAGAACAACTGGTTTATAAGCAGTTTTCATGAAAAGTTTGGGAAGATGGGGGATGAACTTAATAGTAAAACTAACAAATAAATTAGGACTGATTTTGGTAAAAGAAACACATTTTATGAGTGGTCTTCAAAGGACAAAAAACATAAAATGTGAACCATTCACCCAGCCCAGAAAGTCTGACAGATAATAGCATTTGGGTGTAAGAGTCTGAAGATGAACTGTTTACTTCTGTGTACTGCGGACTGCCCGAGTCCCACAGGCACTCCAGCAGTTCCAGCCTGCTGAAGGAGAGGTCGGAGGTCGTGGCTCGGATGTGTCGCCCTGCACTGCGCATCTCACATGCTAGTTGCACTGCTGCACCGGTCACCCTGAAGATCAGAGGGAGTCAAAAGGAGTGCGTGTACATACATATGCAGTAGGGTGACCACCTGTCCCGCTTTGCGTTGTACCGCACAGCATTTTCACCCCTTGTCCCGCATGTCGCATATTGAGAAAATGTCCTGCATTTTCATCAGTCTGTTGGTTTTTAATGATCATATTGAGAAAACATGCATGCGTTCTTTTGCCTTTTTAAAAAAGCATTTTATTTATTATTTTTGCGGCATCGTTTTTCACCTATATTTAACAGCGCTTCGTCAGACGTAACATCCCACCTTACACAAATACAACAGCCGTTTTTTAAATCATATCCAATGGTTGAAAAGAAAGGATTAAACACGGTCACTAGTAGGTTGTGACGGCTGTCAATCAAAATGTGGAGCTGTGATTCGTTCCATGTGTTCCCTGTCAGAAAACGAATGGATAGTGCTGTATATAAATTAATATATAAGATTAACTAATTTCATGTTGTTTTATGTTTTATTTGTTTCATTATTTATTTAGTTGGATTTTAGTTGCACTTGGTCAGAACTGTTTCAAAAATAGTTATCTGCATGATACCTGCTGCCTTTGGGCTCAGTGATGCTGAATTTAAAGTCCTCATGAAATCAAAATCGATCTTATTTACTTTTTTAGCCCACATTACAGGTCTTAGGGTGAACAATTAATCCGTGCAAGTTAATACACATAAAACAATTGTTTGCCGTGGTAATCTTTAATCAAAATCTGAAAAGTAACATCCGGTCTTGAATGGCGCTCCCTTTCCGATGACGACTATGCAACGGCTTGGGTTTGAATATCCTTAACCACTCCCCTCCAACCGTTAGTCTGCTATGAGCGAGAGATGGAGAGGAGGAGCGCTGAAGTGAAACCCTGCCCTCTATTCAATATTCGGTTTTGCTTGGAAATGCGTTACAGCACTGAAATAAAATCAGTTGCAACTTCCAGTTCACTGGGACTTTAAGATTATACAACAGTTTCGGGTTGTTTTAGTGTTGGTAACATGTCCCACATTGTCCCACACAAACTTAGTAATTGTCCCACATTTGGTTTGTTTGATGGTGGTCACCCTAATTTGCAGTCAGTGAGCATAATAGTTGATTCCTGCCGTACCTGATGTGGGAGTGGGCACATGCTTTAGCAAAGCTTCCTCTCAGGTTCTGGAAGTCTCTCTCGCCAAACATGCTGTCTTTAAAGAACGCAAGCTCACGGAAAAACAACTGTGAAACCTCGGCCAATGAGGAGAGCCCATCTGGCCCAGGAGGCGGGTCCTGCTCTAACAGAGTCAGGGTGACTCCACCCAGTGAGAGGCGAAGCAACGAGTCTGGTTTCAACGGCTCTGTTTGGCCGCCTCGAGATGACCGTTCTATTGGGGGGAAAAAAGACGAATGAAAACACTGTTGACAGATTGCAAGATAAAAAGTTAATATAACTTGTTTAAAACAGGTTTAGATACATACTTGGAGGTCTGCTACATTGAGGCAAACTAGATAAGGATCCTGGTACAGGATAACGACGAGGACAGTTGAGCATTCCCTGTAAGAGACATGTCATGAAGAGCAAGCCAATC
Organism: Gobio gobio; assembly: GCF_949357685.1. Taxonomy (NCBI): domain Eukaryota; kingdom Metazoa; phylum Chordata; class Actinopteri; order Cypriniformes; family Gobionidae; genus Gobio; species Gobio gobio. Next base: position 46,409,930 of record NC_137109.1, read on the forward strand.
ATACACACCGTACATGGGTAGATGATGCATAACAGGTCTATGGACTTGACCAACATCAATATATTAAGATAAATATTTGAATGTATACGGGAAAGTGTGTTATCTTAGATCCTGCATATTATACATTTACGCATTTGGCAGACGCTTTTAACCAGAGACTTGTCTAAGGTATACTGTTTATAAGTTCATACATTCCCTGGGAATCAAACCCATGACCCTGGTGTTGTTAGCGCCAAGCTCTACTTTTTGAGCTACGGGAACTGTATATGGTCACCATTTATACTTATAAATGGTGCCGTAAATTAATTTGAAAATGTAGTCTCTCAATTAGACGTCAAACGAGACGAGACTAAATATGTCCTTCAACAACCTTTTTTTCCATGACTAAGACGAGACGATGACGAGACTGCACCAACGTCCAAAAATGCTGACTAAGACTAAATTAACATGCATTATTGTTGACGAAAATGCTAAAATATTTTGCATAAAATGAAAACGAAGATAAAATCTCTTCATTTTCGTCTACAATCGTCTCTACTTTTCATCATGAGATCAAAATATTCCGAAAGAGTTTGCGCTGTTGCTCAAGTACAGATCTCATATTCCTGTTGCTGCCAGCCTGTCATCTCGTGGCGGAGTCAATACATTTGAACATCCGCGGATACACAACAGCTTCACTATACAGGTGTTTGCAGCAGGTTTTGGTAATACAGTACAGCAGAGTGCATCGATTATTACGTCAAGCACATTTACAGTACTGTTTTATTATGGAGAGTGGTGGAGATGCAACATTGTTAACATTAATGTTAATGTTTTTCTTGTATTTAGCCCTCAGGTATTCCTTATTCCTCACACTTATACTCATTGGTGGTCAAATGTGACCATACACCTTAACTATTTTTAAAATAAATAGCCTATATTTGAGTTCATATTTAATATTTATTGAATATTTGGAGGAGATCTTTTGCTACTAAATACTATTTGTGCAATAAGTATGGTCCATTAATGACCACTTAAAACATTTTTCTTCTAATATTTTTATTATTTATATTACAATTAGTATAGTAATTAAGGTTAAAATAGAGAATTTCAATGCAAAGAGGCAAATTAGAGTCATTTTGTAGCTGGAAAATTAAACAAACATTTTCATTTGTAATGCCATTACCCACAAGGTGCCTGTATGGCTCTTTAATCAATATACATGTAGTCTAGTTGCTCAAAAAAGTATTGCAGATCATAACTGCTTACTTATTGGTGAAATTTTAAAATGTCAATAATAGCGAATAGTAAAGACCCCAAAAAAGTTTAAAATAGTGCTAAAAGGCAAACTTATTTTTCCTTACATGCACAGTAGGCTATATACATATGAATTCATACTGAATCAAGATCGAAATCGATAGTTGTGCCCATCGTCTCATAAGCTAATGCTGATTTTAGGTATCTACGCTGTAAATCAACCCGTTAGCTATGGTGTTGTGGCACATACATTATGCAGGTTATTTATATTTTACTTATTTTTGCCACACAATATATTGAGTTTTATTTTGACTAAAACTAAACGAAAATGACGAGACTTTTAGTCGAATAAAATGTGACTAACAAAAAAAGATATGTGAATGACTAAATATGACTAAAGCTAACAAGGTCATTTGGCACAAGACTAAGACTAAGACTAAATTAAAAATAGGTGACAAAATTAACACTACTCTCAATTAATATGTGGTCAGAAAAGCTGCATGCATAATACTAAAAAATTAGTAAATGCTGTTTAATACAGCAAAATACTAGAGCAAATCTAATGTGACAAGAGAAAAGTATAAATGTTTTTGGAACAAACCTATTCAATTCACACAACTTTTTTTGTCATTGTCTAAATAAAAAAAAAAGTTTGGACACTTGAATCATTCAGCGTCTAAATAAAGGAAATACAAAACTTGCTGAACTTGATGAGAAAACACCTTTGCTGACCTGTGGAGGGTTTGCTTGAGCCAGGCTGCTCTGGCTATGAATGGACGACTCCATATCGCTGTCAGATAATTCACTCCCCGAGCGTGTTGACAACATACTGCTGGTCATATAGCCAGGACCCATCGAATAAAACATCTCTGAGACAGAAGAACGGTCACGATGAAAACACAGAACAACAGACAAGATTCTGGCAAACTACAGAACTACAAATAACCCCAGAGACTGAAGTTACTAAGTTTTTAACATTGATAATAAATGTTTCCTAAACAGCAAGTCATCATATTAGAATGATTTCTGAAGGATCATGTGACACTGAAGACTGGAGTAATGATGCTGAAACTTCAGCTTTGTCATCGCAGGAATAAATAATATTAAAAAATTATCCAAATAGAAAACAGTTCTCTTAAATTTTAATATTTTACAATACTACAGTTTTACAGCATTTTTGATCAAATAAATGCAGCCTTGGTGAGCATAAGAGGCTTTATTTCGAAAACATTAAAAGATAACTATTCCAAACTTCAGATTGGTAGATTACCGTTAAAAATATTAATCCAGTAGTTTGCCATTCTGAACATATGCAGAATTATAATAAGTAGGGATGCACCGATACCACTTTTTCCAGAACAAGGCCTATACTTTTATTTTTGGTACTCGCTGATACCTATACCTGTATTTTCACTGCATTTATAATTTTTAAATGTATTAGGTAGAAAAAACGGACCCACTTTATATTAGGTGGCCTCAACTACTATGTACTAACATTTAAATTAATAATTTGATACAATGCACTTATTGTGTACATACATGTTTTTACCTTGTACTTACATTTTAAAAATTAGCTGCATGTAATTACATATGTAATTAATTTACTTTAACTGAAACTGGGCAGGGTTTGTTAGTTCCCAGTACTTTGCATATGGCTAAATCAAGAGAGGGTAAATGTGGTTACTTTATATGTAAAAGTGTTATTTTATGTATTTTTGAGCAAGATGAGAAAGGGGGAGACATGATTGTGTTTAATGGTGTTTAATATTCAATGTTGGAATTATTAGAACATAATAAAGTCCCTAACTTTACCCTTACACACCTCAATATCAGCAAAAGTGTTTTGCAATACAATACATTGTACTTATTTCTTTGATGTAAGTACATAGTAGTTAAGGCCACCTAATATAAAGTGGGACCGAAAAAACAAGAATATGAATCATATTTGTTGATTTAATTTCTTTAGCAAATATATACATTTCCCTTCAATGCTTAATTATGTCGGTTAAAATGTATTGTACAAGACTCGGTTACTTTCACGGTTCTTTCTATTGCTCAATCATATTTTATCTTTCATTTAATAGCACAGCACATATTTGGAGCTGCTTCAGCAGGGATCGATGCTAAGGGTTTTTTCTACTGGCCTGGTTGGATCAAACTTAACAAAATATTGACTATCTTCACCTCTGTTCTCCATGCTGATGATATAGGGTTCTGTGTCGTCCTCCTCCAGGTCTCTATCATACATTTCTGAGTTCAGCTGCTTACTAAGATCCTCTTCGATCAATCGCAGATCATCAGAACCCAGAGGCCTAGAAACACCCCCACCAGAAACACCAACACCTCCACTGCCTTCTGACAAACAGAGAGAGAAAGAGCACTGGACACTGTCAATCATACAAGAAAATGGCTAAATTCATGCTGGTGCAAACAGCCACATGATGATTGTTGATGCGTCTCATTTGTACTATACATTAGGCCATTAAAAAAGGGACAGTGAGCCATGCTCAAAGACGATGACCAAACACACAACAGACAGAGTGCTCATGTTACCTGATGTCTCAATGCAGAGGGAGGACAGGAGGTCGGTCAGCTGAGTGATCTGACTGGGAGACAGCAGCAGGTGGAGACACCCTACTTTACCATCCAACTCAAACTAAGAGGGAAAAGAAATTCAGAATACAGTTGTCTGTGCGAACAATGAAACAACAATGGGTCTTTTGGGTTGAACTATTCAAAATCTTGCATGCATGCTGAAGCAAAATGATCTGATCATTTGGACATAAATCCTATTCAATTCAAGTTTGTATAGTACAGCACTTTTCACAATACATATAGTTTCAAGCATTTTAGGTTTAGGAAGTATACTGTACCAAAGTAATGTCCATATGAGAATAATATACAGCTAGAATATTATACATGCCATGTGGTTAGTTAACATCATACAACTAACAGCAAACGTGACAGTAGTCTTTTTTTCTTATGCACACAAACCTTGGGCCCAGGAAGCATTTCATTCTGTTTGATTTTGACTGTTGTCTCTATGAATCCAGAGCATTGTCCAATCAGCAGAGGTTCAGGGGGCTTCTGTGTGGGATGCAATGATTGAGGGGCATCGGAGGAATCATCATCTCCATCATTTTCATCCGTCTTATCAGTGTCCCTGCTGCTCGCCATGACATCAGAATGAATCAGCCCCTAAATGGATGAGTTGAATGACACAGTCCATTACAGACAAGAAATGTATGCTTGCCATAGCAACATGTATATGCATGCGTTTAGCAGATGCTTTTAATCAAAGCAGCTTACACAACAATATTTGTAGTACACAATGTTTAAGATTAAAGTTTCCACTGTTTGGTATGACTCGGCTCGGCACACTTTACTTCGGCTTGGTTTGCTTTTCCACCGCAGTTTAGTACCGCTTCCAAGTGGGTGGGATTAAAGACTGATCGTTATAGTTGCGCTGCCACCTCGTCTGATGACCACAATAGAGCCTAGTGTTGTAGTCAAGACCACCTAAACCGAGACCAAGTCGAGACCAAGACCAGTGTGTGCCGAGACCAAGACAAGACCAAGACAAGACCAAGACAGGGCGAGACCGAGTCAAGACCAAGTCCAGACCATCACTCCTTAAAGGGTTAGTTCACCCAAAAATGAAAATTATGTCATTAATTACTCACCCTCATGTCGTTCGACACCCGTAAGACCTCCGTTCGTATTCGGAACACAAATGAAGATATTTTTGTTGAAAGCTGATGGCTGAGAAAGGCTTCAGATAGGCCTCCATTGGCATTCAGTACATTCACACTCCCAAGACCCATAAAAGGCACTTAAAACGTCGTTACAAAGTCCATCTCACCACAGTGACTCTACAGTAATTTTACGATGCGACGACAATAGTTTTTGTGCGCAAAAAAAAATCAAAATAACACCTTTATCCAACTTTTTCTTGTCTTCCGTGTGTCTCCACGATGCATGCGCGAGAATATGACGTAGCGCCAGCGTTCGGACACGTGACCCAGAAGCGATTTGTTTACAAGCAGAGGAAGACGCTAAGCTGTTGAATTCTACATTGTTGAATTCTACATTGATCGTGCTCTAGGTCTCTGCGTAGTTCTCAAAATGGGGCTAAAGTGTGCATTTCATGGATTCCCGAACGCTGGCGCTACGTCATATTCTCGCGCATGCGTCGTGGAGGCACAAACGGAAGACAAGAACAAGTTGGATAAAGGTGTTATTTTGATTTTTTTTTGCGCCCAAAAACTATTGTCGCCGCATCGTAAAATTATTGTAGAGTCACTGTGGTGAGATGGACTTTGTAACGACGTTTTAAGTGCCTTTTATGAGTCTTGGGAGTGTGAATGTACTGAATGCCAATGGAGGCCTATCTGAAGCCTTTCTCAGCATCAGCTTTCAACTAAAATATCTTCATTTGTGTTCCGAATATGAACGGAGGTCTTACGGGTGTCGAACGACATGAGGGTGAGTAATTAATGACAGAATTTTCATTTTTGGGTGAACTAACCCTTTAAATTAATCTAAAAGATCCATATCTATTGTCGGAAAAAAATGACTTCTATTTAATGAATAAATACAATTAGAATAGTAAGACACTATAACGCTGTTACCAATCAAATCACTAACAATAAAACTCACGGCACAGAAGTTGCATCTGAATTGGTACAATTACACCTGCATAAATAATATTCAGATTAATTAACATTACTTACAGTCAAGGAATCCTTTATTCAACCGATTTGTTCAAAGCAGCTGATTCATTTAATAACAAAACTTTGCAGAATTAGCAAAAACACAGTTTAATATGTGTCATTTAATATTAACTTCTTGTTTATTGAACGTTTGTTTAAATCAATATCATTTGCAATCACACTTATATTCATGAAAACAGCTCTCTTGCTCTTGCGATATTCCTTAAGTATACTCTGTTATATAAAAAAACTAAATCTTAGAATTTTGTGGCCATTTATATTAATTTTGGGCATTTTTGAGACAATGCTGCATTGATTTTTAACCCGGCAGCACACTTTAAACTTTAAGCTGTAAGTTTTACATCAAATCACATTAATGATGTTAAATCAATCAGACAATGCACTGGCAATTTAGTAATATCCTTGCAGTTGTGGTCTTGACTGGTCTTGAGATAAAATCCCGAGTCCTCTAAGTCCGAGACCAAGACAAGAACGAGGAGAAATGTACAACACTAATAGAGCCATTTCTTTTTTTCAAGTTGCGTGCGATGGTTGTTTAAAGCAAGTCCTTTAAACAAGTCATTTTTTTGTTGCTGACTATTTAAATCTAAAGGGTTTGGTTTCTTGTGACGTAAATCCAAAGATGCTGGTAGTGACCAGAGCCATAGAAAAAGAGAGTTGCGACACTCTTTGATCTCGCCGCCACCTGGTCACGTGGTTCATGGAGCCCTCAATAGTTCCAAACAACTCCGCCCTGTCAATCTGTTTGAATAGGATTAAGCAGGACAGACAGCAGTTTCACTATATTTGCTGCAATTTCTGGTACATATTAACACAATATGTGCATTGACTTCGACAGGGCTTTACAGTAGCATTTTATTCTGGGGAGAGATAATGTTGATTAATGTTTTTTTGAGTGATCTGGCTATTTTATGTGGGTCATGTGAGTGCATGATTTTACAGCGTTGAGTGTTCTAGCCAATCACGGGCATTTCTGTTGAAAATAATGACCAGTCATATGTTTAATTTACCAGGAATGAGAATCCATATCGATCAAAACAAGTTTTATATCAAAACGCTGAATGAATTTTAGTGCAAGTTTACGTTTTACACAAATCCTCTCATCATAACAAACAAAACACAGAGACAATTTAAATAAAGATTTACTGTGAAGTTTAGTCAGAAGTTTTTGTTTTTCAAGAGACTTTGTGATTTTCCCTACAATTAACCTATATATTTAACACTTCCGTACAAATAAAGTAACAAAAATAGATATTTTAATGTTATAATAGTGATTTGATGATCTATAAAAATTCTATAAAAAAGAGAAAAAATGGCTAAAGAGCCAATAAGTGTTCCTCTTCCGCCATCTACTGGTTAGTGCTAATTTCTTTTATAAAATGTTGTTAACCTCCGAATGTTATTTTATGATACTCACATAAGCATACACAACAGGTGAACATAAATGAATGATTCTGCATATACAGAATTGAACCCAAGAAAGAAGTTTTAAATAGTGTAAAAAAAACAATTTTATTCAACTCTTTTTATCCAGGCGTTATTAATATTCATTCATAGGCGGCGTTATACGTTATTCCTTGAATGGGCTGACTTCATAGAAACGCATTCGACAGAAAGATCTCAGAGAGACTAAAAACTGTTGAAATATGACCGATAGCATCTGGATATAGTAGCTGTTGCAGTGCTGCTCACGTTATCTAACTGCAGTTAGAGTCTAACGATCTATTATAACAAATAAACATTAACTATAACGCGCTGCATAAAATACCACTTCTATTAATATTCCTGAGAGGTCAACTAATGCCATAAAATCTCAAAATATGCAGTAATTTCATCAATTTGCCATCGAGTGTGCTTGAGATGCACTGAAATGAATGGGGCTCAATGCTGGAACTATTGGTCGCTCCATGACACGCTTTACTTCCGCATTCCTCAGTTCCTATGGAAGTCTATGGGAGTGTCCTAGCTCTGTTTTTCAACGGCTCTGGTAGTGACGATTCTCTCAGACCAATCAGTGATCTGCAATGTTTACAACGTTTTAGTATCTGTACTGCTCGCTTGAAACCTCAACCGAGGCGGTACTAAAAAAAGTACCTGGTACTAGGTACTGTACACAGTGGAAAACCCCCCAAAAGTAAGCCATACCGAGCCTTACCATGCAGTGGAAAAGCGCCTTTAGATTAATACACAAACTAGAGCAGAAGTAAAATGCAGAAAAAGCATTCATACTAAATGTAAAGGCCACTAACTAACAGGCTGTAGTTTCCCTGACCTGTGATCCTCCCAGGGTCTCATAGAGCAGCTGTACAGAGTTGAGCTGAAGGATCTTGTGCAGGAAGGCTGGTGGCTGGTGGATGTCTACAGGCACTGTCTGGCTTGAGTCTCTCACAGCCTCATCACAATAATCCACCCTGCATTATCACACATCGCCACCGGGGACAGAAACAATTTGGTCACAAACAATGGAATGCGTTGGTTTTGAAGGATATGATTGATGTTTATGAGAATTTTTATCTTAACCTGTGAGAATCGATTAAAAGAATGTACATTAAAAAATGTAAAGAGAATTTTGACTAGAAAAGATATGTTTGTACAATAACATGCAATACTTTTGTTTAGTAAGGATGGATTAAATTGACCAAAAGTGACAGTAAAGACATTTACCCCTAGTATCACAGACAAGGCATAAGCTAGTCCAAAACAAAAATGCATTTGCGCTGTTTTAACTGAATCCTTGCTTAATTTAAACCCTGTCTGTGAAACCAGGCCTTAGAGTGTTACAAACATTTTTTTTTAAATAAATGTTTTTCTTTTGAACTTTCTATTCATCATGAATCCTGACAAAATATGTAACAGTTTCCACAGGAATATGAGACAGCACAACTGTTCCCAATATTGATAACAATAATAAGAAATGTTTTTAAGCAGCAAATCAGCATATTCAAATGATTTCTGAAGGATCATGTGACACTGATACTGGAGTAATAATGCTGAAAATTCAGCTTTGATCACAGGAATAAATTACATTTTAATATATATTCAAATAGAAAACAGTTATTTTGAAGTGTAAAAATATTTCATAATATCACTGTTTTTAGATGACATTAGTTGCCACACTATCAACTCATCATACTTTATAAATAAACAGGCAACAAATATATCCCAAAATAAATCCCTAGATGTATCAGGATGGAATGCATGGCTTCACCGTTTAATGCGCATCTCTAAGGCAACCCCAGCCTCAGCGTCCAGGGAATGGTGCTCTACTCGCACTATAGTGTCCAGGAAAGTGACTTTTATCCGACGTAGGACTGCAAACACACAAACAGGCCAAATAGAAATCAAAAATACAATGAGATAATGCTTTCAATGTTTAAATGTTCACATGATAACTTGCAGTAAGCCGGTCGTCTGACACACATCAGGGTCTCGATCACACTGTTAAGGCTTATTTAGTAATAATCACTGGTTGAGAGTATATTATCCCACTTTTTATATGCATACTAACCATATAAAGGGAAAAAAAGTACATTTTGTTTTTTTTATTAAGAAAAAAGTATATAAAAGAAATAGAAAAAATAAATAGAAATAGAAAATAAAACCCATACAAATTATTTTATAACTAGAAGAGATATGGATGCCTGGGACAATTGTCAAATTATAATTATAATTATAATTATTATTATATATAAACACACACACACAAATGCATGTTATATTTATACATAAAATATATTTATATATAATATAAATATATATACAGTATATACATGCAAATATTTCTTAAATATATATACATGTGTGTGTATTTATATATACACATAATAATTATACACAGTACACACACACACGTATTATGTAAACACAAATTATTTTGGATGCGATTAATCGATTTGACAGCACTAAAAAAAAAGACACCACTGCCAAGAAAGAGTTTTACTTCAATATACAAATGTACTAGACACAAGAGCTGATACACACCTGTCTCGATGGTCTGTGCAAACATTTCCAGCCCCTCCAGTGGAGCAGGCGGCTCTTCTGATGCCTCGGGCGGGTCCTTCAGGCACTCCTGGGCCAGCTGCATGCTGGACGTCATGCATGACGACCATCCTTGGGAATCCCAGTTTCCGTCTAACAGATATCAGAAAACAGACAATTAAACATTAACTAAATCCTGTATAAAATATATGGCTATATGTATCAAACCAAATGAGTCCACAAAGAATGGGCTACAGAACTCACTGGTTCTGTATTTGGGTCTGCATGTTATTTGCAATCCAGTGACTTCAAGGGTGCAGTGTTCTGTCACAAGTGCTGCCCAGGGAATAGTCACTGTGATGCTGTTCACAAAACCTTCAACAATCTCCAGCGGAGCTCCCAACGACTCCAACAACTCATTCACTGCCTGAAAAGAGGATTCAGAGTATAGTTAGAGAATCTGAAGGTCAAATGATCACATGCAAGACCAGAGGATGTCAAAATTACTGTGAAAAAGGAGAAGGATGTTGTGCTTATTCATGTGGAAATTGTATACTGTGGAAAAATGTATATAAATTTGTAATTATATAATATATATATTAGGGCTGTCAAAAGATTAATCGCATCCAAAGTATAAGTTTGTGTTTACATAATATATGTGTGTGTACTCTGTTAATTATTATTTATATATAAATACACACACATTCATGTATATATTTAAGAAATATTTGCATGTATATACATTTATATAATCTATGATATATATAAATGTTTTATATATAAAAATTATATTTTTTTCTCAAATATATACATGCTTGTGTGTGTATTTATATATAAATAATAATTAACAGAGTACACACACATGTATTATGTAAACACAAACTTTTATTTTGGATACGATTAATCTTTTGACAGCCCTAATATATATATATAGTCATCATACAGTTAGATTTGTTTATCAATGTGTTATTCATTTTTTAATTTAGATTAATTTAATTATTTATGTTATAGTTTTTCTCTCAACTTTTCCACGGACCTCCTAGATCAGGGGTTTTCAAACTGGGGTCCGGGGACCCCCAGAAGGTTCTATGGGGTCCCCAGAACATTTCAGAGTATAAAAGACAAAGCAAAAATGGATAAAGTCTACCGAATATTCTAACGGTTTCATTTCTAAATGTTTCTTGCCGTATACATTGCAGAATTGTATGTTTGCTTTGTATCTTTCTAGAGAGTTTTTCTCACTATAGTCCCATCCAACATTAATAGCCAATTTAAGTTGGGAAACAATACGTTGTATTTACAATGTCACACTTACTATTTATCTAACACTTTAAATGTTTTTTCGTACATAAAAAAAGATGGATTTTAGGAAGGGGGTCCCTCATATTTAGGGGTCCTTGGCATCATAAAGTTTGAAAACCCCTGTCCTAGATGACACCTCCAGCAAAGTGTGCAGACTCCAAATGTGAAAGCAAAAGTTAGTAAACCTTGGTCACTGTGTCTCGAGACCAGGAAGAGGATCTAAGATGCAGTCTTTCCTACACAAGTCATTAAACCTTTGGAAAAACGAGTGCTCCTTCAACTAACAAGATGTGTTGATCTCATACTGAAGTCCAGATATTGCGAAACAATAAAGGGACACGGAAACGGCCTGGGCATGCCTTACCCCACACTTACCCACACATCCAGGTTAATTTGACTAATGACCCCGCTGCCATTGTATAGGTCCAAGCTCAGCTGGTCCAAACTGAGTCTCTCCTCCAAAAAGTGGCCCAGGTAGTGCTGCAAGAGGTACCGACAGGCCCGTTTCTTTATTGAGCCCGACCAGGGGAAGAGCCACCGAGACATAGGGCCAGAGCAGACGGGGAGAGGGAGCTGAGAGGTGGCGGAACAAGAGACCAGTCCTGCATAACAGACTTAACCCCCCTCGGTAGTGTGTGAAAGTGAGAATACAAAAAAACAAGCCTACTAGGACGGACAAGAGTGGGTGAAACCGTCTAACTTCCTGTCCTTTGACAACAAAACACCCCGGTTCTTCGTTTTTGGACGCAAGTTTATCCACAGCAGCGTTTAAAAGAGGTTCTTCGTGTCGAAAACGGTCACTCTGCTGCTGCTTTTAATAATATATGTCACTCAAATATGCGACAGGTCCTCTACGGTTCCTCTGGTCAACGGGTTGTTTATTGTTTTCATACTCGGGCTAAACGAACGTGCGTCATGACGTAGGCGCAGACTGAAGATGCCGGAAATTGGAAGCGTCAGTCCGCCATGTTGGGACGGTCGTTACCTCATCAAGCCACAGACAAAACGTTTTACAAAATCTTATGTAGATTCATATTAATATTAATATTTTACTGTGTAGAGCGTTATGCAATAAACACTATAACATATTGTATTGGTTACATAGAATTGCCATTTACTACCATGTATTAGGCTATCACTGTACTTTAACAAAATAGTGCTTACACTACCATTAAAACATTTGGACACTCCTATTCATTCTGCGTTATTACAATTTTCCACATTCCAAAAAAGGACTATGTGAGTTTGTGACCAAAATGTTAAACAAATACTGTTAAAAAAAAAAGTTTGGACTTGTGGAGTTTATATGTATCTTAGGCACTTGCTGGGTGCTTTTCATTCATCTGCTCCCACATATATTCAGTCACATGATGTTCCCAAACATTTGCCTGGAATTTCCAAGGGGCCAAATATTCCCCTTGTGCTCTGTCATGATTGTAGTGTTATATTTAGCAATAATCAAAATGATCTTTCTTTGATATAGTGAAGACTTGATAAGGTATTGTTCTTTTTTTAATCTGGCTGAGAAGCCTGAATAAACAAACTTTATTTCTGTGAACATTTAGCTCAACACCAACAAAAGCTCAGGACATATTTTAGACATCACAATTAAAACAGAAAAGTGCTTTTTAAAATTAATACAGAAACAGTGTTATAGTACCTACAAACCTGATGTATAATCATTTTTAAGAAAAATCAAAATAAAAAAAATAAAATTATACAATTAATATAAAACAAGATTTCGCCTCATTTCAGTTTGACATCACAAATTAAGTGCCTGTTAAACAACAAATAAAACTATGTACATACAAGCAGGTATTTATGCATTTCTGTTGGCTTGTTGGTGTTTTCATTTTATGAAAGCAACTTCTGGGATCTTTCCTTGAGCCTAAAAGAGACAGAAATATTATGAATAACAAGTCTCAAATGAATTTGATGAGATTTCAATAGCACATGTGGTCCACCTCAAACTGTCTATCTGACCAATGTAACCAACATACATTTACTGTAATGATTTACAACATGTTCACAAATAACCTGATCTCAAAGAGGGAATTCAGATACATTATAGATGTCAAATTTAGAGATGGTTAATCAGCTTTTGGTACATTTTAAACTAGTGGGGTTTTCTATAGTTAATGCCAAGCGAACAGAACTGCTGACATATTATACACTATTTACTCAAAACTGGAATTTCTGTTAATTGGCTAAGCAGATTCATACCTTCAGTTCCGTGAAAATCTGAGCAGCTCTGTGAAAATCCCACGAGTTATCCTGCAAACATCTAACAGCAATACACAAGCTTTAAAAACAGAATTGGGATAATATAGACTAAAGGTGGGTGGTATGACCAAAATAGTTGTTTAAAGTAAATGCAACTGAACAGTGTTCAAATGAACAGTATAGTAATCTTCACTGGATGAAAGAAAATTAAAACGTTTTTGATTTAGAAATATGCCTATTTATATTTAATTTAGAAATCGACATTATCACATGGTTATTACCATGCGATAATGCCTATTTCTAAATTTAATATTTTTCAAAGAAAAAGTACTTTATTTATGGTCCCAAAAATGATGTAAAGCAGTCCTGCTAATAACCGCACAAATATATCTACTGTAGTAGAACTTGTAGCTCAACATCCTTGGATGCAAATAAATAGCAAGATCTCTGCTTTTGTAAATAGCATCATATCACCCAGCCCTAGTATTTCCCACATCTTCCATAGAAACATCCATATTTAGTTCTTCAATCAAAGCGCACCTATTATGCTAATTCAAAGGTTCCTAATTTTGTTCTGGAGGTCTCCTACAATAATCTCAAGTAAAAAACACTTCTATTTTCTCCTGATATCCATTGTGCATTACCTCTTTTCTCACAGTGTCTGGAACGGTTCAATAAAGGATTTGGTCTCTCTAAACCCCTCCTTTCCGAAAGTTTCCTCTGCTCTGATTGGTCAGACGGCTCAGTCTGTTGTGATTGGTCGACTGATTAAAGCGTGTGTTGGAAACCAAATGTCAATTACCATATCTGAATTTCAGGTGTGGAGGCTTCCTCAGCACTTTATACACAGTGATATGAACAATAACGATGCATAATTTTCACCATATCGATTTCAGGGCAAATCCTGTATCAAATTGTGCGTCTCAGTGCTTCAGGGATTTGCTTTCGCAGCACAGAAAACAGCATCTTCTCGACACGTCGACAACATGAACCAAACTCTTCCGGGCCTCAGCTACAACTACAGTGTTTGAGGGCGGGTCAAAGTAGATGTTTGCGGGCAGCCAATGAAGACCATAGGCTGACATTTCACAAATTTGTTACAAAGCCTAAGCTAGAAGTAAGACTTGCGACTCATTTCAGGCACTTTAGAATCATTTGGGAGACAATAATTTATCATGCACTTTGAAACTTTGCAGAGCTTTTACAATTACAAACAGCTATATTACATTACATTACGTGAAAGGTAATTTTTGAAAAAGCATAATAGGGGCACTTTAAGACCTAAAAGTATAAGGGTATGTTTTTTCCTCTCTGCTCACTTTAGAGACCATTCCAGGTTCATTTCCGACATCTGAGAGAAGGCGGAGAGCATTTCCTGCTGGGATGCAGAGAGGGTGGGCACTGGGCTACTCGAGGGGGTTGGGTCTGGTGATGCAAACGCACAGCGCATCTCCTCAGTGGTGGCGTTCCTCACAAAGAGCTCGTCATTCACGATACACAGGCTGCAAGATGCAACAGATACTAATAAACATGCATCAAATCAACATTGTGTATCTAAGACTACAATATGTGACTCCAATGATTCTTTTAATTGGCTGCTGGAGAGTCAAAGTCCGCAGGGAGAAACCAGTAAATGAAGATAACCATATTAAGCAATATATTAGAGCAAGAGCTAAAGAAAAACAGAAGCAGGCAGTGTTTTTGTTTAGTCACGGTTGTGATTTGCTGTTGGCTTTTCCTACCCAGAATTCCGAGCTGGAACTGTGATGAAGACTCTAGAGAACGCCCTGACAGAGTCTCTCGATTTGTCATCAACTAAAGAGAGGAAAATAAACATTTTGAGTTGAACACACTGACTACACATGGACAGCAGTAATCTAACTATTGAACTTATTCTGAATAGACAATTTTCTGATTAAGGTGTTTACATGAGTTGCTTTTAGAATATTCCGTTTATGTTCCCGTTTTAATTGTTATAGAACATAGATCGATTAATGGTACGTCATTACGTCCCCATGTCACACTACGCTGTCCGATGTCCAATCATAGCGCGACTTTCGTGGGTCTGTTAAAATCAATGGGCTCAGGCAACCCGCTGTAACTTTACCTGCAGATGTCTCTGTTAGACAGTGTTCCTTTATAAAAACAAGTGATTTTTATACTTTTTAATGTAATATATATATATATATATATATATATATATATATATATATATATTGTTTTATTTTTGTAATATTATATATTGTGTCTTTCAGATTTTTTTTAAGAGACACTGCCCATCTTGCCTCCTTCTTGACAGCCTACATTTCGAATAATAGCTTTTATTAATGATGAAAATTAAGGTTTCAAAATCGTGATTATTTGTATTGTTTTTTTCTGCCGTCGAGCCACAGGCGCTCACTGAATGGCCTTATGGCTCGCGAGCCTAGAGGTTCCCGACCGCTGTTGAAAGCAGACAATTAGGAATCTGGGATTACAGATACAAATTTCTTGTATTTTAATTTAACAATGGAGCAGAATTATTACACACAAATAAAAAAATATAGAGGAGGCAGTGTCAGAGTGAGCAGTCAAGCGAGACACGCACCATAGCAAACGTCATGGCAACGACATTTCAGACGGACAGATACGTAAAAGATAAACGGGACATTTGAGCGCTTTGTTACTGTTTTGTACGCGCTGTTATATTAAATATAATTCAAATTCTGTTTTATTTGTCACAATATTATTGATGATTTTTGATAGGGGCACTTTTGATACTTTTTTAAAAAGGGTAAGGGCTCGAGCCCCCAAAGCCCTCCCCTCTGCACTTGCCTGGTGTGTGTGTCACAAAATGCGGCAAAAACTCCTACACGACGTTAATAGTTAGATTAAGGTGTGTACATGTCTACAAGGCACTTTGATAATGCGACTAAAATAGGCATAATCCACATGTCTTCATTCGATTTTTGTTTAATTCGAGTATGGCTTTAAACGGATTAAGGTCATTAGAAATCGCTGTTTACATGGTAGATTCTTAATCAGAGTATGGTCTTAATCAGATTAATATCGGAGTATTGTTGTCCATGTAAACATACTGATTGTTATTTTGACATGTAACTGTGTTCAAGCAGACTCACCCTCTTTGAACACTCCACTCACTGTGAACACTAATAAAGTCCTCTATGGAAAAGACAGGAAACAACAAGACATCAAAAATTGTAAATAGCTCCAGTGATAGCAGTGTTAAAATCATTGATGAACTCACTGTGTATGTGTTGACATCAACATTGATGGAATTAATGTCGTGCTGGGTCTTTGGGAGCTCATTGAGGAAGGCGACCACAGTCAGGCGAGTGTGTTTTAGCAAGCGGAACCAAGTGGCTGTAAAGAAGAAGATGCCTGTACATAACAAATATAGATCTGGTTTTCTATATTTTTGCACATTGTAAACACTCATTTGTAAATGTGCTAATTTCACATGAAACATACAGGGATCTTTGATGTTCTTGATATTGCGGCTGTGTTTATGATAATCTTTCAACCTGCACCTGCAAAATTATAGGAAATAGAAATGAGACCACAATACTATTTTGCACATTTACAAACATTAAAAATTATTTACATTCAAATGTACTTCCTTCCCCACTAATAAAAGTGTACAATGTGGATGAATCTAACTAAAGTCTGGGTCACATTTCACAATCAAAATAAATAATGAAACAATTTGCAAAATGTTTTAAGGACAGAGAGCTCTCTCTGTACCTGGAGGGATTGTTTATGGGTGGTAGACTGAGTGAGAAGGTGGCACCATCATGATACGCCTCCAGCAGCGGCTGTCTGTTCCCAGAGTCATATACACAGTAATAACTGCCACAAAACAAACACACATCACTGCTGATGAAAGCATTCTTAATAGAAAACATTAAGCGGCCCCTATAGTTCAACAGTTTCACACATGCACTTACTGTTGCAGAAAATGCTGAATGACACCCTGGATTTCATTCGAGACAAAGCAGCTGCCCTGAATTAATTTTACAGGCACATCCAGTTAAAAACTTAAATGTCAACGGTTCAGCTCAATATAACAGTGCAGACTTCCAGGCTACCTTGCAAGGAGGGATGTTTGTGCGAGTTTCCACGTCAAAGCTGATCGGAAGTGGAAGCACATGACCATCCTACGGAAATAACAGCATTACAAAGAAATGTTTTAACCACATCATGCAAATGTTAGTGACTACATTTTGATGATAGATTATAAATACAAACATTGTTTTTTCCTTGTAAAAATGTGAACTGATGAATCATGCCAGTCAGGAGAGTGTCTGAGGACTTAATCAGTGTGTGTTCTTTTGGCAGCCAGTCTGGAATCAGGCATCCTGTCCTTGACCAGTTAATGATTGACTGACTTGATATCGGACAAACACTATAATAATGGCACCGTACATTGAGTCCTGTTAGTTCAAAACATTATTGACATATTAAAAAAGCTCACCAGTCTGTGAAGCCTTGGAAATCGCTCCCGAATAGCACTGTCAAGGAAGACAAAAGCAAAACAGTGATGCACCTCATCATTACAGCAGACAGACACACAATGATCACCTGTGCACTCCCAAGGAATTTCTTCTGATTTATTTATGTTTATGCAAATACAATGAATGATTGATTGCTGAAATGTGTTTTGTGACTAACGGAATCAAATAATTAGAAACAATATTCAGCACCAAATAAATAGTTTTAACCATATTTTCAACACACTCTCTAGATGGATTGGTTCAGTTTTTAGTGTTTTAACCAAGCAGCAACCTCCTCCAGTTTCTCTTGAGGCCAATATGGAAGTGACTTAAACTGCAATTCATCGACTGGCCACTAGAGACAGACTCCAGAAGGAGCAGAATCTCATTGAGCCCCATGTTAAAATAATAATAAATAATAATAATAATAATAATAATTTGTTACATTTACAGTGAGGAAAATAAGTATTTGAACACCCTGCTATTTTGCAAGTTCTCCCACTTAGAAATCATGGAGGGGTCTGAAATTGTCATCGTAGGTGCATGTCCACTGTGAGAGACAATCTAAAAAAAAATCCAGAAATCACAATGTATGATTTTTTAACTATTTATTTGTATGATACAGCTGCAAATAAGTATTTGAACACCTGGGAAAATCAATGTTAATATTTGGTACAGTAGCCTTTGTTTGCAATTACAGAGGTCAAACGTTTCCTGTAGTTTTTCACCAGGTTTGCACACACTGCAGGAGGGATTTTGGCCCACTCCTCCACACAGATCTTCTCTAGATCAGTCAGGTTTCTGGCCTGTCGCTGAGAAACACGGAGTTTGAGCTCCCTCCAAAGATTCTCTATTGGGTTTAGGTCTGGAGACTGGCTAGGCTACGCCAGAACCTTGATATGCTTCTTACAGAGCCACTCCTTGGTTATCCTGGCTGTGTGCTTCGGGTCATTGTCATGTTGGAAGACCCAGCCTCGACCCATCTTCAATGCTCTAACTGAGGGAAGGAGGTTGTTCCCCAAAATCTCGCAATACATGGCCCCGGTCATCCTCTCCTTAATACAGTGCAGTCGCCCTGTCCCATGTGCAGAAAAACACCCCCAAAGCATGATGCTACCACCCCCATGCTTCACAGTAGGGATGGTGTTCTTGGGATGGTACTCATCATTCTTCTTCCTCCAAACACGTTTAGTGGAATTATGACCAAAAAGTTCTATTTTGGTCTCATCTGACCACATGACTTTCTCCCATGACTCCTCTGGATCATCCGAAAGGTCATTGGCAAACTTAAGACGGGCCTGGACATGTGCTGGTTTAAGCAGGGGAACCTTCCGTGCCATGCATGATTTTTAAACCATGACGTCTTAGTGTATTACCAACAGTAACCTTGGAAACGCTGGTCCCAGCTCTTTTCAGGTCATTGACCAGCTCCTCCCGTGTAGTTCTGGGCTGATTTCTCACCTTTCTTAGGATCATTGAGACCCCACGAGGTGAGATCTTGCATGGAGCCCCAGTCCGAGGGAGATTGACAGTCATGTTTAGCTTCTTCCATTTTCTAATGATTGCTCCAACAGTGGACCTTTTTTCACCAAGCTGCTTGGCAATTTCCCCGTAGCCCTTTCCAGCCTTGTGGAGGTGTACAATTTTGTCTCTAGTGTCTTTGGACAGCTCTTTGGTCTTGGCCATGTTAGTAGTTGGATTCTTACTGATTTTATGGGGTGGACAGGTGTCTTTATGCAGCTAACGACCTCAAACAGGTGCATCTAATTTAGGATAATAAATGGAGTGGAGGTGGACATTTTAAAGGCAGACTAACAGGTCTTTGAGGGTCAGAATTCTAGCTGATAGACAGATGTTAAAATACTTATTTGCAGCTGTATCATACAAATAAATAGTTAAAAAAAATCCTACATTGTGATTTCTGGATTTTTTTTTAGATTATGTCTCTCACAGTGGACATGCACCTACGATGACAATTTCAGACCCCTCCATGATTTCTAAGTGGGAGAACTTGCAAAATAGCAGGGTGTTCAAATACTTTTTTCCTCACTGTATATATCTTGTTTGTTTGTTTGTTTGTTTGTTTGTTTGTTTGCTAGAAAGACTTCAGATAGTAAGTTTCCAGTTATAATGGCTCAATTCCAAAACAAAATAATTACTATAAAAGGTTAATGAGGTTTAAGTCATTCATGACAGACGTATGAAAAGTTAATTGAATGAAAACAATAGAGTATGAATTAAGCAGTTGAAAGACTAGTTAGTAGACTGCAAGTATGTATTTTATAGGCCAATAACATAATGATAGCATCTTATCTTAGCATTCGCTAAAAACTCACATGACAGTCTTTTGCTTCATAAAATGCATGATTTTAGAGATTTTATCCTCAGATTTGAAATGAAGCATGACCACACTTGTGGCTTCACCTTAGTTGTGGTTATAAGTTGTTATGATACATTCACATAATATTTGTATACATTTAAAAATATATTATTAATATTTTTTATTTTTGTTTTAATGTTTAAGCCTATATATCTCCATATTAATAACAGTCTTGAATTGTCTTAGGGCGTTTTCACACCTACCTTGTTTGGTCCGGATTTTCTGACTTTTCAGTTTGGTGCGAATCAAAATTACAGGTGAGAAACCTCCCCAGTACCACAGTCCGGACCAAACAGATGAAATTTGGTCTGACGAAAAGAGGTAGTCTCGGTCCGGATCAAACTGCACAAAGGTTCGGTTCGTTTCTAATGTGAAAGCATTTTCTGTATTGTTCGGACTTTCAGACCATTTACAGGAAGTTCCTGTTTATGTTTAAATATTATAATGTTATTTTTAAATTCAATCTAGGCTACATTGATTATGAAAAGTGAAAAGATGCGCAATATGTCAGAAGACAGAAGGTCAGAAATGATTTTGAAAGAAATTTTGTATGACTTTGCTTAGAAAGCCTTTCTTTAATGTGAATTTCGTTTCGTATAAATTGTATCTTAATTTTAATCAACGTTTAATCAGATAATTGCCTGAATTGAATACATAAGAAGCAAATTGTCTATAGCAGACAATGATCCTGGGAACGATCACATGCTTTGCACATGAACTGGAGCGCGTCTCAAATAAACCGAAACTCAGCAGCTACTTGTCTTACAAACATGAGAAATATGTGTATATAAAGCTTGAAATGTCCACTTTTAAACGTAACGAAAAGAAAATAGTCAAGCAATGCGCACTGTTCAATAGTGGCAACGATATGCGTCCGTTCATTCATTCTTGACGTCAGACGCACGTCCGTTTACAAACCAATCAATGTCCAGATGCCGCCCACATAGATGATGACGAGTGGACGCAAGTGTGTCATGTAAAGTTCTTTAGTGCGCTCGCATAATTGCAATGTGAAACCAAACCAAAACTAACCGAATGTATAAAATGTATCAAAACATGAACTTCGGTTCGGACCTTGGTGCGGACTTTCAGGTGTGAAAACGCCCTTTAACTCTTAAGCGTTGGATTTCTAGATATATGTTACTTATGTGTATATTCAGAAAGACTTGCGAGCAGCAGCCCTTTTATTTGGGGTATGTCAAAATGCCCCACTTGCCAAAATGGGGGATGACAGGCAAGGGTTTAACCAACAGGTCTGCGGTTATGTCTTATAAGGAACCGTGTCTGTTTTTGGTATATCTGTCAGCTAATTATTCCAACCTATTTTCCGAGCTGACTGGCACTGACCTGATGTATGAGGTCTGATCTTTGAAGTGATCACACAGAGGGTTCCTGTCCAACCACAGCTCCACCAGCCGGAACCCCTTCACCATATCCAGCTCTCGTTCTGACTTCAGCTACAGAAAGACAGAGAATGAGGTACAGCAGACACTGAAAGTAAATTCTGTGGAGCCTGCAGTTGAGTAAATAGAAGCTAAAGAATTAAGTGGGCTAATATTCTGCAGAACAAACGTATCTCACTATTAATGTAAATAGGAGACGGTAAAAGCATTACCTCATTATGAGACAGGTTCAGTGACTGCAGGTTGGGGACTTTGTTCACTAGTTCTGCAATATCATCCAACTTATACAGCTTGTTGTTGCTCAGGTTCAAGCACAACAACTGTGACGAATCAAAGAAAGATAGGGACAGAGATAAAACGTTACTTAAAACTCTTAACGTTCTTTACATCAAAGCAGGGTTTCCCAAATTGATGACTAAAGCTTTTATTACTTTTATCTGACCACAGAACCAGATCCCTTTTGAAGCTCCAGTCGTGTCTGAATTTGTTGTATGTATGAATATGATTTTTTTTGCTGGATTTTTCTTGATATAAATGGGAACATACTTCAGAGATATTTTACTATTTTCATACTAATAGAATTTCTAGGGGTGGCAATAATTGTGGCCAAAATGCATTGGAGAATTGTTTTTATTTGATAAGGAGATTTTCCCCCACTTTCAATTGTTTTACTTCAATGAAAGGTTAGAATTTTCTGATTTTTTTTTAATGAAAGATCAAAAGATAAACAATGCAGAACAATTTTTTTCACAGCCACCGTTGCTCATATTTATCAAGGGTGCCAATATTAGTGGAGGACACTGTACATATGGTCGGTCGAAAGTTTACTTTATAAAGTTTTAAATATGGATATTTTTCTTACACAAACACATCGATTCGCTTCAGAATGCCTTTATTAACACCCCGGAGCAGTTATTTGATGGGCAGATGCACTTTTTATGGACTTCAAAAACAGAGCAACTATGAATCCAATTCTTATGCTTGGATTAGCCTGGACTTTTGTAATACAACTCAGATTTTATTCGTCTGAAAGAAGAATGTCACATACACCTAGGATGATTTGAGGGTGAGTAAATTATGGGCTAATTTTCATTTTTGGGTGAACTATCCCTTTAAGAAAAATAAATAATATTACTGTCAAATGCATGTCAGATAATAAAAATACTGTAATAAATAAAGTAGTTCACTGTATGTATTTGTTCATGTTTTATTAAGGGATAAGTCTGAAGCACACCATAAAATAATTCTAGCAATTAATACAGGGCTAGCTGTATATACAGATACACACCCAGGTATCGGATCAGTACTCGGTATCGGCCGATACCCTGAGCCCAGGTATCGAAAAGGGAAAAAGGGTATCGGAACATCTCTAGTGTCCAGCGATGCAACAAAGTTGAGATATGTCTAACCATGCAAATGAAGAATGACTTTCTAGAGCGACAACCAATAGGAGTAATGTCAGTGAAGCTCATGTGATCTGTTGCTATATCTTGTAATGAATGTCGATGGCAAAATTGAGAGGTTTAATTGGTCAACGGCTTTCCTATAATTTTAGATATGTCTCCGTGGTACTCACCATGCTGACTCAGAGTCTGAATGTTTTCTTAACCCACCCAGATAGACCGGAGGTTGCGCTTTTGCCACAGATAAATAGCTGCGATGGCAAAGAGCACTTACTGTTTCTTCTTCATCTTTAAAGTTTCTCGTACATCTTAAATATTAAGCATTTTATGTACTGATTCCATTTATATTAAGTCTTTTCCCTCCAAAATATTTGTGTTTTAGTGACAATTTTTTATTTATTTTTCTTCATTACATTTTTAGCGCCATGTTAGCATTGAAGCTAATTACGTGGCAAACACAAGGTCAATAGCACAATCCATAATATAATTATATAAAACATTTAATCTTGACATAAGGTAGAAAATCTAAAATACTTTCAAGGTGACATTCCATGTTTCTGAATAAAAAATGTTTTTCCATGTAATGACATATTTCCTGTATTTGGCCCAAGTGTTCAAGTGGGCATGAAGACCTCAAGTTTTCCCTCCAAAATATTTGTGTTTAGTGACAAATTAGTTGTCTATGGAATGACGTTTTTTTGTTTGTTTGTTTAATTTTTAAAGCCATGTTAGCATCGAGGCTATTCACATTTACAACATAGTGCGCTTAACCTTAAATACAGCTCTGAAGTGCTATTATTGATAGTGTGGACTTGGTGTGAGTTAAGGGTTCTGAGCTTTGGCATTATTCTGACCTGGGACGTTCCTGTGCACTTACTTCCTGTCACATGTACACTCTGTCAAGTGGCCAAGACCACAAGTGTTGGCACTGGACACACAGGCCCTACTATCATGCATGGGCTAATAAGCTCTGAACCCATACCCCTCAGAGACACCTGACAAATGTTTCCTGGAATCAGTGTCGGAGCGTGACCTACCCACAGCTGTTTACCCTAGAAATACAAGCGCGTACTTCAATGTTTCCACCAGCTGGATGTTTTGATTTCCTATTTTTGTCTAGACATTGTGGCAGAGCTTTGCTGGATTAGATATAGCTACTATATTTATTCGTCACGGCTGGTAGACGAAGGAAACAGGTCATGAAGCAATGAACACCAGGCCTTTGATGCTTCTCGAAACATCATAGCTAATGTCATTGATCTTAAATCTACTCTGTCACCAACATTACTCAACATTATGCCGTTTAAAAGAGAACAATTAGTGGTGTTTGCTAAGGCTAGCATCACTATTATTATTGTTTATATTTATGGTTAATAATTTGAACAAACCCCAAACACTAAGTCTTACCTCTGGGATATTTTCCTGTATGATTTTGATCACAGCTTGCATGCAGTTTTTTTGGTTTAAGATCATCTCTATATTATGAGAAACCAAGTCTGGTAGGAAAGAGAAAAGTAAAGATATCATTTCTCATTTTGTAAATTATGAAGGTAACAGTGTTAATCTTGACTGGGGGAATCCATTGTACGGTGTCAGGGTTTTAAACCCTCAGTATAATTTTACCTGGATCAGTGCGGATGCTGCTCAGGTTGAGAGACTTCTGGGAACTATTGAAGCGTTTGGACATGCAATGCTGCAGAAAAGAACAGCAACAGTTAAAGTTACCATGAAATCAAATTGGAAAATTCTTGTTTTTATGGAATGTTGCAGCATTTATTATAAATTATTTAACCGTGCACATTTTTTATTTGTGTGCCCTCGGAAACTTCCCCTCCCTCTTACAGTGACATCTTTTCTCTAATGACGCATTTACTGGTGTGAGGGCGGGACAATCTGTCACTCACATAAGATTGAACAATAGCAAACCACAACCATCCAATTTCTGATGGACAAAATCAAGTATTGCTCTACATTTTTTCGAGAAGCTGTTTCACTTTGATATACACTCACCTAAAGGATTATTAGGAACACCATACTAATACTGTATTTGACCCCCTTTTGCCTTCAGAACTGCCTTAATTCTACGTGGCATTGATTCAACACTGTGCTGAAAGCATTCTATAGAAATGTTGGCCCATATTGATAGGATAGCATCTTGCAGTTGATGGAGATTTGTGGGATGCACATCCAGGGCACAAAGCTCCCGTTCCACCACATCCCAAAGATGCTCTATTGGGTTGAGATCTGGTGACTGTGGGGGCCGTTTTAGTGCAGTGAACTCATTGTCATGTTCAAGAAACCAATTTGAAATGATTCAAGCTTTGTGACATGGTGCATTATCCTGCTGGAAGTAGCCATCAGAGGATGGGGACATGATGGTCATAAAGGGATGGACATGGTCAGAAACAATGCTCAGGTAGGCCGTGGCATTTAAACGATGCCCAATTGGCACTAAGGGGCCTAAAGTGTGCCAAGAAAACATCCCCCACACCATTACACCACCACCACCAGCCTGCACAGTGGTAACAAGGCATGATGTATCCATGTTCTCATTCTGTTTACGCCAAATTCTGACTCTACCATCTGAATGTCTCAACAGAAATCGAGACTCATCAGACCAGGCAACATTTGTCCAGTCTTCAACTGTCCAATTTTGGTGAGCTTGTGCAAATTGTAGCCTCTTTTTCCTATTTGTAGTGGAGATGAGTGGTACCCGGTGGGGTCTTCTGCTGTTGTAGCCCATCCCCCTCAAGGTTGTGCGTGTTGTGGCTTCATAAATGCTTTGCTGCAGACCTCGGTTGTAACGAGTGGTTATTTCAGTCAAAGTTGCTCTTCTATCAGCTTGAATCAGTCGGCCCATTCTCCTCTGACCTCTAGCATCAACAAGGCATTTTCGCCCACAGGACTGCCGCATACTGGATGTTTTTCCCTTTTCACACCATTCTTTGTAAACCCTAGAAATGGTTGTGCGTGAAAATCCAGCTCAGTAACTGAGCAGATTGTGAAATACTCAGACTGGCCCGTCTGGCACCAACAACCATGCCACGCTCAAAATTGCTTAAATCACCTTTCTTTCCCATTCTGACATTCAGTTTGGAGTTCAGGAGATTGTCTTGACCAGGACCACACCTCTAAATTAGGGATGGGCGATATCTTATCGTTTGCGATATACCGGTAAAAATTCTCCCCACGATAAGAATTTGATAAAGCCTAGTTGATGGCGCGACCCATCCGCACAGTGCCGCCGCTGGCCGTCTCTTGATGCCCTAAGCGTTATTACTTTATGATGGCCGCGGTGGCTGCGTTCGTCAATTTGTATAGCTGAACGGGGTTGGAGAGAGAATTTTCTTGTGGTGCCCCCCGCAGCACTCGGTGCCCCGAGCGGCGGCACTGAATCCGCATCTCACGTGCAGAGCGAAAACAACTATGGCGGAAGCTGCGGAAGAGTTCATAGCTAAACGAGGGGCTACCTGAGGGCAATCTGAACCTGTACATACAGATGTATTTTCACTCGCTGAGCACTTGGACTGAGCGCTTAAGAGATTCGCTCTGTCTCAATCGATCGGTAAATCAAACTATTTCAGTTCGTCTCAATGAATGCAAAGTGTATTTGACGCACAGTAAACACTAGTGTGAGGCGCGCGACAGAGCGCTCAGTGTTTCACACACACTCAAAGAGAAAGCGAGAGAGTCTTATACCACACAGACTTGACGTGCTACATGTAAACAATATCATTTGTTGTATTTTCCTGCAAAATAATGGCGTTTATTTGGAATTATTCAACCTTTCATGAACAGGAAGAAACGAATGCACAAACGGTAATCTCATTGGCTGGCGTGCACCTA
The DNA here is from genome assembly GCF_949357685.1 of Gobio gobio. Lineage (NCBI taxonomy): Eukaryota > Metazoa > Chordata > Actinopteri > Cypriniformes > Gobionidae > Gobio > Gobio gobio. The sequence continues at coordinate 46,436,927 of NC_137109.1, forward strand.
TTACTGTGCCTGTTTTGATTTCAGCAAATCAGTTTGAATGAGCGCTGACAACGTGATTAATATTCATGAACCCAGAAGCTCATTATTCTGTAGTGCAGTTTATTTTTATTAGTAGAAGAATTCGTGGTATTATTATCTTATCAACTCAAATTACTGAAGTTCTATCATTAAATCATTATTTTCAACTTTTTTGTAATCTGAAGACATTTTTGGGATAATTACTTTTGCTGTTTCTGCTATTTTTACCACTGTTTGCACCATGAGTGTATGAATAAATACAGAATTGGTTTACATGTAGTAAAATTTGTCATTGATTTGAATTATTATTGTTTGTATTGTGATGTTTTTCAGCACAGTTGCACTATTTAAACATTACCTGCACTTTTACAGAAGACAATTATATCTGCAACTTTTCCATTTCTGAAAAGGCTGGTGTGGAATTTTGCATAAAAATAATAATAAAACAAACAAAACAAAAAAAAAATATATATATTTTTATTTTTATTTAATTTTTTTATGTATTATAGGAGCCTTTTTGATGACATGTACGTTTTACTTTAGATCATTGTTTGTTTTTCTGAGACTCTCAAGAATGCATGCAGCTCTCACTTGTATCCAAAAACATGGGGAATGATACTACATTTATCGTCATTGATATCGTTATCGCAATAAATACTAACAAATATCGGGATACATTTTTAAGTCCATATCGCCCATCCCTACTCTAAATGCGTTGAAGCAACTGCCATGTGATTGGTTGATTAGATAATTGCATTAATGAGAAATTGAACAGGTGTTCCTAATAATCCTTTAGGTGAGTGTATGTCACAATAGGGAAAAAAAGACGCCATTTCCATTTCATGCCGATTTTGAATGCAACAGCTGTCACCTGTAGGCCAAAAATGTTACTGCAGCAAGAAGCTGCTGCAAGTCCGACCTTTAAGCCTTATTTTCGCTTTCCCTTTTTGAATGACGAATGCATCTCCTTAAATAGACAGTTATCTACTTTACACGCAACGCGCATGCTAGTTGACATTCGCCTGTAGTCCTTTCGGTGTGTTCAAGCACAGATTTTTCACCCGACGGAGGCAACAACATGGTCGGCTTTCATCAGCGCTACAGATTTTTGCGGCCGATTTTTGATCAATTTACAACTATCAGCTATAGCATGTCAAAATTTTCATGAATAAATCAAACGTTGGTCAGTACAATTTAATCAAATCACGATATATACTAGTGTACATGAATATTAAGCCGCAAAAAGACTGTTTAAATATGAATCCTGCATGTTTCTGTGTTTCTCTGTGTGAATGAATGGTGCAGACGCACGGTTTCATTTAACACACACACCCACACGCAGTGTTTTTCAGCCTCTGCCGCCTCTATATATGAGGAGATGAATGCATGAACATCCTCTCCAGTCACTTCATGAGCATTTTACAGTTTCAATCGACAAAATCTATTGTCATATCATAAACACACACACACACACACACACACACACACACACACATGTTGGGTTTTCATGTTTTATGGGGACTTTCCATAGGCGTAATGGTTTTTATACTGTACATACCGTATATTCTATCCCCCTACACTGCCCCTAAACCTAAACCTAACCCTCACAGGAGACATTTTGCAATTTTACATTTTCAAAAAACATCACTTAGTCTGATTTATAAGATGTTTTCCTCATGGGGACCTAAAAATGTCCCCACAAGGATGAGGATTTCGGATATTGCTATCTTTGTGGGGACATTTTGTCCCCATAACGTGATGATTACCAGTCCACACACACACACACACACACACACACACACACACACACACACACACACACACACACACACACACACACACACACACACACACACACACACACACACACACACACACACACACACACACACACACACACACACACACACACACACACACACACACACACACACACACACACACACACACACACACACACACACACACACACACACACACACACACACACACACACACACACACACACACACACACACACACACACACACAAACTCAAACTCAAACTCAAAAGGTCTTCATGGCAAACCGTCAAAATAAAAGTTCAGTTTAACAAAGTAATTGTGACAGGATTAATGTTGTACAGTAGAATTTAGCTACGTCTCAATGTAATAGTAATATATGCATTTAATTTATACAGTGAAGAATATGCAGTGAATATGCAAGTGATGTCGGTATATATTGGCAAGAAATATCGGTATCGGCCAATAATTGTTTGTTAAAATCAGTATAGTATATCGGTATCGGTGCATCCCTAATCAGCGATAGTTTTTTTTTTTTGCTTTGGTTTGGTGTCCCCCTACCTTTAAATGCTCCAGATCTTGTGGTTTCAGCTCACTTTGGAGGAAACGGGGACTGGAACAATGGCTCATAAGCACGACCACCTGGGGAACAAGAAACATGGAACTCAGGATACATTAGTACAAGATGAATGATTTTAAGAATACATGAACCAGTAGAGTACCCTCTGCCCTTCACTGTCTGTGACTCTGCGTGTGAGTTTGCACAGAGCGCTGGCAGTGGCAGCATCCTCCAGATAGAAATGAACTGTATTTCCCTCTGTGGAGTACTAGACAAAAACACAGAAACAAAATCAGACAAAGACGTGACGCATCAACTGAAAATAAAGTATTGCTAATTTGCTGACTTGATTTTGTGGTCTACTAAAATAGATTTATGCTTTAATGTTCATTGACATTGTTGCAGCACCTCTCTTCCCAGTCTGTCAGTAATGCGGTTTAGTTCCTATCTCTGAGGAGCCCCTGATTGGGAAAAGGTCACGGTGGACGTAGGCGGAAGTACCGCCCCCGTGTTTACAAAGTGTGCGAAGACTAATACAAACGCCCTTTAGCAAAAAAAAAAAGGTAAAACAACGTTGTCGGACGATTTTGAAGTTGAAGATGGAGTGTTTTTTGGTAAAGGCCGTTTGTATTAGTCCTTGCACGTTCACTTGGGGCGGTACTTCCGCCTACGTCTAACGTGATCTTTCCGACGTTATGCAATCCGTGGCACTTCACAGAGCAGCGCAAGATGAGCAGTTTAGGTTAAAACGTTTTTTTTTTGTTTTTTTTGTGTGAAAATGACAGATCGTTTAGCCAGATAAGACCCTATTCCACGTCTGGGATCTTGCAGAGCCTCTGATGCCGCACCACTCGCATCGTTTTCCATTAAAAATGACATTACAATACTATAACAACGAGTTGGACATATATACTCACGCATCAACGCCAAACTTCAGTTTAGTGATTATTCACTGAATGACGTGTTCGGTGTCCTAGACACAACGTGTGCTAACAGGCTTTACAGTTATGGAAACAAAATCTAAACCAAACTGGACCAAGGACAAACAGCTTTTTTTTTTAAAGAGAGGGGAAAAACACCCAAGCCTGCCACTATAATCAGTCACTCTTGCGCACAAGATGAAATAATTAATTCAAGTGCACAGTGGAAGTAATAAAAAAAAAAAAAAAAAAAAAAACTTTGGCGTTGAATGTTTATTTAATATACACCGTGTCACTTCATACTTTCAACAGGCTTATTTTAATTGATTGGTAAAAATGCACATTGGTACATTCTTTCTGAATTAACATGAAATCATCCATCGTGTTTGAGTTCAGGAGATGACTTAACCCTTCTCCTGCCTTCGTTTGGGAATTACACTCTTTGGGGTCTCCACAGACAAAACAATTGTTTTTTTTAGGACAAATGTAATTTTACTGTTTATTAATGTTTTTACTCAACATCTGTGCAGAGTATTTATAATTTTTTAATTTCCAACTTTCATTCGTGGGAATAACATGGATAATTTGACATGGTTTAGTGTAAGATTTTTGCCCATCTTTTGGAAAAAACAGTTTTAAAATAATAAAAAGACTTTTACCAGTAAATGGCTGCAGAGCTCCACTATTTGCTATGTGCTATTAGACTGACTGAAAGACATCTTTTCACAAGTATTTTTCAGTTGGATTCATATCTAAATGCTATGAAAATCACAATTAAAATGTATTAATTTTGTCAAACTTTTTTTCAATGATGTTTCATTATGATTAGAATCAAACCTGAACAAGAGAAAAGTTGGAGTCTTTAGAGTTTATCATTTATTTCAAACATCTGATTTTCTTATAATTCTACAAATTTAATCTACACTTCAGTTACGAACTGTAACAGAACACAACATGAACATCAAAATGCAATGAACTGAACAGCAATAACAAATGTATTCATGTGTGTGTGTGTGTGAGCATGATCATTTTGCATTGTGGATGTTTTATGCATTGTTGGAAGTGTGCCACTTCATTTCTGTATGCGTGCTCTGTGTTGTTTCTGTTTTTGAGGATTAATTTTGTCCAATTTCTAAGCGGGGTCTCCAGAGACCCTGAGTGTGACTTTTTTTGTCACACGAACATAAAAACAGATATCAATCCAATATATTTTTTTATTTGTAGATCTAGAGAGTGTTGACCACCGTACAAAGTCTCATGCCATTTGGACAAAGGGAACATTTTTTTTTAACTTTTAACTTTTTTTTTACTTTAAACGTCCTTTGGGGTCAGAAAAGACCCCAAATACCGGAGAAGGGTTAGGGGACCCTTTTTTGATCCCTTAATTTTTTAAGGTTTAAATGGTTACTAAGGACTTTGTTGCAACGCAAAACAGAACTTAAGGGAAAACTTAAGCATTTAAGGGAAATACTTAGTGACAGCCTTAAGATTCCTTAAGTGGACCCTAGGGTTTTTTTCTTGCAACCCATGTTTCACTAAAGGTACCCTTAAAGGGTTAGTTCACCCAAAAATGAAAATTCTGTCATTAATTACTTACCCTCATGTCGTTCGACACCCGTAAGACCTCCGTTCATCTTCAGAACACAAATGAAGATATTTTAGCGTTATGAATCAGTGAGTCGATTCATGATTCGGATCGCATGTCACACCGCCAAACTGCTGAAATACGTGACTTTGGCGATGCAAACTGCTGAATCAACTCACTGATTCATAACGCTTCGAAGCTTCATGATGCATTATTTTGAAATCGGTCATCACTATAAGTCGTTATTTAGGTTTTTTTGTGCACAAAAAATATTCTCGCCGCTTTATAAAGTTATGTAGAACCACTGTAGAGAGATGGATTGTAATGACGTCTTTAGTACCTTTTAAGGGTCTTGAGAGTGTAAAGTGCATTGTGCCAATGGAGGCCTTTCCGAGCCATCGGATTTCAGCTAAAATATCTTCATTTGTGTTCCGAAGATGAACGGAGGTCTTACGGGTGTCGAACGACATGAGGGTAAGTAATTAATGACAGAATTTTCATTTTAGGGTGAACTAACCCTTTAACCTTGTAACTAAGGGTTTTCTTAACTTAAGGGCTTTCATGCAACCGGGCCCAGGAAATTATAATTTTGAAGTGAACTAATCCTTTAATGTATCTCTGTGCAGACACACCATTTTCAATGAGAAGCTCTGAAATATAATTTAACGTCTCAATCATTTTAATAAGTTAAATAAAAGTGTTATTGTGATATTGCTTACATATATACATTTTCTATACATTTATTCATTATAGGACCACTAGGACCCCAATCCGCCCTATTAATGGCCAGAATCCATAATCTTCTGTTTTTAGCACAGACATGTGATCCTTTGAAAATTTTAAATCCATCTTTTTGGTGGTTAAGAGCAGTTTACAGCACAACAGCTCTGTGTCATCTCCGTTTCTGCTATAGATATGCCGTAAAGAGTTCTGCTTTCTGCCCCGCATCTCTGTGATGACGTTGCACAGAAACCCGTCTATACAGTAAAACAGAACTGAATTACAAACAGCTCCACTGACCTCTAGTGGACAAACAGTTACACCTTCTAGCATCACTGACTAACTATGATCACTTACGTGTAGTGGAGTAAACGCAATGGGACAGAGATTCTGTAGCGATGTTAGCAGCCATCTCTTATCATACTTTTTTCCATGTGGGATCTGTGAAACAAACACATTTTTGGAATTAATTAATTCATGAGAGATAGAGAGAGAGAGAGAGAGAGAGAGAGAGAGAGAGAGAAAGAGAGAGAGAGAGAAAGAGAGAGAGAGAAAGAGAGAGAGAGAAAGAGAGAGAGAGAAAGAGAGAGAGAGAAAGAGAGAGAGAGAGCTTGCGCATGAGTTAGTAGCCTTAATAGTGAAGCGTGTTGCTTTAATTACAGCAAAGTTATCATCTCATTGCTGAGAAATATAATGTAGCTTCAGTAGTGAAGCTGTTTTATTAATAAAACTCACAGGGCAGAGGTTAAAAAGCCAGCCCCTCCAGAAAAACGCGATTATGCGATCGCGTGATTTAACGCATAATCAGCCAAAGTCCGCATATTCATGCGGGGGCCGCCTTTTTTCAAATACGCCGTACTTTCGCCGCATAAATTGCCTATTTCCGCGTGCAAAATATGCGGGGCTATCATGATTTCATAATCCCCGCATTTTCGTTGCAAAAAAAGTCATATATATTAGCAGAAAGTTGAAATTTTTTCGTTTACTTCACACAAGAGCCGCCATTTCCGCCTATTGCCATGGGAACGTTTTGAAGTGACGTGATTACCCGACGTGAACGTCATCGAAAAGCTTCAAACCCCGTGGAGAAACCATAGATACCGGTGAAACCATGATGAAGCACAAACTCCCATTGGCCAACAAAAATAACAGCAAAAGAGCAAAGCAGTTTCCCTGTGTGCTGACTGATTTCAAAACACAGCATCATGAAGCTTTGAAGCGTTATGAATCAATGAGTCGATTCAGCGGTTTGAAGCGTTATGAATCAATGAGTTGATTCAGCGGTTTGAAGCGTTATGAATCAATGAGTTGATTCAGCGGTTTGAAGCGTTATGAATCAATGAGTCGATTCAGTGGGTTGGATCGTCAGCAGTTTGACACGCGATCCGAATCATAAATCGACTCGATGATTCATAGCATCATGATGCTGTGTTTTGAAATCAGTCATCACTATATAAGTCGTTATTTAGTTTTTTTTGCACACAATAACTATTATCGTCGCTTCATAAAGTTATTGTAGAACCACTGTAGTGAGATGGACTTTGTAACGACGTCTTTAGTAGGCTACCTTTCATGGGTCTTGAGAGTGTACATTGTGCCAATGGAGGCCTTTCTGAGCCATCGGAATTCAACTAAAATATCTTAATTTGTGTCCAACAACATAAAGGGAAGTCATTAATGACAGAATTTTCATTTTTAGGTGAACTAACCCTTTAAGAGATTGCACTTTGTGCATTGGAAGCACTCAAATGTCTGTTTTGTATAGCGACATCTGTAAAACAGGAAGTTATTTATTAATTTTTTCAGAAGTTGTAGCATATTCCTTTTGTAAAGCTACAGAACTTGATTGACTAAATGTTTTGTAAATTTGAGCCATTATTAAGGTCTTCAATAAAACAAGATGAGAACTTAAATATTCCAGCACTTTCTGTGATGTAGTGCTTTTTTTCTCTTTCTCATCAAACCGCAGTTTTTGCCAGTTCCCGCAATTTTATCGCATAAAATTGCATAAATATCCCGCATTTTTCATCGCATTTTTTAAGAAAACGTGCCGCATAATCAAGGATTTTTGCCCGCAACAATCACAAAAAAAGCCGCATTTTTCTGGAAGGACTGAAAAGCAGCTTCTGAATGTTTGTGTGTGCACGCAATTTCGTTCCTTTATATAGTTTCCACCTCAATAAAAAAGCTGCGAGCGAGCGCATATAAGCACATCTGCTTCATAATTGACATAAAAGAAAAAGTAAAGAGGAAAAATAGAAAATTAAATAAAAAAAGCAGCAAAGTATCTTACTTTTCCTGTATAAACATGCTTCTATCTCATGTGCGAAAAGGAGTAGGAAGAAGTAAAACTTGTACTCCTACCCCTTTAATTCTTTTTAATAATACAACATTAAAAAGCTATATTTGTTGCCCTCGTCTTGTGGTGGCTTGGAATTCAAAGGGGAATCGGATATTTGTGTTTAGACGTGGGTTGGATGTCCAGATATCGGATATGCATCTGATTTAATACCACATTTGGAAGTGGTTCAGATAGGCTGCAAAAAAAAAAAAATTCAGATCTCGTGCAAGATGTATCATGTAATTCTGATCCAATTCTATTTCAATTTATTTCCTTGTGACACACAAAAAGAGATCATTAACAGATAGGGGTGTGACGAGATCTTGTGCCACGAGATCTCGCGAGACTAAACTGTGACGAGATTTCTCGTCGAGGTGAAAAGCTGTCTCGTGTCATATTGTCTTGACCTGGTCATGAGGGAGTGTGAGGGTGACGTGAGGATAGAATTGCCAACGCTACGTTTACATTACGCCTCCACTGTAGTTTTGCTTTTTGTAGAAATAAAAACGATATACTTCAGGTGGATAACAGTCGCTTCAATTCCATCAGCTCATCCAACACGAGCTGTTTGAGTTTACCTAGTGCGCAGCACTGCCACTGATCACGTGACGAGAAGACATTGAGCGTGTGTACGAGTGTGTGTTAAATGTTAGTGGACAGGACCGTGGCGGAGGATTCTTTGCGCAGCAGAAGCGTCAGACTTATATTTTAAAATATAACCGCTCCCTATTCAGAGTACGTATGATTGCGAAAGTGAAAAATAAACTCATTCAAACGCGATTTCAATACGTTACCGCTGTTTGAAAGCTGCTCCCTGAGGCACGTGAATATCTCCCAATATAAAGGCTCTCTCTTGTTGTTTTCCATCTCTTAGCTCTGTATCGTGCTTGAAGAAAAATTTTGTCTCTATTTGCACTTTGAATATTGAGTACTTTGATTATGGTTATTGTTTGCACTTAAAGGGTAAGTTCACCCAAAAATGAAAATTCTGTCATTAATGACTTCCCCTCATGTCGTTCGACACCCGTCAGACCTCCATTCATCTTCAGAACACAAATGAAGACATTTTAGTTGTAATCTGATGGCTCTGAAAGGCCTCCATTGGCACAATGGCACTTTACACTCTCAAGACCCTTAAAAGGCACTAAAGACGTCGTTACAAAGTCCATCTCACTACAGTGGTTCTACAATAACTTTATGGAGTGACGAGAATAGTTTTTGTGCGCAAAAAACCCTAAATAACGACTTATATAGTGATGACGATTTCAAAACAGGACATCATGAAGCTTCGAAGCGTTATGAATCAGTGAGTCGATTCAGCAGTTTGGATCGCCAAATTTCAGCAGTTTGGCGGTTTGACACGCGATCCGAATAATGATTCGACTCACTGATTCATAACGCTTCGAAGCTTCATGATGCCGTGTTTTGAAATCGTCATCACTATATAAGTCGTTATTTATACAGGCTATTCCACGGTGTATATAGGCACCATATCTTTTGTAATATACAATATACATATCAAAGATTTATGAATTGATATGCAGATAAAATGTACTTTTATTAACAACAGTAATGTGCAAAAAAGTATAGGGAAAATTTTAATATTCTGCTCTTACCATTGTTCTTTTGCAGTCTCAAGGCCTGTTCACACTGGGACGATTTTCGCGCGCGTTTATCGCCGACGTTTAACGCCTCGTGACTAAACAAAGGGCGCCAATGTGAGTGTGCAAACTGACGTGCAAAACGGCAGCCGTAAAAGCGTCATTTTTTAAAAAACGCCTCGGGTTCGTTTTTTTATTTTGACGCGGCGCGTTACATTTTTTTTTTGAAAGACAACCGTTTATCCCGCCCCTCGAATTGAGCCCTGCCAATGCTGTGTTCCCAGACCCAACATCTTGATGTGGGTCTGGCTTGTCAGGCTAGTAAAGTTGAGTAATGAGAGACAAAACAATTTCCATATGAACTATTCCTTTTTAAGGAAATGAAAAGAGAACTCTTACTGTCATTTTGAACCACTTTTTTTCTCCTCTCCCTTCATCTTCTGCTCCGAATCTGTTTGCATTTCCGATCCTGTCTGTTTGCCTCTCTCCTTTGCAACTGGGCCGTCCATATGGAATACTGCAGGAAAAGCATAACATGGGTTGGGAATGACATGCAAACCTCACACACGTCCAATCCTTATTTATGAAGCTGAATCAATTGCAATTTGCAACAACACTTACAATCTCTGTTTGGACACCCCATACTGACTACCCATCACAGACACATTAACACTGCCGTTCTGAAACCTGCTGCGGGGTCCCGACCAAGACGCCCCTGGTGCTCCACCACGATGCTGCAAGTGAACTGGATCATTGTGTAGGCTAGCCTTGAAGGACCCGCAACTTTGATGGACCCCCAACCAGCGGCGGCCATCATGATCTGAACCACACAAACATCATATGAAAAAGACACACCAGACAACTCATGATGTTTATCAGGAGGAATGGAATAATATTCTAGCCAAATGTTTTTAGTTGAATTATATTACTGTTATTCTGCATAAAGTACACAGCAAATACTATCTAGACTCACTGTATATGACAATTATCATGTCTGATTTTATATGATTGATTTAGAGAACCCACAGTGACACGGGTGTCACAAACACTGGGGATTATCTGGAAAGGTCTTTTTAAAGCAATATCCCTAAATTTCAACTCAGGAAGTCCCTAAGTGACATATAAGGAACACCCAGGTTCAGTCATGTGACAATTTGTGCATTTTTTGTTGCCATGGCAACATTTCCAAAATGGTGGTCTGTCTGGTTAGCACATGTTGCAGTGTGAGCAATTTTTTAATACACTTGTTTTTGTTACTAAAGGTATGTTTCAACCCATGCAACAATTCTAACATTTTAATAACTTATCATAGATTACACTTAACCTGATTTTAATAAATTTCTTAAACAAATTGATATAAAACAAGTTACGAAAATATTGTGGTGACATATGTCACATCGGGCTATTAACCTTAAAACAGTGGTGATATATGTGTCACATCGGGCTGTTAACCTTAAAACATTGGTGATAGTTAACCTTAAAACAGTGGTGATATATGTGTCACATCGGGCTGTTAACCTTAAAACATTGGTGATAGTTAACCTTAAAACATTGGTGATATATGTGTCACATCGGGCTGTTAACCTTAAAACATTGGTGATATATGTGTCACATCGGGCTGTTAACCTTAAAACAGTGGTGATATATGTGTCACATCGGGCTGTTAACCTTAAAACATTGGTGATAGTTAACCTTAAAACATTGGTGATATATGTGTCACATCGGGCTGTTAACCTTAAAACAGTGGTGATATATGTGTCACATCGGGCTGTTAACCTTAAAACAGTGGTGATATATGTGTCACATCGGTCTGTTAACCTTACAACAGTTGGTGGAATTTTGATGTTATGTATTTGTCATATTAAGAAACATATTAATGAGCTGCTCAATTAATTTAGCAGATTCAATAATTTTTTTAGTGTTCTATATTTTCTCTATGTTTTGTATCAAATCTGGGACTCAGAAAAATGTTAAAAGAACTGTTTAATATAATTGAAATATTGATTGGTATTGATCTGCACCAAATGTCAGGAAATCATGCATACTTGGGAAAATGACAAAATGACATACCATGGTGGCTGACAAAATGTTACGCAACTGTTTTCAGACTCTACTAGCATGTCTACATTTCACTGACAACAATGATTCTTAAAATCAGCAAGCAGGGTTTAATAAGTGTTGGAAGATCCGTCTATGGCTTGATATGTTTTGTTAATCATTTTTTAATAATATGCATAATTTTGATAAATGTTGTGGAAAAGAAAAGAAACTGCTATTTAGCAAAAAAATTATTAAATGTTTTTTTTTAAAACTGAGAAATAAATGCCCAATGTGACATATATGTAACAAAAAATTTATCATAAACGCCCAATGTCACATATGTGTAACATTACAGATCTTTCACAAGGAGGGGTTGTATTTCAAAAACAACTGCAGAAACATGTTACAAGTGGTCCATTAAGCCTGTTTTATATGCCCCATAATTTTCCTATAAGGATAAATTGGTCCGGGTTCTTATGGGTTAATGCTCATGCATGGTCAAAAATGTAATTGAATATACTTCAAATACTCCAAATAATTATATTATATATGGGTATAAATGCACATATATTTACTTCAGCTATATATATATATATATATATATAAGTAGCAACAGGTTCAGTTTTACCTGTAAATGAGCCGCTCGTGTTCCACACCTCTCTCATCACAGCGGAGCCACTCGAATCTAAAGGAAAGATCCAAACAGTGTGGAAGATTGTTGTTGTTCATGAATGTACTGCTGTGTGTGCTAGCAGCTTCCGCGTAACAAAACTTCAAAACAACTGTTTAACCAGAATAAAATTATTATTAAAAAAAATATAGATGGAGAATATGCAGAGAGCTCAAAACGAACAGTAGTATATGACTAATTGCGTCGAAAGGACGTCATTTGGTTTTAACGGTTCATGAGAACTACAATTCCCAAAATGCACTGACATCCATGTTTCTCGGTGGCGCCAACGGCTACATAAATTAATATGAAAAACTCCTAGTTTTAATTCAGCAGTACATATTTAAATACATTAAAAACATATTTAAATGTACAATTAAATACATGTTTTATTAATGTATTAATATTACCTCCTTTGCAGATAATCAAGTGGACTCGAAATATTTCCCCCCAGACTGGTTAATTGACAATTAAACATTAACAATAAGAGCTCATGTAAGCAAATTATAAGCATTACAAGTGTTATGTTTATTTTTAAATAATAGCATTCATATTTTGCACATTTAACCGTTGCACATAACCTCAACATTTATCCTGTACAGTTTATTTGGTTTAATTTTTACCCAGATTCACCATGAATGTTCAGGATCTGCACTTTTTGCACCAAATCACTAACGTTGACATGTTAAAGTTAGTAATATAAAAACAACGCGATCATATAATGCAAATGTAAAGACGAGCAGCTGACCATCATGATCAAACCTGTCAATCACTGGCGTAATCAATATCATGCAGTGTCTGCAACTTCGAGTCGTCCTAGTTTACAAAGACACCAAACCATATCGGTTCAAAAATAAATAAATCATGATAATTGTGGTACCTGAGGAACTGGAGCAAACCCGTGTTATCATCACGGACAGGTTGGGGTACCATTCCCGATACCGACTCATGGTGAACCGGATCAATATTTCGTAATTGCGCGCGACCGCGTGCACTGCTATGCACGTGGACCCAGTGTGCAAATGTGCTTCATTTTGCATCGAAAACGTGCGTACTAGGCAAGAGCAAAAATATATAGTCTCCCAGGGATCCATAAGCTTAAAAGTTAGTTTTAAATGAGATATTTTAAAATATTGGCTATAAAATGCATAATTTATTCAGCGTTTTAAGCATTGAGATTTTTAATCTTTTTTTTTTTTTTTTTAATAAAGAAAATGTGAGTTGAGTTGTGGGTGGGCTAGCATGCTAGCCTACTATGCAGTTGCTTATACGTGGTTGCTTACCCAAGTCAAAAAAGTCTATATGCAATTCTTGTCTCCTGTCCCTCTTTCAAAGTACCATTATAAATATGCTAAATGAAAATAGTCCAATTGCTTGAGAAAACAAATTCATAATTCATCTCTCCTCAACAAGCTGCACAATTTAACCCTTTCATGCATGGTGTCCACATTTGTGGACGGTTAATTTAACTCCATTTAGGGTTCATTTATCATGGTAATTTTCTCCAAACCAGTTGAGGGCAGTGTCAGAAATATTTTAACAGTGGCCACTGTCTTGTATCCCAAATATTCATTACTTGATGACATCATTAATCCAAGATGGCTGATAGTGATAGCCATGTGCCAAACGTCTATGGTGCCAATGCCTCAGGCATATCTGTGAAAAACTTTTATACAAGGAGGTCAATTGAGCTAAAAAAAATATTAGTATGTAGGCCTACAGTAAAGTATGATGAATATGTTAGTATTTTATAAACAAAAATTTAGTGTAAAATGTGGTTTTTATACACATATGTGGACGTCATGCATAAACAGTGGAGTCAGATTGCATAAAGTCTGATTTCTGTAATCTGCTAGTATATCTCTTCTATTTTTGCAAATATGTTTTGAATTGTCTTATATTGTAATAAAGCAGACATTTAACAAATATATCAACATTAATAACCATTCAAAATGACATATTAAGGCATTAAATGGCAACTTTACACATACATACCGAGACAAATTAGCATTTTGCCTTCCAAACCGGGACAGCACAGGTCAAGCACTCAGTCCAGAATAATAGAGAATATCCCAGAGGACAGAGGAAGTGAGCGTGACAGCACTGATGAGGAGTGTGTGCCGGAAAAGCCCAGCCCATATTGCTATTAGGTTTCCACTTATATGTAACTACTGTTATAGTTCCTACAATATGTGTTTTATTGTTGTAATATTAATGTTTTTTATAACCGAGCTGATATACATAGCATAACATGACATAATAAAAACACAATATTCCATATTGTCATCTGTGGCTTTTTGTCCCATTTTACGCCTTTATTGCATGGTGTTAAATAATACGACAGTTAAATAATTTTTCAATAAAACTGAATTGTGTAAAAATGAAATACACAATTATTGAAATACATAGTATGTCCATATCTGGTGAGTTACATACTGAGCAATAAAGTGATGTTCAATAAAATGGCCATTAGCAGTAAATCAAACCAAAGGAAGACACAAGTAGAACAACTTGTAGTATATAAAACATTTAATAGACAAAAAAACAGTTTACACAAGAATATTTGCAATGACCATAGCAACAGAAGTGCTTTATTAATACTATTAACTGTATAAAGCTTTATAGACCTGTACTGTCCAAAAGACCTATTGTTGGATCCAAGGTGAAATGGTTTGTCTCTTTGGTGTCATTTATGTGAGGTCACTATCAAATGGTTGCTCTTGGCTTTGCTCCCCTGCTTGCTTGATGGCTTTCCTCAGCAGAGAGATGAGGGAGGTCAGTCCGATAAGGTACCCGTCCTCCCGGTTTCCCTCCACCCATGGGACATCATGGCTCAGCTGGACATCCTCTGGGGTTGGAATGGTCTTTCCAAAATCTATCATCCATATGTTTGCTTTGCTGCTGCAGTCGTGGACGAAAAGCAAAGAGCTGCCTATGATCTGTGAGAAGTGGCAGAGAGGAAACAAAATTCACATCAATTGTTGTTATGAGATGAAAAGTAGAGCTGTTCAGTTGTGAGCTCATTTGTAGGCCAAACTCTGATCCGTCAAACACATAAAACCCCACATCCTTTGGCAATATTTGAGCAACATTCTTTAAAATGCTATAAGAAAACCGTGACAAGTTTTGCACTAACCTCGTGTTTGTAGAAAAAGGTTGACTCCTTTAATGCTATGCTCAGTGCCTGTAATCTGGATTCGTAGGCCTCCTAGATACACAAAGTGACAAATTAAAAATATTTTCATGTATTTGGGATGAACTGCAGTTATATTTATTTTTACATATATTCAAATCATATTGTCAAGCAGGCGTAGAATAATAGAAAAAGACTAAAGTCATACGGGGCTAAAACACGGCGCTTAAAATCAACATGTATCCCCATTCACAACCCAATTTACTCTTGAAATGTCAAGTATTTCAGAGTGGAACAAGATATGCGAACATAAAATGTTGGTTGGAATGAGATTTTGCCTATTAGGAACCAATTTAATAGGTTGGTGTTTTATTTATTGGTAAAATAAGAGGGCTTGTTGATGTCAGCCAGAAAGGAAAGTCATTTCAGAAATTAATCAAGTGTTTCTGAATGTTGATTTATTTATTTATTTGTGTGAGTTTGTATGGTGTGCACTCACTAGAATGTGAACCTGCCTCCTGGTGAAGGATAGCAGGGTTTCTGTCACTTGAGCTTCTGTGCGTGTCTTGTAAAAGTCTCGTAATACTTTACCATTCCCCATCTGGAAAATAAAACCCAGTCAAATATCATGAATATAAATGACCTCATGGTGTCTCTCTTGTAACTCTTTTAGCCTAATGTTTCATACCACTATGCCTTCTATGCGGAAGCCCAGTGATGAGGTGGAGCTGCTGTCATCCCTCCACTGCAGGTAACGCAGTTTCGTTACTCCCCTCTGTGTGTGTTCTTCTGCACTGGGAGCTGCCGAATCCACTTTCACCATCTTTTGATACATATCAGAGCGTACGCTGGCATTGTTCCTGGCCTTACTGATCTCCTCCTCTTGGTATGTCCTGTGTTATTGTTCAAATATAGTGTGATTATAAGTTCAATGAAGAGTAGAGTAGCAAACTAAAATGGTATTTTGGACACAGTAGGTTATCAAAACTAGTGAATGACTTTACACCAAAACTGAAGCTTTCAGATAGCCGAAACCCAAACCGAAAATAAAGTTACATCCAGTGTTGGGGGTAACGCATTACAAGTAACTTGAGTTACGTAATAATATTACTTTTTCCAAATAACTAGTAAAGTAACGTATTACTTTTCAAATTTACAACAAAATATCTGAGTTACTTTTTCACATTAATTTGACTGACAGCTCTCCTGCCCCCATGTTGAGAAAAATAAGTGCAGAGGCGTGTGTGTAAACAAGATGGTTATTGTAGTTCCAGACTAAATGTGAGCATTTATTTATCTCACTTGCACAATAAAGATTCAGTACACCTCAAAATGAATAAAATCAGTCAAATGCAAAATCAGAGAACTATGCAAACCTCCAATAATTAAATGTTAAATAAAACAACTATTTTTATGCATTTTATCTGCCTTTATATTTAATTTACCAATATCTTGCTGCTGACCTTTGATGATGAAAATTATTAGATTTTTTGTTTTTATTGGTAAAACTTTTTTCTCCTGCATCCTATTCTACCATTATCCAGAATGGCAGCAGAGCTGCGCCCTCTACTGTTCATGCGTGAATTTGCATTTTTACCTCAGCCTGGGGCTTATTATATAAATTTTGGTATGAAGAAGTTTTTACCGTTGCACAAAAATATAACTTTTTTGTTATAAAAACAAAACAAAAACAAGCCCAGCCCAGGTGAGAAAAAGTAACGCAAAAGTAACTCTATTACTAGAGTTAACTCTATACTAACTCAATTAGTTACTTTTTAAGGGAGTAACACAAAATTGTAATGCATTACTTTTCAAAGTAACTTTCCCCAACACTGGTTACATTTGGGTAACTGGGTAACTAAAGTTGGTTTTCTGTTCAGGGTGTCGTGTTCTCAGGTAAAACCATAGACTGTAAAAAATATGAACGTAGTGTCTGTGACGTCACCCGTAGGTTTCTGAAGAGCATTTTTTAAGCCTAAAGTGGGCGGAGCCGGCTGTCGCCATCTTGGCAGCGCGTATTCGTGCGCCACTCCCGGGAAAACAGAAAATGGGCAAAGAGGCGGTGTGTCTAACACTAACACTATCTAACAGTAGCATACAGGTACAGAAATTTAACAGAATAAAGTAATCAAACGTAAAATAACACTGTAGTCTTCATTGTATATAGATTAATCCTTATTAAAGTTACAAAAGTTATTCAGTCAAGAGCATTGACAAAAAAATGTTTTAATTAACATTAAAAACAGACAGCAGCAGGAATATTAGGCTGCTGTCACTTTAAGACAATGCACAGATCCAATATACTGATACTGTTACTGTGCGTTCACACTGCCGCAGGTGAGAGTGTCAAACTTCGCTCTGACCGCCCTGCCAACGACGCTGTAGAAAGATTTGTGGACGCGCTGACGTTGATCGAATGCTTGGTCTTTTTTAAACTTTATTTAAAGGGGCTGCAAAGCAAACAATCATGTTATTCTGCATTTGTGCTGACTGACCACAGGTAGGGTATACCCGTATAAGTTAACCTCATGAAATCATTTATATGTGAAAGTTAAAAAAAACAGATCGATGGAAAACTTAACAATTATAGTAGCATGTTTGCTAACGAAATAAACCATTTAAAAGCCATTTGTGTGGTGTGGCTTTTGTGTTCATGGTTAAATGCTAAATGTCTAATTTCAACTTGCAGTTTATAGGAGAAGTTTGCTAGCCTTGGTCTTTAATTAAAGGACAACTCAGGTGAAAAATGAACCTACACTGGGAAAAATTACTCTGTGGGGTTGTAATTGTAACAAAAATAAATTCTATATTTTCAACAAATAAATCTATGTTTGGTCCTTTACTTAATATTTTGAGTAACTTATTTAATATAATGTTGTTGTAAACACATGTTTTTTACAATTAAATGGTGCGTGTATTATCTTGAGTAATGTTTACTAGGCTTTTTAGATGTGTGCCTTTTCGAGATACTTTTTAAGTAAAATTTATTTAAAAGTCTAAACAAGTGGATTTGGCTGTTGCAAAAACACAAATGTTCATGACAGACGCCATTCTGAAGGGTGACAGGACTGAATTTGCACTGCTGGCAACCCAACGACACAAAAGGTAAGAATGACATTAAATATGAACTGTTCAATGGTTTGATGCTTTAAATATAGCAAGGATAAAGCTAAATGTTTGTATTATTGATAAATACTTAAATTTGCCTTGAATTACACGGCTTGGCTAACGCTAACAGGCCAAAGCGAAATTGCTGAATAAAGTCGTTATTTTTGTTTGTTTTTGCGCAAAAAAAGTATTGTCGAGGCTTCATAACATTAAGTTTGAAGCACTGGAGTCACATGGACTATTTTAATTATGTCTTTCCTATACTTTAGGGCCTTGAAATTTTTCTTCACATTATTGTCTATGGAGGGATCAGAGCTCTGGGATTTCATCAAAAATATCTTCATTTGTGTCTGAAGATGAACGAAGGTTTGGAACGACATGAGGGTGAATAATTAATGACAGAATTTACATTTTGGGGTGAACTAACCCTTTAAATTGGTGTTCACTTTTCTCAGTGATTATTTTTTTATCAGCTGATGTAATAATTATGATGCATTTTAATTTTATGTTTTTAACATTGTTCGAAACATTGTTTTAATTAGATGACTGAATTACTGTTCTCAGTGGGTTAAACAGACCAATGGTCATTGAAAAAACTGTTTTACGAAAATTAAATACTGTTGCTACCTCTTGTGGTACATAACGTTTTTTTTTACTTGAAGTCAGCTTTATGTAAAGGTGAAAAAATAAGCTACTGTGTTTTGCACTGTTGCATTGTCATCTTAAAGTGAATAAATGTTTTGTATTGAGATGCTGGTTTACTGTTTCATGGTACTTTAAAAAAATGTAGAAAATAATTAAATTGATATTTTAAAAAAAGTAGCTTGGAAAAAAGTATAGCTTAATGTGTGGCTTATAAGGAGACATTTGTAAATATTGCTTAAAAGATTATATTGGATATACTTAAAACTATAGCTTTCTAAATTGATAAAATTGAGTTGCTATTACTTAAGAGTCCAAGTTGAAAACATGCAAAGTCTAATAGGATAAACACAAATAAAATGAGTTTAAAATACTCAAAAAGCTGATGCAAATAGTTGCCTCAATTTTATTGAGTAAAACGGGCACAGTATTTTTTACAGTGTAGGGGTAATTAACACATGGTTACCGAGTAGATCGTTCTCTGGGATGCGTTTTCATGAAAATCGAAATGTAAAGAGTTTTATCTCTAAAAACAGATTAGCTTATAACGCTAGTATATGGGGCATAGAATAAGTAAAATTAAATCGCTAGTTAATACCACTAACAAGGCTCAAAATAGCCTCACACTAACACGGTAGCATAGTGAGGGTCCCTACATGCAAACCGGAAGCATTGAGAACTTTGTAAGTGTACAAACAGTTTAATAAGAAGATACTTTATAAAGACAGTACATTACGAGTACACAGACAGGAGCCATCTTGGAAAACAGTCTCGACAAGTCGAGCCACGGTTGAATAATCCGCCATCTCTTTAGTGTGTATCCTTTGGGAGCACTAGTCTCTGTTGCGTTCAGTTTTTTATATTTTTATTATTTTTATTTTTTTATTTTCTCTGTTGCGGTCAGTGCTTTCTTCCGGAAACAACGGACCATATGAGATTCCAAGTCACAGTTCATCACTTAGCACAGCGTTCGTGGCTCGACTTGTCGAGACTGTTTTCCAAGATGGCTCCTGTCTGTATACGTGTAATGTACTGTCTTTATAAAGTATCTTCTTATTAAACTGTTTGTACACTTACAACGTTCTCAATGCTTCCGGTTTGCATGTAGGGACCCTCATTATGCTACCGTGTTAGTGTGAGGCTATTTTGAGCCTTGTTAGTGGTATTAACTAGTGATTTAATTTTACTTATTCTGTGCCCCACATACTAGCGTTATAAGCTAATCTGTTTTTAGAGATAAAACTCTTTACATTCGATTTTCATGAAAACGCATCCCAGAAAACAATCTACTCGGTAACCATGTATTTAATTTTTAAATAATTAATTTTTCACCAGAGTTGTCCTTTAAAATTAACATTAATTTGTGTGCAGCCTTCATAACAATAACTGTCCTGGTTAAAGTGCAGCATTAATGCAATTGGTCGAAGCATTAATGCAATTGGTGTCCTAGTGCAAAAAAGTTGCCTATAAATAATGTTGCGCGCCTTCTTAACAAACCCTCCACAGCAATGATCAACCTCTCCTCCATTTTGATTGGGAACTAATGTGGTCGGAACCAAAGTTTACAGCACTGCGCTCTCTGGAGTCATCTCAAGCGGAGCACTTCTACATTCTGATTGGTTGCCGCCTGGTTGTCACCGAACCGCGTCATAGCTCATTACCATAAAGTTGAGCTGATTTCAACTCTCCTCGACGACCAAATCGTCCAAGACGCGCCGCGCCGCACTCGCCGCCGGCTCCCATTGAAAATGAATGACTTCCGGCCACTTTGACACTCTCGCCGTTGGTGGTGTGAACGCACAGTTACACGTGTGTTTTCTATCTTGACTGTACGTTCACTTAAGACATAACTGACTATGTTTATTACTCGCCAAGATGGGCATTTTGACATAATTTTGTGTGAAACTGTCCGTTCAAGTGCAAGTAGATGTGAAAGAGCTCAATTCAGTATTCGCGTCCTGTTAGACTTTCTGTATAACGTGTGCAAGTTATCTTCCGCGTCTTCTTGCGCTTGAATGTTGACATTGACAAGACTAAAAAACACATTGGCTTTCATGACGATGCAGCACTGGCCCGATCAGGACAGTGACAGTTCTGTCAACTCTTGGCCATCGGTCCTGTCGAGCCCTGCATTTAGATCTAGCGCGTCAATTCTCTTTACGTGGCATGTGTAAAAGCTAGTGATGTTAACAGTGACACCAAAGCTCCGAAGCGTGTGTCAAAAAAAGGAAACGATTTTCTGTGAAGCTTTGTATCGATGCTTGATTCGTTCTATCAAAATCACGTGACCAATGACGTCCGAAGCCTCGCATCACACACACCCGTGTGACTGCTTCATAATCTGATTCAAAAAGGTTTAAAAATGCGAACTGTTATGTTAGAACTGTTGTATTTCGCTAGTTTATTGTTGCAAGACTTTGTCATGGTTCTGAAATGTGGGAACACTTTCATTTGAGTTTGCCCAATAAGGTTGATAATATATTTGGCTTTTGTTCTGCAGCCTTTATATATTTGGGTGAAAGCCAGTTTTTTTGTGTGCATGCTCCTGCATTTATTTAGTCTACTTCCTTTATTCATGAGTTTTATTTGTTCACAAACAGGAAAAATTGTCCACATTCACAATACAAAATGTTATCTTTATTGGTTTGAGTTACTAGGAGTATGCAATGGAACAGATTGTTGTCATGTATTTAATTTAATGATTAATTAATCTATCCATTAATTAATTTTTGCTTATATTAGATATTGGTTCATAAAGCTTCACTGGTTTAGAAAGCTTCACTTCGCCATCACGAGTAAAAGCCTCTCTCTTTCTCTCATTTTGAGTGCGGGTGGGTAAGAAAGCGACAGAGGTTGCTCTTAGCCAAGCAATGGTGCGCAAAGCTCAGCAGGCAATGAATTATATCTGCGCTGAATTTAATTTTTTTGCCTCTAACTTAATCATGGGCAATTTACTAGCCATTGGCAAATGAAAGAAATGTTTAGTCGCCTAGTGTGAAATTTGGTTCCATATGCGGTGCTT
Source organism: Gobio gobio (assembly GCF_949357685.1). Taxonomy (NCBI): domain Eukaryota; kingdom Metazoa; phylum Chordata; class Actinopteri; order Cypriniformes; family Gobionidae; genus Gobio; species Gobio gobio. The sequence goes on from NC_137109.1 coordinate 46,459,067, forward strand.
TAATCGCATTGTAGAGGGTTGATTGCTTCTTTGCGATCCTTTTTAGTCACAGAAGTGCGTCCACACTTCTGTTTACCTGTTGTAGCCTACGACATGGTCAAAATGCATCATCTGAGAAGTGCTAATTAAATGTCACAGTTTTGCACAATGGTTTCGGCCCTCCAAAACGATTTCAGACGTAACTGAAAATATGTATATATATATATATATATATATATATATATATATATATATATATATATATATATATATATATATATATATATATATATATATATATATTTGGGCTGTAAAAAGATTAATTGCGATTAATCGCATCCAAAATAAAAGTTTGTGTTTACATAATATATGTGTGTGTACTCTGTTAATTATTATTTATATATAAATACACACACAAGCATGTATATATTTAAGAAAAAAATATTATTTTAATATATAAAACATTTATATTTATATACATTATAGATTATATAAATGTATATACATGCATATTAAATGGATTAGTCTTTGTAATGTGCTCATAGTTCTGGTGACAGATATTTGACTACAGTCGTTCTATAAAGACAAAACTAGCGGTGCTCTACAGTCAGTAGCGATCACTATAGATCTCCAGTCTGTAATCCGAATAATCCCTTCAAGCATTTACAAATAACAGCATATCTAAAAGTATGAGACAACTACAAACAAACAAAAAACATATCATTCTGAAACATCCTGTAACAGCTGTTCTTGCACACGATCCTCTTCACTAAAATTTTCTGGGTCTGATTCGGGCTCAAATTGATAAGGCAATATCGACGGCATTGTTTATTAAAATACACCTGAGCATATGCAACTAACCGTAATGGTAAGGGGCGTGACGTTTCCGGACAATGTTAGCGAATCACAACTCACTGGGCCAGCTAACCAATCTGAGCACATTGCGTATTTCTGAGTAGGGCTGGGTATCGATTCAGATGTTCCAATTCGATTCAATTTCGATTCGCAAGCTCTCAAATCGATCCGATTTTGATTCTCGATTCAACTCAATGAATATAGATTTAAAACAAATACTATATTTATAAAAAAAGAACAGTGAACATAAGTTTACAAGTGGGTAATTAAAAAGAAATGAAGAGCCACAAACCTGTATATTAAACTCTTTTTATTTTAGGTACACTCGGGTACATTAAAACAGAACCCATCTCTACAAATACAATACAATTTTGATTTCAACTTTATTCTAAAAAATTATCTGAGAAGTATTTTATAAAATTTAGTTTTTATGGATATTTTGATATATTTATTCTAAACATAAAAAGGATATTGGATGATTTTCAGTCGCCTACACGACAAGCTTTTCTTGGGATTTTGCCGCCCATCATGTATGCAGTTACACGAGAAGCGCGTTCATACTTGGACACAAGTAGTTGCCGTAGTAACGAACAACAATACCTTAGCGTGCTGAATTATGTGGACTAACTTTTATTTGAGGAAATCTGTTTATAATATAAGCTATTAGTTTGGAATTATTGGTGCTGCGCTGTCTATTTACTCAGTTGATTTGAATATGTCTATAATGGCTAACGTACGTGCTTAAGTGAACGCTCAAGAACAGTATATACAATGATCATAATGCAAGGCAAGCATTGGCATGTATGTGATCTATGTTTAGCGGTTGTGTGCTCGGCTGTGGGAGTGTTGCAACGTCTGGGTGATGTCTCATCAAATGGTTCTGCAGATTTGTAGCATTTCACCTCTGCATTACAAACGTCGACAACGCACCGGAAGCCGCCATTTAACCACTGAATGAATGAATGACAGGCGCGCTTCTCGCTCCTTTGTAACATCGCGCAAGGCAAATAAGAGGGTGACATCTAGTGGAGAAGACTAATAATTAGATTTACGTTAAACTTACGTTCAATGTTTGCGGAAATAAAAATGGGGAAAAAATCGATTCGTGGCCTTTGATTTTATATCCTAATTGATTTTGAATCGACCACAGTTTAAAAAAGGATTAATCTAAAAAACAATTTTTTTTGCCCAGCCCTATTTCTGAGGGAGGGGCTTCATAGAACCTGAAAGCTATCCAGCCATTTTACGAGAAGGGACACAGTGGTCTAGAATAAAGCTAAATTGTGTGAAAAAGTGTTAAACACATGTTAGACTGCACCCCATAAACACAATCAAGCCTTCGAAAAAAAGCTGATCAACCATAGATCAACCACCCTTCAACGTAACAATTATTATGAAGACAAATGAATCAGTGTTAGAGTAAAGTTGTTGGTTCTCTTCCTACCGGACACCCATTTTGCAGTCCATGATGACAGGATGTTTGAGCCCACTAAGCAGGTCCTCTAGACGGATGTATCGCTCTCCGTCCTGACTGATGTGCCCGAAATAATGAGGCACGAACTGACAGAGCGCATCAGACATGAGGGCCTGCAGACAGACGTCCTCCACCTTGCAAAACCTCTTCAGCACCTCCCCACCCTCACTCAGCCTTACATTACCTAGAGAAACCACACGACACACATTTTGTCTACAAAATATTGCTTATTTCAAAAGTATTGTCCAAACCCATTTTACTTATGTAACATGGTGTATTTTGATTGAAAAAAAGTGAAGGTATGGTGAGGGTCAAAATGCAGTGTCCTTTACAAAAGCCTGAGCTATGTACCTTGGTGACCAGCAAGCTGGATCCATGAGCTTTGTGTACGTTTGGACCACTGCATCATGGTCAAAAATGTTCTCCAAGAGCGACACTGGGAAAGAAAAGGCAGTCATTTAGTGCCAGTACCTTAAAAGAAAGTCTGTGTTTCACAAAATGGGCATGCTTCTTTAACCTTGAAGGGTTTATGGTTACACCCTACCAATGGTGAAACAGTTCAAACCCAAAAATGTTGCATTATGGGGTATATTGCATGTTTGGTTTGTTGATGAATTTGTTTTGGGAATATTGCAAATGTGGCCGTAACATGCTACTTTATCCATATCAGTACTATGCAAATAACTTATTCAAATATACGCTATGTTATGGTACTCATGCAAATTGTCTAACACATTTCAGTGCACCGAAAAAATGGAGACCTTTTCAGTTAATCCCCAAGTCAGACTGAACCTGACACCACTTCAACTGGTCCTGAGAGATTCTGCAGAATCAAGATAAACTGCTTTCCACTCACCTTCTTCATGGTCTGCCTCCTGGCGGCTGTATCCTCACTCTCGCTGAAGACTTCGTCACTTTCTGCTGAGGAGTTGTTGAAGGAAGAGGAGGATGAAGCAGAGGAGTGAAGGAGAACCCGAGAGAGAACAGGGTGTGGAACTAATTCTTCCTCACCATCTCTCTCCACACCTCCCTGCCTGTAATGCTCTCCATCCCGCGATGACCCAAACGCCTGTGCGTTTCTCTGTTTTGTACCCCAACTCTTCTTCCTTTGCATTCGTTTGTTGAATTCTCCCTCGTTACTCTCCTCGATACTCTCCAGCCCGCCTCCCAGCCTTTGCCGCATCCCTTCCTTCAGCCCCTTCTTGCTTCTCCACAGGCTTTTCCTAGTTTCTGCATCCATCGGCACGTCTTCAACAAGACTTTCACTTGCCATCCCCCTCTCTTTCGCTCTCTGCTCTTCCTCGTCCTCGGTCATTTCTCCGGCAGGTACTGGTGGGGGATCCACACAAACACTTTCCAGAGGTTCTGGTTTGGCGTCCTCCGTTTCCTCGTATGCATTTATCTGAGTTTCAGTTGGTTCTTCTAGCTTGGAAGAAAGGACAGCGTGAGCAACAGCCAGTTTGGGTCTGGCTCTGAAGACCGTGTTCTTGCTATGATGACTTTGATTATTCAAGGATGGTGAGAAATCAAACATCTTGTCTTCGACAGAATCTCTCATGCTCTCCCCGTCCCTTCCGCTGCTCTTCTTTTCCGACAATGTGCTCATTCTTTCTGGAGGAGAATCCAAGTCTTTCATGAAGCCGCTAGGATGGAAATTCTCTTTGGAAACGGACGTAACTCGTGTTTTGTTATTTTGAGCTCTAGAGAAAGAGAATCTGAGGGGATAAACAATCATTATTTGATCAATCATAATAGAATACCTTAATTACAATATTCATCTCATCAATACACTTTTGTTATTTAAAGAGGCACATTGTGTGGGGATTTCCTGGACATATAGAAAGCCTTGGTATAGAAATACTGCCATCACTGGTGGTTTCCTATAGAAATGGATAAAAATAAGCTTTACCTGCCCAGGAAATGGCCCACATATGCTAAATGGCACAAAGGTCAAAACAAAGTAGGGGTGAAAAAAGCATCAACTCCCACGTACCCGAGTCGCCAATCTTTCATCACTCCTGTGTGTGAAGTTGAACCCTCCAGCAGTTCAGCGCCAACGACTCAATGCCAGTTCAAAGTTTTGCTGTCAACGTTTTCCAGCAGTGATTTGCATAGTGTGACATCACGGTTTTCCACAACATTTTTTTACAATGAGCTCTTTGGAGGTTGGGATGAGGGCTGATCCACACTTTCTAGTGTCGAGCAGTGACCTACTCTTGCAACCGCGTCATGTTTCCATTTGGCAGATGCTTTTTTGTTTTATCAGTATGCACATTTCCTGGGAATTAAGCCCATAACTTTGGTGTAGCTGGCACCGTGCTCTTTGTAACATCTACCATAAATTACAGATTCTATTACTTGATTTGTACGTCTTGCTCCAAATTGTAATTTAATTTTGAGTTGTTTTGTAATTATTATACAGTATAATATTTTTATATGTAAAATCAGTGTAAATTAAAGACAGTATACCATGATGTATATTTTTTCAACTTTATTTTTTTTTCACATTAAAGTCACAATTATAAATGTCCACAAATAAACTTCAGTAAAGTCATATCCTCAGCTCTTTCTGTATACACAACCAATAGATATTTATCTGGTTGTCTTTGTGTTTCCAAGAGGAATGCATGTAAATGAATGCAAATTAATAATGTCATTTTCCAGACATACACCGCAACCAAATGCCATTCTTCCCCTTGGGATGATTATTGACACAGTCTCGCTGTTTTCAGTGTTGTTATTATATTATATATTCCACAACAAAGGATACTTCTGGAACAGTTTGGATATATATAGGTTATGTCAATACTGAGGAAACAATATAAATGTGCTTGTCTTTGACATAATGATTGGCCTACAAGTGATTATTTTGGGCTAGCATAAAGTTTATATTTTTTTAAACAAGGAAATTGTTACCAAGTCAAGTTGGTGGTGGCCTTTGCTCTTCATAACCTTTACCCTCATTTAGAAGATGGCTCCATTCCCTCTCTACAAGCTTGTGCAGACACCAACACGATAGTAATTTTTATCTATGGTGTCTGTTAATGCTTGAGAAGACTCTAACATGTCCTGTGATAAATGCCTGCGCCTCAAAATCATTTCTTCATTCCGAGCCTCACAGATGGGTTCATCCGCAGCGAGTTCCCTAGAGTCGTCACTCTCCTCCACCCCCATGTCTGGAATGGATTCTTCCAACTCCACAGAATTGCACTCCCTGGTGTCAACATTTTCTATAAAAATGGGGGAATCCAACAAGTGTGTTGTAGCGGCTGTTCACAGAATTAGATCAATGAGTCGCAGTCAAGGTTTATGAACCACTGCTATCTGCTAAACTAGGCTTTCATATTTACATGCTTTCTTGATTTTAATGCGCATTAATGATGTGAGTTATTTTAATCTATAGGTGAACTATTCCTAAAGAATATTTCCTAAATTAATTCTAGGATTTTACACTTTATTACTGCAGTTGCAATTGGTTTGAAACAGTACATGAGCTTCACCTGGTGCATTTCCTTCATCCTGGGGTTCAGCCTGATCATCCAGGTCATCTGGCTCATTGAATTCTTCTTGTTGTATATACGTCTGAAGCAAGGAAAATACTGTGTGAAAAATGTATAGTACAGTAGATAGATGGACGGATAGATGGATGGATGGATGGATGGACGGATGGATGGCCTAGATAGATAGTAGTGGCAATTAATTTTGCTTTATGTAAATGTAATTTATGTGCTTGCATGACAACAAACATCTGATCTTAGGTGAAAATTACTGTGTGCCATTTCAAATGTCAGCTGAAAGTGTCTTTGCAACCAAAGGTGTTATATGTCTAAATCCTGCTGTTTCTTAGAAGTGGCTCCTCTGTCTTGGACCAAGAGAATAAGAGATGTTTTTGTCTCCTTATCTTCAATCGACATAACAGGAAAACAGCAGGGTGAGAGGTGTGAGAAGTATATTAGGCAGCCTGCACTGGGTGAGGCTGCCGCAGAAAACTCTGATGTCTGTATGTGAATGGCCTTCTTGCTAAAATAAAATACTTTGAAGACAATTGGGTTTGGTTTTCACTGCAGTCTCACCACTACATAGATATTTTTATACAACGATAGACAGACAGACAGACAGACAGACAGACAGACAGACAGACAGACAGACAGACAGACAGACAGACAGACAGACAGACAGACAGACAGACAGACAGACAGACAGATAGATAGATAGATAGATAGATAGATAGATAGATAGATAGATAGATAGATAGATAGATAGATAGATAGATAGATAGATAGATAGATAGATAGATAGATAGATAGATAGATAGATAGATAGATAGATAGATAGATAGATAGATAGACAGACAGACAGACGATCGATAGAACGACAGATAGATAGATAGATAGATAGATAGATAGATAGATAGATAGATAGATAGATAGATAGATAGATAGATAGATAGATAGATAGATAGATAGATAGATAGACAGACAGACAGACAAACAGACGATTGATAGAACGATAAATAGATAGACAGACAGACGATAGATAGATAGATAGATAGATAGATAGACAGACAGACAGACAGACAGACGATCGATCGATCGACAGACAGACAGACGATCGATCGACAGACAGACAGACAGACAGACAGACGATAGATAGATAGACAGACAGACAGACAGACAGACAGACAGACAGACAGACAGACAGACAGACAGACAGACAGACGATCGACAGACAGACAGACAGACAGACAGACGATAGATAGATAGATAGATAGATAGATAGATAGATAGATAGATAGATAGATAGATAGATAGATAGATAGATAGATAGATAGATAGATAGATAGATAGATAGATAGATAGATAGATAGATAGATAGATAGATAGATAGAACGACAGACAGACAGACAGACAGACAGACAGACAGACAGACAGACATAGACAGACAGACAGACAGACAGATAGATAGATAGATAGATAGATAGATAGATAGATAGATAGATAGATAGATAGATAGATAGATAGATAGATAGATAGATAGATAGATAGATAGATAGAACGACAGACAGACAGACAGAGAGATAGACAGACAGACAGACAGACAGAAAGATGATAGATATACAGACAGACAGACAGACAGACGATCGATAGAACGATAGATATATAGACAGACAGACAGACAGACAATCGATAGAACGACAGATAGATAGATAGACAGACAGACAGACAGACAGACAGACAGACAGACAGACAGACGATCGATAGAACGATAGATAGATAGACAGACGATCGATCGACACAGACAGACAGACAGACGATAGATAGATAGATAGATAGATAGACAGACAGACAGACAGACAGACAGACGATCGATCGACACAGACAGACAGACAGACAGACAGATAGATAGATAGATAGACAGATAGATAGATAGATAGATAGATAGATAGATAGATAGATAGATAGATAGATAGATAGATAGATAGATAGATAGATAGATAGATAGATAGATAGATAGATAGATAGATAGATAGATAGATAGATAGATAGATAGATAGATAGATAGATAGATAGATAGATAGATAGATAGATAGATAATTTTAGAACCGCGCACCTTTCCAGGTTTCCTGCGACTACTCAGATTAAACTGCAGGAAGCTGAGAACGCTGATCAAACTGAGGAAAGTAAAGTTACTCATCACTCCAATCAGTGCTGACATCAGGGGGAAGTGATACAGCAGGTACCTGTGCAGATCAGAGAGACATGCCTGGGTGAAGAATACTAGGATTTTATTCTTGAGTAAATCTCAAGAATACACAAACACAAACCTGATGCCTGTAAAGTGAGCAAAGATGTAGAGATGTGCTCTGTAGATCTGAATATTCTGGGAATGGATTTCAATTGCAGCACCAACAATGGGTTTGTACTGAATGGAGAAAAGAGACAACTTTACAGAGTATGTGGTTTGTTCCACAGCTCATATACTGGAGGACTTTTTATTTCCACTATAATAAAAAAAAAAATCACTTTGTGAAGAAAATGTGAAGTTCTTGTGTATACTAAAATCTGTGGCACAATGTGTTGTGGGTGGTTGTCAGTGCGTTGCTATGCAGTTGCTAGGGTGTTCAGAATCATAACTCACAGAATCATCTTTGAACTCAGAGTACAGCTCCACTATGATTGACTGTTTCTGCTCCGATGCTCCTGTTAACAACATGGGGGAGAAGACCAATGTGCCCAGAGTCTGAAGAAGAGAGGAGCGATAATGGAGCATCGCCTGAGAGATAGAGAGAGAAAAATGCGAAAACACAGCTGCAGCATTGTGAAACAAGATGTCCTAAATGGGTTCAGAAAGCGCATGAAGCTTATCTTGGAGAACCTATAGTTTGCAACAGTTACTTAAAGGGATAGTTCATCTCACAATGAAAATCTTGTCATCATTTACTCAACCTCATGTGGTTCAAAACCTGTATGACTTACCTCTATAAGAGAAAGCACCATAAAAGTGGCTCACATGACTTCTGAAGCTAATTTATTGTAAACGTTTTTTTACTTGAATGACTTGAATGTACGTATATATTTTGTTCTAGTACACAATTCATTCCCAAAGAAAATGTCCAAAATTAGTTCATATGATACATATGACTTGTGTATTATATTCCATGTCTTCTAAAGCCATTTGATATAGTAAATAATGTAATTGTAAATGTAATTGAGTAAATAATGTCCAGGTGAGTAAATGCTTACAGACATTTAACTTTTTGGGTGAACTATTCTTTTATGTCAAACATTAAAATAATTTATACTACGGGGCAGACATGTTCACAAGTCCCTGCGGTCCAAGTCAAGTTTCAAGTCTTTGAGGTCCAAGTCCAAGTCAAGTCTCAAGTCTTTGAGGTCCAAGTCAAGTCAAGTCTCAAGTCTTTGAGGTCCAAGTCAAGTCAAGTCTCAAGTCTTTGAGCTCCAAGTCAAGTCAAGTTAAGTTAAGTCAAGTCTTTGAGGTCCAAGTCAAGTCTCAAGTCTTTGAGGTCCAAGTGAAGAGTTTCGTTGCAAAATGAGATATATCCATTTTGAGAAATGTTGGTTATTTGACATTATTATTTAAGACATCAACAGTGAAGTTCATTCACAATTTTTTGTACATTAAACTATTACTTGAGCTCAGTGAAGGCCAGGGACACAATATTCTTCAAATCCAGGATATTTTTTATTTAATTTTATGTCCATAAATAGTTCATAAATAAGTCAAAAACCATGCCAAAATGCAACATATTTATCTTAACATTGTCAAACATCTTAAATTGGTTAAAAAAACCAATACATCATTAAATATATGGAATAGTATATACAAAGATTGATTAATAATAATAAGATTCCGAGTTAGTTTTGGCCAGAACATACACAACATAACTATTTTTTTTTTTTTTTTTGCAAAACGCTATATCCACCTTAGGCTATATTCTACTACTGTAATACCATTAAGAAAAGCTAGTGAATCAATGTTATCCTGGTCCACTTTTGAAGCGTTTTTATACATTTTTGTGAAGTTGAAGGCTACATCTTCATCTGACAGTTTGTCGGCATGACACAGACCAACATTACTCGCAGTCGCACGATGACCACAATTCATCTTTGAATGTTTTCCCTCCCCTGAATGCCTTGCCCGTTTGTCTTCTCCCTTTGATGATTTTCTTTAGATGCCTTCCTCTTTCTCCCAACAGCAGCTGGAATGACCGGCTCCAATCCGTCATCGAAATTCATAACGTTAGCTTGACTCTGAAGCTTTGATTCTCTGACTGACAGACAGCTGTTGATCAGTGACGTAGCCTACGTGACTGACAGCTCGCATACAGTATAAACAATTAAATGGTAAATGTTTAGTTAGCCTATTGAATCCTCTTTTTAAAAATATGTTTTTTGTTTTGATATTATCGTTAAATCACTGAGCAAACTCGGAGCACTTCACCGGCGGTGACTCTCTCCTCGCGTGACATCCTGAGCTCGCGCAGCAGAACGTTCTATATCGCACTTTGTAAAGAAACTGGGCTGGCGGATATCGCGTTTTGTGAAAAAATACATTTTGTAGTAGGCTTAAAATGTACATTTTTAAATCTTATTAATGGCAGCAATTCACACATAGATTAAGGTACATCTAAACAGTGATTTCCAATAATAAAACCCAAATGTCAAAAAATGGCGTTTATCGCGTTTTGCAACCGAACTCTTCAAGTCAAGTCTCAAGTCTTTGAGGTCCATGTCAAGTCAAGTCAAATCAAGTCAAGTCAAGTCAAGTCAAGTCAAGTCAAGTTAAGTTAAGTTAAGTTAAGTTAAGTTAAGTTAAGTTAAGTCAAGTCTCAGGTCTTTGAGGTCCAAGTCAAGTCAAGTCAAGTCAAGTCTCAAGTCTTTGAGGTCCAAGTCAAGTCTCAAGTCTTTGAGGCCCAAGTCAAGTCAAGTCAAGTCTCAAGTCTTTGAGGTCCAAGTCAAGTCAAGTCTCAAGTCTTTGAGGTCCAAGTCAAGTTAAGTTAAGTTAAGTCTCAGGTCTTTGAGGTCCAAGTCAAGTCTCAAGTCTTTGAGGTCCAAGTCAAGTCTCAAGTCTTTGAGGTCCAAGTCAAGTCAAGTCAAGTCTCAAATTTTTGAGGTCCAAGTCAAGTCTCAAGTCTTTGAGGTCCAAGTCAAGTCAAGTCAAGTCTCAAATTTTTGAGGTCCAAGTCAAGTCTCAAGTCTTTGAGGTCCAAGTCAAGTCTCAAGACTTTGAGGTCCAAGTCAAGTCAAGTCTCAAGTCTTTGAGGTTCAAGTCAAGTCTCAAGTCTTTGAGGTCCAAGTCAAGTCTCAAGTCTGAGTTCCAAGTCAAGTCAAGTCTCAAGTCTTTGAGGTCAAGTCAAGTCAAGTCAAGTCTCAAGTCTTTGAGGTCCAAGTCAAGTCAAGTCTTTGAGGTCCAAGTCAAGTCTCAAGTCTGAGTTCCAAGTCAAGTCAAGTCAAGTCAAGTCTCAAGTCTTTGAGGTCCAAGTCAAGTCAAGTCTCAAGTCTTTGAGGTTCAAGTCAAGTCTCAAGTCTTTGAGGTCCAAGTCAAGTCAAGTCTCAAGTCTTTGAGGTCCAAGTCAAGTCTCAAGTCTGAGTTCCAAGTCAAGTCAAGTCAAGTCTCAAGTCTTTGAGGTCCAAGTCAAGTCAAGTCTCAAGTCTTTGAGGTCAAGTCAAGTCAAGTCTCAAGTCTGAGTTCCAAGTCAAGTCAAGTCTCAAGTCTTTGAGGTCAAGTCAAGTCAAGTCTCAAGTCTTTGAGGTCCAAGTCAAGTCTCAAGTCTTTGAGGTCCAAGTCAAGTCTTAAGTCTTTGAGGTCCAAGTCCAAATCCAAGTCAAGTCTCAAGTCTCTGAGGTCCAAGTCTCAAGTCTCTGAGGTCCAAGTCTCAAGTCTCTGAGGTCCAAGTCAAGTATCAAGTGTCTGAGGTCCAAGTCAAATCTCAAGTCTCTGAGGTCCAAGTCAAGTCAAATCAAGTCTCAAGAACTTTGAAGTCCAAGTCAAGTCAAGTCTTTGAGGTCCAAGTCCAAGTCAAGTGTCAAATCTTTGAGGTCCAAGTCCAAGTCAAGTCTCAAGTCTGTCCAAGTCCAAGTCAAGTCTCAAGTCTTTGAGGTCCAAGTCCAAGTCAAGTCTCAAGTCTTTGAGGTCCAAGTCAAGTCAAGTCTCAAATCTGTCCAAGTCCAAGTCAAGTCTTAAGTCTCTGAGGTCCAAGTCAAGTCAAGTCAAGTCTCAAGTCTGAGTTCCAAGTCAAGTCAAGTCAAGTCAAGTCTCAAGTCTGTCCAAGTCCAAGTCAAGTCTCAAGTCTCTGAGGTCCAAGTCAAGTCAAGTCTCAAGTCTGAGTTCCAAGTCAAGTCAAGTCAAGTCTCAAGTCTTTGAGGTCAAGTCAAGTCTCAAGTCTTTGAGGTCCAAGTCAAGTCTCAAGTCTTTGAGGTCCAAGTCAAGTCTCAAGTCTTTGAGGTCCAAGTCCAAATCAAAGTCAAGTCTCAAGTCTCTGAGGTCCAAGTCAAGTCTCAAGTCTCTGAGGTCCAAGTCAAGTCTCAAGTCTCTGAGGTCCAAGTCCAAATCCAAGTCAAGTCTCAAGTCTCTGAGGTCCAAGTCAAATCTCTGAGGTCCAAGTCAAGTCAAATCAAGTCTCAAGAACTTTGAGGTCCAAGTTCAAGTCAAGTCTCAAGTCTTTGAGGTCCAAGTCAAGTCAAGTCTTTGAGGTCCAAGTCCAAGTCAAGTCTCAAGTCTTTGAGGTCCAAGTCAAGTCAAGTCTCAAGTCTTTGAGGTCCAAGTCAAGTCTCAAGTCTTTGAGGTCCAAGTCAAGTCTCAAGTCTTTGAGGTCCAAGTCAAGTCTCAATTCAAGTCTCAAGTCTTTGAGGTCCAAGTCAAGTCTCAAGTCACGTCTCAAGTCTTTAGGGTCCTAGTCAAGTCAAGTCTTTGTTCTATTTTTAGCAATATTTTTTTTCAGCTAGTTGTTATAATTAACAGTGTATTGAACTATCAAAACAGATTTATTTTACTTTAAAATTGCATAATAAAGCACACAAAATATATAATGTAGTCTTCCAGTGAGCGCCGGCGATAACAAAACCTGTGAATAGACAAGCGTTACAGTAAACGACACAATGAAGGACATTTCCATCTGTGTATTCCGTTTGTGGAAATTAGTCGGACAGGGTCATAAATTGCGTTTGAAAGTGTTCGTGCAATCCAGATGCTAATTAATTTGGTAAATCTGGATTATATACATGTGTTAGCAAATAGCCTACTTTGGAAAAAAATATGAAAGGGACATGGAAATATGTACTTCTTGAAAATGGACCGCAAGTAAGCCTCTGCTGCTGTGCAACACCACAGTTTCCCTTTGGATTAATTGATTGCTTTTCAAATTAAATGACAAAGTTTTGTAAGGTAAGGTGTGACTATATTGTTACTATTTGTTGCTAATTTATTTAACAGCAGTTTTCTAATGGGTGATGAATTTGCGTGCCTTCAGATGCGTCACGCGCTCGCTGGCTTGGTGTGTTTAGAAATGTTTTGTGATATTTGCTGCTGCAGCCCATATTTGTGAATGAATGAGTAGTACAAGGTGGTGTTTTCGTGCTGTCATGTGGGGTAGGAAATAGAGAAAGCAATCGGGAATGCCGGCCCAAAATACAAAAGTCCAAGTCTTCAAGTCCAAGTCAAGTCTCGAGTCAAGTCTCAGGTCAGTTGTTCGCGAGTCCAAGTCAAGTCATTAAATTCAGGAACACTGAATTAATGTCTTCATGGAAAGACTGGGTGATTTATGAAGTTGGCTTGTCATACCTATATGGGTATGTATTTTGATGAGAAAATGGCACCTTTGGCCATTGATTCCATTGGGTCATTTATCAGTCACAGATACTGTATGGACAATCTGACACAATACGGCTCAGTTTTTCTATATATCTTGCTCTGTCGAGCGGCAAAAGTGATTCTACACAGGCTAAATTGGGTTAACCCATAGACCGTAAAAAAACTCATAATTTACTCACCCTCAAGTTGTTTCAAACTGCTGAACACAAAAGAAGATATTTGGAAGAATGTCGGTAACCAAACAGTTGATGTGCCCTATTGACTTCCATAGTATTCTTTTTCCCCATACTATGGAAGTCAGTGGAGCCCATGAACTGTTTGGTTACTGACATTCTTCCAAATGTCTTCTTTTGTGTTCAGCAGAAGAAAGAAATTAGACATTAATCAATGGCTCAAGCTTCCGTTAGCTCTAAAACAAAGTTTTGGAATTTGCAATGGAGGCTTGGGATGAGATGAGTACGAAATTAGAGTGTTTTAAGAAAAAAAAAACCTGACAAATGTCTTGAAATATAACATAGGAACAATGTCTTGAGGTATACTGGTCCATCGAATTAATAGAAAATGATGCATACCCGCTTCGCGTCGTGGCCGCATTACCACCTCGGGTGTGCATTATTTTCTAATAATTCAACGTCCCGTCGTCAATTATTACTTACTTGATTGACAACTTTTATCATAAAAACACATTTTCATGTGTATCACTGTTTCCTAGTTCATGCACTTACAGCACGTGTTGATACGTCAACAATCTTTCCAGCTTTAGAATAGGGAGCGATTTTCACTAGGAACATTCCCAGCTCCTGATTGGCTGGAGACTCTGGCATTTCCAGTTGTAGTGTGATCTGATAGGGCTGGCCGTACGTCATTACCTGTAGGCAGGAAAGAGAAAAGCAAAAAAAACAGCATGGAATATGAATATGGAATATGAAATGATATAGCCTACCAATCAAATTTTGTAAATATGCCACTGTGCACAATATGCAAATATTCTGGAATCTCCCAATGAGTGCACGCTATGTGCAGTAAACAAACTGAGCCCACTGTACAGCACTGAGAAAAACCAGAAGCGATGTCTGACATGATTTTGAACGTCTTTCTTTCTTATTTGATCAAAACACCAAAAAGTCATTTTTGCACGAAATTGGACTAAGATGTTATATTTTTATCATAACTAAAAACCACTGAGATAAACATGCAATGTAGTGAGGTCATATGACAACAATGCAGCATATGCTGGTGTTTGAAATACTATCGCACAGGCCTACTTTGCACAGTTTCACATACTATAAAGAATAATAGGCCTGTATTGAACAGTAAGCAAGTAAGAATATAGCCTGCTTTTGTCATTCATTTTCTCATTTACATAAACTCAGCAATAAAAGTTAACCAGAAAAATCATTAATTTGAAAGGATATTAAAAAGTTTAAGGATTAGATCAAGGATGGTCACCTGATGTTTTCCATTTTTCAGTAAAGAGACATTAGCCACAGGGAAAGAACACATAGGGTGATGATGAGATGGACAATCAGTCCTGGAGATCAGAAACACATTTGACATGAACAAGCAGAATGCAGACATCAAAAAACGATGTATGTAGGCTGATTCTGTGACATTTCAGCATCGATTTCACCTTATAAAGCCTACTTTCTACATTTCTAAGGACTCTAAATGATCAACGTGTCAAAATTTTGCTGAAAAATGTGGTACACAATCTACTACATGGCTTCTGTCATCGAATTGATAGTTCATACTTTTTTAGCAACAAGTAAAACTGCCCCCCTTCAACTTGTGATTCACGTGTCTTTTGTATGACTTACCTCTATAAGAGAAAGCACCATAAAAGTGGCTCATTTTTTTTTTCAATTGTACACACACACAATTAAAACTACATAACTTTGCTCATAAAACTAAGCTTTGAAATATAATTGTATATAGAGTGACAACTGATATTTCTGTGTTTTATGAAAGTAGACTCATTGATTTACATTTCAAACTATCAGAATTTCATCTTACTTTTCATCCATCTGTACCAAATTGCATATTTTTGCTCAGTTTGGGTCTCTTAATTAAATTGAGCTGTTTTTTCCTTAGGAGAAGCTTAGGAGAAGCTCCACATTCTCCTAAATTATACTACGAGCATAAATGGAATTTGCTTTTAATATATATTTTGTCTAAAGTTAATAATAACTGTTCCATTAAAGGGGCACTTCAGTGCTGGGAAGATGAATGTGTATTTAAACTGGGTCATTTATGTAGTAGAAATGTGAAATAATTTTTGAATTTGGTGCCTTCTAGACTGAGAAAAGACAGTACATTTATTTTTGTCTCATGTGGATGAAAGACAACAACTCCCAGAATGCACTTGCTTCACTGCCCTACGAGGCCACTCCCAAAGCCACGGCTACTGGTTACATCTCTTGCCCACCGTGGCACCGCCCCACCGTCATTTTGATTTTCATAGTAATAAAATAATTTCCTTCAATTAGAGAATAAACACTACAATTAAAAACTGAACGTGTCTTTTCAATAAAGTGTGAGTGAGCCAAACTAAAGTCACGCCACACACGCAGCAGGAGTCAGATTTCATTCATCACGAGAGAAGAGCTGAGCAGAGCTGAGGTAAGCGCGGCTGTCATTTATGACACGTGTCCAGTCTGTCGCGTTTTCAGATCATGCCTATGGAAGCTAGCCTAGGAAAACCCAGACAACTTCCGGCAAATTTAGATTTACTCTGCAAGTAGTCTGGCAAAGAGCCCATTCAAGCCCATTTCTAATCCCTAGAAATCGCGGCACCAATTAGAAACGTTGGGGCGGGCTTTACACGATGATGACAGCGCAGCGACGTTGAAGCAGATTTGCCGCCGTGGAGCATCACTCGTTCGAATCAGCTATCGCGTCTGTTTTAAGCGATTTAAACTTTTCATTTTCGTTAAGACCCGAGCAAAGAACAACACTCGAAGCCTTCATATCTGAAAAAGATGTTATCGCTGTCTTACCGACTGGATTTGGCAAAAGTCTGATACCAGCTTGGCCCTTTGGTGGCTAAACGAATGGGTCTTAGCGAGAGCCCTCTGGTAGTGTTAATGTTTTACAAAATATAGTTTTAAGTCCTTTTCAGGTGAGAATGTAGTTGTTTCAAGCTCAAATCTGTGGTTTATTTATAAAGAGAGCGCCTTTTTAAAAATTTTATCTGCCGTTTTCGGAGTTGTGAACTCCAGTGGTTCAGCGGCGCTCAATCGCTCATTAACCCCCCACCGAGAGGCGCCTTTCCTCGGCCAGTCCTTCTGCCGCCTGCCGCTGGCTCTGATGTCTCTGTAGTGGTTAAACATAAGATATGATTCGTCTCGTCTTGTGTAGATCTAACGGCTGATCTTTGCTCTCATTAATCTATAATTTGTTCCCAGACAGATCGTTTTGTCTGAGGGCAAAGTGAAGTTTCATAACTTTATATTTTTACGATATTAAACTTTACCGTTGTTGTCTCCTAGCGCTGACTTTGACTGAATTGCTTTATTTATTGTATAGCTTCTTATACCTTTTACTTTTAGAATTGCTATTGATGATCACACATAAACTGACATTTAACAAAAAGAGACTGTGTTTTATGTCATTTATTACAGTGATAATCATAGCCTATATTATGCCTATATTATGTGTGTGTGTTTTTTTTTATTGTAAACGAAAAGAGGCTGGGTTTTTTTATATTTAGTTTTGTTATAAACATGCATTGAAGATAATATGCATTGCCTGCACTACATATACAAATATATACCGAGTGATACTGTCAAGAACGCTGCTTGTCCATTAGCATAGTAGGCGGACTAGTGTCCTCCCGTCCTCGGGAGTTCGTTCTCTGGAGTCAAACTTGGCAAGTCACGGACGCAAGTCAGAAGTTTGCGTACGAAATATGTCATAAAACACCACTGCCTCATTTCATAAAAAAAATTAATTTAAAAAAATCTTAAACACGAATGTGGTTCAGGCAACGCGTAGCTAGGCCTACATTGATTATCTTATATATTTATAATAAAATTGCTTTTCGTTTACATTTTAAAAATAATATATTAAACATTAATATGTGGTTTAGGTAAAGTGACCAGATTTCTGAAATGGAAACCGGGGACATTTCCTATTTGAGAACACAAGTACAGACAAGAACGCATATTGAGAAACGGCCAGAGTCTCAGCTGTTTCTCCGTCGCTCTGCATACGTCATCTCCCTCATCGCTCTGATTGGTTTTAGGTCTATCCAATTGCGCCGAGAGGCATTTGAGCGACGCCCGTTGGTGACGCCCCTTTGGAAATGATTTGTCTATGAAGCTTTGCCAGACCATAACTCAGTTACTACTGAGAATGGTCTGGTTTTAACCAGGCTATACGGAAGCTTAACTTTCAAAGGAATTCATTGAAAAGTTGAAACACTCACTTTGCTCCGCACCGCTCCGTTATGAATGCCCGACCTATATCTCTCTCCTGTGGGCGGGTTGATAACATGCAGAACAGCTCCTACTACTGGCTGTAGTCTCTAGCCTCTGGCCAAAAAAATCCTCAGATGACGCAAAATTACGATATTTGCATCATCTGAGGATTTTTTCCAGAAATAAACTGCATAATTCTCTCGTCTCAGGGGGACATGAGGGGGGAAAGTACCATAATTCGAATATACTACCGGGTTTCTACTGATACAAAGCCTAATGCTAAATCACTGAAGTAACCCTTTAACTATTCCCAATAAATTATAACCAATAAACTGATCCATTTAAATAAATGCGATGATTTTAGATCAAAATTAGATCATATGCCAGACTTTACAGTTTTAAATAATAAACAAACAAAAAATAGACACAGTGAGAATATAAACTTATAAAATGTAAAATATGGATATCATATATAACCTAGCTCAAATAAAGTTTTATTAAATAAAGAGTTTACAGTACACTGAGATCCCTGGGTTTTGATTGCAGATGTTGGCATTTTATCAAATCTGAGTAGTTTGAGATTTTCTCATCTGAAATGTGAGATTATTAGGGCGCAAATGCTTTTATCTGAGAATCTGAGAAACATATTTAATGTGTGTGTGTGTGTATATATATATATATATATATATATATATATATATATATAATGCATATAACCATTTTGTGCTTAAAACATGAATAAAGATATTGTAAGTGGTGCAAGAAAAAGGTGTTTCCTTGTAAGAAGATATCTAACATAGTTTAATGAGGTTTATGCTTAAAACATAAACAAAACTGATCTAGTTTATCATTGCATTTATACTTTATACTTTAAAAACGGATCATCTCACCTGTAGAAGAAGTGGACAGGTGTGATGAAATTGGCTGTGGGCATAAAGGAATAATAGAAACTGCCGTAGAGGAACAAAGCCACCCAGAACAACAGCAGAATCACACAGATCAGAAGAGCTATTTCCAGAACCTTCTGTCTGACCCGCACCAGCAGCACAGACACCCTCTCCAGGATCTGGACCACCAGCCCGTTGATTTGAGGTCCCACATCTTGAACACCAGAATCCTCTGAACTGAACTCGTCCATACTGGGGTGCATGTTCATCGAGATTTACTTGCTTTTGCGCTGCTATCTCAGAAATGTCTTTCACAACCACTTCCTCTTCCCTTTCGGTTTCAGCTGTGTTCCCCTGTTCTCACTGCTTAATGTTTGACCATCTACAAAAATAACACACCAGAACCTTCTTCGTTACTCAGAAAAAACGCTCACCACCAGAATTGAATCTCCACTTGAATCTCATCTCACTTGAATCTCATTTCTCACCACCAGCTCATGTTCTCATTTTCGAGTTCTTTTCCTCTGCCCTTGAAGCTCTGACGTCTGACTTTGATTCATCTGAATCAATGAACAAGCTCTTTTTAATGAATGTTTCTGCTGTAATGGACTGTGATACTGTTGGTTCCTGGAAAAAAAAAACGGACCGTCTGAAGAACAGCTGGAGTCCAGTGGGACGACACTGGGACTCATGACCAGCATGTGAGGCAAAGGACAAGGAGAGCTGTTAGGAAATACAAGGGGTATGAAATATCCAAGACGAATCCTTCTATTAAAAATATGTGTATCTTGATGACCTTGCAGTACAATTGGTAACAGCCAACCAAGCAAAAACAGCAGTCATTTTGTGAGAATAACATGTGGCCATGTAACTGCTTTGCAAGGTTGGATACACAACAACACTTCAAGATTAGCATGCAACCACAAATCCATTGGATGCACACAAGACACATGCAACTTCAAAAGCACAGTAGCTGAGGACAATGCGAGGCAACGGGTCTGAGCTTGTGCTTGTCACAACTATGTAGTCTATTGGACTCCTATATGAAGCTAAAAAGTTTTGCACATAAAAGTAAAAACATAAACAGGAGATCTTGTTTACAAACCCCAAGTTTAGCACTGTGTCCCACATGAAGTGTTTTTGTAATGTGTCTCTCCTTCCACTAGATGACGCCAAATATCCTTTCAGTTAAATCTATACGACAGTGAACCGGTTTCATTATGGTGATATTTACTGAAATATAAAGATTTTATTCTAAATTATTATTTAAATAAGTGTTTATTTTTGGTATTGTTAAAAATAGTGTTGTAATCAATTATAGCAAATGCAATAAATGAGTGATGTTTTCTACTGAAGAAGGAACCCAAGCCACATCGAGACATAAAATTGGCTCTTTTGACTTGGGAACGGTAAATAACTACCTAGCAACAACCTTAGAAATCACAAAGCAATGCCCTAGCAACACTCTAGCATTGTGGTGTCGAGTTTTGCATGTGCAAACACTTACATTTCCTTCAGAAATTCCTTCAAATATAGTTGATATAACCATTAGTAACAGCACTGGTATAAAATGTCTGAATTGCTTTATTCATGTGCCTCCAAAACAAGTATTTTTCTCTAAAATGAGCTCCACTTGAAAAGGTGCCACATTCGGATTGATTTTTCACGTGCCAGGGAAAGAGCGGGAGATGATAGGGATTCTGTGGATGATTTCAAATGACCTGCCAAAGAGAGACGGCTGGCCTACATACATATTTAAAAAAGGATCTTGCAGGTGAATCAAATTGTTCCACCTGGAACAGTGCTTTTGCTCTGATGGGATGACAAAAGGAAATAAAGTAAAAAATTTAAAGCATGACACCTTTAATTGGAATTGAATTTGTAAAAATGGAGAGAGCTGAACTACACTGAAGACGAGACTTATTCACCCCCCCCCCCCTTCTCCTCTTCCCCTCATGCTGGTATGACTCATTTGTAAATAATATACACCCCTAGTATGTAAAGCTTCAATATACAACTGCACTGCGGCTAATTCAGTTCAATGTATATTCAGATTATATGTAGCCTATATAGCGTTTTTTCACTATACATTTCAAAGCAGCTTTACAGAAAATGCCTGTTTTAATGTCTATCAAAGTAAGGTCCATAGTGTCCATATGGAGCTATGATATTACTTCATGTATTCAGTTAAAGAGGTGATGAATTGAGAAATCAACTTTCCTTTGAGCCTTTGGTATATTAAAGTTCATGGTGATATAAGAATATCCTGTAAGTTTCAGAGCTGAAAACGTCCTTGTTAGTCAAAGAAAAGCTTTTATAGACACCAGGCCCAGAAAACGAGAGATCTCAGAATATGTCGACCACTGACATCATAGGATGCAGAAGCACCTCCTCAAGCCCCGCCCACCGACACGTGGAGCTAAACGGGTCGCGCTACAGAGCAATAAACATGCCGGTTCCAGCTCACGTGTGTAAGACATTGCGCATTTGTTTGCTTAATTTCACCACGGAATCGATTGTAAACAAGATACAGGTTGAGACTGGATTTGCAGACATATTGTGATTAAAACACAATGCTGTGCCTTCTATATTGGATCCGACAGGAACGGTGCAACACACTTATGTGAGTAAACATGTTTTTTATATGTGTTAGTATTGCATTGTTACAGATCGTTTGATATCTATTGATGGCATACTTTAGCACGCTGTCACAGGCTGGAGAAGGGGTTATTGGTTCATTCGTGAACAGACTTGGACATGTAACGGCAGTGCTCGCAAAGCCCAATGTCCCGGGGCTATGTGTTTTTTAGACGGGCTACCAAAACATATCACCGGCCGGCCGACGGGCTATCTTAAATAGTGAAATAACATTCCTTTCTTGCATGCGCGTGTGTGTGTACGGGTCGCGGTTATATTCACTGATCGGGCGGGCCAAGTAATACAAAAATAACTTTCCAATCAATCGCGGGTGGATGAGAGATGAATCATTGTGTTTGTTTGATAAAGATATTTTGCGAGTCCTGTGAGTTTCCCCAGATGCTTTCAAAACAATCCCCACATGTACTGAGGAGAGCTGAAGCTCATTAAATATGCAAATCTTATCCAATCCTAGCCAATCCAAGTCTTCAGTGCGACACGCCCATCAAAACTGACCGTTTTTCAGAGAGCCTCAAAACCAAGGCAGAAAATAGCCTATTACTTATTCACTAAGATATTTTTTAATGTAAAAACCCTGTCATAAGTTGACCTCAGACAACAGTATATAAAAAAAAGAAGCCAGTTCATGACCCCTTTAAAATATTACAACTATTAGGCAGCTATTACAACATGTGCTCATACAATACAAGGATAATATTTGAAAGTTTTGTGTGTCAATCCAAAGCTGCCATCATCTGAAATATTCACTGTTAAAAGGATAGTTCACCCAAAAATCTAAATTCTGTCATCATTTACTCACCCTCAAGTTGTTCCAAACCTGTATGAGTTTCTTTGTTCTGCTGAACACAAAGGGAAGATATTTGGAAGAATGTTTGTAACCAAGCAGATCTCGGTAGCCATTGAGTGCGTTTACGTGCATGTTCTTAAGCCGATTATGCTTAAAGGGATAGTTCACCCAGAAATGAAAATTAGCTCATAATTTACTACTCACCCTCAAGTCATCCTAGGTGTATATGACATTCTTCTTTCAGACTAATAAAATCTGAGTTATATTACAAAATTCCTGGCTAATCCAAAGCATTAGAATTGCAGTAATAGTTGCTCCGTTTAAGTCCATAAAAAGTGCATCTGCCCATCAAATAACTGCTCCACGTGGCTCCGGGGTGTTAATAAAGGCCTTCTGAAGCAAATCGATGCGTTTGTGTAAGAAAAATATCCATATTTAAAACTTTATAAAGTAAACTTTCGGCCGACCGCCTTCCCTGTTCAATTTATGGAAAAATTGTTGAAAGTTCCCCTGCCGATCGAAAGACTAACTCGACCAGGTTCGCTCGTCATGACGTCACGTCCGTATCTTGAGTTTCACTTTCAACATTCAACACTTTTCCACGGAAGGCGGAATGGGTAGTTTTTTGCCGCTTATCCCGATTTCGTGCGGCATGTAAACGCATTAACCTGCTTTCTGTCGGCTTATTGAAGTGTGCATGTGTGACAGCAGATTTAAACACATCTAGACAGAGCGAGAGCGCAACGCGTTATGGCAACGCCTCAACAGAAATTGTCCGACTTTTGAGCCGTTCGTTACTATTATATGCATTGTCATGTTATAATAATCACATTTTTATTTAGTTTTATTGACCACGATATTATCATTGATATTTGTCTGAGAGGGGCACTTTTGATTCATTTTGAAAAAGGGCAGGGGCCCTTATACTAATGAGCTGATTTTTTTCCCAAAGCAATAACGATATGTCTTAGCCTGGATGCCAGCCGAACTTAGCCCCGCCCACAACATTTTTACTCGGGCAGTTCGGTCTGGACTTGATCGGTAGAGAAGTAATTATGCCCGAACAGAAACTGTTCGGACCAATGAAATTGTCAGGGCGGGCTTTAGACGATGACGGACAGATGATCAACAGTAACGTAATCATCCACGTCATCAAAGGCGCTTGGGTTGAGTTTGTTCTAATCCTAAACGCAGAACTTGTTCGTATATGCATTCACCTTTACTATTTCTCTCAGAAATGATGATCGTGTTGGTAAGTAAACTCTGTGTATCCTTTTTTTTACAACACCGGCAAAGATCGTTTACACTCATATGTTTCTTCTAACGTTAGGCTACTTATTCCAGCTATAAAACAACCTTAAGTTGTTATTCAGTTATGAGAGGTACCATATTAAATCCAGTTCAGTTAATATAGAAACAAGGCCATACATGTTCAGTTTTCCCATCAGTCGACATCAGCATAATAAAAACGTCAGCACAGTGGAAAAAAAGGTCACTGGTCAACAAAGTTCTGCCAAAGGAACATTAAAATTTCAAAATCCTTCCCAGTTCCCACAGATTCAGAAATGAAGGAATCACACAGCATATATCTCAACCAGTTCTTGGTATCACATAACACAGACTCTGAAAGGAAGACAAATACTCTGTTCCAAAACCTAGTGAGCTGTCTTCTTAGGCAGCATTTTAAGGGATCATAATCATAAGCGTGACACAAAGGCTGTTCCAGATAGCCTGGTCCTCGTACATTTCATTTGTTCAGAGAGTCTGGCCACTCTCCATTGACAAGCGTTTACGTCCTTGAAGGCGGGAACTCTGTTGAAGTTTAAAACTATTGGATCTGCCCAGAGCCACTCTGGATCTGCCATAACCAATCGCTAACGTTTGGTCGTGACGTGTGCCATCTCAAACTAGCGCACAACATCAACGTCATCGGAGCCAGGCTATGGTCCAGAAGCCATTTTGACCAATTTTAAAGTCGGAATTAATCGAAGTTGCAATAGTCTTTTCTTCCCTATTGTGACTTATATCCAAGTGAAACAAGAACAAGAAAAAATGAATGGCAGGACTTGATTTTGTCCATAAGGAATTGATTGGATGGTTGTGGTTGCAAGAGGGAGGGGAAGTTATTTTGATTAAAGATTTAGAAGGATAAATCAATTATAAAAAATATTGCAATTTTCCAACAAAAATAGGATTTTTCAATTTTGATTTGATGGTGACTTTAGGGTAGCATTGCATGTATCTTTTATAAAAAAAAAAGCAAATCACATCATACAATACAACAAGCTCAGTGAAAACAGAGAAATGTCAGCATGAAATAAAAATCTACAAATCTTACATATTTTAATGGAAAATTTTAGTGTTTATTATAAATTATTTAACCATGCAGATCATAATGTGCCTTTCAATCTTTAATCAAAAGCATTTTCTTCCAAAAAACCCCATCTATTCCCAATGCACACAACTTTTTTTTCTCGTTCAAGAAGAGCGGTTTCACTTGAACATATAGAGAAGTAAAGACGTGTTTTCAGTTTCATGCAAACTTTAAACATGTCTTTTATAGTGCATTATCTAATTTCATTAGAGTTTGGTCTTAGCATGTTTCTAAGTGTAACCCCTCCTGTTTAAACCGCCAACTCCAAGCGGGACTCGAACCCGGGTCCGCCGGCATGCGAGTCGGACGCTCTAACAAGGAGGCTAAAGGCTGAAACCCCTAGTATCAGTCACTAGAGCGTCTCTTGAGATCAGAGGAGTGAGGTTTACTCGCACAGCAACTACTAGCTGGCCTCCGTTACACAAGCTAAAAATCTCCGCCAGCTAAGCTACTTCCGCTATCATACTAATGAGCTGATTTTTTTCCCAAAGCAATAACGATATGTCTTAGCCTGGATGCCAGCCGAACTTAGCCCCGCCCACAACATTTTTACTCGGGCAGTTCGGTCTGGACTTGATCGGTAGAGAAGTAATTATGCCCGAACAGAAACTGTTCGGACCAATGAAATTGTCAGGGCGGGCTTTAGACGATGACGGACAGATGATCAACAGTAACGTAATCATCCACGTCATCAAAGGCGCTTGGGTTGAGTTTGTTCTAATCCTAAACGCAGAACTTGTTCGTATATGCATTCACCTTTACTATTTCTCTCAGAAATGATGATCGTGTTGGTAAGTAAACTCTGTGTATCCTTTTTTTTACAACACCGGCAAAGATCGTTTACACTCATATGTTTCTTCTAACGTTAGGCTACTTATTCCAGCGTGCGTGCAGGTACAGGGTTGCCAAGTTTTTACAACAAAACCCGCCCAATTGCTAACGTTCCTCAAAACTAGCCAAAAACAAGCCCAATAGCTTTCCAGGGGGGGTTCTCCGGGAAAAAAGGCATTTGGGGGGTAAAATATGTGTTATTTCGGCAGGGCTGGCAGCTAAAAATCGCATTCCTGGGTCTGTATATCACATAAGTGGGGTCGCTTCAACCCGCGGACATGGCAACACAGTGCAGTTGAGTTCTGTTGACATTTGACAACTAACGTTATGCGTCGCTCCGTTGCTCTGATTGGTTGTAGGTCTGTCCAATTGAGGTCTTTCCTGGTTCGGCTGAAACACGCCCCATAATCACTGCCCAACGGAGCAGAACCAGACTCATATTCTGACTAGAATTGAGTATGACGACGTCAGGCTAGATATGTCTAAGAAAACGTTTAAATTTCAGCGAACCAACAGCACTACAGCTGAACATTGTTGTGTGCCTCTGTGTCAAGCCTCGAGTAAGTTAACAAAGTACTTCATTTTCACATATTTCCACCTGACGCGGAAATCCGGAGAAAATGGCTTGTCGCTATCCGGAGGGACAACTTCACAGTTACTCCCCATACCCGAGTGTTTTAAAACCCGGCATTTTAAAAAGGAGGATGTTCGTGAGCCAGAGTCCGAGACAGGGAGACAGCTATTAGTTAAGGAAGCTGTTCCAACATTGTTTGAGTCAAGACCAGGGGTATGGGAGAGGAGAGAGCGGCCGCCACCAGCGCTGTCGTGGGATGACACAGCGTGCAAGGCGGCTGATATCCCCATGGACCACGGCTAGGCTTCTGCTCCATATCCCGCAGTTTTCGATTTAGCCCTTGATGACAACATGTCTTTTAGAGAGGAGATCCTCAAGCTGAGGGAACAAGTCGACTTGGCTGACTTTTGAATGGGGAAGAGAGTGTGCATGAAGCGCATTGCGAGTCGATTGTGAAATGTATATCCGAGTGAAACGGCTTCTGGAATGAGAAAAATGCTTGATTTCGTCCTTCGGAAGTTAATTGGATCGTAGGAAGTTAGTGTCACATGTCTGTCCTGTCTGGTTGAGCACATGTGGTGTTTTGTTATTTTGGGCCATGTGCTCCTGTCTGCAGTCTTGACCCCACCCTTCTTGTCATATAATTAGTGATTCATTTGCCCCACCTGTTGTCCTCATTACCTGCCTTGTTTGTCTATTTAATCTCCTTCCTTTTTCTGTCCTGTGCTGGTAGGGGAGAACCGGGGCGAAAGTATCACGGGACGAAAGTAACAAAGCGATTTTCTCTGACTACATTTGCATTCCAAGCTATGACAGCAGGTTCAGCACACAACCCTTGACGGATCTGCCAAATATCCTGTGATTCCGTCCTCGTTTTCCGCGGTTAGGTCCGAAATTCAGTTTTCAAGTACGGCAAGTAAATTAATGAAGCGGTACTTTTTTTCTAATTACAAGTTGTGTTTCTTGTTTCATGTGTCACAGTAATGATCAATCTACGGGTTATTTAGTGCTGTTACACACCCTGAAGGTTTGTCTTTTCAGAGTTTTTCAGTATAAAAGTAAATCGTGTTTAAATGTCAGGACTTCCTGTCGGGACGAAAGTAACACTTGTTACTTTTGTCCCACTATTATATATATATATATATATATATAATACATATTATGCTAATTTAATTTAATTTTCATATTGGTCATACTGTTGAAGAAAAAACTTATCAAATAGATTTACATTGCATATAAAAAAATATTCTAAACAATTCAAGTTTGTACTGTCAGGTTACATTTGAAACATTTGATGAACTTTAACATTTAAAATGAAAATGTAATTTAATATTTATTTTGCAAAGACAAAGGACCAAATATGTTTGCAGTTACATATTAACATGGTCATAGTCAGGTATGTTTTAAAAATCTAGCTTGTATTGTTGTTACTTTCGTCCCACCTGATGGGGTCAAAAGTAACAATGTGCAGCTTATGTTCAAAGAGAAAATATACTGAAGTCATTTTATATTTGTACAAAATACCACCTGCTATTGATAGACCACACTTATGAGTTATTGACCACAGCAAAAATATATCTCGGTCTAAAATATTATCTTTTAAAATTTCGTTTTTCTGAAAAATGTTACTTTCGTCCCTGCTCTCCCCTACGTTGTCTATGTCACGGCGTCTGTTTCCCGTTGTCTGTTTCCCGTTCCTGACTTCTGGTTCATGTTCCTGGTTTGTTTTTGTATTACGTTTGATTTTCCCCCTCATGGGTTTTTGTTTTGTGTTCTGTTTATTTTGTTAATAAATTCCACCATTCACTGCAATTGAGTACTCACTCCAGTTCTTCCTTGGTTAAACACAACAGTTAGGCGTTGCTAACTAAATGGAGACAGATCTTAATGCCAGCTTGCAGTCAGTTGTGGAAGATATGTGCATTTGTAGAGCATTCAAAACCAGTCACTTATGAGATTCCATTTCAAGGATGTTGCTTTATGCTCATATAAGCATGACAGCAAGGCAGCTGACAAGGTTTTGGGACAGAGCCATAGTTCTGCTTCAGTTCTGCAGACACAGGTGATCTGAAGGGTAGTGGCTGCAGGTGTTCTCTGCACATGTGGATCTGAACCTTTGATTGACAGGTGTCTGCACTGTTATCGGTCTTGGCTAACTCTTTTGACCCACTCTTCATGCCTCCTGTTTGATCTCACCCTTGATGCACTCAGATGTTAAAAACAACCATCTGTCTCCATTCATTTGAAAGTCATTCAAGTCCCCATGAAATCAAATTTGACAACTCATATTTTTTACACAAAATTGCAGTGCTTATTATAAATGATTTATCCGTTATTAAAATTAATATGCCCTCGTAATCTTTAATCAAAAACGTTAACCTCCCCTCCCCCTTGAAACGACAGCTGTTCTCTTCATGACATGTGTCTAGACATGAGGGTGGGACTAAATATCTTCCACAACTGACTGCAAACTGGCATTCAGATCCGCCTCAATTTAGTTAGCCTAACTTCCTACGATCCTATCAATTTCCGAAGGACGAAATCAAAAAAATGTTCTCCCTAAATTTTTCACTTGGATACATTTCACAATAGAGAAGAAAAGACTATCGCAACTTCCGTTTTTTTGCTAACTTTAAAACATAATGGATGTGTTGTTACTTCTTTTAACCTGTACTCCCTCTATTTTCACTGTATAAACACAGCTAATGGCTTGACACGTGCAGAATTTTGTAAAATTTACTGTGAACTAATTTAACAAGATACATTTATACATGCTTAAAGTCGCGATGAAAGAAGTAACAACAGATCTTTTCTTCTGCATCTAGATGTACATCACAGCTTATCAGGAAAAAAAAAACAGGACGGGACTTGGTTCAATCATGCATGTGGGCATCACACTAAAAAATGGAGACAGATAAATGCAAGTTTTCAGGGGTTTAAGCAGAATAAATGATTGGAGATGTTCTGCATATGTCACCTGAGAGAAGTCTTTAGCTGTGTCTGAGTCCTCTACATGGGAGGAAGGGAATGAAAAGGAGTGAGTGAATTCAGACACTGGCATAAATATCATGCATCAGAGAGGACTCTGTAACGGACAATTTCACAAACTATGCAGTTGAAAATAATTACTGTGTAAATCTGTATCATTTTACGTCACAATATCTTCATACAGATATACTATAATTACCAAAAAACGTAACACCTAGCCTACATTTGTAAAAGTTGCCACCTCCGGTGTCTTTAATTTTGTTTCGTGCTATATTGCCGTCTCGCATTGAATGTACACTCAAAATCAGAGTGTATTGTGAGAGTGAAAGGGTGAACAAATGTAGGGAATGACGTTCATTTCAGACACCACTACAAAATGGCTGACACCTGATATAGTGCACTACAGTGCCCTCCACTATTGGAACCCCTGGTAAATATGAGCAAAGGCGGCTGTGAAAATAAATCTATATTGTTTATGCTTTTGATAATTTCATTTAAAAATTTCACAAAATTATAACCTTTCATCAAAGTAAAACAATTGAAAGTGGGGGGAAACTTACATAAAAAACATTAAAAAAAATGTATGTTGGAGACATACATTGGAGACATACAGACACCCTTAGAAATTCTTATGAGTAAAATATCTCTGAAGTATATTCCCATTAATATTAAAAAAATTTAGCACACCAGGGTGACTAGCAACACGAAATTGTCCAGCTGTGACGTCTTGTTTCACAGGAGTATAAATATGAGGAAACACAAATGCCAAATTCCCTTAATCATTCTTCACAATGAGTAAAATTATAGCTCTGATGTGCAGCAAAAAGTGGTGGTAAGAAAATAGCTAAAGCATTGAAAATCACAATTTCCACCATCAGGGCAATAATTAAGAAATTCTACTCAACTAAAGATGTTCTGAATCTGCCTGGAAGAGGACATGTGTCTATAATCGTCCTAATGCACGAGAGGAGGAGAGTTTGAGTGGACAAAGACTCTCCAATGATCACAGATGGAGAATCACAGAGATTAGTTGAGTCTTGGGGTCAGAAAGCCTAAAATATTTGTATCAAACAGCACCTACATCACCACATGTTGTTTGGGAGGGTTTCAAGAAAAATCCTTCTTGCTCATTTTAAAAGCAAACTTTTTTTCCCTGGACATCTTGTTCAGATACATGCTATCATGGATTCTAGCAAATACCAACAGATAAAAAATCTAAACCTGACGGCCTCTGCTAGAAATCTTATAATGGACCGTGGGTGGATCTTCCATCAGGACAATGATCCAAAACAAACATCAAAATCAACACAGAAATGTGTCACTGAGCACAAAATGAAGCTTCTGCCATGATGTCTCCTGACCTGAACCCTATAGAGAATGAGTGATGAACTGAAGAGAAGAAGCTCCAACATGGATCTGTGAATCTGAAGGATCTGGAGAGATTCTGTATGAAGGAATGCTCTCTGATCTCCAAACTCATCAGAAATTATAGAAGACTCAGAGCTGTTATCTTGGGAAAAGGATGTTGCAATATATCAGTGCCAATATTAGTGGAGGGCACTGTATATTGAAATAGGGAACAGTTTCGGACACATCTTGTCGTTTCACCAAAAGATCCAGTTATGATATTTTGATGAAACAAAAAAATCATGTTGTCAAATTTTTTTTTCAAGTCATGCAAATTTGGTCGATTTTGAGCATGTCTAGCTAGCATACATGACCTCAAAGCCCCCACACAAGGACTAGCAGCCAAACTCCCATTTTATTGGCTCTTTAAATTAAAGAGGATATAATCTGTTCAAAAATTCTTTCCAGCAACATTGTAGGCTATTGGATCTAGATGGGGAAAAAGCTTATCCGCTATTGTGTTTTGGGAGCGCATGTGAAGGTTTAATACGAGACCATGGCAGGTGTCCTCTTTCCATCCGGGTGATTTCTTATTACACTACAGTAATAAAGCCATCAGTGACCTCTACTCTCTTTACCACGCCTCATAATCTCTCTCTATCCGTCTCGCTCTCCTGTCCTTACTCTACATTAACCAGCCCTTGTCTGACAGTTGCACTATTGTGCTTTTGAGGGAAATGTGTGTGCAAATCATTGCAAAAACATTATATTCTGACACGAGTCTGATCACTGATGTCATTTGATGTGTTCACTTGCTGAATCCACTACATTTTATAATCCCATATCTTTATCCCCTTTTTGCACTTGAAGGACACTGTAAGAAGGGGACGTACACATCACAATATACCTCATTTAAATAATTCCCGACCAAGGCATATGCAAAAAAAAAGGGGACTAGGCCTTGAATGAGTTGTGTTAGTAGTGTATTGAAACTCTGGGTTATGGGCGTGACATTTCAGAAACACGTTCAAAGCGGTTGACCAATCAAAACACACTGATCAATCACTGACCAATCAGGGGGCTTCATAGAGATAGGAACTAAACAGAGCGTTACTGACAGACTGGGAAGAGAAGAGCTGCAACAATGTCAAATATGCGAAGAGTTATGTGTAAAAAAAACCTGAAGATAGCAATTGACAGTTTAGCTAACTTTAACTTGCTCAACAAGACGATCTGCTAAGTTGACGTGAAAGAGAAAACTGACCATATAAACAGAGAGTTTATGATAATGCTCACTATAGCACCCTTTGAGGCAACACTGTGAATACAACGTGTAGCCTACTTGTGTTGCATTATAAACTGTGTTCTGACACATTTCAGAACTCAATGGTGCATGAAATTGAGCTTGCATAGCTAGAAGCATTTGCGTTCATGTAATTGCACAGAGTATGTTTCTGGCCTAAAGAGGTAATTTCGCCATTTCTGATTATTTTGAATTAGGGTGGCAATTTCTTGCCAGGTCATTTTCATGAGACCTTCCCTGGACTTCAGTTGCTCTCGCACCAATGGACTTTCAAAGGAGTATTCTGAGTTTCTGACACTAATGGCTCCAAACAGAATTGCAAAAATAGCGATTACAAACAAGTTTCGCCAAACACTCCCTCCAGTTTAGTCTGCCATTGGTCAGTCAAACAAGTAGTACTGCCCCAAACTCACGCCATTGGTGGATCATCACCATTCTCAAACAAACAAAACAATGTTGTTGATAACACTGCAGAGCCATTGTTTGTCTTGTTAAGATGGCATAGACAAATGCTTTAACCTTTAAATATTTGAATACTCAAAAACGATTTAAATATATAATAGATTAATTAGGGTATTTAAATAATAAAGGAATTCTATGGAAACCCCAAAGAGTTGAAAATTTTGGGTTTACGTATTGATTTAAAAAAAAAAAATTCAAGGTAAGTAGTTGCACAACATTTCTTTATATACATTACCATTCAAAAGTTTGGGGTCAGTAAGATTTGTATTTATTTTTTAGGCAAGAAATAAATACTTTAGTATGGTAGGGAATCTAGGGATGCATTCAATTGATCAAAGTGACAGTAAAGGCATTTATTATGTTAGAAAATATTTTTTATTTTAAATAAATAATGTTCTTTCAATCTTATTAATCAAAGAATCCTAAAAAAAAAAGATTCACAGTTTCCACAAAAATAGCAAGCAGCACAACACCGATTTTAACATTGAAGAAATGTTTCTTGAGCAGCAAATCCTCATATTCGAATGATATCTGAAGGATCATGTGACACCGAAGACTGCAGGTAATGATGCTGAAAATTCAGCTTTGACATCAGAGGAATAATATATATATATATATTATTTTTACAAATTAAAAAAAAAAAAAAAAAAATATATATATATATATATATATATATATATATATATATATATATATATATTTATTTATTTATTTATTTTTTTTAATTTGTAAAAATAATTTACAATATTAATGTTTTACTATATTTTTGATCAAATAAATGCAGCCTTAATGAGCATAAATCCCAAACTTTTGAATGGCTTATGTAAGTGATTGCACAAAATGAATCTATATACAATTCAGATATGCATTACATCTGATCATTTTATTTCATCTTAAAAGAAATGCATATATGAGAATACACAATTTTTTATAAATTGTGCTATTTCCAATCACAGTGTTTTATGCTTAAAGGAGCAGTGTGTAATATTCAGGGCTTGACATTAACTTTTTTGCTCACCAGCCACTGTGGCTAGTGGTTTTCCAAAGTTACTAGCCACTCAGCATTTTCACTGGCCACAATTTTGCTGTTTGGAAATTACATTTTATATGATTAAGGTTGACTTTGGCATGCTTCAATTACTTGATTGTGAGTTCTTTTACTGGATTTAAGAAGATTTAAAACCCTTTCAACTTTAAAATGCAGTGTGACCACCCAAATTCAGACTACATTGTATCAGCTGGTACTATGTGCAGGGGAAAGGGTGGACAATATGAGCATAGGCTAATGAGACATTTAATATGATATGAGTTATTTTTGTTAGGCTATATAAAAGTACATAAAAAAAAATTCCAGATACAGTAGGTTTATATACACACACACACACACACACACACACACACACACACACACACACACACACACACACACACACACACACACACACACACACACACACACACACACACACACACACACACACACACACACACACACACACACACACACACACACACACACACACACACACACACACACACACACACACACACACACACACACACACACACACACACACACACACACACACACACACACACACACACACATCTATTTAACATCTGTAGTTGTTTAATTGGGCTGCGGAATGCATGGACGTAATATTCTGACACATATCCAGTTATTACCCACATGTACACTTCATCCATTTTGACATTTGTGTGCGTGTGTATTTGATTATTCAGGCGCAAGGAGAACTGCCGCTTCTGTTGTGTGTAATTCAGCGCGATTCCACCTATCCCGCCTTCACTAACTGCAAGTTAATCAATAAAGAATTGCAATTGAATTGTACTTTTGTGATATGACGGTCTTGGCATTTCATTTGGCTGTTGGCTGAAATTACATTCAACCCGCCAAAGTGGCTAATGAGAGTGGCTGCCTTACCTGCCACAGCTGAAATCGACCCGCATTTGGCGGGCTGGCGGGTATTAATGTCAAGCCCTGGTAATATTTATGAGGATCTATTGACAGAAATGAAATATAATATACATAACTATGTTTTCAGTGGTGTATAAAGACCTTACACAATGAACCGTTATGTTTTTATTACCTTCGAATGAGTCATTTCTATCTACATACACCGCGGGTCCATTTACAGTGAATTCGCCATTTTGCGCCGTCATGTTTCTACAGTAGCCCTAACCGGACAAACTTCTCTACAGAGCGCTAGCTACTCTCTGCTCTCTCAGACAACGACATCTTTGTCCTGTGTTGGCCATCGTAGCTTCTCTATGTGCTTCGAAAGGGAGGGGTGAGCGGTGGACAGTTGCAACCTCACCGCTACATGCCACTAAAATTTACACACTGCACCTTTAATGCTAAATTCATTAAGGGATGACTTTGAAGATCATGGTAAATGTATCTTACTTTTTCAGTGAGGTTACCAGACCAAGAAAATTCCAAGACAAAGGAAATTAAAGGGAACAGCAAGTGTCTCGTCACCCATCTGACACCAAAGTCTCTGAGCTGAGATTTCTGCTGAGTCTTGCTGCAGCCTGACAACATGCTGATTATTTCTGCCCTAGCAAGCAAACGCCCAGGCCAGGTGTCACCAGGCTTTCCATACTCCACAATATGTGTGGAAGGCAAAACAAGGAGCTGTAAACTGCAGGAGAATCATAAGCAAACAGATCCAGTCTAACAAACATGGGGCAAACACCATATGCCTGGGTATTTTTATTCATCCTACTGATTTGTGATTAGAGCTTATTACTTGTACGAACCTCAGACGAGAAATCTTCCCGGATTACGAGGTTTATTCACTGTTATTCTACAAAGCACATATATTAGAAATACTAATGCTGACACAATAACGTGGTTTACAGAACAACAATTGCTCTCACTGCTGTCTGTGGGAGAGAAACTTGGCTCAGGTGCGTTTATTTTCCAGCATGCCAGTGATGTGAGCAGCCAATGAGGCCAAAGATGAAGCCCTTCCGGGTGGCCATCTGCCGACTAGAATGGTCCCGCTAAAATTCAGACACACTCACATGCTCTGACTCACACACTCAGACAAAGGCACACATGCCATTGTAAGCTTGGCTCGGTGCACGCGCTGGATTGATGACAAGAACAGGAAAAGACGTGAATCTACAGCCCGAAAGAATGACACACTGACTCCCACCTGCTGGTGGATCACACCATAGCGAGGCTTGGGTCATCCAAACTGAATGAAGTAATCTGTTGCTCTTTTTTGCAGGGATAAAGTAGTGTCTATGTGTGCACACACACCCACACAAATGCATGCACGGCACGCATACTTGCACAAACAAACACACACACACAGCACTGATTGTAGCCTGATGCATAGTGACAGGCATGCATAATGGCAGTGAATAAATGTAAATGATGGGTGGGCAGTGCTAACACAGCTGTCAATCATCCCGGATCAGTGTTGAGCACAGCAGCTCAGTCTCCATTAATACAAAACATATCTCATGCACAGCATCAGGAAGATCATTTCAAAAATGTCAAAGTAAAATAAAATGACTGAACTAATAGTAATAAAATTAACTTATTACAGGTCACAATATTAAAAGGATAGTTCGTCCAGAAATGAAAATTCACCATTTACTCACCCTCATGTCATTTCAACCCTGTATAATTTTCTTCTGTGAAACACAAAAGAAGATAGTTTTAAAAAATAGTGTCTTTTCAGTTTCTCTCTCTCTCTCTCCATATAATGAAATTCAATCTGGTCCAATGATGTTTGAACCCCACTGACTTTGATACCGCAAATTGAATGACCGAGTGTTATCTCAAATGGTGCAGCTATTACTTTTCAAAGTGATTGGCCTTACAATTTAAGGAAAGAAATCCTATAGATGCAGAGATCTCAACCCTTTTTTTTTTAAACTCCATGGTCCCCTATTGGACAAGATGATATTGGGATCTTTTCTGACCCCAAAGGACGTTTGCTCAAATTTAAAAAAAAAAGTTCCCTTTGTCCAAATGGCATGAGACTTTGTACGGTGGTCAACACTCTCTAGATCTACAAATAAAATATAAATGGATTGATCTGTTTTTATGTTCGTGTGACAAAAAAAGTCACATTCAGGGTCTCTGGAGACCCCGCTTAGAAAATGGACAAAATTCATCCTCAAAAACAGAAAACAACACAGAACACGCATACAGAAATGAAGTGGCACACTTCCAACAACGCATAAAATATCCACAATGCAAAATGATCATGCTCACACACACACACACACACACACACACACACACACACACACACACACACACACACACACACACACACACACACACACACACACACACACACACACACACACACACACACACACACACACACACACACACACACACACACACACACACACACACACACACACACACACACACACACACACACACACAGGAATACATTTGTTATTGCTGTTCAGTTCATTGCATTTTGATGTTCATGTTGTGTATTTTTTACTCAATATGTAATATAACTGTTCATTTCTGTAAATTTTTGTTCTGTTACAGTTAGTAACTGAAGTGTAGATTCAATTTGTAGAATTATAAGAAAATCAGATGTTTGAAATAAATGATAAACTCTAAAGACTCCAACTTTTCTCTAGTTCAGGTTTGATTCTAATCATAATGTAACATCATTGAAAAAAATATTTTTTTCCTCCAAAAGATGGGCAAAAATCTTATACTAAGCCATGTCAAATTATCCATGTTATCCCCACGAATGAAAGTTAGAAATTTGTGTCTTTTATAAAGTGAGTTTTACATAAAAAAATGATTTTGTGTGAAAATCCATTAAACAATATATATTTTACATTGATTTATATAAATTTAAAAATTATTATAAATACTCCAAAAACTGCACAGATGTTGAGTAAAAACATTAATAAATAGAGTAAAATTACATTTGAAATTATCGAAATATCGCAAATGTACATATCGCAATATGCATATCGCAAGGGTATGCAATATCTGAATGACATTGTGAAAAGCGTACGTTTTAGGTTAACGCATATAGCAGAGAATAGACTGAGCACACGACTGTTACTTATGTGAATTGCTTGATGTTAAAAAGAGTTATTAAACGCAATAACTTGTGAAAAACAACTCCTTGCAGTCTTGCGCTGTCTGACACACACCGAAACGTGCGTACAAGCCGTTCTTTTTTTGTGTGTCTTTTTAGACTCTCAAACTGTCAAATACACACACAGTTATGTCAAAATGGCTGTCTTCTTGCAGTGTTTTGAAATCGGTCATCACTATACAAGTCGTTATTTAGGGTTTTTTTGCGCTCAAAAACTATTCTCGTTGCTTCATAAAGTTATTGTAGAACCACTGTAGTGAGATGGACTTCTTAACGACGTCTTTAGTACCTTTTAAGGGTCTTGAGAGTGTAAAGCACATTGTGCCAATGGAAGCCTTTCAGAGCCATCGGATTTCAACTAAAATATCTTCATTTGTGTTCCGAAGATGAATGGAGGTCTTACGGGTGTCCAACAACATGAGGGTAAGTAATTAATGACAGAATTTTCATTTTTGGGTGAACTAACCCTTTAAAGCAATATAGTATCGTATATCGAATATCGCATTATTTAAAAAGGATATCGCTTATCGCATTTTTCTTCAATATCGCACAGCCCTAACCCGAGACCAGAAAAACACCTGGTATTAAAGAGCACCTATCATGGAATTTTGAAATTTACCTTTCATGTAGTGTGTAACATAGATCTAAGTGAACAAAAACATCCTGCAAAGTTTGAAATATGACAGTGCACCGTTTATATAGTTATTTTCTTTCAAAAGTAAGAGTCGACTCTGAGTCATTTTTAAGAATCGTTAGAAGACCGAAGCTTTTTCTCTGGCTAGATGACGTCAACTTGTCAAGTTATTTGAATACGATACGCCCACTTATTGCGCTCCAAGACGCCAGTGAAAACTAGAAAACATCATGGCAACGAGACGCTGTGTTCTGAAGTGCAGAAGGATGAGATCAGCTGAGGCTCATATTACAATCAAACGGTACCGACGCGGTTTTCATATTCATAACTCCTGACACATAGTAACAAATTACTGTCACTATAAGACTTTGATGGGCCTTCCGTTTCCGAAAATATCTGCACAGACTATACCAATCACAACTGACTGGGTCATCGGACCAATCACCGCAGATTAGCGTCACGTAAAGGCGGGGTTTTGAAAAGTGAATCACTAAAGGAATCATTTGAGAATTGCTGTCAAAACAGGTAAAAATAAATGCATATTATAAGAAAACTAAAGTCTTTTTTGTCATTGCATGCATGCAAAACTGTTGTTGGGGACTTCTAAAACAATATTTGGAACATTTTAAATGCCATAATAGGTGCTCTTTAAGATGCATTTTGGTCAGATCACAAGTAGATGAGGGAGACACATTCCCGTTTACACCTGGTGTTTTAATACGTCTCTTTTGTCCACTTTCGATCACTTCTGTCCTGATTTCTTCGAGGGGAGGGTCTATGAGCAGGCGCAATTTACATATGAACGTGCCCGGAGAAAACGTTTGGAGAGCAGTAGCTTTTGTTTCTCTGATAGCCGCAATACCACACTGAACGTGGTGAGTGTGTGTTAGAAATCACTGGTGAGAGAACTTGAGCTTGGTATGTTTTTCAACTTCAAACCAAACTTGGGTCTTCAGCCGACTTTCAGCCGAGTTTAAATCCCGTCTGGCTAGCGTGCTTCCCATAATGTTAACGCGTTAGGTCAGTAGGCGGAGAGAAGCCAGTCTTTTGTGGTTTTGCGGCTTTAGACTCCATTTACACCTGTATTTAGTGTCATCCACTTGTCCAATCCGATCAACCAAACACATCTTAATACCAGGTGTAAACAGGGCCAGAGACTTGGGTGGGCTCTTTTAGCCTTTTAAGCACTCAGAGCACCTTAGCAGCCACTTAGGAAAAACGTTCAGAACACCTTGGCAACAGCCTATATAGCAACCACTCAAGCTCAAGCGTTGTGCTTTAATCGACTTTAAAATCTGTATTAATTATACGAATTAATTAATCTGAAATGTTCACATCGCCCCATGAGAAAATATTGCTCAGGGATCAGATATGTAGCTAAGGCCAAATGTTGTTAATGAGTTTGCGTGCATTCATTCAGCCTCTGATTAATACACGCTCCCGTTTAAAGGTCATATGTCATGTTTCATAAAATGGTGTGCCAACACTGACTGGGGCGTCCATCACGGCTTTCATCACAGCATTCAGACGAGCTTTCATTTTCCTGCCAATTATTGCCGATTGTTCTTTTGTCAACTTGTGTTTTTATCATTGTGTAAAAGCATTAGAATACTTCAATCAGCCAATGCATGCCGAATAAATATTTTTGCTAATTAGTGAAAGTAAAAAAAAAAGGCTATTCACTTTGTATTGAACTCTGGACAGCTTGCAGATGTGTTGAATTTCTGTTTATACTATAGGCAAAAAAGAGTCTCTTACGACTGTCAGCTGAAATATAATTTGTGTATTCATCATTTGTGATAGCAAATATGGCAAATACATCGTAAACATTACCTTGCACCTTGTCTTGTTTTTGAAAACAGTCAATGCATTATTAATGCTCAAAGATGTAATGCTGGTGGTTGTCTGTCCTTCAGGAGCGGTTGAAATCCTGTAAATGTCGGCACAGGCATTAATGGAGACGGATCGTTAAGCGTTTGATGTCTGCTTTATTTTTACTTAATTATAAGGCACTATTTGGCTGTCTGTCATCGTCTTTGCAGACACAACAGATGGATATGTTTGCGCTGTGAAGGTCATTTGATACCAGCGGTGGGGCAGATTGCTCTCTCTCTTGCGCTCTTCATTCAAACCCTGAAGGACTGTCTCTCATCTGATCCTTCAGAAGTCGTCCTGTAGATGAGCTGATGTTGCAGTCGGAACGAGTGAGTGATTTGGACTCCTTCAAAGTAGCTCAACAACCTTGAAGAGGAGATACTGATATTTTTTTTGCGGCATGTACTGTACTGATGTAGCACTTATTATTTTATAGGGTCCTCTGTGTCTGTCTCTTCTGCTCTCTAGTAGCTCTGATGGCCCGTTTGTACTTGTTTTAGAATGATGCATCTGAGTTTTAGTGCTTGCCGTCCATGTCCAATGCCAAGCACAAATGATTTGGCCTGAATTCTCCCTGTTTGGCACATCGCACGCTCATTAGCACATGCTAATCCCTTTTGCTCTCATCACAAATGGAATTCAGCATAATTTCTAATACGAAATTTGTTGCTTGATTACAGCGTCTGATATAGTGAGATTCTGACTAAATGCAAATACAAAAGCAGAGCTTTAAAAATGAATCATGTCAGGAGAAAATAATTTGTTGTTTTGATGAAATTATTAAATATTGATTATCAGAACACTGTCTATCTGTGATAGGTGAGTGTGTCATAGATGACTTTCTCAATATTACATTCATATTTCATAATGGGTAAGTAGGGCTGTGCGATATTAAAGAAAAATGCGATATGCGATATCCTTGTTAAATAATGCGATATTCGATACGCAATACGATATTGCTTTAAGTGTGTAAAATCTATTTCTTTCTCCAACTGATATCTTCAAGCATAACCGACTGTGTTTACATGAATACTCATCAAGACTGTGTGTGTATTTGACAGTTCGAGTGTGTAACAAGACACGAAAAAAAGAACGGCTTGTGCGCACGTTTCGGTGTGTGTGTCAGACAGCAGACAGCGCGAGACTGCAAGGAGTTGTTTTTCGCAAGTTATTACGTTTAATAACTCTTTTTAACATTAAGCAAGTCACATAAGTAACAGTCATGTGCCCAGTCTATTCTCTGCTATATGCATCAACCTAAAACGTACATTTTTCACAAGGTTGAAGTAGCCTATTAAAATCATTCAGATATTGCGTGCCCTTGCGATATGCATATTGCGATATGTACATTTGCGATATTTCGATAATTTCAATATATTGCACAGCCCTATGGGTAAGCTATCTTTCCAGACCCGCAATTGTACATCATATATATATTAATATATAAAATGCACACAAATTGTACATATAACAGTTTGTTTTAGCCTGTATTTAAAAATGTAAAAATATTGTACAAGATGGAAAGAAAAAATCTGTTCTCTTATATCTCTTACATATTCCTGCCCCCCAAAAAAGATCTGAGCGACTTTTTGTGATTTTAAGGGCAAGGCAACTGGGTCTGAGTTTGTGTGTTGCTCCTGGTCAGCAGTGGAGAGAATTTACCAACAGTGGTCCGAGAGGGACAAACCACAAACCGGCGACAGGGTGTTGGGCGCCCATGTACAAGGACAACAAAGACTATCCCGTCTGCTCTGAGCCAACAGTAGTTCTACTGTGGCGCGAGTCATACAAACGTTTAATGATGATTATTTTTAATGATGGTTATGGAAGGAATGTGTCACAGAACACACTGCATCGCACTCTGCCAATCAAAGTGCCCCTGATGACTCCTGTCAACCGCCGAAAGCGCCTACAATGGGCACGCAAGCATCGGAACTGGACCTTTGAGCAGTGGAAGAAGGTGGCCTGATCTGATGAGTCCTGTTTTCTTTTTCATCACGTTGACGGCCGTGTACATGTGCGCCGTATAACTGATCGCTGTGGGGTGACGACAAGCCGGTGGAGGCGGTGTGATGCTCTGGGCAATGTTCTGCTGGGAAACCCTGGGTATGGCCATCATGTGACTCCTGCCACACTGCACACACTGCATAGCAATGGCTTGAGGAACATGATGAAAAGTTCAAGGTGTTGCCCTGGCCTCCAAATTCCCCAGATCTCAATCCAATTAAATTCTCTGTATGTTCTGGACCAACAAGTTCGATTTACGGTGGCTCAACCTCACAACCTATAGGACTTGAAAGATCTGCTGCTAACGTCTTGGTGCCAGATACCACAGGACACCTTCAGGGGTTTGTAGAGTCACTGCCTCTGCAGGGCAGCAGGTTTTGGCAGCCTACCTAATATATATATACAGTTGCAAGAAAAAGTATGTGAACCGCTTGCCAACTCGTCAACTGCCAGCAGCCATATCACTCTGTAGCCCAAGACTGGTTTCCCACTGAAGCTAAGTAGGGCTGAGCCTGGCTAGTACCTAAATGGGAGACCAACTGGGAAAACCAGGATGCTGCTGGTAGAGGTTTTAGTGAGGCCAGCAGGGGGCGCTCACCCTGTGGTCTGTGTGGGTCCTAACGCCGTAGTGATGGGGACACTATACTGTAACAAGCACCGTCCTTCAGATGAGACGTTAAACCGAGGTCCTGACTCTCTGTGGTCATTAAAAATCCCAGGATGTCCTTCAATAAAGAGTAGGGGTGTAACCTCGGCATCCTGGCCAAATTTGCCCATTGGCCCCTGTCCATCATGGCCTCCTAATAATCCCCATATATATATATATATATATATATATATATATATATATATATATATATATATATATATATATATATATATATATATATATATATATATATATATATATATATATATATATATATATATATATATATATATATATATATATATATATATATATATATATATATATATAGTATATACACTCCCCTAAAGGATTATTAGGAACACATACTAATACTGTGTTTGACCCCCTTTCACCTTCAGAACTGCCTTAATTCTACGTGGCATTGATTCAACACTGTGCTGAAAGCATTCTTTAGAAATGTTGGCCCATTTTGATAGGATAGCATCTTGCAGTTGATGGAGATTTGTGGGATGCACATCCAGGGCATGAAGCTCCCGTTCCACCACATCCCAAAGATGCTCTATTGGGTTGAGATCTGGTGAATGTGGGGGCCATTTTAGTACAGTGAACTCATTATCATGTTCAAGAAACCAATTTGAAATGATTCAAGCTTTGTGACATGGTGCATTATCCTGCTGGAAGTAGCCATCAGAAGATGGGGACATGATGGTCATAAAGGGATGGACATGGTCAGAAACAATGCTCAGGTAGGCCGTGGCATTTAAACAATGCCCAATTGGCACTAAGGGGCCTAAAGTGTGCCACGAAAACATCCCCCACACCATTACACCACCACCACCAGCCTGCACAGTGGTAACAAGGCATGATGGATCCATGTTCTCATTCTGTTTATGCCAAATTCTGACTCTACCATCTGAATGTCTCAACAGAAATCGAGACTCATCAGACCAGGCAACATTTTTCCAGTCTTCAACTGTCCAATTTTGGTGAGCTCGTGCAAATTGTAGCCTCTTTTTCCTATTTGTAGTGGAGATGAGTGGTACCCGGTGGGGTCTTCTGCTGTTGTAGCCCATCCGCCTCAAGGTTGTGCGTGTTGTGGCTTCACAAATGCTTTGCTGCATACCTC
Organism: Gobio gobio; assembly: GCF_949357685.1. Taxonomy (NCBI): domain Eukaryota; kingdom Metazoa; phylum Chordata; class Actinopteri; order Cypriniformes; family Gobionidae; genus Gobio; species Gobio gobio. The sequence goes on from NC_137109.1 coordinate 46,502,752, forward strand.
GGTTGTAATGAGTGGTTATTTCAGTCAAAGTTGCTCTTCTATCAGCTTGAATCAGTCGGCCCATTCTCCTCTGACCTCTAGCATCAACAAGGCATTTTCGCCCACAGGACTGCCGCATTCTGGATGTTTTTCCCTTTTCACACCATTCTTTGTAAACCCTAGAAATGGTTGTGCATGAAAATCCCAGTAACTGAGCAGATTGTGAAATACTCAGACCGGCCCGTCTGGCACCAACAACCATGCCACGCTCAAAATTGCTTAAATCACCTTTCTTTCCCATTCTGACATTCAGTTTGGAGTTCAGGAGATTGTCTTGACCAGGACCACACCCCTAAATGCATTGAAGCAACTGCCATGTGATTGGTTGATTAGAAAATTGCATTAATGAGAAATTGAACAAGTGTTCCTAATAATCCTTTAGGAGAGTGTATATATATATATATATATATATACACGATTGGTATAATCACTCTGTCTCCTCTCCACCAATAAACTTGTGTGTGGTGGGCGTTCTGGCGCAATATGGCTGCTGTCGCATCATCCAGGTGGATGCTGCACATTGGTGGTAGTTGAGGAGATTCCCCCCTTCTATGTAAAGCGCTTTGAGTGCCTAGAAAAGCGCTGTATAAATGTAACAAATTATTAATTATATATATATATATATATATATATATATATATATATATATATATATATATATATATATATATATATATATATATATATATATATATATATATATATATATATATATATATATATATATATATATATAAACATATGCATAAACATATGCATATATATTGTAAAAAATATAAGAAGAAATGGTGCATGTTAAATTTAACATAAAACTCCCATAGCATATATTTATAATTCTAAATATAAAAAATATTCTTCCTTATAAGGTGCCTTATGTGCCTATATATATATTTATATATTTGCAACCCATTTTACTTTTGTAATTTGACATACGCCTGAGTAAATTATATAATGTTTGACAAGAATGTTTAATGTATCCACTGAGAATGATCCAAAAAGTGGGTGTTAAAAAGTAAGAGGGCAAAAATGTAATTTCAGAGGCAGAGCAAGTTATTATATTTTGAAAACAGACTACAAAGATTATATTTTTTCTATTTTCGAATATCATGCACCAATGAATCATGCACAATAAGATCAAGGGTGTGCATTAAAAAAAGTACATTTTGATTTCATGTTGACTTTAATAACAGAGCTTCAGCACACTGTATTTTGTTCTTCTTCACTCCTGAACACTATAATTTGAAATTCCTCGCACAACTGCAACCTCTGATATTTATGTGTCCTCTACAGGGTTTCGGGGAGATAAACAGTCAAATAAGCACCTCCATGTGGCGGTCACAGCTCGCGGCATACAGGAGGTTGCAGGGGAGTGGAAACATTTTGGACTGTTTTCTCCACTAATGCTGTGCTAATGTCACACAAAAAGGAATGCCAATTTAGAGCCAAGTCAGGAGATTCTCAATTAAAGGGTAACTTCAGTGATTTAGCATTAAACCTTGTATTTAAACTGAGTCATTTATGCAGCAGAAATGGGAAATAATTTTTGAAGTTGGTGCCTTCTAGACTGAGAAAAGACAGAAATTTTTGTCTCATGCGGATGAAAGACAACTCCCAGAATGCACTTGCTTCACTGCCCAATGAGGCCACTCCATACACCGTCGTTTTGATCTTCATAGTAATACAGGCTTTCAGCCCCCCTTAACTTCTGCCCCAGCCCCCCCAAAAAATGTGTGATTAACCTTTTAAAGCATATGAAACTGGCGGGAGGCTTCGGCTTCGTCCCGTCTTTTAGTCAGCGTGTTCTTCAATCCGCAGCGGCGCCAGGCAGAGCGCACATCAGAAGCAGAGGTGTGTGCGTTCATCTGAGCCTCATTGGTCTGTCATCGCTCGTCAATGTCAAAATATTCGGGAAAACCAATCAAATCAGAGTAGGCGGGCTTTATGTTCACACAGATGCTGCTGAGGCTAAACGCGAATTTTAGCAGCACGACTCGACGTCAAGTGAGAGAAATGTAAGCGAAGACTCTGCTTCTTTAAGTCAGAAATGTTAAACAAAGACAAAAATATTCAGGCAAATGAATAGCCTACACTTTTGTCTAATTTCGCCAATTTGAATTCAAAATAGGCCATTGTGATTCATAATGTAATTAACAAAACAAGAAATATTAACAAAACCGTTTTCTTCAGATTAGGCATAAGATGAATGTGTACATATTGTAAATTAATATTATTCTATTTGTAGCCTTCAGTAAATAAATAAAAAAGCTCAGCTATTTCAGCCTGTATTGGGCATAAGATTAGTAATGAATGTGCTTATTTTGTGAATTAATTTAATAAACTTAAAACTTTAATAAACAGTAAATTAACGTGTCTAAGAAAAGTATTCATAAAACATATAAATATCAGTATGTTAATATGTAAACCATATTTACTTTCTTCTCTGACGAAAATGGAAAAACTATATCAGGAGGGGAAGAGACTGGGCAAGAGAAAAACAGAGAAAAAAGAGATAAGAAAGACAAATAATCTACTGCCCAATGACATGGTTTTCAAGCTACTGTTATCTAATTTTTTGGCCTTCAGAACATCTTAAAATGCACATAGCCTATGTAGATCAGAGAAATAAACATTTTCTCGGGGGAGCTTTATAAGTATTAGCTACTTTATAAGTATTACTAAACAGCCATCCTGTGGATATGCATGTTAGTAAGCTACTAGTTAATAGCACAATTTGGACCCTAAAATACCCTCACTGGGGGCTAATCGGGTTGATAACATGCGGAACAGCTCCATCTAGTGGCTGTAGTCTTTGCCTCTGACCAAAAAAATCCTCCGATGACGCAAAATGACGATATTTGCGTCATCGGAGGAATTTTTCCAGAAATAAAATGCATAATTCTCTCGTGTCAGGGGGATATGAGGGGGGAAAATATCATAATTTGAATATACTACCGGGTTTCTACACTCTAAAAAAAAAAGGTTCTATATTGCACCAAAAATGGTTCTTGGCTCGTAATCATAGGGGAACCTTTTTTAGTGCTATATAGCACCAATTTTGGTGCTTCAGTGGTTCTTCAGCGGTTCTTCAGTGGTTCTTCAGCGGTTCTTCAGAGGTTCTTCAGCGGTTCTTCAGAGGTTCTTCACCGGTTCTTTGACTAAGGTGCTATATAGCACCTCTGAAGAACCGCTGAAGAACCACTGAAGCACCAAAATTGGTGCTATATAGCACTAAAAAAGGTTCCCCTATGATTACACTCTAAAAAAAAAAAGGTTCTATATTGCACCAAAAATGGTTCTTGGCTCGTAATCATAGGGGAACCTTTTTTAGTGCTATATAGCACCAATTTTGGTGCTTCAGTGGTTCTTCAGCGGTTCTTCAGTGGTTCTTCAGCGGTTCTTCAGAGGTTCTTCAACGGTTCTTTGACTAAGGTGCTATATAGCACCTCTGAAGAACCGCTGAAGAACCACTGAAGCACCAAAATTGGTGCTATATAGCACTAAAAAAGGTTCCCCTATGATTACGAGCCTTTTTTTTTAGAGTGTACGAGCCTTTTTTTTTAGAGTGTACTGATACAAAGCCTAATGCTAAATCACTGAAGTTACCCTTTAAAAACGACAAATGGCAAACTGTTTTCCCCCTTTGGAATAACCCTACTCATTCAAGACCAGAAGCGTGCATTTTTCTTTAATATTTACTTCAACTATTTATTTTTACTTTTAAAAAACACATTCATTGTTGTGATTAAATTGAGCACACAATAATGCAGTAATCTATTTTAGCAATATAAACAACAACTGATCTCAAACAAATGCAATGCACCATTTCGCACTACCTAATTCTAATCTAAAGTTATTATGTTTTAAATTAACACCACATTCTTCCATATTGTTCTAATTACTTTTGGAAGAGTGATTTAAAACAATGCATAGATTGAAAAAAAGAAGGGAAGTAGCCTCTGAATTATCAATACACTTTTTTAATAGGAGCCAACACACATTTATTCAGAATCTGCTCTCATGTGTACTGAAACTACACACTGTCTACAGGGAGTCAAAATGAGTTATCTGGGGTAGAAGGCAGATTAAAAAGGCAGGCACACACCTCACTTGGCTTCCTGATTAAACAGGACGAGAGAGGGCGGCTGAGTGGAAGTATTCTGCTCACAAACACAATCTGAAAGCATCATTAGGGCAGATGCTGCTTTGTTCATCTGTTCATTGTTCAAAAAGTTCATCTGTGAGCCTGCAGCCAGATAATACAGATTATTTTCTTTTCCAGGTCGTCCTCAAACATTGTGATCCATTTACTTCGCTGGCAAGGGTTCAGTCACATAATGAATGAACACTTAACAAACAACAGCAGCCAATGTGTTAAAACATGTAATAAGCCTGACCGTGGTTGAACAACGGCTGTTTTAGTACAAAAAGCCAGTGGAAAGGTCAATTGCACATTTCAAAGGATGAGTTCCTGGTGTGCTCATGAATAAATTAGTGTGGGCTGAGCAGATTTGCTGTCTTAATGGTGTCATTAACGGCCACAGCCTATTGAAAATGCCAAACCTGCTCTCTGTTAATAGATAAAAGCGTGTGAATGTATTTGAGGAGTTTTGCCTTACATGAGGGGAGAGATGAATCATCCAGCATACTATTCAGGACGATGGAACGTATTTGAGCCCTAGCAGAAGTAACTGAGGACAAACAAATTCAGACAAAAATAAAGATCAAATACATAATAATGATTCTTCATCCTATATTTACTTGTTTATATTAAATAAATGACTAAATAACTGAACAATTTACAGTAGTATATAGTTATCCATTTTAACCTCATTTACAGTATATGCAGCATAATTTATTTTAGCCATAATCAATACACTTGTTAGTCACTTTTATTTGTTTTTAAATAATATTTATATTTATTTGATTATACAGAGTTCTGTCATGAATCTCTAGATGGTGCAGGTTGATAACTCTGCTTGCAATCACATAATTCTCTATAAGGTACAGTTGATTGGTTCCTGCTGTATCAGTAGTAAATGAGCTTGCTGCTCAACTTTCAACCTTTCACCTTCCCCAGATCCACCAGTATAGTATCTGCTATGGGTAATTCAATAAATCAGCAATAATCAACAGAAGCAATAATCAACAGCAGCAGAAATAACATCAGAAACAATCAACTGCAGCAACAATAACAGCAATAATCAACTGCAGCAGCAATAACAGCAGCAATAATCAACATCAACAGCAGCAGCAACAACCAACAGCAGCAATAATAAACATCAACATCAGCAATAATAACCATCAACAGCAGCAACCAACAGCAGCAATAATAAACATAAACATCAGCAATAATAACCATCAACAGCAGCAATAACAACAATCAACAACAGCAATAATAAACATCAGCAGCAGAAATAATAAGCATCAGCAGCAGAAATAATAAACATCAGCAGCAGCAGCAGCAGGAGCAGCAATAATAAACAGCAGCAGCAGCAATAATAAACATCAAAAGCAGCAGCAGCAGCAGCAATAATAAACATCAAAAGCAGCAGCAGCAGCAATAATAAACATCAACAGCAACAGGAGCAATAATAAACATCAACAGCAGCAGCAGCAGCAGCAGCAGCAATAATAAACATCAACAGCAGTAGCAACAACCAACAGCAGCAATAATAAACATCAACATCAGCAATAATAACCATCAACAGCAGCAACCAACAGCAGCAATAATAAACATCAACATAAGCAATAATAACCATCAACAGCAGCAGCAACAACCAAAAGCAGTAATAATAAACATTAACATCAGCAATAATAACCATCAACAACAGCAACCAACAGCAGCAATAATAAACATAAACATCAGCAATAATAACCATCAACAGCAGCAATAACAACAATCAACAGCAGCAATAATAAACATCAGCAGCAGCCGCAATAACAACAATCAGCAGCAGCAGCAGCAGCAGCAATAATAAACATCAACAGCAGCAGCAATAACAACAATCAGCAGCAGCAATAATAAACATCAATAGCAGCAGCAATAACAACAATCAGCAGCAGCAATAATAAACATCAGCAGCAATAACAACAATCATCAGCAGCAGCAATAATAAACATCAACAGCAGCAGCAGCAATAATAAACATCAACAGCAGCAGCAATAACAACAATCAGCAGCAGCAATAATAAACATCAATAGCAGCAGCAGCAATAACAACAATCAGCAGCAGCAATAATAAACATCAGCAGCAATAACAACAATCATCAGCAGCAGCAATAATAAACATCAACAGCAGCAGCAGCAATAATAAACATCAACAGCAATAATAAACAGCAACAGGAGCAATAATAAACATCAACAGCAGCAGCAGCAGCAATAATAAACAGCAGCAGCAGCAGCAATAATAAACATCAACAGCAGCAATAATAAACATCAACAGCAGCAGCAGCAGCAGCAATAATAAACATCAACAGCAGCAGCAATAATAAACAGCAGCAGCAGCAGCAATAATAAACATCAACAGCAGCACCAATAATAAACATCAACAGCAGCAGTAATAAACATCAACAGCAGCAGCAGCAATAATAAACATCAACAGCACCAATAATAAACATCAACAGCAGCAATAATAAACATCAGCAGCAGCAATAACAATAACAATAAACAGCAGCAATAATAAACATCAGCAGCAGCAATAATAAACATCAGCAGCAATAACAACAATCAGCAGCAGCAGCAGCAATAATAAACATAACAGCAGCAGCAATAATAAACATCAACAGCAGCAGCAGCAATAATAAACATCAGCAGCAGCAATAACAACAATAAACAGCAGCAATAATAAACATCAGCAGCAGCAATAATAAACATCAGCAGCAATAACAACAATCAGCAGCAGCAGAAATAATAAACATAACAGCAGCAGCAATAATAAACATCAACAGCAGAAGCAGCAATAATAAACATCAACAGCAGCAGCAGCAGCAGCAATAATAAACATCAACAGCAGCAGCAGCAATAATAAACATCAACAGCAGCAGTAGCAATAATAAATATCAACAGCAGCAACAATAATAAACAGCAACAGCAACAGGAGCAATAATAAACATCAACAGCAGCAGCAGCAGCAGCAGCAGCAGCAATAATAAACATCAACAGCAGCAGTAGCAATAATAAACATCAACAGCAGCAGCAGCAATAATAAACATCAACAGCAGCAGCAATAATAAACATCAACAGCAGCAGTAGCAATAATAAACATCAACAGCAGCAGCAGCAGCAATAATAAACATCAACAGCAGCAGCAGCAATAATAAACATCAACAGCAGCAGCAGCAATAATAAACATCAACAGCAGCAGTAGCAATAATAAACATCAACAGCAGCAGCAATAATAAACATCAACAGCAGCAGCAATAATAAACATCAACAGCAGCACCAATAATAAACATCAACAGCAGCAATAATAAACATCAGCAGCAGCAATAATAAACATCAACAGCAGCAATAATAAACATCAACAGCAGCAGCAATAATAAACATCAACAGCAGCACCAATAATAAACATCAACAGCAGCAATAATAAACATCAACAGCAGCAATAATAAACATCAACAGCAGCAGCAGCAGCAGCAGCAGCAATAATAAACATCAACAGCAGCAGCAATAATAAACATCAACAGCAGCAGTAGCAATAATAAACATCAACAGCAGCAGCAGCAGCAGCAATAATAAACATCAACAGCAGCAGCAGCAATAATAAACATCAACAGCAGCAGTAGCAATAATAAACATCAACAGCAGCAGCAGCAGCAGCAATAATAAACATCAACAGCAGCAGTAGCAATAATAAACATCAACAGCAGCAGCAGCAGCAATAATAAACATCAACAGCAGCAGCAGCAGCAATAATAAACATCAACAGCAGCAGTAGCAATAATAAACATCAACAGCAGCAACAATAATAAACATCAACAGCAACAGGAGCAATAATAAACATCAACAGCAGCAGCAGCAATAATAAACATCAACAGCAGCAACAATAATAAACATCAACAGCAGCAGTAGCAATAATAAACATCAACAGCAGCAACAATAATAAACATCAACAGCAACAGGAGCAATAATAAACATCAACAGCAGCAGCAGCAATAATAAACATCAACAGCAGCAACAATAATAAACATCAACAGCAGCAGTAGCAATAATAAACATCAACAGCAGCAACAATAATAAACATCAACAGCAACAGGAGCAATAATAAACATCAACAGCAGCAGCAGCAATAATAAACATCAACAGCAGCAACAATAATAAACATCAACAGCAGCAGTAGCAATAATAAACATCAACAGCAGCAACAATAAACATCAACAGCAACAGGAGCAATAATAAACATCAACAGCAGCAGCAATAATAAACATCAACAGCAGCAGCAGCAATAATAAACATCAACAGCAGCAACAATAATAAACATCAACAGCAGCAGTAGCAATAATAAACATCAACAGCAGCAACAATAATAAACATCAACAGCAACAGGAGCAATAATAAACATCAACAGCAGCAGCAGCAATAATAAACATCAACAGCAGCAACAATAATAAACATCAACAGCAGCAGTAGCAATAATAAACATCAACAGCAGCAACAATAAACATCAACAGCAACAGGAGCAATAATAAACATCAACAGCAGCAGCAATAATAAACATCAACAGCAGCAGCAATAATAAACATCAACAGCAACAGCAGCAATAAACAATATCAACAGCAGCAATAATAACAATAATCAACATCAACAGAAGCAGCAGTAACAACAATCAACAGCAGCAGAAACAACAGCAATTAATTCTTGTTCCCGTTTCTTTTGTTCTAATTTTCCCGCCACTAGTTTGTTTCTATAGATTACCCAGTTTGTATACACTGAACGCCCTGAGCTCTCCTTAGTTCTCTGTCCCGTATCGTTTATATCGTTTTTGTTTTCCTTGATATTATTAAGTGATTCTTTGCCTTCTCCTTCGTCATGCGATTTGATCACAGTCATTATGTTACAAATACATTTTTGTGTTAAATTATTCAAATAATTTGTTATAGCCTCCAGTTTTTAAGTCTGAATGCTTGATGTGTAAGTCACAAAAATTGTGCAGGAACGAATTATGCTGCAAAGTTTAATACATGAAGTCAAATATCTGAACAAACCCCAAGCTATGTAGCCAGTATAAGCAGCAGAAATAACAATGCTTGCTTTAGAAAACATCACTTATTAGCCTGCAGTGATTTAGCTATGATTTCACATACGGTGTCGTGGTCTTTTTCAGAATATAGTGCTATTTTGCACACCGCCAGAATAAAGCTGGTTCAATTGACTTTCAAATTGTCGTCACATTGTTTTTTAAACGCCCCATTCATGTGCGAACAGAACAGAATTTGGAACCGGGAAGCTGGGATGTTGTCACTGTTGTCATGGGGATGGAATGGATCTCTGTGGTGGTGTTGGTACGATGCAACGAGAGACACAGGGATGAGTGGGATTAGAATGTTCTGGAAAGCGTTTACCGCAGGCTCAGGCCCATCTCAGGAGCTAATGGACTGGAACAGATGGGGGTGGATGAAGAGTTCTGTATCCATGGCACTGAATCGCTGGGTCACCAGCCGCTAGGCCCTGTAATGAGAACTGATGAATGGCAATGCATTGAACAAACCCAAAATGCCCACCCGTAGCATCCTCTCCGCGGTGCCTGCTGGCCACATCCTGTGGACGCTTGGCTAATCGCTGATCCCCTCATTTCCACATGGGTCACAGCTGTGAATGAAAGCTGGGCCATGCAAATCAAACTCAATAGGTTAGAAAATGGAGGGCTTTGAGGTTGATCAATCGTCATTTGTAACCATTCCTCAGTCGCTAGAAAATGATAGTGCCCTCATGAAACTAACAGAACATAATGGTGACACAAAGGCAGTAGCAAATTCTTTCTGTCAAATTTCTAACAACTGTCGATTACAGTACAGTATTACATTATGAACTATAGCAATATTTTAGTATTAAACCATAACGTTTTAGTAATGTGTTGCAGAAGCTTTAAAGAGCATCTCTCATGGAATTTTGAAATGTACCTTTCATGTAGTGTGTAACATAGATCTAAGTGAACAAAAACATCCTGCAATGTTTGAAATATGACAGTGCACCGTATATATAGTTATTTTCTTTCAAAAGTAAGAGTCGACTCGGAGTCATTTTTAAGAATCGTTAGAAGACCGAAGCTTTTTCTCTGACTAGATGACGTCAACTTGTCAAGTTATTTGAATACGATACGCCCACTTATTGCGCTCCAAGACGCCAGTGAAAACTAGAAAACATCATGGCGACGAGACGCTGTGTTCTGAAGTGCGACTCAAAAGCAAACTTTTTTCATCTGCCCAAGGATGAGCATTTGAAGACTAAGTGGCTTGAAGACAACCCATACATTGTCGCGATTGAGTGTTTATTAGTCTTCAAATGTCTCTATTTGCATGTTTCGCGATCTCAGGAAGCTTTTATTATGGACTTCTATTATGGCACATGGTATCTTCTACGTCTGTCTGTACCATATATGGACTACATGTGCACAGAGCGCCCTCCGGCTGCCAGTTTGAATTGAAAACAACACATAAGAGACATCTGCGCATTTTGAGGAAGTATTGAATAAAAAATAATTGCACACTTTTGAACTAAAAGCCCTGAGGGATGTTGATTTGTCGCGAGTCTTCGTGACGAGAATAGAGGAGTTTTTTTATGAATGAAATCAGCTGTTGGGTTGTTTTAACCCAGCAATTGGGTTGTTTTAAGCAAACATTTAACCCAACTGCTGGGTTAAAACAACCCATTTACTGGGTTAAAACAACCCAATTGCTGGGTTTGTCCATTTTCAACCCAACTTGGGTTGTTTTTAACCCCGCATTTTTTAGAGTGTTTGTACTATTCTGTGACGTTTTATGATATAAATATTGCGACTGGCATGTTCATACTCAAAATTCCAAAAAGAGAAAGTGTACTTTAAATACCTGGATAATACACTTGTTGGGACACTTCATGTACCCAACCGTCGCAGCTTTAATTATGTAGTGGAGGGGGAGGGACATCAGACTCCAATGTTGAATGAGAAAATAAATAACCATATAAAATTCATACACTACACGTTTGAGTACATAGTGCATAGTGTGTCATTTGGGACACAACTTTGATTACAACAAACACGATTAAAATGTGCTTAAAAAAAACTTGTGAGACCGGCAGTTAAGTAGAGAGGTTTAGATAAATGGGTTTGAGTGATTAATAATCAGTATCTAACCTGACGAAAAGATATTTGTTCCATGTTATCCACATAATATTTAATATACAACAGCATTGTGAACTTTTGTAAAGATACGTTTGGTCATTAACCTTTAAAGGCATCACCATGCAAACACATGAGGAGAGTCTCCGCATGAAAGACCCACGACTGGCAGATCAACGTGCTACTACATTTCTCTCTGATACGTAGGAAATTAAATGAAATGTGGAGGATTTTAACTGTGACAAGATGATTGACAGGGCAGTTTAAACGGGGACAGGATGTATGCAACTAAGCGACAGAGCTGTCCGTTAAAGGCACAATTATGACAGAGAGTAGTATGTCCCAAAGCTTGCCTACTCTTCTGCCACACACTCAAAAATGTGTACTTTTTCTTCACAAAAGCAATACATGCGTATAGGTAGGCGAATTGGGATGCAGCAATTAATTTCTATGGTATCTGCAAACAGTGATTAACTGTCACACGACTCTGAACGAAATTCAATGATGTCAAGGCTGTAATGATATTGGTCATCAAGGCACACATGATTCAAGTTAGCCGTTGTGCTTTCTCCAATGCTAGAGCCATCTCGTATTTCCCAATAACAACACCATGGCTGAATCCGAAATCGGCCCCTAAACCCTCAATCACTATTCTTTACGTTAGTCCACTAATACCCATAAAGTCCACTATGGTTTCGGACAACACTACAAATGACTGTCCCCTCAAATCGTGCCCTATTTAAAGGGTATAGGGGGTGATTTCGGATTCAGCCCATCTCTGGCTAAATGCCAAAGCGATAGCAAAGTCCCTTTCAAGGAAAGTCTGTTCACTCGCCAGCCAGATTTGCAACGCCTCCGGGCAGCTATTTCGGACATCCAAGACCAAGTCCTATCTATTTGAACGGGGAATCCTGGAATCTCAGAAACTGCTTGCCAAACTCACAATTAAATAACATCACATCAGCAACAAAACCTGACATGAACTGTACTATAAATGTTGTTTCTTATGCTCAAATAGCGTTAAAAAAGCGTATTTTTCAGGCTAGACGAGCCAATGCGCATGTGCAGTCCTAAGCACGAGTCTCAGGCTTCTGTGGGAACCGGAGCTTCTAACTGCAGCTGCAGTGACGCAATGACTTTACCAATCAGGGATTGGCTCTTTTACTTTAGAAGGCGGGACTATTCACCCATATTGCGCATTGTTGTTTCATAAGTAATATGAGCGAACTGTCTTTCTATATCTATAGATATACCTCTTCTTGTTCTCCCAATTCAACATCCTGTGGAGTGTGTTGCCAATTCAATACGAATTCACACTTATTAACTGAAAAGTTATTTGTACCAACTTGGTCTGTACCATAGACCGTAAAAAAATATGGACGATGCGACTTCATTGGCTTCCGCTGAAGTAATTGAAGCCTCCGGAGGTCTGAATATGGCGCTGGCATCTTGCGCAGATTTGGGACCGGAGTCTGCGCAGTAGAGAGCAGGAAGCAGAGCCGCGATGTCAAAAGCTCGCCCACACTCTCGCAGATGCAGAACAATTCTGTGGCGAGGTGGACGAGCGAGAGACATTTATTTTGATTAAAAGTTGCTGAACGTTCGCCGGTTTCCGCCTCCTTCTTCCCACACGAGGAGGATCGAGCCGTCCACCGAGCGTCCAGTACCATCGCATTGGCACCGCGAGGAAGAGCCTCTCAGCGGGCTGAGCACTGAGCGGCATTGTGTCCGGGAACCGGAGCAGAATTTATTTCTTTTTTCCTCTCTTCACTCTCTCGTCCGGTCGCTCTTGGGGTCTCCGTCTCCTGTTCTCTCGTCTCGCCGACCCATATCCCCGGACGCAGAGATTGGGCTCCCCGGGGGTTGGGTAGGCGTAGTTCCCCGGCCAACAAGGGGTGTTGGGGGTATGTGGCGAGGTGGACGAGTGAGAGACATGGGAGGAGCGAGCAAGATCTAGAGTGATTGAGAGTGAGCGTCACCTGCGAGGCACACCGGTCTCGAGTCCTCTCATGAGTGAAGGACGAGAGAGGACCAGGCCTGGATTTTAAGTAGTGTTTTGTTTATGTTTGTTTATGTCTGTGCGCGGCAGTCGTCTGTGAGGGGCTGCCGCTTTTACTTTCAATTTGTTTTCATTTATTTTGATTGAAAGTTGTTGAACGTTCGCCGGTTCCCGCCTCCTTCTTCCCACACGAACAAACTTTATTACAAATTCATTATGTTGGTGTGAAATAAACAGTCAAAGCTAAAGCTCCAATCTCCTCCCAAAAATCCTGAAAAAAGTCCATTAGTGCCTCAGTGACAACTTCACTCAGAGAAGCCGCCAATCTCAACGTCAAACCCCCCGTTTTTATAGCATAAAATAACGAACTAAAACTAAACTTATTTAAAAAAAAAAAACATTGAAATGAAATCATCGTGCTAAAAACTGCCTACAATGAAAGAAAGCAACTTTGGGGAAAAAATATTTGATATGTAATTTGATTGTTTAGTTTGTCTCACGTCCATTAGAAAACACAGAGGGGCGGGGCTTATGACCTATACTGGGACCAACCACCGGCGGGCGATTGAGACATAGAGGCTTCAGTTTCTGAGAGGAGTGCTACGGGCTTGGCCTGTACCAAGCGGCAACCTCCCACAGATTCTATTGAAGCCAATACGGAAGTGACTTAAACTGCAATTCATCGACTGGCCACTAAAGACAGGCTCTAGAAGGAGCAGAATCTCATTGAGCCTCATGTTAAAATGTCCAACTTTACAGCAGAAAAAAACATGTTTACAGCCTGGTCCAAATTGTGGTTTTGGTCTATATGGCTAATTTTGCCCTTCATGACAACTGTGAGGGGGTGAATTTTTTATAACTCATTCGTTTAAATTATACTATAAAGCCTTAAAGTTCTGCATAATTAAGGGCGTGGCCACTTTGAGTGACAGGTGTATAGCCATTTATCTGCTGCCATCATAGTCATTGCGTCACCTCAGCTCCACCCACGTCCCGCCTCTTTGCCCATTTTCTGTTATCCGGGAGTGACGCGCTGCCAAGATGGCGATTGCCAGCTCAACCCTACTTTACGCTTCAAAACTGATCTTCAGAATCCTATGGTTGACGTCACGGACACTATGTCCATATTTTTTTTACAGTCTATGGTCTGTACTGAGGAAAAATATAGCCTAGTTGAGACTATTCAAGTGTAAATTTAGTTTGTAGCCTACTCCTTATTATCTTCTAATAAAACCTCACATTTCTATAAAGAAATCACCCAATTGGCCTGGATAATTGGAGTTCCAGTTTTATACAAGATACTCCAATAAATGAAATGAGGTAGCTGAAATGAACAAAGGAGTGATAAAAGATGGACTGTGGTGATAAGCACCGGCAAGCAATTAAATCATTCAGCTGCACTCCTTCGTAGTCGGACAAGATTACCTTGCGGGGCATTCCATCATAATCATTCATTTCCTGCAGGATCTAAAAGCCTTTCCAAACGATGGAACGTTTCTAAAAGAGATTTCTCCAATCATACGCTATGAACCTCTACAAACTTCTCAGAAAGTTTCCAAGCCCAAGTGTTTCAACCATTTACAGAAGCAGAAGAGCGATTTGAACAAGTGATGAGATTACATTGATCCATTTTTATCTGCTGTCCATCTTCACATTTTTCCCATGGGCTTAATGCCAAAGGTTCCCTTCAGCGGCAGATGCTCTCTTAACATTTTAACCTCGCAGCGGCGCAACTGTGAGCGCAGTGTGAAGGTGTTCCTGTCTCCCAGAGGACGGCTAGCGCTAGACAGGAAGTGCATCAGAACGCAACACTCATAAAAGATCTAATCCCCAAAAGCGGGGATCTTGCACAGTCCACTGGGATGTGAGGAGTTCTGTCTAGAATGAGATAAGAATGAGTGTTTCTGTACAGATATAAGGCTACTTGTGTGTCTTCTGGCAAAATAGAAAGCATGTGCATACATGAATGATGGGCCTTAAAACACAATTTCATAACCACAATAGACACAATTGGATGTGGCCTAACACTGTAGATATTCATGATGCTGTTCTGAACGAATGCATTTGTGACCTTCGCGATCTGTGAAACTTTTCTTCGAATGGGCCCACAACTTCAAACGATCTGCCGTCATTCGTGAATCTGTTAAAGTGAGCAAGAATGCCTCACATCTTAAATATCTAATATGCCAGTCTCAGAATATTTCATCATCTTACTTTTGCATTTTAGAAGATCACATCTCAGTCCCCCATCAAGACTCACTATTGTGTGGAAATCAGTTCTTTTCAGAAATCAGTGTTTTTTACTCTCATGCTGACAATGTTAATATGAGTATAAAACGCCATCAAGGGGAAAAAATGTTCCCTTTCCTTCTTGAATGGAAATATTCCGATGCTCTGTCTGTAATGATTTGCGCTTCCATTAGAATCAATTAGGATTTATTTCCACTCAAAAATATATTTTATTTTTCAGAAGAAGAAACATCTCTCAAAAGAAACAGACAATAATTCAAACTATTTGTTATCTCTCTCTCTCTTGCTTGCTCTCTCTCTTTTTCTATTTTAATTAATTAAGGTGTGGAATATTAAAATGTACATAATTGAGTTCCCCATTTTATGCTTTTTCTTTCTTTCTGAGAACAGTATTGAAGTGTGGAAAATTGATTAGCTCATTGTGTCAGCACAACTATATCTGCAGTACAATGTGTTCAATTGAATGGAAGAGAAAAACAAGCATTTCCTACCCGTAAGAAACACATTTGAGAGTCTGTCACACTCAGTTTTATCTCCAAAACGACAGCAAATAGAGCAGTGAGTGAGCTCACACTTTATTCAGTGGCCTTGATTCTGGAAGTAATAATCTTTAATAAAGAATTATAAAAACAAAATTGAGATGCATCACATTATTACAAACTTGTTTTAAAGAAAGCAAAAAAGCTAAACTGTATGTTCTATTACATTTTTACTCATTCCATGAAACAATGCATGAACGAATCAAAAACCATGGTACAACACAAAAATAATTGGCAATAATATTATATACAAAATGTAAATATAAAATGCAATATATTTTAAATTACTACAAATGTACACATATATAATAATTTAAGGTTAGGGTTAATCATTTAGTCCTAAAGTCATTCATAAATTGTGTACTGAATGTTTATGTTCTTGTTTATACTGACTTAATTTGAGCCAAAATATACTCCAATCAGATTTTAATGCATTGCTTGGCTCTATTCTAATAATTTATAACTTAATAAAGCTAAATCTCATACCATGGGTTTTGATATGTCTAAATTAAAATCTAATAATCTAACAATAATTTGTTATGATGGTACATCCCTGCACAGAGTAGACCAAAGTAAATATTTGGGCTTATGGCTGGATCCTGAACTTAATTTTAAACCTCACATTGACTATATACTTTGTGAAATTAATTTTGAAACAAGCGTATTGTACAGATCTAAAACTTGTTTTACATTTAACATTCGAAAATGCATAACTTATATTACCCTTGATTATGCAGATGTAGTTTATCAGAATGCATCTAAAACTAATCTGTTGCCTCTTACTATTACTACTTATGATAAATTGTGTAGATCTGTTATTGGATGCCCAGTTGTCTAATATGTAAATATATATATATATTTACTCAAATGGTCTCCACTCAATATTAGAAGGCATCTTCACTGGCTGCAATTTATTTTCAAATGTATACATTTTAATTACCCCAATTATTTGAGACAGTATTTGATATCATATCATTTAAGACATTCTTCACATAATTTGTTTCTCACCTCTTTAATTAAGAAGGTTTCTGGGAAGAAAGCGTTCAGCTTTAAGGCTCCTGCAGATTGGAATAATTTACCTTTAAATGGACGTCTTTGATTTCATTTTATATGTTTAAAAAGGGTTTTAGTTGTTTTGAAACCTTTTTGTAATTGCTTTAGATGATATATCAATGATTGTATTTATTAATGCTAGGCAAAAAAAATCTTATTTTTATGTGTTATTTCTGTAGTGGTGTTTGTTGTTTTGAATTAGGTGACTGCTTTTATTGTTTTGTCTTATTTAACTTGTGTATTAGGACCCCCTTGAGAACGAGAGGATGCATCTCAAGGGGTTTACCCTAAAGAATAAAACAGATTGTTACAGATTGTACAAACTATATTCTGTCCCCTTACACTAACCCTACCCCCAAACCTACCCATCACAAAAACGTTCTGCATTTTTTGTACATTTAAACAAATAATAAACTCATTCCCACTGTGACATGACACGAGGTTGAAGTGCCCACCGGGATGACACACACACACACACACACACACACACACACACACACACACACACACACACACACACACACACACACACACACACACACACACACACACACACACACACACACACACACACACACACACACACACACACACACACACACACACACACACACACACACACACACACACACACACACACACACACACACACACACACACACACACACACACACACACACACACACACACACACACACACACACACACACACACACACACACACACACACACACACACACACACACACACACACACACACACACACACACACACACACACACACACACACACACACACACACACACACACACACACACACACACACACACACACACACACACACACACACACACACACACACACACACACACACACACACACACACACACACACACACACACACACACACACACACACTTTATATACTTTATTTGATTCCACATTACAAGTCAATTTCATTAGGAATCCAATTTTTTGAATGATCAGACAGATTAAAACAGCAGAACATTGTCATGGATTATGCAGTTCTAAGGGTACAGGAAACATCGCCTCTTCCAGATAAACATGCTTCCTATAGTAGCTGAGATTGAGCAGTACTTGGCCAACTGTTTTGCCCGTTTTAGAAATCCCCCCAATGCAAAGTCCACGGATCGCCAACCTGTGCACATGACCTAAACTACCAAACACTAGCGCAGCTGGCATTTGTGCCCAAGGTTCTCAATGGCAGATACCAACGACTGATATTTAAGAGTCTTGGAACAGTACGAGTCCTCCATAAACAGGTCAAATGCACAAGACACCTCAAATAGTTTGACTGTTTTGTCATCCGGAGAGATGATAGCAATATCTGGTGTATTAGCAATTCCTAAAAAAGTGTTTGCAGGTGAGTTGAACCACTTAGAGTGTACTGTAGTGTGTTTAAAGATCTGCTCATCAGCCGCGCAGGGAATCTGAGCAGCAATGAGGTCCACGAGTCAGTCATGTCTGGCCGTGTATGGTCCCTTTAGTGATGAGCAACTGTTCATGATTTGGGCGACTGACTCCAGGTGTTGAGGGGGGTCATGCAGCATGCAGAGGGGCGAATGGGTGGAGGGAAACCACAGGGATAAATTGTATTTTGTAGGAAGAACCTGCAGACGTGCTTTTAAACAGAAAGTAAGGATCTCCTCACTGATGGTGGCATTGCTGTAGATGGTGTGTGATACAGAGTGGTCCGCACAGGGCAGTTTTGCCAGCTTTCCCTGGAGTTTTAGACTGGACCAATAGTCCATATTCTGGGCTCTTTGAATAGAGAAGATAGTCTGCCTTGATGTTCTCGGCTGGAGCTGATGTTAAACTTGTGCCACAGATAACTGTAGGTCTCATGTATAGTGTACAATCTGAGTGGCTGGTCTAAGATGACAAAAGAGCGGAGTCTGTCGGCCTTTGATTTATACCAACGTTTGCCGCCACCAGTGTTAATTTCGTTGACGAATAATTTTCGTCATAATTTTCATCGACAACTTTTTTTCACTGACGAAAACGAGACGATAACTAAATAAAAACTAGTGTTGGATGACAAAAACTATGACGAAAATCAACTGTCATTTTCGTCAACAAATAAAAACGAGACGAAAATGTTAGGGAGGGACGATTAGGGAAGAGATCCAGTCAGAACTGATGTCCTGTGTAACAGATGCACACATTTGATTTGAACGTGTTGATCTAACCGCTGGAAAACACGGAGCTGTTGCGCTTCTACAGGCTCATCCCCAATAATGCTCACAATCTATGAATAACACACATTTATGCCAGGCAAATGTTTATGAACTAATGCTGATGAATAATGACAATGTTTACTTTACGATGTTTATATAGTAATGTGTTTTAGACGATTGTAACAACGAATATTTTATCTCCTGAACTTGAATGAGCTCCTGCAACTGCAATAGTAAGGCGCAGACATTTCAAAATAAGAGTCAATGTGTATTTCGAACTTGTTTGTAATTAAAAGTCACGCATTATATATTCGTTTTTGGTTACACAATAAATTGTATTTAATTTCATTCCCATTTAATTTATAGTCAGGAGGAAAGAGCAGCATTTGACACATATTCAATAAAGTATCAAAGTATCAGGGTTATAATAGTTCACTAAAAATCTTCATTACTTGAAATTAAATAAAATGTATAAACTTATTTGAAGCTTTAGCTTAACCTGATATGGCCTACTAACTAAAACAGAAATACAAAGTTATAAAAAACTATATAGATGTTTTTAAAAAACAAACAAAAAAGTGAATTGAGCTCTTTATGTCAAAATTATGTCAAAATGTCAGTTAAAGTGACAGTCGTTATGTAATGCTTAAATGCTTAATGTATTACAATTTTACTAAACTCATTAGATTTTTTTTAGAAATCTTATGACATTTAGTCGACTAAAACTAGACTAAAACTAAAAACAATTCAGGTGACTAAAATATGACTAAAACTAAATGGCATTTTAGTCAAAAGACTACGATTAGAACTAAATCAAAATTTGCTGTCAAAATGAACACTGGCCGCCACTCCTCCTCTCATAGAAAACTGCACATTTACTGTGCTTTACTTGTAGGCCAGACCGTGTCTGGAATCTGTCAGTGCACGACAACATGTTTTTAATCATCTCGGGATGCGACGGCCACATCATCAGCATAGCCCTGGACTGGGTTCGGTGACAGGACGTGGGGCGGGGCATGTGCACAGAGCCATTTTAGCCATTGGTTTATTGCAATGATAAAGTTTACAGCACTCCATGGACAGCCAGTTTTGATTCCTACCTCAAGTGGAATTGGTCTGGTGAGGTCTTTTCCACAGATCACTTGTATGTAGGAGTCACGGTATACATATTTTATTATGTCCACATAGATGTTAGGGAGCTGTATCTCTTCCAATGCATCAATCATGACTTTATGAGGCAATGTGCCGAAGGCATCGCTGAAGTCAAGAAAGACAATGTATTGCGTAGCAGATTCATGCTTAAAATCATCGATGGCAGTTTTTAAGCAAAAAACATGCTCATTCATGCCTTGTCGCTCAATGTAAGCTTTTTGTTTGTTAGACAGAAGTCCA
This sequence comes from Gobio gobio, assembly GCF_949357685.1. NCBI lineage: Eukaryota > Metazoa > Chordata > Actinopteri > Cypriniformes > Gobionidae > Gobio > Gobio gobio. The sequence continues at coordinate 46,523,539 of NC_137109.1, forward strand.
GTATCAACCAGCCAAGGTAATATTCTTGAAAGCAGGCACTTCGTAAAGACTTTGTATACAGATGGCAGTAGAGAGATGTCCCTCCATGTTGAGGGCTCCTCTGGTACATTGTCTTTCTTCAGTATTCTGTGAATGAGTGCTCCCTTCCATGAACTAGGGACTTTACCATTAATCGAACAAGTGTTAAATATGCTTCTCAATAGGCAGCAGGATGTTTGCCTAGTGGCTTTCAGATTCTCGTAAGTAACACCATCTAAGCCGCTGGTTCTGTTATTGGGCAGATTTACAATCACGTTGTCAATCTCTTCTATTGTAAATGCCTATGTAGGTGGCGGCGACTCAGTCATTATGTTGTCTAAGTCGTCATTCCACGGGGGTAATTTAAGCGTGATAGTTTTTCACACTTATACACCACACACTGTATATACATGTATGCACTGTAAACAATTATTGTGATTTTAACGGTATTTTAGTTTTTTTTTTAAGTTAAGTTTCCGTACTATATACGGTGAATAACTGTAATAGATCTAACCTTACATTTAATTTAATTTTACAGTAAAATACCGTTAAATTTACAGTTTTTGGAAGTGAAAAATAACAAGTCATTGTGTAATTTACAGTGAAAACCTGTACATTGACATTCCCAGAATTCCCTGCGTGACACTTCGCATTTGATGTATTTTCATTGCAATAACTGTTTCTTCTTTGTTTTTTCTAATCAGTTATGTACATTAGGGTTTTATGTTACATCTGATGTTGTTAAATTAATGTTTATTGCATTTTTTTAATTTCACGTGTGTTACCATGATGGTGTTTAGTGTGTGTGTGTGTGAATGACACTGAGCACCTTCTATATGTTAGTATTGTCCTCTTAAAAGCTGCTTGTGATGGGCTTTGATACATCATGTGATTCTCATCTCCACTGTGATTGGTGGTTGTCCGTATATATCAAAGGTGAATAACAGATATTAGTATTTCAATAGGTTGGTAATTTAACATTATTTCAGTTAATGAAATATGTTTATTTACCGTTAATTGTTTACAGTGTAAACATAATCATTACAATATAAACCTTTAAATTATACGGTTTTGAACTGTAAAATAAAAATAGTTTAAACCGTAATTATTACATTATAAACCTTTAAATTATATGGTGCTGTCCCGTTAAACCTAAAACGTTACTGCCGTATTTTTTACGGTAAAGTTCTGGCAACCACAGCTGCCGTTTTTTTACCGTAAATTTTACGGGGATTTTTTTTTACAGTGTGGTAACTTCAGTGCCACAAACTTGCACATTTCCCCCACCGACCATGAAGTTGCGAGGTGCATTTTTGACTAAACAGCCAGAAATGGCAGCATGTAACAGCACCACACAACACACTCTCCAGAAAATTGTCTGTCTACCCAAGTCTGTCTACCTGTATGCCAGTTGTTTTTTAAACATCTATAAAATCACCGAAAAAAATATTTATAGATGGAAAAAAACAGTGGAATTTTCCCCTCTATTTTATTGCCAATGTGACAAAAGTCTTATTGCGGTTTTACAAAGCACTCATATAATGCAACCTGAGAATTAAAAAAAAAAAACCCTGCTGCACTGTTTGGGGATTGTCTAGCAGTTTCTGAAAGTCTTGCATGACGTGAAGCCTCAGACAGGGTGGTGCTACTCATGTCCCAATCTGATGCAAATAACAGCTGATTCTCCAGGCAATTGCAGACCCATCCTGCTAATTATCTGAATGCTACTTAATGATCATGACACGGCCCCCAAATCAGACGAGATGGTACTCGTGCCGTTCCTATAATCACAGGTCACAATCAACTTGAGAGTGTGTAATTATAGCACTCTGAGCATGCTCAAATTCAGCTTTCTCAATCACTCTACTGTCTCGAAGTTAGATTTATATGAGAAGACTTCAACCTGTTTCTGGTCTGTGACGAGCACAACACAACATGAGCAACATATTTGGTAACATCTCAAATTCTTTCTCCTTGACATCCCCAAAACTTTTTTATTATTATTTAAACATGAAAACAAACAGTTTAAAACATTAAAAACAAATAAGAAACATTTGAACATTAATTTTTTTGTCCATTGAAGCTGAAGATGCTCTCTGGAGCATTACGAATCACACTCAAAAAGTGTCAAGTGGTTCCACACAACTATACTGAGTAATTTTTTACAAATAACAATTTAGTTAGTAAGTAAAGCTGACAAATTTTCTTTGAGTAAATACAAACCATTTGAACATAATATTTATATTTCCAGTTTACTTAATAATGTTATGTTTAATTTATAAAAGTTTATTGTGTTAGATGAACACATTTGTCGATTTAATTGACCTTATTCAATTAACTATTTGGTCTACAAGTGTAAGTGGGAAAATATTAAATAAAAACAAGCATATTTTTAGAAACAAAATGCAAAAATAACTCATTGGACAAACTCAATTTATTTGAGGGCAGGAATTGCATCCAATAAATATGTGTTTATGAGTGCCCGCACAGCCTAAACACTGAAAAAATGATTTGTTGAATTTACTAAAAAATTGTATCGTAAGTGATCAATTTATTTTATCTAAATTTAAACAAAAACACATGCAATTCCCATAAAACCAATTCATTTTTTTATTATTAAAATCAAAAAACTAAATTTAAATTATTTAAACAAGCAAAAATGAATTATGCTTAATTTAATCGGGCCATAATCCTTTTTTTCAGTGCACAGGCACCACTCTTCTGCATAATGGTAACCACAAACTCCTCTAAATGTCCAACATAACTGAACATTAAACACTAACATAAACTAATAACATCTTTCCCTTTAGTGAAAAATATAACGTAACACTTTAAATCCTAAATTTACTCTCCTAATGCAGTGCCTTCCAAATCATGCTGGGAACTAAAGATCCATTGCCCAGTTTGTTCTTTTCACTCAGCAATGTTAAGTTGACCGAACAAACACTTATTAAGTAAAGCTGACAATACTCATTTTTATTAGAAAAAAACTACAGTTAAAGGTCCCATGGCATGACATTTTCATTTTATTAAGTTTTTCAACATTATATGAGTTCCCCTAGCCTGAATATTGTCCCCAAGTGGCTAGAAATGTTGATGGGTGTAAACCGAGTGTCTTTCTCTGCCTTTGAGAAAATGACAACTCAGACAAGCTGATCTTGCATTTTCCTGTTATGAGGTCATAACAGGAACGGTTACCTCCCTTTCCTCTGCCCAGAGAATTTGGCACGTTCATTAGAGATGCGCGGATGGGCTATTATTTCATCCGCAACCGCATCACAAAACTCATCATCCGTCTGCCATCCATCCGAACCAACGTTTTTGACCAATTTTCAAAACCGCACCCGCCCACCATCCACTGATTGGGCGATGCAAGGCGCTGCTGATGACAGCCGCGAGACTAGAAAGCTCTCAGAATATCAGCAGTGAACTCCGTCTCCGATCGGCGCACAGGGACAAAAATAAATAAATAGCTTAAATTAAACGCACTGTACTGTACAGTATTTTCATTGTAGCCTAATAGAAAACGCATTTTGGCACATCATTTCAACATGCTGCTATTTAGCCTACTGCTAAATGCCTATTTCACATTTAATTTTTAGCAAATAGATAGAAAGCTCGAATAAAATAACAAGTCATTTACATTATAGCCTAATAATGTTCAGATTTGTACAGTAGTTGTCCATAACAACCCCAAAAACTTACCTGCTTGCCGTGCACATCTAATTAATGGGCAGTTTTTCGACTATTTTATTTAGTTTGTCACGTAACTCCTTCGCCGGCGTTGCCATCTCTTATAATAACAAGCAGTCGTTCTGCATAGACTCGACTAGCCATATTACTGCCTGATGAAAATTTGACTATTTCAAAGTGTGCTCGATTTTTTGGATGTAGTCAGATAACAATATTTAACAATGTACACATATATTTTTAATATGATTGGTTCAACCGCCCGATCCGCGGTTTATTCGCGGAGTCCGCGGCTGTAACCGCCAACCACGCATCTCTAACGCCCATGCGAGCGCCATATTTGTTTGTCCTCGAGAGATCATGGCTTGTGAACGAATGAATGCTGGCAGTTTCTCAGTGTTTGGATGTCCAAATGAAAACAAGTATTTTTTTCAGTTCCTTCTGATCTGTGATCAGTGATTTCTGATGTGTAGCTAATTATTCAAGTTCACACAGAACGTTATTATACTATAGACTTGAAGATCACATCAACTTCCTGTCCGGTTTGGACATAAAAGGCTGAACAGTTTCTGGTATTTTCAGTACGTCTGCATGATCGCAGCTGCTAACACAAGCTCTTGAAGCTCCGCCCTCTTTCTGAAAGGAAGGAATATTTTGAGCAAAACATTCTGGGAACATCAGAGACTTATTTTACATCTTGTAAAAAGGGGCATTATAGGACCCCTTTAAAGTTGATAAAATTAGAAAACAATGCAAAATAGAAGCATTTTTACTAGTGGTCTCAGACCTTTGGACCCCACTGTGTCTTTGCACTCTGAAGAGGAACATTTACATTCTGCATCAATAGTGACTACTGCATCAGGAATTTCTCTCTTACTTATCGGAGATGCTCTGTCTTCACCTACGATGCTAAATAGTTACAATCTGTATTTGCCACACATTTTCCCATCCAAAAAGCCTGAGGGGCTCTAAACAGGATGACAAACGCCGTGCCGGGCGGCCCATGTGTCCTGCTGTAGACTGCAAATGCCAGCTTCATTAGGAAGGGTTTTCAAGCATCCTGCTATCCCAGCTGCCAGGCCCTTTGTAGTCCCCCCCCACCAATCGATACTTAACATTTTCACGCTCAGTGTGCGGCCCCTCTAAGCACTGTAAAAATGTTAAAGGGCAGAGAGTTTGGGGAGCAGAGATTACGGCTCTGGGAGACTGCAGATGCCACACAGCGAAAGGCCCGTGTGCATGTTTATTTACTCTTTCAGAGCCCGGGATGAATGGAAAAGCCTCTGCTGGCATGTCTCTCCGAGGCACAAGACCTCAAAAGAACGCTGCGAAACATGCAAACCGTGCTGTTAATTGATTCCGCGTTTGCTTACGGTGTAAAATTCGATGTGGGCCCATTGTCACTGCATTACTATTGGCTTCCAGGTCCCATTTAAAGGCATTTAGAAGCACTCCAGATGTGAAGGCTGTTCTAAAACGTGTGCAACTTAATTATACTGCCTCCTAGGATACCTCATTTTGACTGCCATAAATCTCTCAGTACTGAAAATATCAATAGGGAACATTTTTAAATAATGACAATTTGGAATTTCATTTTTTTTCTGTGTGCAGGCTGTGTAATGTCCATATAGGCAGATCACTATGTTTTGGAACAAAGCTAAAGTTGTGAACTTTTATTACCTTACTTTTTAAGCTGAGCTGAGGTATCTATATATACGCAATAAGGTGAATCTCTGCTAGTGCCCTTGAACACTCAGCAGTGTCCTCCCTTACTCTCTCTCTCTCTCGGGCTGGAGTCAGGCCAGTGCAGGAATGGCAGCGTGCCCGTATAGGAAATGAAGCTGTGTCCGTATCTCTCTGCTTTCAAGACGAAAGGCTGAAAAGAGACTTTAGCCCTATAACTGAAGAAGCAACTGAAACTAAGAAAGTTCTCATTTAAGAATATGTTGACCGCATATCTACAATGTATCAAAGTTTCTCAGTTTGAATGTATTATAGCCAAGAGCTGTTTTACACCCATTCAATCTAATAAATAATACACAATAAATATTAGAAATAAAATATAAGTATATGAAAAAACTATGTGGAAATGTTACGAAATGTAGAGAAAAAAATTGGTTATATATTAAATATTATAAAATTATGCATGGCTATGGAAGTAAAACAAAAAAATCACCATGCATATTATATATAAAGTATGAAGTATTTTTGTTAGTGGTCTCATACATTTGGACCCCATTGTGTCTCTGGACTTTTTTCATATACTTTATTTTATTTCTATACCGTTATGTATACTTAAAAATATATATGTCTTATGGGGACTTTCCATAGTCCTAGTTTTTATACTGTACAAACTGTATTCTATCCTCTTACACTAACTTGACCCCAAAACTTACCCATCACAGAAAACTTTCTGCATTTTTGCATTTTCAAAAAAACAAATTTTGGCTGATTTATAAACTTTTTTCCTCAGAGGGCCCAAAAAATGTCCCTACATGAAGGATTTCGGATAGTGCCATCTTTGTGGGGACATTTTGTCCTCATAACGTAGGTTTTACCTGGACACACACATACACACACACTGTTGTGTTTTCATGTCTTATGGGGACTTTCCATAGTCCTAGTTTTTATACTGTACAAACTGTATTTTATCCTCTTACACTAACTTGACCCCAAAACTTACCCATCACAGAAAACTTTCTGCATTTTTGCATTTTTACATTTTCAAAAAAAAAACTAATTTTGTCTGATTTATAAACTGTTTTCCTCATAGGGCCATCTTTGTGGGGACATTTGTCATCATAACGTAGGTTTTACCTGGACACACACACAGAATCTGCAAACTGTTAATTATTTTAAAATAAGATGGATAAAATGCATGTTATTTTTTTTATTTATACTGTACCGAATAAGATTTTACATAGGCCTAAAAGATGTTATAGGATATATAATCCACAAGACAAAAAAAAATATAGCTGAATATAATGACCCTGTTCAAAAGTTTACATATACACTTGATTCTGTGTGTCATTACCAGGATTATTCATTTTATATCTTTCTTTTTTAATCTAACAGAATAATTAAAAAAAGCACAAAGATTTAAGCTTTCCCAGAGGCCATATCAGAATGGAGTGAAAGAAAACGCACAAGCGGAGTGACAGGACAAGGCTGTGGAAGAGTGGCCGTCCCATATCATTAAAACAACAAATGTGAGTGATAGTGGAGCGCTGCACTGCTGCAACAGGGCTGAGCACTGACATGTGCATGTGTGTCTGCATGTGTTACGCTTACGGGGAGTTAATGATTGACTGAGTTATTACAGTATGCGCCGGGCCATGCAGTAGGCGTGATTTTGAGTCACCATTTTCCATTTCACTGCCTTGTGTTCTCTTGTTATTGACCATAAAATGATGGATGGTGAGAAATTGCTCTGTTTGCGCATTGATCAATGAGACTCAGGAAAGATGGACCAAAAAAGAATAGAGAGAGAAAATAGACAGCAGAAAGCATCTAGTTGTCTTTGCGAAGCAAGAATAGTCAGGCTGCTGAGTGCAGAAGATCAATTTTTTTTATATTTTCCAGCAGTTTTCTCGTCATATTGTAGCAGTCTGCAATTGTCGACTTGTGTGGTAAAATACAGCCATTTTTTGCAGTAAACTTTTGTTTTAGACTAAGATCTAATTTGGAGAGCAGACTTCAATGCAGCAGTTGTGAACTATAAATGAATTACCTGCAACATGAGCATCATGTAAGTACAGAAAGAAAGACAACAGGCACTGGAAAACTGATTTCAGAGAAAATAATGCAACAGTCTGTCCAGTGATCAAAAAGAGAAAGAAAGAATATACACTGTAAAAAAAATATATATATTGCAGTGATTTACAGATGGCCTGAAAATCAGACGACACTAACATCAACTTAAAAACAACATAAAACCTAATGTAAATAATGAAATTATCATATGAAAAAACTAAAGTATTTAAATAAAGCAACATCAAATGTGAATTTTGGGGATTTCCTTGAACATAAATCATCAGCTGACTTATTTTAAACATCCAAAAACACCCTTTTTATAATATTTTACTGTAAACGTACATATTTTGTCTTGTTGAGAATATATATATATACACTCACCTAAAGGATTATTAGGAACACATACTAATACTGTGTTTGACCCCCTTTCACCTTCAGAACTGCCTTAATTCTACGTGGCATTGATTCAACAAGGTGCTGAAAGCATTCTTTAGAAATGTTGGCCCATTTTGATAGGAGAGCATCTTGCAGTTGATGGAGATTTGTGGGATGCACATCCAGGGCACGAAGCTCCCGTTCCACCACATCCCAAAGATGCTCTATTGGGTTGAGATCTGGTGACTGTGGGGGCCATTTTAGTACAGTGAACTCATTGTCATGTTCAAGAAACCAATTTGAAATGATTCAAGCTTTGTGACATGGTGCATTATCCTGCTGGAAGTAGCCATCAGAGGATGGGCACATGGTGGTCATAAAGGGATGGACATGGTCAGAAACAATGCTCAGGTAGGCCGTGGCATTTAAACAATGCCCAATTGGCACTAAGGGGCCTAAAGTGTGTCAAGAAAACATCCCCCACACCATTACACCACCACCACCAGCCTGCACAGTGGTAACAAGACATGATGGATCCATGTTCTCATTCTGTTTACGCCAAATTCTGACTCTACCATCTGAATGTCTCAACAGAAATCGAGACTCATCAGACCAGGCAACATTTTTCCAGTCTTCAACTGTCCAATTTTTGTGAGCTTGTGCAAATTGTAGCCTCTTTTTCCTATTTGTAGTGGAGATGAGTGGTACCCGGTGGGGTCTTCTGCTGTTGTAGCCCATCCGCCTCAAGGTTGTGCGTGTTGTGGCTTCACAAATGCTTTGCTGCATACCTCGGTTGTAACGAGTGGTTATTTCAGTCAAAGTTGCTCTTCTACAGCTTGAATCAGTCGGCCCATTCTCCTCTGACCTCTTGCATCAACAAGGCATTTTCGCCCACAGGACCGCCGCATTCTGGATGTTTTTCCCTTTTCACACCATTCTTTGTAAACCCTAGAAATGGTTGTGCGTGAAAATCCCAGTAACTGAGCAGATTGTGAAATACTCTGACCGGCCCGTCTGGCACCAACAACCATGCCACGCTCAAAATTGCTTAAATCACCTTTCTTTCCCATTCTGACATTCAGTTTGGAGTTCAGGAGATTGTCTTGACCAGGACCACACCCCTAAATGCATTGAAGCAACTGCCATGTGATTGGTTGATTAGATAATTGCATTAATGAGAAATTGAACAGGTGTTCCTAATAATCCTTTAGGTGAGTGTATATGTATATATATATATATATATATATATATATATATATATATATATATATATATATATATATATATATATATATATATATATATATATATATATATATATATACACTGAAAAAAATGGTGTGTTGGATTTACATGATTTAATCATGTACATCGGTTCCACATGATTCAATTAAGTTAAACAAACATAATTTGTTCACATAAATTCAATATAATGGAATTAAGTAATTTTTAAGTAACCAAATTCAGTAGTCTCACAATGATTTTAATATGGCTCCCTAACAACAGTGGTGCACACGAGGGCTTAAGACTCTGCCTCTTTAATCAAAACACAAGTTTATTTTTGTATATTTTTGTTGTCACTTGACTGAACTGTAATGCAGTTTTCAGTAGCGTTCATTATATTTACCAGCAATAGCACATCATATATGTGCTAAGTGTGAAATGCTCTTTAATGACATGTGCTGAGTCAGTCCACAGCCTAAGCAATCGCTCCACTCTTCTCCACTATGGTAACCCAGTGTAATTTAAATGGTTCGAATAATTCCAACATAATTAAAAATTAAACACTAATAAACAATATAAAGTCTCCCACTTTTTCTCATTTTGCCCAAAAACACATAAAATAACACTTAATTTCAACAATTTTACTCTAGTCGTCAAGTCCCGAGCAAAGCATGCTGGGAACTACAGTTTCATCAAAAATCATTTTCGACTACTTAATTGGTTCACATTCACCCCAAATAATTTAATCTAGTAGATTGCACATTTTAGAGAATTACATTAATCGAAAGCAATGAAATCATGTTTAGAAGAGAAACACAAATTTGTTGCGTAGATCACAAATAATACGATTAAGTAAATTGGACAACATGTGTTTTCCTGTTTTTTCAGTGTATATATATATATATTAATGTAATATAATTTAAAATGGTGGCTATATGTAAGGGATAATCTACGGCTAGAGTATCCTCTGCGCTTCTGCGTTCGTCAATGCGCATGCGTCAAGGGTTCAAGGGTCAAGGGTTACTCTTTTAGCGCAAATCGACTTGTGTACTGTTGACCGCCGGTAGCTATTTTAGTCTATAAAGTTTTATTACAGTTTTATTATTTTCTTACAGAAATGCACCACTTTGCTTTAGAAGGCCTTTATTAACCCCCAGAGCCGTGTGGAGCAGTTATATGATGGATAGATGCACTTTTATGGACTTCAAAAATGACCCAACAAGTCACTGCCATTATGAAGCTTGGAAGAGCCAGGACATTTTTAATATAACTTTGATTTTATTAGTCTGAAAGAAGAACGTCATACACCTAGGATGACTTGAGGGATAGTAAATCATGGGCTAATTTTCATTTTTGGGTGAACGAACCCTAGCAATTTTAATACACGACGTGGAGGCAAAGAACCGCCTGACCCGAAGCGGTTATTGATGTTTGCAGTCCAATATTTGAACGGAAGAGTAATGCTGCGTTCCAGGAAGGCTTTTGAGCCCGTAGGTCACAACTTCAAACCACAACTCACGACTGTAGCGTTCCAGGAAAAGTCACGGCAAACTGCCTGAGCGCAGAAATTGTGGTACCTAGATGTAAACAAAGAATGGCGGACTGTGCTCAGGGCTTATGCTCATTTCCTTGCTTATTTGAGGGAAACGGAGGAGAAAAACAGCGCATAAGGCAAGAGAAGCTGTTATACCTTTTATTTTACGTTATTTGTAAAATACCGTGTATGCAACTTCCATAAACACCGCATCCGTAGGGGCTGCCATTGTTGTTTCGTGGATTATGTGACGTCAAGAGCTCGTAACTGGGAGTACATTGATCTAGTACGAGTTCACGGGTGGTAAGTCACGGGTTTGACTGCCATTCCACTGCACTTCACAGGTTGGAAAAACACGGGTTACGGGTTGCTTGGAACGTGGCATAAAGCTGACGTATATATATGGTATGAGATATATATATATATATATATATAAACATATACTGTCACATTTTTTTCACCATATTTCGTACCATTTCTACACCCTTTTACCACCAAAATTATAAACATTTAAAAATCAAGTTGAAAAGAGAGAACTTGAATGTGGAAGGATAAATGGTAAAGGCAAAGAGCCAGTAAATGAGATAAGAGGAAGAGGAAGTAAGGTTGAAAAAAGAGAGCAAGCACATTCGGAGAAATCCTCACTTTCCTGCCAAACGTGTTGTCCAGCACTCAAGCTGCTGTCAATCATGACTTCCTAATCCCAAGCACAGACTGAGCTCTCTTTGGACCACAGACCTGTGAAATCACTTTGGGAATACATGTATTTACTCACCCCTTGCTGGGTCAAAACGTCCTGAGAACGAGAGTTGAGAGAGATTTTGAGAAGAGTGAAAAGGTTAAAAGTTTAGAAGGTCAGATTTTGAAATGCAAACTTTTTTTTTTTTTGGATGATAGAAAGGCTGCCAAAACATGACTACATTGCACAATGCACATTTCATTGAACTGGTCCGGAATGTATTGCCATAAGGTTAGAGGAAAGCATACATAAAGAAATAAATAAAAGAAATATCAACTGTACATCAGTTCATATTAGATTAGATCACAATCCCCAAAACATCAAATCCTAAAACTGTTTGGAGAATAGTTTGTCCCAGTGATCTTCTTTAACCCTCAGTAGAATCAAAATCATTCCAATGAGAATCACTGTAATATTTCAATCATTAAATAGAGAGTGTAGTCATCTCAAGTGTGTCTCCTCTAGATCTTCAGATAAGATCTCAAACTTGTCTCAAACTGCAAGTGCAAGTGTCAGTGTTCAGGGAACTCTCTTTAAAAAAATCCCAGTAAAATTTACAGTAAAAAAACGTCCGCTGTGGTTACAGGAACTTTGCCGTAAAAAATACGGTAGCAACATTTAAGGTTTAACAGATTTTAGTTAGATTTACAGTAAATAACCGTATTTCATTAACTGAAATAATGTTAAATTACCAACCTATTGAAATCAAGCGGCAACCTCCCGCAGTTTCTCTTGAAGCCAATACAGAAGTGACATAAACTGCAATTCATCGTCTGGCCACTAGAGACAGGCTCCAGAAGGAGCAGAATCTCATTGAGCCTCATGTTAAAATGCCCAACTTTACAGCAGAAAAAAACATGTTTACAGTCTGGTACAAATTGTGGTTTTGGTCTATACGGCTAATTTTGCCCTTCAAGACAACTGTGAGGGGGGTGAAATTTTTTATAACTCATTTGTTTACATTATATAAAGCCTTAAAGTTCTGCATAATTAAGGGCGTGGTCACTTTGAGTGACTGGTGGATTGTCGTTTATCTACTGCCTGTTAGTCATCACTGTCTGTTAGCTCCACCCAAGTCCCGCCTCTTTGCCTATTTTATGTTATTCGGGAGTGACGCGCTGCCAAGATGGCAACGGCCATCTGTACGTTTTTACGCTTTAAAACTGCTCTTCAGAATCCTCTGGGTGATGTCACGGACACTATGTCCATTTTTTTTACAGTCTATGATTGAAATACTCATATCTGACAACCACCAATCACAGTGGTGATGAGAGTCACATGATGAATTAAAGCTCATCACAAGCAGCTTTAGGGAGGACAATAATATATGGAAGGTGTCATTCACACAAACACTAAACACCATCATGGTAACACACATGAAATTTAAAAAATGCAATAAACATTAATTTAACAACATTAAATGTAACAAAACCCTAATGTACATAATTGATTCGAAAATAACTAAAGGAACAGTTATTTCAATGAAAATACATCAAATGGGAAGTGTCACACAGGGAATTCTGGGAATGTCAATTCACGGTTTTTCACTGTAAATTACACAAAGACTTGTTCTTTTTCACTTCCAAAAACTGTAAATTTAACGATATTTTACTGTAAGTGAGGTAAGGTTAGATCCATTACAGTTATTTACCATATATAGTACAGAAACTTTCTGTTAACTAGTTAACTGTTTTTAACGGTATAGCATTTTTACAGTCTTTTACCGTTAAAATCATGATCATTTTTGGTTCAATTCAACCACTGAAACGGGCCATCAGGAAAAAATAAAGATTTTCGCCTCAGACGCTCAATACCTCAATGGGTCAGTGAGGTCCAATTATGATGTCACACTCAAAGTAATGTGTGTTTAATAACAAACACTGTGACCCGTGAGACAGACCGAAACATATTTGACTGTTCTGTAAATAGTCACTGACTTCTGCTAATGTCCACAACATGACAGATGGGGAAAAATGACTAAAGGACTCTAAACAGGAGGCTTATAAAAAAAAACACTTTAAAAAACATCCTTAGACATTTTGTAAGTAATTTATCAATATTTCTTGGATATTTCATTTTTTTCCACTCTGTTTTAAGGTCTTTAAGATTTCATCTAGCACTAATTTAAAGGCATCGTGATAGATTATGGCACAGATTGAACTCTTTATGTGCACTTTTACTTGGAGAGTGCTTACGCTTTAAGAGCACATGTCAGCGTGAGCTGCTCTGCACATGTACAGTAATGATGGCAGAGCTGAAGCATGAGTGATATAACAGCCATGCATGAAAAGCACAAGCACAACGGCAAATGAGAGCGCTTTTATTTTAGTTTTGATTTTCCTTTAAAGGCACAGTATGTATGTTTCGCAGCTAGAGGTCGTTTATTCAAAACAAAGGCCTAGCTTGATGACGGCGTGAATGAGCGTGGAATCATGGGAGTTGTTGTCTTCACCTCCACAGCCGATGGAAAGGAATCCAACAGACTCGGGCAGAAATAATGTTCACGAATGAGCGAATGTATTCAAGTTTTATTAACGTTACGGTGGTGTGAAGCAGGATGCGCCGAGAGCTCTTGGGAGTGAATGCTAATGAGAGAGACCTGTGCGAAACACTGATCTCGGAGCATTTATTATTCTTATGCTGCAGTCGTGCTTCCACTCTTTTCGTTGCGTATGTGGGGTAACGCAGTGCTGTTTTACATGGTCAACAATCATACTAAATACATCTGAGTGTGTTTGAAAGTTATGTTAAAATGTTACTCTGTGTGTTTGCTCAGTGGCTGGTATGAGAGGCTTGTTGCACTTTGCAGTAATTTAGAATATCATATTAATAAAAACAGGATGACTAAATGACTGTTGCTAAATGATTCAAGGATTTGATTCAACGATTCAAGACTAACCGTGCTGCGCTGTATAACAATGATTTGAACATTTGATTTGAACATGCTGATCTAACCGCTGGAGAACACGACGCTGTTGCGCTTCTACAGGCTCACGCATCCCCAATCCAGCGCTCCAGAGCGGCTCACAATCAATGAATAACACACATTTATGCCAGGCAAATGTTTATGAACTAATGCTGATGAATAATGACAATGTTTACTTTACGATGTTTATATAGTAATATGTTTTAGACGATTGTAACAACGAACATTTTATCTCCTGAACTTGAATGAGCTCCTGCAACTGCAATAGTAAGGGGCAGACTTTTCAAAATAAGAGTCAATGTGTATTACGAACTTGTTTGTAATTAAAAGTAACGCATTATATATTCGTTTTTGGTTACACAATAAACTGTATTTAATTTCATTCCCATTTTAAGTCAATTTAAGGAAAGACCAGTATTTGACACATATTCAATAAAGTATCAGGGTTATAATAGTTCACTAAAACCATTAAAAAAAATCTTCATTATTTGAAATTAAATAAATGTTAACTGAAAAAAAAAAAAAAAAAAACTTATTTGAAGCTTTAGCTTAACCTGATATGGCCTACTAACTAAAACAGAAATACAAAGTTATAAAAACTATATAGATGTTTTTAAAAAAACAAACAAAAGAAGTGAATTGAGGTCTGTTTCGTGTATTTTTAATGTCAAAAAACAAAATTTTGCAATTTAGCTAAACTCATTAGATTTTAGGAGACTAAATCTACTATAGATTTAGTCGACTAAAATCGTATTACATTTAGTCGACTAAAACTAGACTAAAACTAAAAACAATTCAGCTGACTAAAATATGACTAAAACTAAATGGCATTTTAGGTCAAAAGACTACGACTAAAACTAAATCAAAATTTGCTGTAAAATTTAACACTGGAGTGAACACTGCAATGTTAATTTCAAGGTGTACCCTTACGAGAATTAACCATGGTTTTATTATAGTAAAAGTGTAGTAACCATGTTTTTTTGGCTAATTGATTCCCATTTATATAACCACAGTTTTACCACAAATACCATGGTTAAACTATGGTTAGAGTAGTAAAGCCATGGTTAATTTGTGGTTACCATGGTTTAACTATAATAACCATGTTTTTTTGGTTTTATTTGTCATAAAACTATGGTATTTTCGTAAGGGTAGTTTGGTAAAGAGGAACAAATTAGCACAGCAGTTTGACACAAATTTCAGTCCAGCCTTTTGTGTCCTAATCACAACGTGCATAAACTTTACTAAACTACACACAAAATTACTAGTTTGTAAAGTGATGTGTTCAAGAACATAAACCTATCAGGAAATGCAAAATGCACTGAAGTTTTATTGCATGTGTGACCATCCACTGGATTAGCATGGCTGGTAAGAAATCCTACCAAGCACCACTCGCCACATTCATTGTCACTGCACATTTTTTGATAAGATCACTTGTATACCATTCTACATGTAGATTAGCCTACACACACACACACACACACACAGCACACTTCAGGCCCTTAAGAGCACGATTGGTAGGCCTACTCATGCATTCACAGTAACATATCAGTTAACGCAGCGCCCATCTTTGGCCATCGGTGGTACGATATGCCTGTTCTACTCATTCTAATTATACGTTTGTATTGGTGAGGAAGATTCGGTGTTCAATTGTGACATCCCCACGTGTTCCAGGACGTTATTCTGACAGACAAAGTAAAGTGTTATCAAGGCAGAGCAGGTGTTTCGTGACTAATTCCCGTCATGCCCTTCAGAAGTACTGATTCCCCGAGTCATCTTGTTCCCCTGTGGTGAAGATGAGGATATGGATGTTAGCACAGCAGCCATATCAAATATTTAATCACTTGCTCCAGTTACATAAAGCATGGCGAAACATATTACAGTATTACTGGCCTGCCTGAGATATATCTGTGCCCAGATTAATGATAACAATGGGGAAAAAATATCTGCAATAAAATTAAAGTGATTATATAGCCACAGTATGCTTATCTGTTCAAATGAGCGCTTGTAGTGGCTTGTAAACTTGTGCATAATTAGGACTATTTGTAATTCAAAACACATTTGCCAAGAGCAACCTGCCAAAATGTGTTAAAAGGGTTCATAATAATGGCAAGTTGTCTCACCTTGTTCTCGGTCTGAAAAGAATACTAATGTATGTGGTGTGTTATGCTTTATGGAGGAAGGGGACAGCAGCTTAAACGCTCTCCAAAACGGGAACTCACAACAAAAAATGTCACATCAACATGATGCTCTGAAGTCTCTCAGCAACTGTCCTTAAACTACTTTATGTACTTATTTTGGCTTGTGCACTAAATGTGCCCTTCGTTCAGTTCTTGTTCAGCCAATTTCCAATTAGAATTAAAGGAAACTGTTGGAAGATTTGTTATTATTTATCCTCATGCACAGACAGAGTGAAAGAGGTGGCATTATGAAAGGCTGTTTGCTTCTCAGGGATGCAACTTACATGAAAATGCTACATTTAAAGGAATATTAAACAAAATAAGCTCAATTGACAGCATTTGTGGCATACACATTCTGGCAAAAAATGGGCTAAACTAAATGCTAAGCTTTTAATTGTCTTAAATCAACGGTGTAGAGGTCCGGAGGTCACGTGACCCGTCAGGAACAGCAGACGCCTAGCCAGACAAGCCAGACCCACATCAAGATGTTGGGTCTGGGAACTCACCATTGGCAGGGCTCAATCCGAGGGGCGGGCAGGCCCGGTTCTAGAATCAAATCACTGAGGGTGCTTCTGAAATTGCTGAGGGTGCTCTAGTAAAGTGTAGATAGGCTAAGCAACGGCTCCACCATAGCAGTGTACAGCACTGGCGGCTGGTGATAATTATTTGGGGGGGGTTATAGTATCAAGCATTAAAGAGAAAACAGTGTCTTCACTTTTATCTTTTTACACATTCATTTCCCACATATAATTGAATGAGGAAAGGAAAAACAAAAGAAAACAGCAACAACAGACAGGCATGTGGACTACTTGAACATAAATTTTGCTCTCCTTTCTTTCTGGCCAGCAAATTTATCAATGACTTAAAGTCAGTCATCTCAGTAGTGTCATGACGTTTGCATTGTTCAGTCAGATATTTGAGGTCTCTTACCCCCGTTGTTGTCCACAAAACTTCAGTACCGACACTTTTAAATAAAAGACAGGGAAAGCAATAAAGGGCATTGCTAACAACACATCCAGCCAGCCACCTACGTTTCTCATAACAAGCGTGTGAAGCTCCGAGTCCAGCTTCATCCTCTGTCACTGGCCTGCTGCTGGATTTGTAAATCGCGTTGGTCCGGTTCGGGATCCTTTATCCTTTTTTTTCTTCCAACGAACGCCTTGTGAAAGAATTTGGTTTAACTGCTGCCATCTCTACGAAAGTGATCATCCTAACAAGGTTTTGGCGGAGTCGGAGTGACGGTGTCGCCCGCGCACTTTCACTTTAGTGGCCAAGAGCGTAAAGTTGAATGACAGGTGATGAGAACTAGCCTGGATGCCAGACGAATTTAGCCCCGCCCACAACATTTTTACTCGGACAGTTCGGTCTGGAATTGATCCATATGTAATTATCCCCGAACAGAACCTGTTCGGACCAATGAAATTGTCAGGGCGGGCTTTAGACGATGATGGACAGATGATCAACAGTAACGTAATCATCCACGTCATCAAAAGCCGCTTGGGTTGAATTTGTTCTAATCCTAAACGGAGAACTTGTTCCTATATGCATTCACCTTTACAATTTCTCTCAAAAATGATGATCGTGTTGGTAAGTACTCTGTGTATCCTTAAATTCTTTTTTTACAACACCAGCAAAGATCGTTTACACTCATCTTTTTCTTCTAACGTTAGGCTACTTATTCCAGCGTGCGTGGAGGTACAGGGTTGCCAAGTTTTTACAACAAAACCCGCCAAATTGCTAACGTTCCTCAAAACTAGCCAAAAACAAGCCCAATAGCTTTCCAGGGGGGTTCTCCGGGAAAAAAAGGCATTTGGGGGGTAAAATATGTGTTATTTTGGCAGGGCTGGCAGCTAAAAATCGCATTCCTGGGTCTGTATATCACATAATTGGGGTCGCTTCAACTCGCGGACTTGGCAACACAGTGCAGTTGAGTTCTGTTGACATTTGACAACTAATGTTATGCGTCGCTCTGTTGCTCTGATTGGTTGTAGGTCTATCCAATTGAGGTCTTTCCTGGTTCGGTTGAAACACGCCCCATAATCACTGCCCAACGGAGCAGAACCAGACTCATATTCTGACTAGAATTGAGTATGACGACGTCAGGCTAGATGAAACCGCATGAAACATATTGAAGATCATATAAAATAGTTAACAGATCAAAGCCAGTTTTTATTAAATGTTGAGGCTCTTACTAACAGCCGGCACGTCGTATGAGTAAACTATTTTATTTTTATTTCACTTTTATATTATTTTTGTAAACGTGTATATTTCTGGAATTTTGATGGGGGCGGCGCCCCAGCGCCCTCTATTGACCAGCCACCACTGGTGTACAGTGAGAAATGTATGATAATTTACAGATTTACCAATAATTGGAATTTCAAAAATATTTTGCTACAAATTGTCTATTAATCTATTAGTCCGCCTTTACATTGCTTCAATGCGTTACTAGTATTGTAACATGTCATCTTCCTTAGAAACAGAAAAAAAGTTTTTGTGAATTTAGATTTTGTTTTTTTTTGGAGCATTAAAAAAACATCATATTTGTATTCCTGTTATAGGCTATGCTATATCCTCTGCTCTGTAGAGGACACCATAACCCCTTTATTGAGAAAATTAAAAGACATGAATAGACAAACAATGGGATTCTTTTTTGTCATTCACCTAACAATTTTTATGCTTCAAGTTTTTATCCAAACTTTGTATAAAGATGATTCTCAATGTTATGAAAGATACAGAATAATTTGATATACCGTTTTACCTTATGCAATATAAACATGGCCATAAATGCCATTCCCATTCTAGGCAATGCATTATACACTGTATCTAATTTGCATATCAATGTGTTGTAATGTAAAAAGACGTGTAATAATATTTTTATATAAAAAAAAATGGCAGAGCTCTATAGCGTCAGTTCTGGCAGGTCACGTTAGTAAAGCTGATCACGTCTACCTATAGGAATACGACGTCTACCACAGCATACATATATCCGCTCCTTCAGTACTATCAGCAGCTATCACGTTCTCCAGAGCTCTTTTACCCCCCTCCATCCCCAGCTCCTCCTCTCGTCCAGTCAGGATTTGGTATTCTGATTCCCCTTGAATCATTACATTAATGACATTAATGATATCTGCAAATACATGATGTTGGTTCTGTTCTGCTTACCCCTAGGCTAGTTCTTGCCCAGAACAGAACCATACCGCCAATCCAAACTGTATACGATAACAGTCAATCAATCATCTTTGACGATAGGGGTCCTAATAGAACCACAAATTGTTGGTCAGGAAATTAGCAAAACTTAAGAAAATGCTTGAAAATCTGTTACTGTCTCAGAAAAAACCTCAAAGATAGAATTAAGTTTTTGGCAAAATATGGGTTGTGTGTGGAGTGATGCATCACAATGAGTTGCAAGGTGATGCTCTAGAGAGGTGTCTTTGAAAATCTGCAGAGAAATATAATAAAAAGTGCATCTCTACCACAGTGAAGCATGGAGAAAGAGCTGTCATTGTTAGCTGCTGGTATTGGTGAGTGCAGGAGAATATTGCAGAATGGCTTGCTTTTCCCACAATTGAAAAGTTGTTATCTAAAGAGGAATGACCAGATGCTATTTTTCAACAAGACAATGCTCCTGCCCAAAGTGCAAAGACAACCAAGAAGTGGCTTGAGAACAAATCCATCAGGCTCATGTTTTGGCCTGGTCAGAATCCAGATTTGAACCCTGTAGTGAATATTTGGTCTCACATTAATCTCAAATGAACTGGGAGACATTTTTCAACTACTCATGAATGTTTTGAAGTCATCGACATTGAGTGGAACAACACTGACTCCTCTTCCTGTAAGAAGCTGTCTGCGAGTTTACCCACGGCTCAAACATTTAAAGAAAACAAAGAAGGCTATTCTGTGCTAAGCTATCTACAGTATTTGTGCAATTATTGCTAATTTCCTGACCATTGATTTGTGATTAAAATGGTAAAAACTTAAATTGAACCTGTAATATCAAAGGGGTCATGAACTGCATTGTTTTACTGTGTTATCATGTTTCCTGTGATGAGCATTGTAGCAGATCACAGACATGTCTGTTGAGCGTATGAATCTTGTCATCGCAACTTGATTTCTGCACTCTCATGAATGCTTTCATCAGCAGTTTAAATTACAGATTATTTTTTATCCTACTCAGAGAAACAATGTGAAGTTGACCGTTCAGTCACTGGTTTTATTTACTGACACATAGACAAAGAACATCTCGGGTCACAGATCAGGCATTAGAATTACTTGTGTTGTTGCGCCAATACTGCCAAGTCCATATCGTAAAAGTCTGTTTGCAAAGCCTCCGCCAAAATTGCTGACAGATTTACCAAAGAATCCACAGCGAAATGTACCGAATACAAATAAATAATGCTCAACTGAGACATTCACAGTGGTGGGCTGTCAGGGCCTTCTCTGCTGGCCCTTTCAAAATCAAAAATATATATATTTTCATAATTAAATTAATGTGTGCCTGAACGTGTCTAAATTCAATTACTGTCTATTTCAGAACGTTACAATTAAATTTACAGAAAGAATGTGATTATTTTTTGTGAGGCTGAGCTGATCATCTAAACCAGGGGTTTTCAAACTTTATGATGCAGAGGACCCCCAAATATGATGAACCTTTATGAGGGACCCCTTCCTAAAATCCATCTATTTTTATTAGGGCTGTCAAAAGATTAATCGCGATTAATCCCATCCAAAATAAAAGTTTGTGTTTACATAATATATGTGTGTGTACTCTGTTAATTATTATTTATATATAAATACACACACATTCATGTATATATTTAAGAAATATTTGCATGTATATACTGTATATACATTTATATAATCTATAATATATATAAATATAAATGTTTTATATATAAAAATAATATTTTTTTCTTAAATATATACATGCTTGTGTGTGTATTTATATATAAATAATAATTAACAGAGTACACACACATATATTATGTAAACACAAACTTTTATTTTGGATGCGATTAATCGCGGTTAATCTTTTGACAGCCCTAATTTTTATGTATGAAAAAACCTTTAAACTGTTAAGTAGTAACTGATAAATAGTAAGTGCGACATTATAAATACAACAAATTGTTTCCCAACTTAAATTGGCTATTAATGTTGGATGTATAAACCTGAAGAAGAAACGTTTTAATTAAAAAATGTTTGTATAAGCAATTTTTACAATAAATGTATGTAAGCAGCTTACGTCCTGCATTAAGGATACTGCCTTACATTCCCAGTGAGTGAGATAAAGGGGACTATAGTGAGAAAAACAAACAAAGCAAACCACATAAAAATTTGGAATGTAGATTAGAACCCAATAGAACCTTCTGGAGGACCCCTGGGGGTCCCCGGACCCCAGTTTGAAAACCCCTGATCTAAACGCATCACAGCTCTGTGGACCAGCACAAATAGGATAGCTAGCCTTCAGTTGAAGCTGCCCTTTTCCATTTGATCATAACTTTGACGTGGGTCATCAGCCAATCAGATTTTGATGTTGCTTTTCTGTGTTTCTTTTGATGTTCTTGTTGGTCTGTGTTTTTGTTTGTTTAAGAGTATTTGCGTCAGTGAGTTGATTTTGATTCATTTCACCAGTTGCCTAAACGGTGACACGTGAGTGCAGTGGTATTAAATTGCCTTTTTGTCTCACGTGTCCTTTTATGTTGCTTGCGACCTTCCCAACACGCACTTTGAAAGCGGGGTTTGTAACAGTAGTGCATACAGTGCATGATTGTATTTTGTATGTATGGGTGTGTGTGTGTGGTGTTGTTATGGCGGCGGCGTGTGGTGTGTTGATCATTAGTGAAGGCCCTGACTGAAACCCCACGGTACGCTACTGGACATTCACATAGTTGAAAATAAATGTAATATATTTATTCACATTCCTAGCATTAGGATCCTTTGGAAGGTAATGTTATTTGTAGTCCATCCTGTATTGGTCTTCTCTCCTCGTCATCTCATTAACATGCCAGTGGGTGGGGCCAAAGTTGCAATGATGAAGTAGCCGTTGTCTTTCAGCTCATAGATAGTTGGGCTTGGTTACAATAAAAGCCATTTTTGGACTAATAAGAAAGTTTTCAGTTCTGAAACGTTTTGATTTATCAGTTTATGACCCCGTTAAAGTAACCAGAACAAAATAGATAATTCTTGTTTTTCTTTTTATGATATATTGCGGTATTTATTATGAATTATTTATCTGTGCAGATTATTTTTTTTGGACCAACAAGGAAGTTCTCAGTTCTGAAATGTTCAGGATATTCTTATAGTATGACCTCTTATATGTAAAACGCTCAAGGAAAATGTGATTTCTCAGTTCATTACCCCTTTAAAGTAACCAGTTCAAAATTGATCAATCATGTTTTTCTTTTTATGATATATATGATCGCAGTATTTATTATAAATTATTTATTCATGCACATCACTATTTTTCTGCCTAATAATCGTTAATAAAATAATTTGCCCTCCCTCTCGCAGCCGCATCTCTTCTTTTCTCTGATGATCATGGTGTGAGAGGCGGGGGAACCAGTCACTCACATGAGATTCACCAATAGCAAACCACAACAATGCAACCATGCAACCAATTCCATACGGAAAAAATCAAGCCCTGCCCAACTTTTTTGCTTGTTCGAGAAGCCGTTTTCTCAGGTAAACCTCGGATATAGAAAAGACTAATCCCAACTAGGATTTTATTACACAACAGCACAAATACCGCAGAAAACAATAATATATTCCTTTTAACAGTATGCATGCAAAAAAAACCCACCCACGTCATACAATTGAGAATCAGGCATAATTATAACTGGCAATTTACGTCTTTAAGAATAATACCACATTTAGGCTGCGCTTCACTGGCACGCACCAGGTATAATGAGAGAGCTGGGCTTGTGTTTCATGCTGCAGCTTATAAAAAATGTCTTCTAATCGCTGCTGTTATATCTAATTTCAAATGGTGTTCGGTGTTGATACAAATGTGAGCTGAATGCTTAATGATGCTTTAAGTGCTACACACTTAAAAATAAAGGTTCCAAAAGGGGGGTTGCACAGCGATCTCATTTTCTCACTATAAAGAACCTTTTGTGCAATTGAAAGGTCCCATGAATGTTAAAGTTCTTTATACAACCACAGATGCCAATAAAGAACCTTTATTTTTAAGAGTTTGAGATGGTGGTCTGGTGGGTTAAACCATGGAACTGATACGCAGAAGGTTGCTGGTTCGATCCCAGCGGTGTGTCCTTGAGCAAGGCACTTTACTCCATGTTGCTACAGGGGGATTGTCCCTGTAATAAGGGCACTGTAAGTCGCTTTGGATAAAAGCGTCTGCCAAATGCATAAATGTAAATGTAAGAGTTTAGCAAACGGGACCAACAGCTTTAGGGCACTCAAAGTAATCTTTTGATGAACAGGAGTATATAAGTTTGGTATCTGGGTCATGCCACATACACATATATAAAAAAATACTATAAAAATGCTAGAATTTGTCTTTAAGTATACAAGAAATACAATAGAGTTCACAGAAATTCGTCCATCTGACTCTGGCAATCCTAAGCTTGACAAAATACCGTTAATATCGAAATAACGTTAAATAAGAGCAAATTAAATCACATTTCCCATTGTCTGTGATTCAGAAAATACTCATCTCTGCCTTAGTTTCATCTGTGCATGCACTCAAAAAAAAAAAAAAGGTTCTACATAGCACCAAAAATGATTCTTCGTCGTAATCATAGAGGGACCACTTTTGGTGGTATATAGCACCATACCTTAACATGTTCTGTATATCTTTAGTCAAAGAACCGCTGAAGAACCTCTGAAGAACCGCTGAAGCACCAAAATTGGTGCTATATAGCACTTAAAAAGGTTCCCCTATATGATTACGAGCCAAGAACCATTTTTGGTGACATATAGAACCTTTTTTTTAGAGTGTGCTAGTCAGTTGCTCTCAAATGGTGTCCAAAAAACTGGAAAATATATTTTTGAATCAAAAAAGTAAATAGATTGACTTTTAGGTAGTAGTTCATTGTATAATATTGCATGTAACTAACTGAAAAAAACAACAATTATTTGTATTTCTTACACTGAAGCCTCTGGTGAGAGCAGCAGAAGAGAGTCAGATTTTTGCTGGAGAAAAGAACACGATCCTGTCTAGCAGTCTAGAACAGATTTTCTTGAGCCTGCGGAGGAGAGATTAGCCATCTCCCTTTAGCCGTGAAACAGCTCATAATCCCGACACCTTAATCTCATACGCCACACAGGACAGACCTTTATATATGCACCCTGTCAGGCAAAAGCTCTCAGCTTCTGAAGATTCAAGACACGTCCTGCGAGGCGATGGATGCCGCACATATTAAAGCATAAGATTCAATTGAGTGATATTAAATTTGCTTCAGTCACAAATTAAGTCATGAATGTTTGATATAATGCCATATCCACAAACGCATTGTTACTTTGAGAAGACTTACATTGGTAACCATGGTAACTTGCGATTGCTTTTATATTCTTGGAATGAAAGCACAAAGAAAGGGTCGTTATCTGAAGAATGCTTAAGACGTCTTGGAAAGACACACACACACTTAAATATATTGCATTTGATGAACAGACTTTCTTTCAGGAAGATGTGGCTCAAATCTAAACTAAAATACAAGGGAGAAACGAACACACAAGCCTCTCTGTATGTACAGAAAGAGCCCATTTGGCCCTATATGTGGCCAATTTCATGGAATGAGAAAAAGAAATGTTCTTCTCTTCTGTTGAGCGCTGGCCCTGCACCAGGGAGGAGCTCGATAAGGGAAACCATAATTGCTATTTCTTTTTTTTCTTTGAGGGGGGTAAGAAAACTACGGCCACGGCATATGCAATTTTCTGCCAATTACTACGATAGATAAAAGTATAACCCTCAAACTGTGCCATGGAAATGAAGGTAATGTCTGTAGAAAGTTTGAGAGTGTTCCCTCAAAAGAGAAGACAGTTTATTGAAAGCAATGGCTTGGATTTGAACTGATGTAGTAATTAAAATAATAATAATAATTATACTACACTGTGGGGCACAAAGTCTAAAATGACTATTTTTTATATTAGAGCAATTTGCTCTAATATAGAGCAAATTTGAATGGAAAGCTGCTAGAGCAATTTGAGTGGAAAGCTGATAAGAAATAGAACATTTCTCAATTTGTTTTAGTGTAAGCGGCAGTTGATATGAAAATCTGTTTGTACAAATGAATTTGCATGCTCAATGTCACTCCTTTTCTTGTATTTGATTGGTTACCTAGAAATAATGCGGAATAGTAAATATTCATCATTCATTTTAGTTTTTAGGTTTAAACATGTGTTGTAATGGTTTACTAAAACTATTAAAAATCAGTTTCGAAAATTAGAAATGTTACACTGTCAACTAAATAAAATAAACGGGTTCAAGTCGAAGCACTAAAATGACTAAAACTGAAATAAAACAAAGTATAATATTTTTTGTAAATACCGGTAAATATTCAGTGTGGTCTCAGACTGGGATAAGCCATAAATCCAACAATACTTTATCTGACTTCTGTGACGTGAGACAGCTAGCAGACGCTCGGTTAAGCCAGTCTGTCTGCTTCCTGACCGGGACCACAGATAGTCATGGTTCAACTCTAAGACTATGTGCCAAATTACTAGAGAGAAGAGCGGCACCACCCCAGGAAGGATAAATACCATCTCTTTTTAACAGGTCAGGTCTGCCCCAAAAGCTTTTCCAATGGTCTATGAACCCTATGTTATTCTGCGGACACCACTTAGACAACCAGCCATTGAGTGATGATAGTCTGCTAAGCATCTCATCACTCCAGTGAACAGGAAGGGGGCCAGAACGAAAGAAAACAAATAATCTAATAAATAAACTGTGAGGGATGACCAGTTAGTGACAATATACTTTTCATTTGTTCTCTCTTCAGTCATGTTGGCTGAGTTTGGTGAAGGTTCAGTGAAAGCAATGAATCATCTGCTAATCATAAACTTTTGCTAGAGAGGCGAAACAGAAAATGAGTGAGAAAGAGCCATTTTTGCCAACTTCCAGCAGTGTTTTTTCAACATTGTGTGTAACAATTCACCCTTTGCCGGGAGTTTGATTGACAGGCGATCTGACCAATCATAATCTGCCATCCGAATCCGCCATTTTTGTCCGACAAAGCAGTCAAGAGAATTTGCAGATTAACGTTAGTGGACTAACGGTGTGTACTGACTTCTTTCCGCGGTTGAAACAACATCCCTTCTGAAGTTAATTCATGTTTATTTGATACTATAAATGAACTAGAAGGAAGAGATGATCAGTTCACGAGCAGCTTTAACTGAGGCGCTACAGCGTCACACAAACGCTATTTATTGTTTACATTTCTTTCTAAGTTGAGACTTTTTGATATTAAAAGTAACCTGCTCTGTCCTGTCTGTCAGTGCGTTGTCAGTGTCCTCTTTGCTCTGCGATGTGTTCACTGCGTGAGAACAAGTGTGTGGTGTGAGAGTGCGGCTTGTCGGACATAGCAACAGTAACTAAAGGGGGCGGGCTTTGCGAACGGTCAATTAGTCTGTTTTCCTCTCTTTTGTCCTTTCCAGTGGCAATGGTTTTATCTACTGTTATACTACGGGGATGTTGAATCTTTGAATATGATTGGTTGACGGACGTTCTAACTAAGGTGAGCAATTATTTTCAGGGAAACGCACGGCTAAAGTAGTTCCAGACAGGTCTTGACCGCATTACAGTTCCATATCACTTCGCCAAATGATTTCAGTTTTTTCAAAGGTCCTTATAGCCAACAACAGCAAAAGAACCAAAACCCACAACAACACTGACCAAGCAAATAAATATAGTAAACAATAGGATAAAAACGACAATTTATTTCCAAGTTTTTTGCTACAAAAATATGTTTTAATTATGTACTGTAAGAGAAGCACATAGGCCTACTCTCTTTCTCGCAAAGGCACACATACAGTACGGACACACACTTGCACAGAAACGTGTTGTCAGCGCTGCTCTGACGATTTTACCAGTAAAATAGTTCAGCAACTTAAAAGCTACATGACATTTCTCACTAGTGAGGTAATAACGGCGCAATTTTTGAAGCAGATAACGTACCGTTTTGCTATTAGTTGAGACGCTGCTGCCAAACACTGTTGAGAGACGCGCAGACTCAGGTAACTTGAGTCTCTTTAATAACTGCATTAGAGTGCCAGTGGCTCAAGCCTCCGGTACTATCTCTAAAATGACGTTTTGAAATTAGCAACGGAAATGTGATGCGTAAGAAATTAGTCACACACACAAGCATTTTAAGGATAACAAAATGACAAATGAACAATGTCTTGAGGTGTGGTAACTGTAGTATAAGCGAAATTACTGGCTCCAGTCCATTGAATTATTAGAAAATAATGCACACCTGAGGTGTAAAAGCCACGACACATTACCACCTCTGGTGGCCCGTCATCAATTATTGCTTACATATTCAGTATCTCCTTATCGGTTACTCCACAAAACAAACACAGAGATACTGCAGAGCGTGTTGCCGATCTAATAATGACTAAATGTTTTATAATGTTACAAAAGGTTTCAAATTGATGCTGTTCAGGATTCTGAAAAATGTATCATGGTTTCCACAAAAATTTGAAGCAGTTTTCAACACAATAATGAAAATTATTAATAAGAAGAAATGTTTCTTGAGCATCAAATCACCATATTAGAATGATTTCTGAAGGATTATGTGACACTGAAGACTGGAGTAATGATGCTGAAAATTCAGCTTTGCCATCACAGGAATAAATTACATTTCAAAACATTATTACAATAGAAAACAGTTTTTTCAAATTTAGGGCTGGGCAAATTAACGCGTTAACGCGGGTGATTATTTTTTTCAGCTTAACGCATTAAAAATATTTAACGCAAATAACGCAGCGTCCGTTTTATATCCATTTTTGCCTAGCGTTACATGATCACACTCCTATTCATATAAATGCTTCCAAGCGCGACAAGACACAAGAGAACGCGCTGTATGTCAATATCCTGTCTGTGTGGCTGCGTCTCATGTCAGCTAATCGAGGGACACTCTGACACACACACACACACACACACACACACACACACACACACACACACACACACACACACACTCGACGCACAGACAGACGTGTCAGTCTCCTGCTCACATCGAGTTCTCTTTTGCTCTTGAACAAACAACAACAACAGAGAGAATTTTGAGTATTCTCATATTAGGAGTCTTAAATTAGTTAAATAACGCCTTAAGCCCTATTCGCACGGGATTAGTATTATCTGGGGACATCGTGTGATTTAGAAATTACTCCCCCACATCTGAATTTTGCGTTTACTCGAATTTACTGACCCGGATATGATCAAGACTTTGTCTATGTTTTTTCTTTATAGATATAGCTGTATGAAATTATAAACAGTCGTATCGATATCATTTTGATTGTTTTATAGTAATAAAAATAATTTAGTTCAGTTAGAGAACAGACGCTACAATTAAAAACTGAACTGAGCAATATAATAACAATATACGGCGGAAGATTCATTCAAAGCTAAATGTAAAAGTGCCCATTTAAGCGAGTTTGTCATTGTACTGTTCTGTTTTTGTGTTTTTCATTAAGAATAATATTAAACGCATTCAAGCAATTTACTCCCAAATTGGTGCTCATTCTAAAGTGAAAGTATAATCCGCGCGGCCGCACAGGAATTCATAACGGTGCGCATTATATGCAGCCTAGCTCCATTCTTCGTGAAAGATAATGATAGAAATGCGCACAGGAAACAAAAACCTTGCAAAAATTATGCCTAATCCTGGCCAAATCACAGAGATGCCGATTCGCATAGGACTAATATTATCACAGGACCTCGGTTTTTGGCGAAATATGGTAGGTAATTTGCGGGGGAATTTTTACTTTACAAATTACAGACATGGCCGATTTCGCACGGGATTAAGATCACAGACATTCTCTGCAATTATAACAAATCACCAGAGGTCCTCAGATAATATAATCCTGTTCGAATAGGGCTTATAATGAATTTAAAGAGTTGTGAGGAAATGAGATGAGTGTCATGTTCGTCAGCGGCCGTTCTTAAAGTGACAGCAGCACTGATGAAGCCTGTCATTAATGTTCATCAAAGAACAACGGGAACAGTAGCTTAATGATGATTAATCTATATTTAATTTATTATTTATGCAGTTAAGAAAGGTGTTTGATAACTATTACATTTCTGTATATGTCTAACAGGGAAGGCCACGGGTAAATATAACATTTATTATTTTGTGTTTATGTAAAGACTGTTTTAAGGTTTTTTTAAAAAGTTTTTTAAAGCCTAATAAATGTTGAAATTGGTAGCTTTCAGTTATACTGAAATGTAATGTCATTAATGTTTCATAGAGACATTAGTATCAGTGATACTGGCCTTCATTCATACTGACTTTTGAACGGTAGTGTATATGCATATGAGTTTGGTAATCAATGTACTTCGGTATGACCATGGATACGGTCACTGTACCGCAGATAATTTACACATGATGAAGTGAATTGAGTATTTTCAGACTTCTTGCCATTCGTCAACAAACAGAACCATGTGTTGGTTTAAAAAAGGACGGCAATTAATGCAGGTAAGACTCTTGTTGTTTGATTTGAGGCTGTTTGCTTGTGTGGTTCGGTGCGATGAGTGTGCCTGTCTCCGGAGAGAGAAGCACTACTCACCGTAAGATTATGCCAACACGCTCTGCATCCTGAGCAGCGGATGTGACACTAATACTTTACAGGATTTCAACATGAACACAAGAGCATCCACGTCTGAGCATCCTTGCGAGAAAGACAAAATGAAAAGCACTGCCATGTAAAGAGATGTTTGAGAGTTTCTATAACTGAATGCTTAAGATGCAGAGAGTGCAAGCAAGACTTTAGAAGAACTCTCAAGAGCTCTGTTGACTTTAACAATATTTTTTAAAGAAATATGCTGAACTGCAATCAGGGTTTGTGGGTTGATCAAAGTGTTGAGATTGATGTGCAAGCGGAAATTATATAATTAACTTTTCAGATTTTTGAACTTTATATAAACCCTAGCACATAGAACTGATGGTAATTTATCTATCAATTTTGCAACATTCATCTAGTTTTCTTAATGACATTCATCTATACACTATACCGTTCAAATGTTTTTAAAAGAAATTAATACTTTTATTCAGCAAGGTTGCATTGCATTGATCAAAAGTGTTTGCTAAAAAAAAAATCTATTTTATATTTTATACTATATCCCTAAACGTTGCTAAAATTATAAACACATTTAAAATGAATATTTACAGACTTTGTCTTCCAAGAAAATCTTCCAAAAGGAAATGTATCAAAACATGAAAGAAAGCTGGCTTTGATGATTCCGTGCAAGTTCTGGCAACATAAGTGGCCTGTCAAATAATATGAAAAAATACATATTTATGCAAATGAGCATCGCTGCAATACTGTGATTACCAATGTGAGTGAAGACAAGGGAGCTCAAGTGATCCATCTTGTGATGGAGAAGATACTGTGAGCAGTTTTACTCTTCTAAATAATACAGACAGAGATATAAATATTGAAATGATGCATGGAAAACAAATGAGTTTGATTCCTGCATTGATAACAATTCATCTTGTTCCCGATACATTATCCACTGCAGCAATTGATATACAAATGTCTTCCAGAATGAAATTTTTAATTGCTAAAGGTGCTGTATGTGATGCTTTAGACACATGGTAGGTGTCGCCTCATTTGTGTGTCGTCTCGAAGTATCGACACAATGTAGATCAATAGATCGTTTGAGCCTCAATTGCCCCAAAATGATTAAAATTCTTCATGCTCACTTTATTTAAGAGATCATTAACCAATTACTGTGAGAGACTTCAAACTCCCAGGCATCAGAAACAACAGATCTATACCAACTCTTTGCCCTTCAGCGAGACTTTGCCTTCAAAGCTTCAGAGCTTTAGCATAGCTAAACAGAGATTCTCTCTTCAAAACGCAGCGTGCCGTAAGCTAGTCTAAGCTCCGGTTAATAAAGACAGTCAATGATGCTCATGACTAATGGAGTCCGTGTTTTGGCTAAACCCCAGAGCTCCACTAGGAACATTCTGTGTCAGGAGTTTCTGCTTGACGTAATCCAGAGTACTTGAAAACGGTAGCTTGCCAGACCTAGAAAACATCTGGTCATCCAACGAAATTGCTATACAATGCATTTTCTGAACTAATGATGATATTTTCACTTATGTGAATGACCCGTAATGTTTACAGGTCAGACAGCTTATGATGTATTATAAGCACTGGTAGTACAAGATAAAGTATTAAAACAAGAAATATCTGTCAATTCACCCTTCGCCGCAAGTTTGATTGACAGGTGATCTGACCAATCACATCGCCGAATCTGCCATTTTGTCCGACAAAGCAGTCAGAAGAGTTGGTAGATTAATGTCGGTGGACTTGAACTTGGAAAAACGGTGTGTACTGACGTCTTTCAGCGGTTGAAACAACATTTCTTTTAGTGTTCATTCATGTTTATCTCATGCTTATCAATGAACTAGAAGGAAGAGATAATCGGTTCAAGAGCAGCTTTAACTGAGGCGCTACAGCGATCACAACACATTAAAGAGCCACAAAACGCTATTTATTGTTTAAATTTCTTTAAAAAAATGACAATTTCAAAGTTGAGACTTTGTTTCATATCCAAAGTAACTTGCTCTGTCCTGTCTGTCGGCGTGTTGTCCGTGTCCTCTTTGCTCCGCAATGTATTTTCTCAACGTGAGAACGTGCGTGTGGTGTGAGAGCGCCATGGCTTGTCGGACATAGCAACAGTAACTAAAGGGGGCGGGTCTTTGCGAACAGTCAATTGGGTCAGAAAAATATTATGCCCTATTATGCGCTCTTTCCAGTAGCGTTTTTTTTTCCCGGCGGGGGGTGGGGGTTAGTATCAAGATGCATGTTGACTAAAAGCATTAAAGAGAAAACAGTGTCTTCACTTTTATCTTTTTAGACATTAATTTCCCAATTCCCACATATAATTGAATGAGGAAAGGAAAAAGAAAAGAAAACAACAACAACAGACATAGCATGTTGACTACTTGAACATAAATTTGGCTCTCCTTTCTTTCTGGCCAGTAAAATTTCTCAATGACTCTCTGATCAAAGTCAGTCATCTCAGTAGTGTCATGACGTTTGCATTGTTCAGGCAGATATTTGAGGTCTCTTACCTCAAGACAGGGAAAGCAATAAAGGGCATTGCTAACAACACATCCAGCCAGCCACCTAATTTACGTTTCTCATAACAAGCGTGTGAAGCTCCGAGTGCAGCTTCATCCTCTGTCACTGGCCTGCTGCTGGATTTGTAAATCGCGTTGGTCCGGTTCGGGATCCGTTATCCAATTTTTTCTTCCAACGAACGCCTTATGAAATAATTTGGTTTAACTGCTGCCATCTCTACGAAAGTGATCATCCTAACAAGCTTTTGGCGGAGTCGGAGTGACGGTGTCGCCCGCGCACTTTCGTTTTAGTGGCCAAGAGCAGAAAGTTGAATGACAGGTGACGAGAACCAATCAGATTGGATAAAATAACACGCACACGTTGCTGCGTCCGGAGGAGGATCTTTAAGAAACCAATTAGAGACCAGCTTCAGATCACATGCTGCCCGTAGATTTTTGGACTCAGATAGACTCAGATAGACATCCATTTGTCCGGCGTCCCTCGCCCATGAAACCGCATTAAACATATTGAAGAACATATAAAATAGTTAAAGGAACTGTATGTAAGAAATGTATCTCAATTAATCATAAAATGGCCCTGATATGTCACTAGACATTAAGAAATCATGTTAATTTCAAATACTTATATCACTGACAACAGTTGTCCGGCCAGGATATTGTTATTCTAAAAGTGAAGTTGCAGCCCTCAACTGATGTTGATGTTGACATGTTGTGTTTTGGCCTGAAGCGCCACCCTCCACCTATCTACCAATCACAAAGTCAGTAGTGTTTTGGCATTCGGGTTGCCAGCTCTAGTTACCACAGCTGCAGCTACAAACTTTTTGGATAAAAAATTTCCAACTTTACGAAACCTAAAAGAGCTCGTTATGAATCAGAAAAACGTTGTGACAATGTCCGAAATAAAACAAGGATCTGTATAGGAGATGCCTTTGAAAGATGGAGACGGCTGAAAACGGAGAAGTATTTGAAGACAGACGCCAACGTTGCTAATTTCCTCCTGGACAGGTAAGGTTCATCGGGCGAAGTATATTTTTGAAATTGACATTTCAAATATTCATGGCAGTCGAACAAAGTTATGCATGTTCGTGCAAAGTAACTAGGTTAGCGCATATGGAGGAGGTGGGTCATTGAATTGTCATTATGCTGAGACGCTGAGGAAAACAACATTAGCACGCCCATTATGGCAATGTGAAAACGTATTTGAGACACGTAGCTTAACGTTACCTCTGTAAAAATGATTCCTCATTCGTTCTTCATATATATATATATATATATATATATATATATATATATATATATATATATATATATATATATATATATATATATATATATATATATATATATATATATATATATATATATATATATATATATATATATATATATATATACATACATATATATAGTGGACAACACATGCTGCAAGATGATGGCTTGTGCTTATAACTTACTTACGTTAATGACAGATACCTTCCAAGTTAGACTAACTTACTGTTCTAACAATGTACTGTCACATACGAGTGTTCATATTTACGATTATATTTGGCTAATCGCCATTAGTAAATTTTTGCGATTGTAGCAGCCTACGTTCCTGCTGGATCCTGCAGCCCAGAGCCATATAATAATTTTCAACGGCTCTGCTGCAGCCTATCTGGCAACCTCGAGTCAGGGGAGGGAGAGAGGGGATACACCGCTCTACAGTAATTTGAAAGTGATTGCAGTACCAGTTTTGGCCACAGTCCTACATACAGTTCCTTTAACCGATCAAAGACAGTTTTTATTAAATGCTGAGGCTCTTACTAACAGCCGGCACGTCGTATTAGTAAACTATTTTATTTTTATTTCACTTTTATATCATTTTTGTATACATGTATATTTCTGGAATTTTGAAAGGGGCGGCGCCTCAGCGCCCTCTATTGACCAGCCGCCACTGGCTCTTTCTAAAGTCTTGATTTTGTTTGTGGGGTCTACTAGAATAGGTTTTCATGCTTGAACGTTAAAAAAAACGCCTTAGTTTTCTCTTCTCAGTCTGTCAGTAACGCTCTGTTTAGTTCCTGTCTCTATGAAGCCCCTCCTTATGAAAAGTGCAACATGCTCTCATGTTGTGATTGGTCAATCGCTTCAAATGTGTTTTGGAAATGTCACGTCCCTTACCATAAAAGTGAGTTTCAATACACTTTCGAACGCAACTCAACTAGGCCTCTGCCCTTTTATTTTGCATATGCCTTGGGTTGGAATTATTTAAAGGGGGGGTGAAATGCTGTTTCATGCATACTGATCTTTTTACACTGTTAAAGACTTGGATTACCATCCTAAACATGGACAAAGTAAAAAAAAAAAAAAAGGTTTTCATAAGTTTCGGAAAGTTTTTTTCAAGTATGGGTATATGTGACGTCAGATGGGGCGGAATGTCCTTGTACGGGCTCTTCTCCCGGAAGGGCGCGCGCACGACTAGAGCGAGAGAGCAAACGCTTTAGGGAAGCGGCTGCGCTGCAGTCACAGGACATCACGAAATCAACAATGTCACCAAAGATGTGTGTTTTTGGTTGTCATGGCAAGACAATCATGTTTTTCCGGAGCAGCAACGGAGTTTTGAAAGTGTTTGTTTGTTTGTTCCCTGAATTTCGGCGACGATGGTTTATAAACAAGGCACAGTTCAACTCCGGATTTGTAGCTCGTCTAACGCTGAAAGATGGAGCGGTCCCAGCGATTAAGGTTCACGTCGTGTGTTGATAGCAGGCGGTGAGTAAAAATGCTTCAAATGTCTATGTATTGTAAGCTATCGATTCCATTGTTTTTCTATGTAAACATGCATAGCTCAACGCAATAGCTGCGCGCGCTCGTCATTCTTTTGCTCCGCCCCAACGATACACCCCCAGCCGCTCTGCTTTTTTCGGAAAGACTTGGTACAGTGTATCTTTGTTTTATAAATATAATAAAACTAAAGACTTTTCGGAGATATGAAAGATGCAGTACTACTCTATAGGTACTCAAGATTGACATGAGATTGACTGAAAATGAGTGTTTCACCCCCCCACTTTAACTGAGGAATATTGTGAATTATTCGTTCTCATCAGAAAACTCCTAAAATGTAAAGTATAATAGATCCTCTTTTTTTCAGAAAACAAGACTTAAAGGGTACATAACGCACAGTTTCTGCCAGTCTCATGTTAATCTGGAGTACCTCTATAGTAGTATTGCATCCTTAATATCTCAGAGAAGTCTTTAGTTTTATCATATTTATAAAAGACCGATACGCTGTACCGATTCTTACTGAAAACAGCCGAGCTCGTGCAGGTGTGCAGTGGGCAGTGCTAAAAAGACACAAGCACACACACACGAAATAGGCCTACATCATGGCATTATCCCTGGATAGCTTTCAATTCATATACGTTCGCGTTGTTGACATTATATGCACTCACGCGACAATTGCCAACAAAACACACACATTTGATGCAGTTTCACTCACCGCATGCGGTTTCGACTCGTGACTGGGAACATACAAACGCACTTGCAGAACTCCGGAAACACAAACTGCATCCACGTTTCCTTAACACTGGGTTCTTTGGGAAGCTGAACAAGGTTCAATCTTTCCCTCACAACCAAAAACACACTTCTTTAGTGACATTGTTGGTTTCTTGGTCTGAAAACAAAATGACAGCACTACCGTAACCCGAACGAAGCTCGTTGATGGGCATTGTGATGGCCGACAACGTGGCCACACAGCAAGGCGGTAACTAAACCACACACACAGACATGCATCCTTCTCTTTTGTTTGTTTACATGTTATTTTGGGTTTTCCTTTAGTACCTTTCATAATTAAACATTTTGTTGCAGATCACCCTATATATTTCATAATAAAGATAGACACAGATTTGGGTTCATTTTCACCATTTTATATCTAATGTACACTTTTACCATACCATACGTGACTAGTTTGGGTGCACACTTTCTAGTTATTAGTGGTATATTGTGTTAACATGTATTTCTTTTGAGTTTAAGTTACCTACGTGTGGAAAGCGGAGGTTTGACGCTCAGTGGCCGCCATTTTGTTCCAGTGGTTGAATCCATGTTGCAGATTAGCTGGGGGGATGTAGGGTTGGTTTTTTTTATTCTTGTTTAGTATGATTGTTTGTGTATATAACTAACTTGTTTATTTCTTTATTTTTTGTGAATGAATTACTTTATTCATTCTAACTGTGTTTAATTGATGTTTGTTGTTCCCTATGTGTGTGTAATGGACTAGGCCTTTGTGTATATAAGTTTCCCCATGTGTGGCATTTAGGAGACCAAGTTTTCTTTGTTTAGTTTGTTTGTTTGATTACGGTTCAGTTTGATTCTCTTTAGTTTACCCTTTTTTATGGGCCCAGACCTGATTTTATTTCCAGTCAGTTTTTCAAGTTATTTAATTTGTAACTTTGTTTTTTGCATTTAATACATAATTTTTTGGTTGGAAATCCAGTGTCCTTTGCCCTTGACTGCTTGGTCCCTCACAGGCATGCTCTTGCTCTCGCTCTGGTTGATGTGCGCACAGCACACGCTCATCCGGGATAAGTGCCCACAAGCAAATCTGCCCTTTATGACATCATACAGGGCCATACTCTAAAAAAACCTGTCATACGTCCAACAATTTTTTTTTATTTTGGTCATGTTTAGCATGAGAATCAAACTCTTTAAAGCTACACTGTGTGATATTTTCCCCCATCTAGCGGTGAAAAGGTAAATGACCATCCAGAGAATTTTAGTTTCTGTTCCTCTCAATTCCGAT
The DNA here is from genome assembly GCF_949357685.1 of Gobio gobio. NCBI lineage: Eukaryota > Metazoa > Chordata > Actinopteri > Cypriniformes > Gobionidae > Gobio > Gobio gobio. The sequence continues at coordinate 46,561,011 of NC_137109.1, forward strand.
TTCGTTTTAACTCCTACGGTTGCCGATTTAGCCCAAGATTAACATGGTTTCCAGTTCGACCTCGTCCACATTCGACACGGTGCCATTGAGTGTTAAAACACGAAAGGCGAAGCTTGAATTTACGGGTATGTCCCTCTTTGGCTAATGTACTTTCAAGATGGAGGGGCAACATGGCGACCCGCATTCGAACCCCTCACCCGTATGTATTTTCATTGGCATATTATAAACTTACGAGAATACTTTATTACTTGAAAGAAGTAAATATACATTAATGAGCACATATATTTTTGAAAGAACTAAGTGTTTTTAGCTAAGAATAAACTAAAAAAGTTACACAGTGTAGCTTTAACAATGTAAATAAGTCAGAATGCATGAAATAGCATTCATTTAAGATTTTTACATTTTACTTCTACTAAGTAAATGTATCTTAACTTAATAATGTTAAGATATTTGTACTGGGGAAAAAAGTTAAAAAAATTTAAACAAGCATTTATTTCCTAAATTGTTGTTTGTTGGTATATAGAGCCAGCCAGGTCACTACAATCAATCCCTACAAAATCACACACTAATCCAATGATTCTTCCTGAGAAACATTTTTAAATAAAAAGGTAAGCAGCTTATTTTGTGAAAAAAGGAAAAACCTGTGGTTTCATCCAATGTTCTGTAGCAGTGAGTAAAAAAAAGAGCGCTTCGTCTCTTACCTGAGCCGCTTAGGGAATGTAATTTAACTTGTTAGTCATATTTATGATTCAGCTTATGCGATGGCAGAACACAGAACCGCAGTGTCTGGAAATCTAGCAAACAAACAAACACAAATAGAATAAAACAAACTGAGATTTAAATATATACTATGCTGCTAATCGAGGAATATCACGTTGCACTGAATATTAGTATGAATATGATTCAGTCATAGACGATCACAGTCATGCTGATATTCAAAGAAAAACACAACTGAGTCAATAAACAGTACATTTACAATCAAGTTTGTCATTCTGTCGAAAGCAGGGCTGTTCACACAAGACTTATTCTTGCTTTGGATCTGGGCTATTTTTTAATAGTTTGCTTCTGTACACATGCACCAGATGGACATCTTTGGTTGTTGCGTCACGCTTCACTGTTTATTCAGCATCTTGCGTCATAAATGCCGTGTTTGTTAGATGCCTTGTCAAGCTATAAGTCGTTCAATTTTGAAAAATGCATCTTGCATTCTGTTCCATTCTGTTGCACACTGTCCAGATTTTGTTAAATGCACCAGCGCGTCATGCGTGGTCGTAAACGGCTCTGTCTGCTCTCGTGGTTTGATGAAGCATGTTGCTTGTGGCAGTAGAGTCCGAACTGATAGCAGAATGCTTTGCATTTATGTGGTGCTTATACTGAATACTGTAAGCACAATTATTTTAAAAAAGTAATATATATTTTTTAATATTGAAAAATATTTTATATATATATATATATGTATACATACACACTCACCTAAAGGATTATTAGGAACACCATACTAATAGTGTTTGACCCCCTTTCGCCTTCAGAACTGCCTTAATTCTACGTGGCATTGATTCAACAAGGTGCTGAAAGCATTCTTTAGAAATGTTGGCCCATATTGATAGGAGAGCATCTTGCAGTTGATGGAGATTTGTGGGATGCACATCCAGGGCACGAAGCTCCCGTTCCACCACATCCCAAAGATGCTCTATTGGGTTGAGATCTGGTGACTGTGGGAGCCTTTTATAGTGCAGTGAACTCTTGAATTGTCATGTTCAAGAAACCAATTTGAAATGATTGGAGCTTTGTGACATGGTGCATTATCCTGCTGGAAGTAGCCATCAGAAGATGGGGACATGGTGGTCATAAAGGGATGGACATGGTCAGAAACAATGCTCAGGTAGGCCGTGGCATTAAAACAATGCCCAATTGACACTAAGGGGCCTAAAGTGTGCCATGAAAACATCCCCCACACCATTACACCCCGACCACCAGCCTGCACAGTGGTAACAAGACATGATGGATCCATGTTCTCATTCTGTTTATGCCAAATTCTGACTCTACCATCTGAATGTCTCAACAGAAATCGAGACTCATTAGACCAGGCAACATTTTTCCAGTCTTCAATTGTCCAATTTTGGTGAGCTCGTGCAAATTGTGGCCTCTTTTTCCTATTTGTAGTGGAGATGAGTGGTCGATGAGTCACTACATTTTTCTAAATTTTTCAACTAAATATCGAAATAAATCTAATTATTAAACTTAATTAACCATATAAACTAAATTACTGATCTAATTACTGATCTAAAGCCCACATTGTCACTGTATTATAATTGAAATGAACTGATGACATCACCGTTTTCTCCAGAATGGCTAGACGGCTGAATAAAATTATGCTGCATTATTTTCCTGTTTAACACTGTAAAGCTGCTTTGAAACAATCTGCATTGTTAAAAGCGCTATATAAATAAAGTTGACTTGACTTGACTACCCGGTGGGGTCTTCTGCTGTTGTAGCCCATCCGCCTCAAGGTTGTGCGTGTTGTGGCTTCACAAATGCTTTGCTGCATACCTCGGTTGTAACGAGTGGTTATTTCAGTCAAAGTTGCTCTTCTATCAGCTTGAATCAGTCGGCCCATTCTCCTCTGACCTCTAGCATCAACAAGGCATTTTCGCCCACAGGACTGCCACATACTGGATGTTTTTCCCTTTTCACATCATTCTTTGTAAACCCTAGAAATGGTTGTTCGTGAAAATCCCAGTAACTGAGCAGATTGTGAAATACTCAGACCGGCCCATCTGGCACCAACAACCATGCCACGCTCAAAATTGCTTAAATCACCTTTCTTTCCCATTCTGACATTCAGTGTGGAGTTCAGGAGATTGTCTTGACCAGGACCACACCCCTAAATGCATTGAAGCAACTGCCATGTGATTGGTTGATTAGATAATTGCATTAATGAGAAATTGAAAAGGTTTTCCTAATAATCCTTTAGGTGAGTGTATATATAGAATATCTGATGTATATGTTAGCAGCAGATCCTTTAAGCCCTGTAAGTTGCGAGGTGGAGCCTCCATGGATCGGACTTGTTTGTTCAGCACATCCCACAGATGCTCGATTGGATTGAGATCTAGGGAATTTGGAGGCCAAGTCAACCCCTCAAACTCGTTGTTGTGCTCCTCAAACCATTCCTTAACCATTTCTGCCTTGTGGTGGCGCATTATCTGCTGAAAGAGCCACAGCCACCAGGGTATTCCGTTTCCATGAAAGGCTGTACATGGTCTCAACAATGCTTAGGTAGGTGGTACGTGTCAAAGTAACATCCACATGGATGGCAGGACCCAAGGTTTCCCAGCAGAACATCCCCAAAGCATCACTGCCTCCACCGGCTTGCCTTCTTCCCATAGTGCATTCTGGTGCCATGTGTTAAAACAAGTAGGTGAGATGCACACACAACCGGCCATCCACGTGATGTAAAAGAAAACGTGATTCATCAGACCAGGCCACCTTCTTCCATTGCTCCGTGGTCCAGTTCTGATGCTCACGTGCCACTGTTGGTGCTTTCAGTGGTTGACAGGGGTCAGCATGGATACCCTGACTGGTCTGCGGCTGTGCCGCCCCATACACAACAAACTGAGATGCACTGTGTATTCTGACACCTTTCTATCAGAACCAGCATTAACTTGAGCAATTTGAGCTCCAGTAGCTCGTCTCTTTGATCGGACCACACGGGCCAGCCTTCGCTCCCCACGTACATCAATGAGCCTTGGCTGCCCATGACCCTGTCGCCGGTTCTCCACTGTTCCTTCCTTGGAGCACTTTTGATAGATACTGACCACTGCAGACCGGGAACACCCCACAAGAGCTGCAGTTTTGGAGATGCTCTGACCCAGTCGTCTAGCCATCGCAATTTGGGCCTTGTCAAACTCGCTAAAATCTTTACGCTTGCCCATTTTTCCTGCTTCTAACACATCAACTTTGAGGACAAAATGTTGCCTACACTCTAAAAAAAAAAGGTTCTATATGGCACCAAAAATGGTTCTTGGCTCGTAATCATAGGGGAACCTTTTTTAGTGCTATATAGCACCATTTTTGGTGCTTCAGTGGTTCTTCAGTGGTTCTTCAGAGGTTCATTGACTAAGGTGCTATATAGCACCTCTGAAGAACCACTGAAGCACCAAAATTGGTGCTATATAGCACTAGAAAAGGTTCCCTTATGATTACGAGACTTTTTTTTAGAGTGTAATATATCCCAACCACTAACAGGTGTATTATTTACATCACCTGTCAGTGGTGTATATATATTAGAGTAAAGTGCTGTTCTTTTGAACTTTCTATTCGGGATCCGATAACAAAAAAAAGTATCAGAGTTTCCACAAAAATATTAAGCAGCAACTATTTTCAACATTAATAATAATAATAAAAAAATATTTGAGCAGCAAATCAGCTGCAGTCAAATGTTTCCTGCAGTTTTTCACCAGGTTTGCACTGCAGGAGGGATTTTGGCCCACTCCTCCACACAGATCTTCTCTAGATCAGTCAGGTTTCTGGCCTGTCGCTGAGAAAGACGGAGTTTGAGCTCCGTCCAAAGATTCTCTATTGGGTTTAGGTCTGGAGATGGGCTAGGCCACGCCAGAACCTTGATATGCTTCTTACAGAGCCACTCCTTGGTTATCCTGGCTGTGTGCTTCGGGTCATTGTCATGTTGGAAGACCCGGCCTCGACCCATCTTCAATGCTCTAACTGAGGGAAGGAGGTTGTTCCCCAAAATCTCGCAAAACATGGCCTCGGTCATCCTCTCCTTAATACAGTGCAGTCGCCCTGTCCCATGTGCAGAAATACACCCCCAAAGCATGATGCTACCACCCCCATGCTTCACAGTAGGGATGGTGTTCTTGGGATGGTACTCATCATTCTTCTTCCTCCAAACACGTTTAGTGGAATTATGACCAAAAAGTTCTATTTTGGTCTCATCTGACCACATGACTTTCTCCCATGACTCCTCTGGATCATCCAAATGGTCATTGGCAAACTTAAGACGGGTCTGGACATGTGCTGGTTTAAGCAGGGGAACCTTCCGTGCCATGCATGATTTCAAACCATGACGTCTTAGTGTATTACCAACAGTAACCTTGGAAACGCTGGTCCCAGCTCTTTTAAGGTCATTGACCAGCTCCTCCCTTGTAGTTCTGGGCTGATTTCTCACCTTTCTTAGGATCATTGAGACCCCACGAGGTGAGATCTTGCATGGAGCCCCAGTCCGAGGGAGATTGACAGTCATGTTTAGCTTCTTTCATTTTCTAAAGATTGCTCCAACAGTGGACCTTTTTTCACCAAGCTGCTTGGCAATTTCACCGTAGCCCTTTCCAGCCTTGTGGAGGTGTACAATTTTGTCTCTAGTGTCTTTGGACAGCTCTTTGGTCTTGGCCATGTTAGTAGTTGGATTCTTACTGATTGTATGGGGTGGACAGGTGTCTTTATGCAGCTAACGACCTCAAACAGGTGCATCTAATTTAGGATAATAAATGGAGTGGAGGTGGACATTTTAAAGGCAGAATAACAGGTCTTTGAGGGTCAGAATTCTAGCTGATAGACAAGTGTTCAAATCCTTTTTGCAGCTGTCTCATACAAATAAATAGTTAAAAAAAATCATACATTGTGATATCTGGATTTTTTTTTAAAGATTATGTCTCTCACAGTGGACATGCACCTACGATGACAATTTCAGACCCCTCCATGATTTCTAAGTGGGAGAACATGCAAAATAGCAGGGTGTTCAAATACTTATTTTCCTCACTGTATATAAATGTACTCATCCTTATAGACATGGTAGTCATCCATCCATATGAATGCATGTGGGTGGTCTTAAAAAAAACGTGTTAATGTAAATCAGCTGTTGACTGTAAAGGAGGGACTTACACCTGTCTGTGTGGTTAGGTATGTTTTGCATCTCCTCCGCAGGAGCGGGGAAAGCAGTTTGAGGGTATATGTCGCTCTGTCAGACAATGATAACGGTACAGTCATTACTCAAGACGCCACAGGCTCACACTGAGAAGAGAAGCCGAACGCAACAGCAGATGTTTGACTCTCGCTGTGTCTCTGGATGCCGTTCCACATGGTGGATGTCCCGCAGTTCGCAGGCGAGGGATTTTCTCAAGGCACAAGGCGTAAAGAAATAATGTAGACTGATAAAAAACAGAGGAAGTGAAATGGGGAGGGAATGGGAAGCTGTGTGTGGGGGTTTGTGTACTTGTGTATGCTTGAGGCAATAAGTAAAATGCATCCATCATGTCACGCTGTTTCAAGCCACTGCAGTGAATGGCCTGAAAAATACTCATGTCTCATGATTTATGATCTCTTCTATTAGTGTCTTTGTCATGTTGTTGTTTACCTGCAGTACAGATTACAGAGAATATCTTGCCATCTTTCTCCACCGAAATAGTTTTACATGCAAGGTGTCATGACTCATGGGTAATGTTGACGTGATATACCCCGAATGGCTATGCCCAAAATAAATACCAGCTTGACGCAGATTATTTCCAGAAATGAAAGGAATTTAAAGGAACAGTTCACTGAAAACTAGAAGTTCTGCTTTATTTAATCATCTTTGTGTTGTTCAAAATCAGTGTGACTTTAATACATACAGAACAAAATATCTAATTAAAACAGCATTTTATAACGCATTTCAAGACAGAATGTTAAGACAAAATTATATTTCCATTCATTAAGGAATCCTGAAAAAATATGCATCATGGCTTCCACAAAAATACAGCACAACTGTTTTCAACATTGACAATAATAAGACACCACACATTGACACCATATTGGGACATTGGCGGCTTTAATGGCTTTCTACAATGGAAGAGAGTTAAGCTGCGTTGTCCACCTTTTTTACAGTCTATGGTTGCCACGCAAGTGTGAGTAACAATTAGGCCTGTCGCGATAGATAATAAATCAATTAATCGCAAAATGAAAAAAATGAGCTCGATAATTTTTCACACACACACACACACACACACACACACACACACACACACACACACACACACACACACACACACACACACACACACACACACACACACACACACACACACACACACACACACACACACACACACACACACACACTCGACACACAGACAGACTCGCGTCAGTCTCCTGCTCACATCGAGTTCTCTTTTGCTCATGAACAAACAATAACAACAACAGAGAATTTTGAGTATTCTCAAATTAGGAGTCTTAAATTAGTTAAATAACGTCTTAAATGAACTTAAAGAGTTGTGAGGAAATGAGATGCGCGGGACAGCGCGTCAGATCCGCATCATGTTCGTCAGTGGCCGTTCTTAAAGTGACAGCAGCACTGATGATGCCTGTCATTAATGTTCATCAAAGAACAACGGGAACAGAGAAAATTGTAGCTTTAATGATGATTAATCTATATTTCATTTATTATTTATGCAGTTAAAAAAGGTGTTTGATAACTATATCATTTCTGTATATGTCTAACAGGGAAGGCACAGGTAAATATATCATTTATTATAATGGGGTTATGATTGTTTTGAGTTCACTTAAATTAAAATGTTTTTTTTAAAGCCTAATAAATGTTGAAATTGGCAGCTTTCAGTTATACTGTAATGTACTGTCATTAATGTTTCATAGAGACATCAGTGATACTGGCCTTCATTCATAAAAACATGACAGTACAACACATATTTAAAATATGTCAATAAATTGTTTGTTGGAGAGTAACTGAAATTATTACAATATCAAAACCTTAAAAACGTATTAATCGTGATTAATTACAGAAAAAAATAATTTTTTAATCGATTCCCAGCACTATACCTAAAACACAATCATCCGTTGCAGTTTTCCCAGCTGTTTATTCAAGTGCATTTGTTTGTTAACAGACTGAGAGTCCATTGTTTGTTTTTTTGTTTTGTTCATTTATTGAGGATATTTAAAATGCTTTCCGTTTTCAGTGTTAAATGGTCTTTAGAAATAAAAGTTTATTGATCCTTGAAAAGGTGTACCTGCATTATTATGCCATTATCATTATTTTAGATGAAAATGGTCTCAGAACGACAATATTATCGTTTATCGCAATAATTTCTTGGCCAATTTATCGTACAGAAAAATGTGTTATCGTGACAGGCCTAGTAACAATGTGTTTTTACCATGTATCGCTATTGCTTTGTCTGTTATAGATTGTTTGATCACTTTATTTTAATTAACATGATAATCAATAAAAGAATGACAGTGAGACAAACGATGGTACATTCATTCATAATTCGTAACACTGCAAGATATCTCGTCAACTGTAACTGTGGCAACTCTAAGTACTTAAACTTTATTTGCCACAACCAAGACTTATAAAGCATATGTAATGCGCATAAAACTTTCACACATTTCTGCAGTGTTTTTGTTTCAACACAAATATAATGTAATCAAATACAATATACTACCCCACAAATACATAAGGAATAAATATAAATAATATAAAAAATATAAATAAATAAAGATGATTAATTACAGAGCTGAGTATCCTTAGTATTTGAGTGTAGGTTTGTTCTGATTCGGGATCAGACTCCAGCTCAAACATGTATGGCGAACATTGGAAGTGGGGACTTTGAAAATGATTTTAACCCCTTACTGTCACCGTCCCGCTGGCGGGATGCCTGGCGCTCTTTTTTTTTGATCGCCTTTTTTTGGTATCATATATTTTAGTAATTATTATAAAGTAGGTATCATTCAAAAGCTTACGAACTCAAAATTATCCTATGAAAAACACTTTGAAATCAGACGTTGCGTTACCATGGAAACAGTACTCTAAATTCTTCTACCGGGCTCCTCCCCCTAGTGGGCGGTGTCATATTGTTATTGTATTGGTATTGTATGTTTCATATTACAAAATGTATTTTAACTACTTTATAATCAAAATCTTTTCTAATCTGGACAAAACACATATCGTTGGAAAGGTCTGAGTCTCAAGGCTCCATATTTGGTGACTGTTTTGTGATGGAAGTGATATTTGGACAGAAATGTACAGGAAAATGCATTAAAAAAAACGATTTCAAAAGCCTAAACATTTTGCGCCTAAACAAAATCTCATGGGGACTTCAATTTTTGTGAAATCAACTTCAAATTTGGAACACAACTTTGTTAGACATGTGGCTTTGATTTTAGAGTAATTTTTTTTTGTAAAATATATATTTTATATAAAATAAAAAATATTTAGTACTGTATTATTCATTTACAGTAAATGTAAACTTCCATAACTTTGTCATACTTTCATATTTTGAAATGCTTTATCTTCTTTAAAACAACATTCCAAAGCATTTTTGAATTACAGCCCTATAAGTTTGGATAGTGCATTTTCATGACTAGTCTCAAAAAGTGGGGTGACAGTTAAGAGGTTTTAATAGGCAAATCGGTTACCCAATCATAGCAGTGGGTGTTTACTTCCAAGTCTTGAAAGCGGCACCCTTATCAAAAGGAAGTGTTTTAAAGAGAGGGTCAAAAACCTTATAGAATATAGCCTATTATTTCTAAATTATTCTGTTTTTGTTTTTGTAAAGTGCCCCTATTATTGTTTTTCGATTATTCCCTTTCATGCAGTGTGTTATACAGCTGTTTGTGAATGTAAAAGTCCAAAGTGCATGATAAATAAAGTCATTGTCTCCCAAAATAAATAATTGACTCTGAACGCCTATACAAGTCATTTGCAATTCGGATCCTACTGCGTGGGCCACTATTACCTAAAATTGTGTCTATTAATGCAGATTGTCTGTCGTTCGTACTACTTTGAGTAAAGATGAAGGATGAAACAAGATTTGTTTTTATAAAACGTTCACGTTAGTGCTGGGCTAAAGTATGCACTGTTATTGATACAGTTCCTGCATGTGCACCGCAATAAATAAAAAATATACAAATGGGTTTGTTGATGTAGATGTACACACACTTGTTAATGCTGATAGTGAGGAATTGCAGTTGCAAAAGCTCATAATGTACCTCAAAATGAGTAGTGTATCACTGAGAAACATCCTGCTGAAATCATCCTTGCAATGGAGGTTCGGGTTGAATAACTAGTTCTTCCAATGTTTCATCATCGGACTCGCATTTGGATTTATATGGTAAAATCAACATCATCGTTACCATCATAAGGAAGCCTCCAGACGGAGATCAAGTTCAGTTATGGGGCACGTTCAAGCTCAAAACGGTTTGCTACGGTTTCCGTGTTGAACGACATGTTTCCTGGAAACTGTATGTAACGGGTTTGAGATGCGATTTCTCTTGTTTGGTGGGTGTGTCAAAAATGTCAGCCCAATCAGCAGCAAGATGTATATAAACCACGCAGTATTAAAGAGACAGCTCACACAACACAATGGGTCCAAGTAAAGTTGTTTACAAATGTGTCCCCTGGAGCTCAGTATGCGCAACAATTTAAGATATTAGAAGACACGATTGTCGTAAGAGTTTTATAGTAAAAACATAGTATATCAACATGATGATGTAGCTTTTTAACTTCATTGAAAGGCAATGGTAATTAAGTAGCCTAGAAATCTAGACGCACCCTAGCGGCAGCAAATGTAATTTGCGGATACGGCGAAAGTTTGATCTATCAACAGCTCCGCTTCACCTTCTTCGCTGCTCTGGTTGGTTGTAGCGCTATCCTATTGCGTGCAGAGGGAATTTGAAAGACAACCGCTTATCCCGCTCCTCAGATTGAGCCCTGCCAATGGTGAGTTCCCAGACCCAACATCTTGATGTGGGTCTGGCTTGTCAGGCTAGTAATTAAGTGCTTTACATAAAAATGAGAAAGAAAATACAAGGTATTAAAAGAGTAAGAACTAGAAATAAAATGATTTAAATTGATTACCAGGAAATAAAAAAGTTAATTAAATGGGGTGGGGATGTTCTCTTTTATTCTGGACGGCAAGGGCGGTATTAAACATGTATTTATATCGATTTCATCAGGCTCCGAAAATTCTTCAAATAGAACACAAAGAATGGCCTTCTCAGCTGCCATAGGTGACTCTGATGACTCCGATTTTTCGAATATTCCTATTTAATAATTGTTAAATCGATATGTCATCCTCAATAAACCTGTCTCTGGCCTGACGGTTCAGATCTTTCGAATATTGCAATTTAATAATTGTTTAATCAATACGGCATCCTCAATAAACCGCCTCCAGCGTGATGACTCCGATATTTCGATCATTCCTATTTAATAATTATTTAATCGACACATCATCCTCAATAAACCCGTCTCCGGCGTGTTGCCTCCGATCTTTCGAATATTCCGATCTATTATGAAATCTGACCTGTAAAGTTTCCAGAATAATAATCATACGCTGTTTGTTAATTGGCCAGAGGAGAACTGGCACCCCGACTGAGCCTAGTTTCTCCCAAGGTTTATTTTTCTTTTCTTAAAACTTTTTGCAACGTTTTGTCGGGGCTGAACGCAGTCATGGTAATGGACATTTAGCTTCTGAAACATGTGCTATAAGCGGTAGACCAATCACAACAGCAACAGACTGGGCCATCTGACAAATCAGAGCAGAGTAGGCTCACGGAGAGGAGGGATTTAGAGAGACTGATTCATCCATTGAGTCATTTGAGAATAATTGAACACTGTGGTGATGTGTAATGTATATTATGAGAAAATTAAGCTGTCTTTTGAACTTTGATGCATTTAAACCTGTTGTAGGAGACCTCCATAACAGGGGTAGCCTGACAAGCCAGACCCACATCAAGATGTTGGGTCTGGGAACACAGCATTGGCAGGGCTCAATCCGTGGAGCGGGATAAACGGTTGTCTTTCAAACTCCCTCTGCACGCAATAGGATAGCACTACAACCAACCAGAGCAGCGAAGAAGGTGAAGCGGAGCTGTTGATAGATCAAACATTCGCCATATCCGGTCAGGAAAACTCCAAACACATCTTCCTTACTTAAGAATGACTTCAGTGCCGTTCTTTGTTCTTTCCTCAAAGAAAAGCTGAACTCAAGTCTTCCAGAGTAGCGGCCAAAGCCGATTAGAAAGACCTCTGTTTGCCAGCTTCTGTGTTTACGAGTAGCTCGCGGAACCGCCGCAACTCTGCCGCCATTATGTTAAGCCCGCCCACCGACTCTACACACGATGTGATTGGCCTGACCAGGGTTTGGTTTTTCCAGTTCGCAAGCCAACGGAGAGTTGCCAGACGACCCTGGCTGCAAATTACATTTGCTGCCGCTAGGGTGCGTCTAGATTTCTAGGCTATAATAGGGGCACTTTAATGTAAAAATCTTGTTAACATTACAATAATATTTTTTTTAAAAAGCATTTCACGACCCCTTTAAAAATAATCTGTGGTTGCAGACACGCAGGCATGCAGTTGCAGACTCACGTCCCACAGACGCATGTGTGAAACAGGCCTGGCGAACCTCTCTCTCTCTCTCTCTCTCTCTCTTTCTGGTGGCAGAATGAATGCACATCAGTGTGGGAACACTGTGATAACCAAATGTTCATATTTGTAGGGGCGTATATTCACACATCAGTTCAATGGGTGCAAAATGACACAAAGATTCTTTTCACACGAACCCCACCATCAGCAGCACTAATCAAGTGAAGAGGAAGCTGCAGTCCAGGTGTGGGCAGATCACTGCACCCATAAGGCTTGTGTTTCTGCTTCAAAAGCCATAAAATAGTACAAAATATGCATTCATCGTGATATTACAGCCCATGATTTTATGAATATCAGGATGATTGCCCTTTAACAGGCCCGTACTTGGCGCTGCCATGGTGAAATAATGGATTGTGGCTTTGAAGTAGTGTAGTGAATCTAATCAGCTGTCTCTTCATTTTCCCTAAACAATCAGCTGAAAGAAAAGGCCTTCCAGGGGAGCGACATCCAGGCAATAATTAGTTATGTAAGCATAATTACTGACTGGTTGAGTAAATGGCCAGGCTAAATACTGCCAAACACTACAGCGCTCTAGCAACCGAATGGCTGATGGTTTCCAGCAGTGGACTTCATTTTTAAAGCGAGATGTCATAATCGACTGCCGAAGAGCTTGGACGTCTTGCGGAGTGCAAGAAACATTTTTGCAATGTCTCTCCGTCTATCTCCCACTGTTTCGCACTGTCTCAGCTCAAACTAAAGCACAGTTGCTTCACTAATGAAAATGCGTTCACTAATGAAAAACTACTGAACGTTGCAATATGTGAGAAACAATACAATTTAAATCGTTATTCTATAAATTGTATGACTTGTATGATTCATAGCTCTCATTAACACATTCATGAGAGAACTACAGATGTCTGTTTTGTGAACTAATCATTCTTTTCAATGAATCAATTGATCAAGTTCACAAATTGGCCTGAATGATTCATTCACAAATGAAACGGATACATTTCTTGAGTTCAACTCACTGACTCGCTCATCCGTTTAAAGAAGTTAAAGGAGTCCTTGATTATGATTTCATGTTTTTAACTTGAGTTAGTGTGTAATGTTGCAGTTTCAGCATAAGCAACAACTGCAAATTACGACGCTTAAAGGGTTAGTTCACCCAAAAATGAAAATTCTGTCATTAATTACTTACCCTCATGTCGTTCGACACCCATAAGACCTCCGTTCATCTTCGGAACACAAATGAAGATATTTTAGTTGAAATCTGATGGCTCTGAAAGGCCTCCATTGGCACAATGCACGGTTCACTCTCAAGACCCTTAAAAGGTACTAAAGACGTCGTTACAAAGTCCATCTCACTACAGTGGTTCTACAATAACTTTATGGAGTGACGAGAATAGTTTTTGTGCGCAACCCTAACCCTAAATAACGACTTATATAGTGATGACGATTTCAAAACACGGCATCATGAAGCTTCGAAGCGTTATGAATCAGTGAGTCTATTCAGCAGTTTGGATCGCCAAATTTCAGCAGTTTGGCGGTTTGACACGCGAAAAATTATTCTCGTCACTCCATAAAGTTATTGTAGAACCACTGTAGTGAGATGGACTTTGTAACGACGTCTTTAGTACCTTTTAAGGGTCTTGAGAGTGAACCGTGCATTGTGCCAATGGAGGCCTTTCAGAGCCATCAGATTTCAATTAAAATATCTTCATTTGTGTTCCGAAGATGGAACGGAGAACGGAGGTCTTACGGGTGTCGAACGACATGAGGGTAAGTAATTAATGACAGAATTTTCATTTTTGGGTGAACTAACCCTTTAAAGTTAAATGCAAAGGGAGATATTTTCTTTTACAGAAATCGCTTTTTGAGGACTACAAGTTTCTTCCCGGGTTGGTGACATCACAAACTCTAAAATGTACATGAACACGCAACAAATGGGGTGAGGCCATGTTGGGCGGCTTTAGAGAAGAGGAAGAGTTGTTGTAGTAGAGTGTTATTTTCACCCCTTCACGAACTCTGCCATATTAGCATAGACGCGTTGTTTCGTAAGCAACTCAGGTGTTTTGTAGTTGGATGTAAGAGGGAACATAACAGTCTTCATGTTCTCCTGACATCAGAGCCGCTGAAGACGCAGTGGATTTGTTTTGTTTTTAAAGAGAATGCGCCCCCACATTCCTAAATTTGTTTATGTCTGCACAAATCATTTTACACCAGACTGCTTTGTGAACAAGGGTCAATACAAACGGACAATACAAAACACAGGTTTTGTTACACACGGATGGATCAGTACCAACTGTTCATGAAAACAGACACTTTATCTTTTGTGACATGTACAATAAACTTAATTAAACCCATCAGTAAAGTTTTGGCCATCACTCGGACGGGGTCCGCTACAACAGGTTTGTACTAATAGTGGATAAATGCAAGATGACAACATAAGTTATACCCATAATTGAACTAAACTCTAACTGTTCTATCTCCATGTAGCATTTATTCTCTGGTTCCAGTTCAAACTGAACACAGTCACTGACACTTTCAGTGCATGAGATTGTCCTGACACCGGAGCATGAGCTCTTGAAGCACCGCCCTCTTCTTGACAGCTCATTTGCATTTAAAGGGACACACACAAAATCTGCACATTTTTGCTCACCCCCCAAAAGTGGCAATTTTAACATGCTATTAAAAAATTCTGTGGGGTGTTTTAAGCTAAAAGACTTATTTTACATCTTGTAAAAAGGGAAATAATAGGTCCCCTTTAAAGATGCCCTCGAATGAGTTGAAACAATATTTTAAATTGTTCTCTGATATCTACGTGGCTTATTTAAGGTCAAAAATTGTCCAGATACGGTTTTACAGGTCCATTTACAACCCTAGGATTTGTCCCTAGAATGAAATGGTCTGTTTTTGCCTTATTTGGAAGGGTCATGAATAATAATGTTGAGCTCTGCTCTGATTGGCTCATTTCAGTAGCTCACACAAGTGCAGTTATTGAGCAAACACAATCGCAAACAGCACAAGCGGCTTGTGAGTCGTGACAGAACACAGACCGACTGAATGACACTTTAAGCAGAAAATCACAAATGGAGATTGCTGAAATGCAGCTTACTTGTTTATTGGAGTTTTCAGATCATCATGCGCACAAGAGAGAGAGCTCGAGTGCACATGGTTGTCACATTTTAAGTAAAACAACGGATAGAATACATGTTTTTTTAACAGCAAAGCTCTGATTGGGGGATTTAAATTGCTGAAATCTGGCAACTGCAAGCACGAACCCCGACAAAACCAAAGAGTGCTTTTTGTTCAAGTTTTTATTTTTTAAACTACATTTTAGTCTCGTCTTTTTTCGTCAACGATATTGCATGTTTTTATAGTCACAATAATCGTTTAAGGACATTTGTGTAATCTCGTCTTGTCTTAGTCATGGTAAAAAGGTTGTCAATGAACATTTCGTCATATTTTCGTTAACGAAACTGACACTAGTCAGAGCAAACTAACAACTTTCTTTGAATTCAATTGGTGCTGTATCCGGTTATAGATAAACATCAACCATGCCTGTGGACAGTTCTGTTCTGTGGGAAGGGTATGAAAAGTGCTCACATCCCCTGCACAGCCTGGAACATAACATTTATATCCATGATCTGCCGTTTTCACTATATTGTCCTCATCTTCACAATACCTGCAGAACTTCTGATGATTCGGTGCAGGTCCACGTTAATACTAGCCTGACAAGCCAGACCCACATCAAGATGTTGGGTCTGGGAACACAGCATTGGCAGGGCTCAATCCGAGGGGCGGAATAAACGGTTGTCTTTCAAACTCCCTCTGCACGATACAGTTCACTTGAAGGAGTGAATGAAAACAATTGAGCGAATTCGGATAGGCACTATATGTACATCGGCTGTACACTCATTATTGCGGTGCAAAGTGGGATAGAATGAGTGCACTCAATAACGTCCACTATGGTTTCGGACACCACTACAAATGGGTGTCCCCTCAAATAATGCCCTATTTAAGGGTATAGGGGGTGATTTCGGATTCAGCCTTTGAAACTACATGGAGAGGTAATGTTACTCTGCATCAGTGCCTTATGACAAAGCATCTAAACGGTAACCATTACAAAGAAATAACGGAGGCACTGCACCTTAATGTTAAGAGATAATTAAGTGTTCATTGTGATTTTAGACTTGTGTTTATATTTTAACTATTTGAGTGTTTTCCATGGTTGTGTTGACATTTCTGCCTTCATAACTGAGTGGATTATAATCAGAGGAAGGTTACGTTTAAAATAAAAATGATTAAATGAAAAATGTTTCTCCTGGTCCTTATTTGAAATGGGTCTTAAAACATATCAATATCGACCGATATGAAACACTTATATCGTGATACAGTTTTCAGCCATATCGCCCAGCACTAATAGCGCTACAACCAACCAGAGCAGCGAAGAAGGTGAAGCGGAGCTGTTGATATAAATATTGAAGAACATTCAAAATGACAGTGAATATCCTATGAAATGTGGTGCATATAATTAGCAAAATGCTCCTCTCTAGAGTACATTTTTCTAGCTGACTAACGAGTTTGTGGACACTGGATATGGTTTTTCTGAGGTAAATGTGACGTTACATGACATTGTTTACAAGCCATTTTACTGACGCCTACGTCTTTCTGCGGTTGAAACACTGATTGAGCGATTTCATGTGACATCATGATACGGATTTCAGTGAGTTGTCCTGCATCTTTTAACACACTTTCAGATGCTCATTCATGTTTATTTTGCGCTGTTACTGGTATTAAAGGCGTAAAAAAAGATCCGTTCATGTTTGCTCCGCGCTGCCGGTTCTCTTGAGCTGAGCTGGGGCAGAGCGATATCACGCCACAGCGCCAAAACAGTATTTATGTTTTTGAATTTCGTACAAAATGTGACGCAATTTGAAATCTGAGACTTTGTTTCATATCAGTAGTGATATAGCACAAAGATTATTGCGATTTATTGGATGGGATGCGCGCTAGAATGTTTATTTCATTCATTAACTGAAAACAGGATGACTAATCGATTCTTGGGATTTAAGAATCGATATTGTTTTGTAAAAGTGTGAATCCACTTTCATGGATTCTATGGAAAGTATTTTTTACTCAGCCCTAATAGTTATCGTTCTTGCTGTGAATGGGCCTAAGAAGTAAATTGTACATGCATTTACGGATCTGCCGAAATATAAATATTGTGTCAACTTTTAGGAGTAAACTCGCATAAATGACCTCAAAGAGACAAGCCACTTAAACTCTCATTTAGATTTCCATATAAACAGGCCCTATGAAACAAACATCCTTCAGGATAACAGCCCTGACTCTCACACCTAAAAGCTCTTGATTAAAGTTTTGTTGAGCAGAGGGATATCAATTCAGCAAGACGCATGTTTTTTTTCTCCCTGGCTTTTATTGCTTACTGATGCAGAATACTCAAAACTGCTGAGGTTGTTTAACTTCAAAACTCCCCCTTACAAGATTTACAGTCTGTTAGAGGACACATTTACCGCGTTTTCACCTCCAGATCAAGTGATTCACAACTTGCAAGTTTTTTATAAATTCCAACGTAAACATCAGACTGGAATAAACTAGAGATTCGTTATTATTTCATTTTATATTCTGTCAGAACAGAAATTGCTACGAACCATTCATTGCAATCTGCAATATTTGGCTGTAGGAGTACCATTTTATCTGGGGCTAAATCGCTAAGAACTGGGACTTTAGATCTGAGATATCGCTATTCCCTAGAGAGCAAGTGATTTAGAACTGTTATTTGGGAGGGAGTGTTGCAAAACGGCATACATTGTATTTCAGCAAGCTTGACTGTTAAGATCTAGTTCCTGTGAAGTGCAGGACAAAGCATATGTGCATACCATATGCAAATCTGTAGGACAGAAATGCACCAATCAGCAAGTCCAATTGAAGGCAGGTGCATAAGTGCAGTTTTGAAGTGTTCGACAGCAGCTGCAATCAAAGAAAGCGTTAAATCCTGCGCTTACTTTGAGGACAGATGTGTCTTCCCGCAGTTGCATCTCTGCATCGTTCCTAGAGCATCAGCAGGGAAAACGGCAGCCAATCAGAGGGCACGGAAGCTATTGATGATTTTTCAGCATCTCCATTGTCATTCCAATCATAGCTCTATCAGTAACATCCCTTGCACTAAACACAGCTGACAATCGCCTGCAAGCTATTCCCGACCCATGCGACGAAGGCCCAAGACGAAGATGAACCCATGAGCATGCTGCAAGCCTAAAATCTGCCAATTAATTTCTTGATTGAAAAGCTCTCATGAGCGCTGTATTCCCAGACTCCATGTTAAACAGCAGAAGAGTGACATCTCTGTCCTTGAGCATAATAAATACGGCAATTAAAAAACAGGGCACAGAACAATCATTTCTCACAGGGACACACATGCAAACACTTGTCTTCGTAATGTTTCTCTACATTGTTCAAATGTGGCAGGTGCTCAAGGTGATTTTGAATGATCTTTGACAAAATGGATAAAATATTCATGAAAATGAGAGAATCCTGTCTGAGTTCCTGAAAAGTTTGCATGGACAGTTTTTTTTTCTGGTCTTATCTACTATTGGATACGTCTTTCAAGATCCTTATGTTCTGTTTAGACTAAACACAAGAAAGGAAAAGCCTCCAAGCCCAGATCACACCACTGCACACTTTCTATAGTAGGTGTTCCCAGCTATGGTTGCGTCAGTCATTGCATAACGTCACTCCAGCAAAAATATCATTTCATGTCATTTGTTGTTGACATCAGACCAGCTTAAATACGCTAAAATGAACATTCCAGAGGGGAAAGGGTTTATAAATTGCACTAGTGCATAATGCATCATATCAAAGATAATTCAAAGCACGCCGTTTGCCTGTGGTGAGAGTGCAAATGCTGGGTTTACACACAGAATCAATTAACACATCTGACACATTTTTCCCCCACATGTATTTACAAAATATGAAAAACTTTACTTTATAAAGTTTTAAATATGGATGTTTTACTTACACAAATGCATCGATCGCTTCAGAATGCCTTTATTAACACCCCGGAGCCGTGTGGAGCAGTTATTTGATGCGCAGCTGCACTTTTTATGGACTTCAAAAACAGAGCAACAGTCACTGCCATTATAATGCTTGGATTAGCCTGGACTTTTGTAATATAACTCAGATTTTATTCGTCTGAAAGAAGAATGTCATATACACCTAGAATGACTTAAGGTTGAGTAAATCATGGGATCATTTTCATTTTTTGGGTGAACTATCCCTTTAAGTTTCATAGGAATTCATTGAAAACACTTGCTTTGCTCCGCACCGCTCCGTTATGAATGCCCGAGCGGCCATGCGTATTTTAAATTCAGTGAGTGAGATCCCACCCCTATGGGCGGGTTGAAACCATGCAGAACTAACTTCTACTACTGGCTGTAGTCTCTAGCCTCTGGCCAAAAAAGCTAGCCTGGATGCCAGCCGAACTTAGCCCCGCCCACAACATTTTTACTCGGGCAGTTCGGTCTGGACTTGATCGGTAGAGAAGTAATTATGCCCGAACAGAAGCTGTTCGGACCAATGAAATTGCCAAGGCGGGCTTTAGACGATGATGGACAGATGATCAACAGTAACGTAATCATCCACGTCATCAAAGGCGCTTGGGTTGAGTTTGTTCTAATCCTAAACGGAGAACTTGTTCGTATATGCATCCATTCACCTTTACTATTTCTCTCAGAAATGATGATCGTGTTGGTAAGTACTCTGTGTATCCTTAAATTCTTTTTTTACAACACCGGCAAAGATCGTTTACACTCATCTTTTTCTTCTAACGTTAGGCTACTTATTCCAGCGTGCGTGGAGGTACAGGGTTGCCAAGTTTTTACAACAAAACCCGCCCAATTGCTAACGTTCCTCAAAACTAGCCAAAAACAAGCCCAATAGCTTTCCAGGGGGGGTTCTCCGGGAAAAAAGGCATTTGGGGGGTAAAATATGTGTTATTTTGGCAGGGCTGGCAGCTAAAAATCGCATTCCTGGGTCTGTATATCACATAATTGGGGTCGCTTAAACCTGCGGACATGCCAACACAGTGCAGTTGAGTTCTGTTGACATTTGACAACTAACATTATGCGTCGCTCCGTTGCTCTGATTGGTTGTAGGTCTGTCCAATTGAGGTCTTTCCTGGTTCGGTTGAAACACGCCCCATAATCACTGCCCAACGGAGCAGTATCAGACTCATATTCTGACTAGAATTGAGTATGACGACGTCAGGCTACAAAAAAGCCTCAGATGATGCTAAATATAAATTTTTGCGTCATCAGAGTTTTTTTTTTCAGACATAAAATACAGATATCTCGCGCTCAGCGGGACATGAGGGAGGGAAGTAGCCTGGCTCCGCCCTCCTACGTACTTCCACTCAATTTTCATTTTCCTTCAATACTTCGTCTGGGACTGCTGTATATTCTTAGGTTTTCTTCGAACAATTTTTTACCGGTCCAATCAGCGAACAGAGGGAGTGGCTGAGAACGATGACGTTGATGTCGTGCGCTAGTTTGAGATGTAGTTCAGTAATGGCAGCGGAGAAAATATGCGAGTGAAGGCATTCATTCCTGGCACCGCTGCCGAATATCCAGAAATTAAAGCCGGAGCAAGAACAATCTTTGCTGAGTTTTTTTGGTGGCCATGATGTTGTGGCCTGGGAAAAGTTTGATTTTCCAGCTCGCTCCGTTAGTGGTGAAGGAGTTGGCTGAAGCCGTCCATCTCCCACCACCCAAGTTAAAATCCATGGCCGAATTACCTACTGTATTAAACAAATACCCAGTGGTGCCACGGCAGGCATCATAAAGTGATCGCGCTTAGGGCATCAAAACGGCCAGCGGTGGGGCTGCAAACACCAAGGTCGTGTGGTAATTTAATTGCTCTCCGAATCCACATCTCTGAGTTTTCAAGAATATATCTTATATCTTATCTACATCTTTGACCAGAATATAACCTTTTTGACCACTGCACCGTGCGGTTGCGCTTCGCTGTAATTTGGATGCATTTCTAGACTTGTATTTCTTTAAATGCTGGCAAGTGTTTACAAGAGCAATATATTTCATCACAGCGCAAAAAATAAAAAGAAGAAAAAGCACGTAAACGTTTGAATTGGGCTGTTATTTATGGCAGCATTTATTCTTATCATACCAAGCATATGACAGCATATTTACAGCAATCATGTCACGGACCACGAGAGCAGCGAGTTCCCGATCACAAAACTCTCCCTCCACCGTGAATAAATCACAATCCGAATGCACGAGTTTTAGGTTTTATCACTGAGGTGTTTCCGGACTTCCATGTGAGAATCAAAGGCGAACGGCGCATGACATACGTCACGACCAAACATTAGCGATTGGTTATGGCAGATCCAGAGTGGCTCTGGGCAGATCCAATAGTTTTAAACTTTAACAGAGTTCCCGCCTTCAAGGTAGTCAACGCTTGTCAATGGAGAGTGGCCAGACTCTCTGAACAAATGAAATGTCATTCGAATATACTACCGGGTTTCTACTGATACAAAGCCTAATGCTAATCTGTGAAGTAACCCTTTAACATTCGCTGCATACATTTGAGCAGTTAATAGCATTAAGTGGCAACACAAGACTAAACATCATCATTCAAATTCAGTTTTCCAGGGCGAGTGGGAACTGAAATATGTATGCTACTTTTGCACATCTCTACTATAGGGTTAGATGTAGGCCTAATTCTCATAGTGAAATCCACTTTTGTTTTTCATACATTAAAGCGTCAAGGGGTGCAGTCAGTCACAAGAGGTTGTTTCACTGATACTGAACCGCGTAAAAGGCCGTTTGACATTTTTCATGCGGACATTTTGGCATTTTTGTTCGTTACCTGCTGTGATGGATTTTTGAGTGCCTGGTAATTGCGGTTGTCATTTTCTCTCTATACCGTAAACGTGTGACTGGCGGAAGAGCTGATACAAGCATTTTAGCGTGAAACATATGCGTTTGCATGAGAAGGCTCGGACAACAGCTTTCTAAAACAGGTGAGAGAAGCCACTTATTATGAAGTTGCCATGGAGATACCAGAGAACAATGATGCTAATTCTTCGTTTTCTATTCAAATATATTTAAATGTTCCATCTTGTCAATGTGTAAATGTAAGTGCTTTCCTTTTGTGAGGAAAAAGGACGGCGAGAGAGGGCTTAGCCTTCTCGAGGCGCTCTTGGAGAACATATCACCGTATGTGATCTGAGAGAACTGGGCGGCATCGTTTTAAACACTGCATGTTTGCATTTAGATTGGTGTGGGTGTGCGATCATATACGGGTGATATTCATGAAATGGGATGTACTACTGATGTGTGTCACGACTTTAATTCACATACTGAACATTATATATTCATTCTGTCAGTCGCTGTACGTAATGAAAGCAGGAGTGCTCAGCCTTTCCAAGAATTGTTTCTCAATCCCTCGCTTTAAAACGCCAGACTCAATGAAAGTTTTGTAATCTGTCTTTTTAATTTCCATTTGGCATACTGTTTAGTCAAGTCAAGTCAAGTCAACTTTATTTATATAGCGCTTTTAACAATGTAGATTGTTTCAAAGCAGCTTTACAGTGTTAAACAGGAAAATAATGCAGCATAATTTTATTCAGCTGTATAGCCATTCTGGAAAAATTTCAAGTATCATACAGTGACAGTGTGGGCTTTAGATTAATAATTTGATCAGTAATTTAGTTTAAATGGTTAATTTAGTTTATTATTTAGATGTATTTCGATGTTTAGTTGAAAAATTTAGTGTCCCCAACTGAGCACGCCAAGCCAGAGGCAACAGTGGCAAGGAAACCAAAACCCCATTAGGTGACCTAATGGAGAAAAATAAACCTTGGGAGAAACCAGGCTCAGTCGGGGTGCCAGTTCTCCTCTGGCCAATTAACAAACAGCGTATTATTATTATTATTCTGGCAGTTTTACAGCTCGGAGGTCATAATAGATCAGAATATTCGAGGGACCGGGGGCAACATGCTGGAGACGGGTTTATTGAGGATGATGTTGATTAAATAATTATTAAAGTGCAATATTCGAATGATCGGAGGCAACACGCAGGAGACGGGTTTATTGAGATGCCGTGTCGATGAGGCAGTTTCAGGGGGAGTCTAATCACGGTCTCCCAGACACTTCAGGGTCCTGTGTTGGTCTTCTCTGGGCGCAGGTCCACCATCTGATCTGGATACGGCCCGGATCCAGCTGACTGCAGTAAACCTCGGGATAAAACAGAGAGACTAACATTAGCGTAGATGCCATTCTTCTGATGATGTAACGAGTACATCAGGTGTTATGGGAAGTGTTCCCGGTTCCGGCTGACCTAGTTAATGCAGCCTAACAATCATTTCATTGAAAAAGTGTTTTATGTGTATGCCACAGTAAAGAGATGTGTTTTTAGTCTAGATTTAAACTGACAGAGTGTGTCTGCTTCCCGAACAATGTTAGGAAGACTGTTCCAGAGTTTAGGTGCTAAATAGGAAAACGATCGACCGCCTGCAGTTGATTTGGATATTCTCGGTATGATCAACTGGCCAGAATTTTGAGACCGCAGTAGACGTGATGGAGTATAATATGTTAAGAGCTCGCTCAAGTATTGGGGAGCTAAACCATTTAGTGCTTTGTAAGTAATAAGTAAGATTTTAAAATTTATGCGATGTTTAATAGGCAGCCAGTGCAGTGTTGACAGAACTGGGCTAATATGGTCATACTTCCTGGTTCTAGTAAGAACTCGAGCTGCTGCGTTTTGGACCAGCTGGAGTTTATTTATTAAGCGAGCAGGGCAACCACCCAGTAGAGCATTACAATAATCTAACCTTGAGGTCATGAACGCATGAACTAACTGTTCAGCATTTTGCATTGAGAGCATGTGCCGTAATTTAGATATATTTTTAAGATGGTAGAAAGCAGTTTTACAGATGCTAGAAACGTGGCTCTCAAACGAAAGATTGGTATCAAAGAGCACACCCAGGTTCCTCACTGACGACGAGGACTTGACAGAACAGCCATCAAGTGTTAGACAGTATTCTAGGTTACTACTTGTGGAGCTTTTTTGTCCAATAATTAAAAATTCAGTTTTTTCTGAATTGAGTTGCAGGAAATTACCAGTCATCCAATGTTTTATATCAGCTATGCATTCCGTTAATCTTGTGAATTGGTAAGTTTCTTTAGGGCGTGAAGAAATATAGAGCTGAGTATCGTCAGCATAACAATGAAAACTAACGCCATGCTTCCTAATGATATCTCCCAGTGGTAGCATGTACAGGGTGAAGAGTAGCGGTCCTAGCACTGAGCCTTGCGGTACTCCATACTGAACTTGCGATCGGTGTGACATATCTTCATTTACTACTACAAACTGATAACGGTCGCATAGGTATGATTTAAACCATGATAATGCAATTCCACTAATACCTACATAATTTTCGAGTCTATTCAAAAGAATGTTGTGGTCGATAGTATCAAATGCAGCGCTAAGATCGAGTAACACTAATAGAGAGATACAGCCACGATCGGATGATAAGAGCAAATCATTTGTAACTCTGACGAGAGCAGTCTCAGTGCTATGATACGGTCTAAATCCTGACTGGAAATCCTCACAGATACCATTTCTTTCTAAAAAGGAACATAATTGTGAAGACACTGCCTTTTCAAGTATTTTTGACAGAAAGGGTAGATTTGAGATTGGTCTATAATTGACTAAATCTGTAGGATCAAGTTGCGGTTTTTTAATAAGTGGTTTAATAATTGCCAACTTAAAAGTTTTCGGTACATATCCTAATGACAAAGATGAATTAATGATATTAAGAAGAGGATCTATGACCTCTGGTAGCATCTCTTTTAATAGCCTAGTTGGTATAGGGTCGAGCATACATGTTGTCGATTTTGATGATTTAACGAGTTTAGCCAATTCTTCTTCTCCTATAGCAGTGAATGAGTGTAATTTTTCCTCAGTGACACTACAATGCTCTGTCTGATGTGATGCTGTATTAGACGGCTGCATGGTTAAAAAATTTTTCCTAATATTATCAATCTTACATGTGAAGAAGTTCATAAAGTCATTACTGCTGTGCTGTTTACAATCATCAGAAGTTGAAGCTTTATTTTTGGTTAATTTAGCCACTGTATCGAATAAATACCTTGGGTTGTGTTTGTTTTCTTCCAAGAGAGTTGAGAAATAAGCAGATCTAGCAGTTTTTACAGCCTTTCTGTATGTGATCATGTGCTCTTTCCACGAATTACGAAATACCTCTAATTTTGTTTTCTTCCAGCTGCGCTCCATTTTTCTGGCTGCTGTTTTAAGGGCCCGGGTGTGCTCGTTGTACCACGGCGTTGGACTATTTTCTTTAATCTTCTTTAAGCGCAGAGGAGCAACTGTGTCTAAAGTACTGCAAAAGAGAGAGTCAATAGTTTCTGTTGCAACATCGAGTTCTTCTATACTATCTGGGATGCTGAGCAGATGATACTGATGAGGGAGATTATTTAAAAAGCAATCTTTAGTAGCGGCAGTGATTGTCCTGCCATTTTTAAAGCGAGGGGGCGGCTTTGCAACCTTAGCTAAATTAAGTATACATGATACTAAGTAATGATCTGAGATGTCATCGCTCTGCTGCAGAATTTCAACGGTATCAACATTTATTCCATGTGACAATATTAGGTCTAAAGTATGATTATGGCGATGAGTGGCTCCTGACACGTGTTGCCTAACTCCAATAGAGTTTAGTGTGTCTTTAAATGCTAATCCCAATACGTCTTTTCCGTTGTCAACATGGATATTAAAATCACCAACAATTAGTACTTTATCTACGGCCAGTACTAACTCTGATAGAAAATCAGCAAATTCTTTGATAAAGTCTGTATTATGCCCTGGTGGCCTGTATACAGTAGCTAACACAAATGTTGAACGGGTTTTATCATGTACACTACATAGCGTTACATAAAGCACCAAAACTTCGAAGGAATTATATTTGAAACTAGACTTCTGAGTAATACTGAAGATATTATTATAAATTACAGCGACCCCTCCCCCTTTACCTTTCAGACGCGGCTCATGTTTATAACAATAATCTTGGGGGGTGGACTCATTTAAGGTAATGTAGTCGTCAGGTTTTAGCCAGGTTTCTGTCAAACAGAGCACATCTAGATTATTATCTGTAATAATATCATTAACAATAAGCGCTTTTGGGGAAAGGGATCTAATATTCAGCAACCCAAGCTTTATCAATTGTTCATCTGTATTATATATTTTGTTTATTTGTTGGACGTCAATTAAATTTTTACTGTTGAATGGTTTTGATGTTTTTTTGTATTTACTAATTCGGGGAACAGACACAGTCTCTATATGATAATATCTAGGTGAAAGAGTCTCTATGTGCTGGGATTTATCTGACTCCGGTAACGTGAGACAGCTAGCAGACGGTCGGTTTAGCCAGTTTGTCTGCTTCCTGACCTGGGCCCTAGTGAGTCAAGGTTTAGCTCTAAGACTATGTGCCAGATTACTAGAGAGAAGAGCGGCACCACCCCAAGAGGGATGGATGCCATCCTTCTTCAACAGGTCAGGTCTGCCCCAAAAACTTTTCCAATTGTCTATGAACCCTATGTTATTTTGCAGACACCACTTAGACAACCAGCCATTGAGTGATGATAGTCTGCTAACTATCTCATCACTCCTTTTTACCGGGAGCGGTCCAGAACAAAAAACAGCCTCAGACATCGTACTAGCGAGTTCACACACCTCTTTAATGTTAATTTTGGTGATCTCCGACTGGCGAAGTCGAACATCATTAGTGCCGACGTGAATAATAATCTTAGAGAATTTACGATTAGCTTTAGCCAGCACTTTTAAATTTGCTTTGATGTCAGGTGCTCTGGCTCCCGGTAAACAAGTGACTATGGTAGCTGGTGTCTCTATCTTCACGTTCCGTGTAATAGAATCGCCAATGACTAGGGCACTTTCAACAGGATACTCAGTGGGTGCTTCACTGAGAGGGGAGAACCTGTTTGATGTTATAACCGGAACGGAAAAGCGGTTCTTTGGTCTGCGACTATGCTGCCTCACTGTTACCCAGTTTCCCTGCTGCGAGGGCCCTGCAGCCGGAACCGAAGAATGTACAGAGTTCACTAAGCTATTCGCATCCAAATCAGTGTCTAAAGCTGTTACATCCTCACTACTCTCAGATAAAGTATGGATGCGTGTTTCTAATTCTGAAATCTTCTCCGTCAGCCTAACTATCTCCTTACATTTATCACATGTGAAGCCCTTTTCGCCAGCGGAGAAGCCTATACTGAACATGTGGCATGCACTGCAGGTGATAATGACAGGAGAAGACATGACTTACCGTGTTTGTTGATTAATCCAATTTACCACTTACCACAATCGTTTGCTGGACACAATTTACTAATCCAAGTTATGAACTCAGAAAAAGGGAGGCCCGGGTGCAGAGATAACAAGCTAACAGGCTAGCAAAATGCTAACGTGTGATGGTGATTTAGATTAAAAGCTAGCGATGTCAAATTTAACGTGATAGGCAATTTTTAAACAATGTATGGTGATGAGTAAGTTATATTTAGCAGTAGAAGAAAGAGGAAATATCAAAATAAAGATTCAAACGTAAGCAAGGCTCTACAGAGCTACAGACTTGAGCTACAGAGCAACAGACACAGCAGGCAGACAGGAGCAATCGATCAGCGAGCAATCGATCACACAGGAGCAGCAATCCAGCAGCAATCCCAAACTTTTAGTCAGACCTCTTTCTCCATTAACACATTTCCATTAGTCAAATGTTAGAATGTTTTAATACTTTTAGAGCCGAGAATTTGTTTGACCATTTCATTTCCAGAGATATCAGTGGTGTGCAGTGGTTTTTTAAAATGAAATCCTCACTTTTTTTATATATATCAAATGTAAATGTATGTCCCTGTTACACTTTTTTACACTAACTATGTCATGTTCTATTTATTAAAACAAGAATAAAAGTAATCAAGTTAGTGTTGTTACACATTTTTACATTTATTCCAGAATAAAGGCAGTGACAATTTATGCAATATTTTATTTGTGAACTAATGTTCAGGTTTTTTTTTTAATAGTCAACTTATTTTCAGCAGTCATCATCAAGCTTGTACGCACTGTTCACAGACACAAAGATGTACCTTTAATTTCCCCAAGCTGATTGCTCACTAAAACCCCCCGACAGTCATTATGTATTCAGGCCATTACAACTTTGATTTTGACGTGACATAAAGCAGTGCTATCTAAATGGTTGAGTTGTTTACACACATTTTAATTAGTCTTCCCATTAACGGCATTATTGTCTTCATTCAGGCTGATTCAAGAACGCGCACAAAAACAAGAGGCGGGATTTATCGCACAAACCGATCATATCCAATCATAATTTGCGCTTTTCTAGGTCTTCAAAGCTCTTTATGGAAGGGGGGAATCTCCTCAACCACCTGGATTATGCAACACCAGCCATAGTGCGCCAGAACGTCCACCACACACCAGCTTATTGGTGGAGAGGAGACATATATGGGGATGGTTTGCCCAGGATGCCGGGGTTACACCCCTACTCTTTTTGCGAATGAACATCCTGGGACCTCGGTTTAACGTCTCATCTGAAGTACAGTGCATTTTTTTAACAGTATAGTACCCCGATCACTATACTGGGGCATTAGGACTCACCCCATGTTGTCCTCACTAACACCTCTTCCAACAGCTCCCTGGGTTTGCCAGTTGGTCTCCCATCCAGGTATTGACCAGGCTCAGCCCTGCTTAGCTTCAGTGGGCAACCAGTCTTGGACTACAGGGTGATATGGCTGCTAGCATATCATAGAGCGATGGAGGAAATTTCCTCCTCTCACATGAATTTTCCCCATTCATTCTCAATTACCCCCCACCAAACCCAGATCAGGTTTGGGAGGTCTACTTAAAGTCAATAGGATCAGGGGAGGCAAGCCTCCTGCTGTAACTGTAACCTGCAGGTGTCGCTGTTAGACATTGTTACTTAAATTTGTGACTTTTACACTTTTTAAGGTCATATTTGGGTTGGGTAACACTTTAGTTTAAGGTCCAATTCTCACTATGAACTAGTTGCTTATTAGCAAGCATATTAATAGGATATTGGCTGTTTATAACTGAATTATTCTGCATGACCATATTCTACACCCCTAATCCTACCCAATACCTAAACTTAACAACTACCTTGCTAACTATTCATAAGCAGTAATTAGGCAAAATACGTAGTTAATAGTTAGTTAATAGTGAGAATTGGACCCTTATCTAAAGTGTGACCTTTGGTTGTTTTATTTTTGTAATATTGATCATTTTCTCATTCTGTTTTTTTAAGTCACTGCCTCCCTTGCCTTCTCAGATACAGTTGTGGTCAGAATTATAGGCACCCTTGGTAAATATGATCAAAGATGGCATTAAAATAAATCTGCATTGTTTATCCTTTTGATCTTTCATTAAAAAAAAAAGAGTCAAAAATCTAGCCTTTCATTGAAGTAAAAGAATTGAAACTTGGGGGGTTGATCACATTATGAAATTAATGTTTTTTCTCCAAAACACGTCGGCCATAATTTATTGGCACCCTTTTATTAAATACTTTTTGCAACATCCTTTTCCCAAGATAACAGCTCTGAGTCTTCTTCTATAATGCCTGATGAGTTTGGAGATCAGAGAGCATTCCTTCATACAGAATCTCTCCAGATCCTTCAGATTCACAGATCCATGTTGGAGCTTCTTCTCTTCAGTTCATCACTCATTCTCTATAGGGTTCAGGTCAGGGGACTGGGACGGCCATGGCAGAAGATTCATTTCGTGCTCAGTGACACATTTGTGTGTTGATTTTGATGTTTGTTTTGGATCTTTGTCCTGATGGAAGGACACAGCCCATTATAAAATTTCTAGCAGAGGCCGTCAGGTTTAGATTTTTTATCTGTTGGTATTTGCTAGAATCCATGATAGCATGTATCTGAACAAGAAGTTCAGGACCTCTAGCAAAAAAATAAGCCCACAACATTAAAGATCCAGCGGTATATTTAACTGTGGACATGGTGTACTTTTTTATCCCTTTTTATCCCTGTTTGCACCAAAACCCTCTGGTGGGTTTGCTGCCAAAAAGCTCTTTTTAGTTTCATCTGACCACAGAACCAGGTCCCTTTTGAATTTCAGTCGTGTCTGACAACTGAATTTGCTGGAGTTTGTTTCTGGATCATATTTATACTCCTGTGAAAAAAGAAGTCATAGCTGGACAATTTCATTTTCCTGTGTGCTAAATTTTTTTAAATATTAATGGGAATATACTTCAGAGATAGAAACAAAGGTAGTCCAAGGCACTCGATGGGTGTGTTGAAAAAGTTAAAAAGCCTTGTCTGTAATTTGATCAATTAATGGCTGGTTAAAAATGAGCTTGAGATGTTGTTTGTTATACACACCCTGACGAAGGCATGTAAAGCCGCAACGCATAGGTGTACCTGTCACCAATTTTAAATGTTTAAGCCATGAAAAAATAAAGGCTTTTTTAACTTTTTCAACACACCCATCAAGTGCCTTGGACTACCTTTGTTTCTGAACTTAATTATCCCATACAACCAAAGAGCACAGAGATTTTACACCCTGTGCAGCACTTCTTGCATTTCTTGCTTTGATACTTCAGAGATATTTTACTCATAAAAAAATTCTAGGGGTGCCAATAATTATGGCCGATGTGTTTTGGAGAAAAACATTTATTTCATAATGTGAGTTTCCCCCGACTTCATTAAAAGGTTAGGTTTTCGTGATTTTTTTTAATTAAAGATAAAAAGCATAAACAATGCATATTTATTTTAATGCCAACTTTGATCATATTTACCAGTGGTGCCAATAATTCTGACCACAACTGTATTTGGCTTGTCTCTCTGAAAAAAAAAAAAAACCTCAAACCTTTTTTTTTAAAGCTTAAATTCACAATTTCCACTATAAACTAGTCTTTCATATATTACTAGTCTTAAAAATATTTCTTAGTCTGAATAGGCTGCTACTTTTGAAAGATGTCAATAGAGAAAGACACATTTTGGGTCTATCGTGTGGTAAATGACCAGTAAATAACTACCCATCTACATTTTTGTTTTCGCCAAAATTAATGATATTCCACTCGAATCAAAATGCAAAAACACTTTAAGGAAAGAGCTTAGGAAGGACAAGGACGATGACTCACTATAAATCACTGATTACATTTCTCAAATATATAAGACAGACGTCATTTTGACAGGTATGAATAAACTCTGAGATCTGCCCTGACTGATTACATGACTAAACTATGAGCGCTTCTATTACAAGCATCATTTCAGATGTCTGAAATCATTACACCAAACTGAAGAGAAAAGCCTCGGATGACAAAGTTAAGACTCAATGTAAATGAAGTCTCCACTCGCATGAATAATAAAACATCCTTCTGACTCAAGATAATTATGCTCTTGAAGACTTACCAGCCATCTGAGACAGGTGAAGTGCCATGAAGTCTTTAAGGAATCCCTGCCAAAACCAGCTCAAGGTGGTAGTTGTGTTTTGGAAGATGGCAGCTGGTTTTTAGCTGGTCCAAACAGGTCTGGAATGGATTCATCTATTAAACAAGTTTTTTTTTCTTCTGATGCAACCAACCTTAGACAATATGTGTTGACTGTCAAATACAATATTTCCCATAAACACTGACAAATCTAGCATTTAACTTTAAGAAAGAATCGAGAAAACAAGTTAACATTCAGTTGTGACGGTTAGCACGATTACTTAAAAAACAAACCACAAAACTAAAAAAAAAATTGTGTGTTGCAGATGAATTATGGAAAGAGGTCCTTCTGGATCATGGCTGCCCTTGACATTGCCTGATTTTATAAATGTTTTCAAAAATATCTGAGGAGAAGACTTATAAAAGAGATGTATTTCAAACCCTTCTTACAACACAGTGTTGCCAGATCTTGCAAGAAAAACATATTAATAAAAAGCTAAACCATAACAAATCATTAATTAAAAAAATGAGCATTCAAATGTTATATACAAATTATATACAACTGCTGTCTAAATCAATGAATAAATCTCCCAGGAAAGGAAAGTGTGAGGAGGCACTGGAAGAGGCAGGGGAAAAGTGTGGAGTATTGAGGTTTGACAGCGGCAAAGAACCAGCAACCCCAAATGTGTATTTTTTCTGGAAATAAGAAAATAAAACGCTACTGCCTTGATGAAAAAAACAAGCTCAAAGTCACTTATAAGTAGTATGGTGACCAGACGTCCCGGTTTCCCTCGGGACAGTCCCGTATTTCAGCTCTATTTTTGTGTCCCGACTTGTTATGAAAAAAATCATGTTTTGTCCCGTATTTCTTCTTCCCTGCTAGGTGATCATAAAAGCGAGTAGTAGTCTTATGTTACGCGAGAATAGCCTAATAATCATTCTATTAACTTACATTTAGTGAAGGCGAGATAGTAGCCATCGCGGAGAAGATGTCAAGCGTGCTGTGTACATTTAACGAGGATCTTCAAAGAGTTTACCACGTTATTAAGTAAAAAAAAAAAAATCTCAATGTGGTAATGCACTGAATGACACACACCAGAAGCTTGCGATGCGATCCCGAAATATTCTCTTTGCGCCTCAGTGGTCAAGTACAGACACAGGTGTCAATCGTGTCAATATGTCCATCATGGTATATATCTCACATAAATATAGTCGGTTATGGCTTGAGTGAAAGTAAACAGCTCGGTGAAACCGGATTTGTGTCAGTATATTGATCCGGGACCATATTTAACGGCTCTGATTAGATCCAAGCGCTCGGTCTTAAAGTGACAGCACAGCAGCCTAAAATACCTGTCTGTGTCATTAATATTAATCAAACAACAAAAGATGTTAAATAAATGTGTGTGTGTGTGTGTGTGTGTGTGTGTGTGTGTGTGTGTGTGTGTGTGTGTGTGTGTGTGTGTGTGTGTGTGTGTGTGTGTGTGTGTGTGTGTATGTGTATGTGTATATAGGCCTATATTAAGTAAAACTACTGTACCTGAAAAACATGGGTGATTAATTTGTATCTCTATCGTATTTATCTTATTGTTTGTGATTTGCTTATTTGTTCTTTTTTAATATCATAAAAAAACTAAATTAAATACACTGATCTGGTTGTGTTGGTCCCCCTTTAACTGCCAAAACAGCCCTGACCCATTGAGGCATGGACTCCACTAGACCCCTGAAGGTGGGCTGCGGTATCTGGCACCAAGATGTTAGCAGCAGATCCTTTAAGTCCTGTAAGTTGCGAGGTGGGACCTCCATGGATCGGACTTATTTGTTCAGCACATCCCACAGATGCTCGATTGGATTGAGATTTGGGGAATTTGGAGGCCAAGTCAACACCTCAAACTCGTTGTAGTGCTCCTCCAATCTTCATCATTCCTGAACCATTTGCTTTGTGGCGGCGCATTATCTGCTGAAAGAGCCACAGCGACCAGGGAATACCGTTTCCATGAAAGGCTGTACATGGTCTGCAACAATGCTTAGGTAGGTGGTATGTGTCAAAGTACCATCATCCACGTGATGTAAAAGAAAACGTGATTCATCAGACCAGGTCACCTTCTTTCATTGCGCCGTGGTCCAGTTCTGATGCTCACATGTCCACTGTTGGTGCTTTGGGCGGTGGACAGGGGTCAGCATGGGCACCCTGACTGGTCTGTTTGATCGGACGACACGGGCCAGCCTTCGCTCCCCATGTGCATCAATGAGCCTTGGCCGCCCATGACCCTGTCGCCGGTTCACAAATGTTCCGTACTTGGAGCACTTTTGATAGAGACTGACCACTGCAGACCGGGAACATCCCACAAGAGCTGCAGTTTTGGAGATGCTCTGACCCAGTCGTCTAGCCATCACAATTTGGCCCTTGTCAAACTCGCTCAAATCCTTACGCTTGCCCATTTTTCCTGCTTCTAACACATCAACTTTGAGGACAAAATGTTCACTTGCTGCCTAATATATCCCACCCACTAACAGGTGATGAAGAGTTCATCAATGTTATTCACTTCACGCGTTATGCCTGATCAGCGTTTATCATTATCATTAAATAAAACCTCTCATCCCATGAAATAAGTTAGGCTTAGGTGTGCTACACAGTTTCAGTGAATTTTTGGCCAAGCAAAGTTGTGTTAGATACTTTTATGGGGGAGGGAGTGCCAGTGCCAGTCCATCCAGTCCTGTATTTCACCAGAAGTCACCTATAAGAGCACATGGCAACACTGTTCTGTTAGGATGAATATCGGGGACACACTTTGTCTAAAAAAAAATCTGAACAGATTATAAATGTTTATGTGCCTGTAAAAAGTGATCAGTTGACTTAACTTAAAAAAAGTGAGAAAAAATGTAAATAATTAAATAATAAACTTCATGCGTAACTGAAAAATTAAGTTATGTGAACTTGACAATTCCACATAACTTTTTTTTCAATTACGCAATCTTTAATTATATTAATTAATTTTATTAAATTACGCAAGTTTATTTACTTAATAATCTTAAGGCAACGTTCCTCACTTTTTTAAGTTAACTCAACTGATCACTTTTTAGTGTGGAAAAAGCTGGTATTGACATTTTCTTCAGTAAAAAAGAAGAGAATAAAAGTGCTGTGAGGTGAATACTCTGCAATAATTTTTAAAAAAAAAATTACAAAAAAAAATTAATAAAAAAATTCAATGGCAAAAATACACCATAATTATTGCATAAATGTAACAAAAAATACCATCAAATCATCTCAAAATACAAAATTAAAAAGAAAAAATATTATTGAAGAAAAATAAATTGCATTGGTTTTACTGGGGAGGAGGAAGTTTAATTTTTTGGTGTCCGGTCACTTATGACCGGGAAGACAACCAATGCAACCCCTAAACGAAGAGCACCAGACGGTTAAGGCAACGTTCCTCACTTTTTTTTTAAGTCAAGTCAACTGATCACTTTTTACCGTGTGGAAAAGGCTGGTATGGACATTTTCTTCAGTAAAAAAGAAGCGAATAAAAGTGCTGTAAGGTGAATACTCTTACCATACGATTAAAAAATGTTCAAACATTCAAATGAAATGAGGGGGGAAAATGCACATTAAATCACCCACATGACACTTTTATTACAGGACACTGAGGCAAATCAACAGATAACAACCAATGTCTTTACAAATTTTGTAGCATTTCAGGTTTTTTCACAGCAGACTAACACTTAAGTCCTGATTTAAACCCATTACACGTTATATTTCTAGGATGACAGAGTCAACTGTGCCTTGTGCTTTTCAAACCCGTGTCCTGGATTGAGACCATGTCATGTCTCAAACCGGCATTTACAGAATATTGTGCTTTAAACGTACGCAGAACACCGCACACATCAATTGGAGGGCGATCATCTAACATCTCTCAAATACAAATCTTTATGGAGATGGAAATGCACAATGCTCACTGGCATTTGATACGCAGCCTACGGCAGATGGAAAGATCATTCCCCGAGTCTGGATGACGCTCTGCTATAAACAATATCTTGGAACGCTTTTCAGCACGTGGATTAAACTGCTGGCTCAACGCCATGGCTATTTCCATTTCTTGCTAGGCTCAAACTTAGACTAGAATTAATCAGTGTCATGAAGATCAATTCTTAAAAATGATTTCACATTAACGTTTTGCACGGAGACGAACTGTAAGGGAACCAACGAGGGCTGGATCATGTGCAGGCATCTTTGGAGGTCAACCTGCACTGTATTAGTTAAGGGTTCATCTTCATCTCGTTTGGCCCTGCATGGAACCAACGAAAGGTTTTTATGTAAAACCTTTTTAAATAAAGGTTTTATTTGAAGCAACACACTTTCTGTTTTTTTCTTCTTTTTTATGATTCCAAATCAGAATGTCCTTCACAAATGGCTCTATAGAAATTCACATGAAAGAAAAGAGTGCGCACACATACTGTACGGACACAAGCACACACAAAAACACTTCAGAAAATGAATGGCACATAACAAAATTTCATAGCAAAAGTGGCCCAGACAATTTCTTTGCATCATTCTGAGAAACCTCACATACAGAAGAGCCAGTGCAGAGATGATGTTCATTGTGGCCCATCATATAAATGCAACAATTAGTTCATTTAAAGGGGTGGAATGAGAAGAAAGTGTATCTATTATATTATGTTATATTATATATGTGTGCAGATATAACACTGCAATATCGTCTTATATTATTTCAGTTAGTATTTTAGATTGTGTAATGTATTCATTGTACCTTCCAATACTAGCTTCATGATTTTTTAGCAAATATAAGGTTATATTTTAAATATTTAAATATATGTATATATATTATGGCTGTCAATTTAACAATCATTTAGTAATTCGTTAAAAATTAACATTTAATCACCACACTTACCAAAGAGCAAGCAGCACAGAATGAGGACGCGAATAAAAGACACATATTCTCACCCATTTTTTGGGTGATATGCTAAAAAGAACATCGGACAGATATGACATAATGCAAAGGCATAAATCTAAAACAAGTGTACATAAACCAAACAATAAGAAATGGTGCATGTGGAACGCAAATGTCCTGTGTGAACAGACCTGGAGGCTTTTCTTAGCAAACACTGATATATGTAATTTCAATTTGATGAATTAATCAACATATGGTAATTTGATTAAAACATTTAATTGTTTGGTAGCCCTAATGTATGTATATAAAAACATTTCATTTACATCTAAATTCACCTCTCAAAGTAAGTTAGGTAGAGACAACCTCATTTATCCCAAAATGAAAATGCTGTCATTAATTACTCACCCGCATGTTGCTCCAAACCAACTTTCGTTCATGTTCGTAACACAAATGAAGATCTTTTTGATGAAATCCGAGAGCTGTCCCTCCATTGACAGCTACGCAACTCCCACTTTACCGCTTCAAAGGTTCATAAAGAGATCGTAAAACTAATCCATATGATTTGAGCGGTTTAGTCCAAATTTTCTGAAGAAACATGATCGCTTTATATGTTGAACAGATTAAATTTAGGCTTTTATTCACAAATAAACTCAATTCACAGACCAACTTCATCAAACGGAAGCTCAAGCATGTTCGCTTGATGTGTGAGAACCAATGAGGTTTGTTCTTGTGTTATGCAGCACATTTTGAGTTTCAGCAAGAACCAATGAGGTTTGTTCTCGTGCATCAAGCAGGTTCGGTTGAGCTTCTGTTCATGTTCGTTGATCAATTTTTATATGTGAATAAAAGCCTAATGGTGCGTTGACAACAGACTTGAATGAAGCAAATAAATTGCGGTATTCGTGGGTAGTTGGGCGCTTGAACATTTTGAGTTTACTAGCTTCATTCGTGCGTGAAATTCGCTTCATTCGCGTGTGACATTCACTACACAACAGACGCGAATTTGCGTCATGGGAGGGGCTTCTGCCAGCCGGCTCGTCTCGTTGTGAAATGGCTGACATAGATTGTTTTAAAATACGGCGAATAAGCTCAATTTACAAACCGGCTTTAACTAGCTTCTAGCCTCAATAGGGTGAATTCAGGGTGATTGGGACTCTTTTTCCAAGTCACCTCAAGGGCAAAAAGTGTCCCAATCACCCTGAAATCAACCTATGTATTGCTGAAATTGAGTAAAGAGCGTTTTTTTACAACTTACCAGATTGTCCAACCTCCTCACTCACTTTCTTCCAAGCAAGATCCTTTTTATTCCTGTTTCTATAAAGTACGAAGACGTATCGTACAGCTCCGGGTCTCCACATATGATTTTGTGCTCATTGTTGTCACCACTAGAGCAAGCTCCAAAGTTCAGATTTTTCACTTCGCACGAATCACGCGTCAAACGCTCAATTCGCGCTGTGTCATTTCGCGGCATATGCGCCCCTCATTCACGCGAATCGCGCTGCAGAATGTCTATTCGCGTCTTTGCATTGACTTAACATGTAAATCACTTGCGCGAAACGCTTCATTCGCGTCTGGTGTGAACGCACCATAAATTCAATGTGTTCATCATATAAAGCGATCAAGTCTCTCCAGAAAAATTAGGAATAAACCGCTCAATTCAGATAGCCTGGTCTTACCAGACTCTCGTACATTTCATATGTACAGAGAGTCTGGCCACTCTCCATTGACAAACGTTAACTTCCTTGAAGGCGGGTACTCTGTTGAAGTTTAAAACTATTGGATCTGCCCAGAGCCACTCTGGATCTTCCATAACCAGTCGCTAACGTTTGGTCGTGACGTATGTCATGCGCCGTTCGCCTCTGTTTTTCAAATGGAAATCCGTAAAAATAACTGCAGATTGTGCAGCCACCTCAGTGATAAAACCTAAAACTTGTGCATTCGGATTGTGATTTATTCACAGTGGAGGGAGAGTTTTGTGATCGGGAACTCGCTGCTCACGTGGTCCTTAACATGATAGCTGTGAATAAAATGTCATATGCTTGGTATGATAAGAATAAATGCTGCCGTGAATAACGTCCCAATTCAAACGTTTACGTGCTTTTCTTCTTTTTATTTTTTGAGCGGTGATGAAATATATTGCTCT
Organism: Gobio gobio; assembly: GCF_949357685.1. Lineage (NCBI taxonomy): Eukaryota > Metazoa > Chordata > Actinopteri > Cypriniformes > Gobionidae > Gobio > Gobio gobio. The sequence goes on from NC_137109.1 coordinate 46,599,959, forward strand.
TGTAAACACTTAACAGCATTTAAAGAAATACAAGTCTAGAAATGCATCCAAATTACAGCGAAGCGCAACCGCACAACTCAAACTAGCGCACAAAATCAACGTCATCGTTCTCAGCCACTCCCTCTGTTCGCTGATTGGACCGGAGAAAACCTAAGAATATACCGCAGTCCCAGACGGAGTACTGAAGGAAAATGAAAATTGAGCGGAAGTACGTAGGAGGGCGGAGCCAGGCTACAATTCATATGGATTCGTTTTACAATTTCTTTCAGACCTTTTTGAAGCATTAAAGTGTCAGTTGCGTAGCTGTCAATGGAGGGACAGAAAGCTCTCAGATTTCATCAAAAAGATCTTCATTTGTTTTATAAAAATGAACGAAAGTCTTATGGGTTTGGAAAGACATGAGGGTGAGTAATTAATGACAAAATTGAAATTTTTAGGTTAACTATCCCTTTAAATCTGCATTGTTTGTATAGAACCAGACTGAACCACTAGTTAATGCACAGTGACGCCTCTCTCTTTTGACCACCACAAGGATTTATTTGTACTCCCACTTTGACTCGATCACCAGAGATGTCACCAAAGTCGGTCAGTTCAGGTGTTTAAAGAGATATACTATGAGCCCTGTTTGCAGACCTTCTGGACAATGGAAAGGCTTATTTAAATGACTCTAGATGGAATGGGTCTTTGTTAAAAAGTTCTCCATCCCCACTTTTAGGAAGGTTTTTAAGGTCTATTTCAAAGATATCAATGGTGCTGTCAATCTGAACAAAAGATGGAACATGTTTTGTTGGCTCAAGATACTCGGTTGTTTGGTTTCTCACTGTGAATCAAGGCCTTTAAGGACTTCAAAGTCTGATGGATAATCTATTGTGCGAGATCGTGAAAAGATTGGATAGTTTAAAACAGTCCACTATCCTGAGTTTCCCTTATAGGCCATATTTCTGAAGTAGTTCTGACTGCCACTGCCGCTTGCGCTCTGGGAACGCCGGGGGGATCTTGATCTTTCGGAAATCTTGGATACACTCTTTCATTTCCTCCTCTGCATTGGGCCTCTCCAGAGTCTTCCTCCGGGTTAGACCACTTCCCCCACCTTCCCGTGGACCCACTCCGCTGGTGAGGGACTGAAACAGCTCGCTGTTTCTCCTCTTATCCGGCAGCTCCATCCACTGCACGGAGGAACCTTTCTTGGGCGGTCGACCAAGAGTAAGAGTGCTTGGAGGCCGTGATACAGAGTGTAGGGCGCCACACGGGGCCAGAGAGCCCCCCACGACCTCACCACGTGACACCAGGATGGGGCCCCCATCCTGGGGAGACGTGGCCTCTGAGTGGGTCTCAGAGCTGGATGTGGAGAGCTCGTTCAAAGAGGCTCCGCTCTCGCTGGCCTTATCCAGCAGTTTCTCAGACTTGGGCTCATCACGCTCCTGTTTAGGGGATGCTGACTTGCAGGCAGGTCCTGGTGGATAGATAAAGAAAAAAAAAATTAGCTGATAAAACAATAGAAACCTCTAGAGGCCAATAGAAATGTCTCACAGACTGAATTGATGAAATGCTAAGCTCTTTTCTGTTAGCGTATACAATAAATCACACCAGTTTCATTGCTTGTACTCTTTACACTGCAAAAAATGGTCTTGTGCAGTAAAAATATTCAAGCATTCTCAAAACAAGGTATGTTTACTTGACAAGCAAAATGTTTTTAAAATCAAACAAAATGTAGTTATATTTAGTCCTAAAACGAGAGAAATGGGATAAAAATGAACTAAACCTAAATCTATTTTTTTCCACTGGAAAACAAGTAAAACAACACATTTACAAATATAAGAAGAAATTCACCATTACTCAAATCAACTACAGAAAGTAAGTTTAAGGGTATAGTTAGGGACAGGTGTGGTGGTATGGGTAAGTTTAAGGGTAAAGTTAGGGACAGGTGTGGTGGTATGGGTAAGTTTAAGGGTATAGTTAGGGACAGGTGTGGTGGTATGGGTAAGTTTAAGGGTATAGTTAGGGACAGGTGTGGTGGTATGGGTAAGTTTAAGGGTAAAGTTAGGGACAGGTGTGGTGGTATGGGTAAGTTTAAGGGTATAGTTAGGGACAGGTGTGGTGGTATGGGTAAGTTTAAGGGTATAGTTAGGGACAGGTGTGGTGGTATGGGTAAGTTTAAGGGTAAAGTTAGGGACAGGTGTGGTGGTATGGGTAAGTTTAAGGGTATAGTTAGGGACAGGTGTGGTGGTATGGGTAAGTTTAAGGGTATAGTTAGGGACAGGTGTGGTGGTATGGGTAAGTTTAAGGGTAAAGTTAGGGACAGGTGTGGTGGTGTGGGTAAGTTTAAGGGTAAAGTTAGGGACAGGTGTGGTGGTGTGGGTAAGTTTAAGGGTAAAGTTAGAGACAGGTGTGGTGGTGTGGGTAAGTTTAAGGGTAAAGTTAGGGACAGGTGTGGTGGTGTGGGTAAGTTTAAGGGTAAAGTTAGAGACAGGTGTGGTGGTGTGGGTAAGTTTAAGGGTAAAGTTAGGGTCAGGTGGGTGGTATGGGTAAATTTAAGGGTAAAGTTAGGGACAGGTGTGGTGGTATGGGTAAGTTTAAGGTTGAAGTTAGGGACAGGTGTGGTGGTGTGGGTAAGTTTAAGGGTAAAGTTAGGGACAGGTGTGGTGGTATGGGTAAGTTTAAGGGTATAGTTAGGGACAGGTGTGGTGGTATGGGTAAGTTTAAGGGTAAAGTTAGGGACAGGTGTGGTGGTATGGGTAAGTTTAAGGGTAAAGTTAGGGACAGGTGTGGTGGTATGGGTAAGTTTAAGGGTAAAGTTAGGGACAGGTGTGGTGGGATGGGTAAGTTTAAGGGTAAAGTTAGGGACAGTTGTGGTGGTATGGGTAAGATTAAGGGTAAAGTTAGGGACAGGTGTGGTGGTGTGGGTAAGTTTAAGGGTAAAGTTAGGGACAGGTGTGGTGGTATGGGTAAGTTTAAGGTTGAAGTTAGGGACAGGTGTGGTGGTGTGGGTAAGTTTAAGGGTATAGTTAGGGACAGGTGTGGTGGTATGGGTAAGTTTAAGGGTATAGTTAGGGACAGGTGTGGTGGTATGGGTAAGTTTAAGGGTAAAGTTAGGGACAGGTGTGGTGGGATGGGTAAGTTTAAGGGTAAAGTTAGGGACAGTTGTGGTGGTATGGGTAAGTTTAAGGGTAAAGTTAGGGACAGGTGTGGTGGTATGGGTAAGTTTAAGGTTGAAGTTAGGGACAGTTGTGGTGGTGTGGGTAAGTTTAAGGGTAGGGTTAGGGACAGGTGTGGTGGTATGGGTAAGTTTAAGGTTGAAGTTAGGGACAGTTGTGGTGGTATGGGTAAGTTTAAGGGTAGAGTTAGGGACAGGTGTGGTGGTATGGGTAAGTTTAAGGTTGAAGTTAGGGACAGGTGTGGTGGTGTGGGTAAGTTTAAGGGTAAAGTTAGGGACAGGTGTGGTGGTATGGGTAAGTTTAAGGGTATAGTTAGGGACAGGTGTGGTGGTATGGGTAAGTTTAAGGGTAAAGTTAGGGACAGGTGTGGTGGGATGGGTAAGTTTAAGGGTAAAGTTAGGGACAGGTGTGGTGGTATGGGTAAGTTTAAGGGTATAGTTAGGGACAGGTGTGGTGGTATGGGTAAGTTTAAGGGTAAAGTTAGGGACAGGTGTGGTGGTATGGGTAAGTTTAAGGGTAAAGTTAGGGACAGGTGTGGTGGTATGGGTAAGTTTAAGGGTATAGTTAGGGATAGGTGTGGTGGTATGGGTAAGTTTAAGGTTGAAGTTAGGGACAGGTGTGGTGGTGTGGGTAAGTTTAAGGGTAAAGTTAGGGACAGGTGTGGTGGTATGGGTAAGTTTAAGGTACATAGTACATAGTAGTTAAGGCCACCTAATATAAAGTGGGTCCCAATGTTGTTAAAGGCTCAGTTTTCAAAGCATGTCTTATCAACCCACAAAAATGTAGTCACTCAGTACAGATATCTGTTGTAATTCACAGTTCTAACTGCATTCCCTCTTAAGAACAGATTTAGCCTGTGAGAGGATGCCATGCATGTATTCTGAGATAGAGGGGTTCTCAGTTACATAATTCAGCCTCAAGCAAACACCAAAGCACTTGGGTCTAGGTCAAAAACATGGAAATGTGGTCCATAAATGGTAACTGACTGCACTTCAATGCAATATCAATGCCTCAGGGGTGATTACACATATAAGAAATATGTTCAGAGGACACAAAAGTTCTTTACACTGCACAGATTAAGACAAGTCTTAATGTAAATGTCTTAATTTGTCCATTAGAAGTCTTTGCTGTCCAGGCTTCAAAGTTCTTCGAGACAGCTTTTGATTTTCTGGGTCTGCAAAAGAAAATTCCACTCATTTTGAAATTTAAAAATGAAGCCAACCCAGCTAACTCAACTAACTACATCTAATCTCTTGTCTATTATCTCTGTATTGGCTCATAATGATGAAATAATACATTTTTGTAGAGAATCAGGAGCCAGCTGTAACTGCACGCTTCAGCAAGTCTCTTAATGTGATGCAGAGGAGCTGCTAATTGGTGATTAAACGTGAATATGCATGCATAGCTGAAAACAGACTTCACCGGTTGCTTTTCAGGACACAGATCATTGAAGGAGACCCTCTGAGAACAGGACACCTGACCCTTGGTTGGACACAGATCCCAAACCATCAGACCTTCAGGACAAGCAGGCTTAAAGCTAAACACACACCACAGCTAAATGAATTGTATACACTACTATATGTATTTCACACTGACAAAAATAGCAAATATTCAAGGTTAAGCTCAATCAAGAAATCTGGGTTACATTGAGACACTTACAATGGAAGTGAATGGGGCCAATCCATAAATGTTCCAATTGTACAGCCACAAGATGTACACCATATGTGTTTATTTTAATATATAATTGCTTATTAACCTTTTCTAGGATTTTTTTTACAAACATTTTGTAAAGTATGTCCAATTTTAATGGCAACTTTGTTGACGACGTAATACCTAAAACCCCTTTAGACAGATTTACAACCTTTTTCTTTTACAGAAGTTAGAGTAAGTGCTTTTATAAAATGTATAATTTTAACATTTCTGCTTAAATCCTGCAATAATTGGACCCGTTATATTTTTTGTAGTAATCAAAATTATGCCAGAAATGCTGTAGAAGGAGCTTAACCTTAATATTCCTTTAAAATTGTGTAATTTCTGTGACACTCATGTCACCAAACTGAATAGGTAAATACATTACACAGTAATGATTTGAAACCAGTCTCAGTGTTTTTACTTTTTAGAGTCAACATACAAATAGTGTATACTTGGAGTAGTCTCTGCATATTCAGGTGAGATAAGAAAAAGTATTTAAACATTAGAAAAGTAAGTGGCCTGGTCTGACAAAAGAAAACCCTGAAGAAAATGCCTGAAATCATTAGAAATTAGTAAATCGGGTCATTAAAACGAAACAAAAACAAAGAAAGAAAAAGAAGGAAGGTAAGGATGGAAATGAGTCTGAGCGCACAAAAACTATTGTCGCCGATTCATAAAGTTATTGTAGAACCACTGTAGTGAGATGGACTTTGTAACGACGTCTTTCGTACCTTTTAAGGGTCTTGAGAGTGTAGAGTGCCATTGTGCCAATGGAGGACTTTCAGAGGCATCAGATTTCAACTAAAATATCTTAATTTCTGTTCCGAAGATGAACGGAGGTCTGACGGGTGTCGAACGACATGAGGGTAAGTAATTAATGACAGAATTTTCATTTTTGGGTGAACTAACCCTTTAATTTATAATCAAAAAAATCTAATAGCGTCTCTTTTTTGGGCGGGGGTTATTACAGCTTAGACAACATATACTTACATGTTTATCACTTTTAGCAGTGGTTTATGTAACTTCAAAGGGTTTCCTGTAAAATGACACCAACATTTTGTATTTAGAGATCATTGTATGTGGGAATGGGAAGCTTTTCAATTTGGGTAGGCCAAATCCAGACGGAAATGGTCCCAGAGTAATTTAGTGTAAATAAGTTACTTTGTGTAAAACAAATACCAAAGTGATGCATATCTCCAGAAAGTAGAGACTCTAAGCTTTCAAATGGTACCACAGATGTACCAATGTACCACAGACATTTAAAATTTAAAGTATATACTTGATGATGTCATTCCGGTACAGGGTCCGCAGAGTTTAATGAGATTAAACATTGTTGGAAACGTTTGGGATGGATGGATGGATTGATTATTGTCATTACACATGTACAAGTACAATGCAACAAAATTTGTTTGGAGCAAGCCTCCGGCAATAATGCAAGTACACAGGTCAACAAAATATATAACATTGTTCAAGTGGTTTTTGGATATTTTAATCTAAAAATCGTACATTTTGTGCCTTTAATAAGTAGAAAAAGTTGAAGAGAAAATAAAATAAAGCCAAAATAGCCTAGCACACATCTGAAACTCTTCGGAAACTATCAAATGATAATTACCGGAAAGTTAATTAAGTAAAGAAAACAGTGTGTTAAAAACCTAATATTGTTGAGCAAGCCATCTCCATAATTGACCGTCAGAGGACCACATACAACCTTCATGCTGTAAATTGCATAGCTGTGTATCTGAAGCAGCAGCGTATCCATTTGCAGAGGTCAAGGGTCCTCAGATGCAGCTGTAGAGAGCTCTGCATGACCTTATTAAACCCAACAGATGTTCCCTCTACACTCCCCTGCCATTCTGAATTAGCATGAGTGCTGGAACGTTCCAGAACGTCCTCGGATTTTAGCTATTCCTGGTTTAACCGGGCGTTGTGAAGTCAATCCGTGTGATTGCACGGTTTTAAAATGAATATCCTACTATTAAATAACATATGGCGAGTTGATCATTAAGGCACATGTGGCAAGTTGGAGGCATTTTAACAGTCTGTTCATCATACTTGCTCCTGTTGCTTCATAATCTCTACAACAGCAATAACCATCAGGGCCTCCAGCAAGCGAGCTAGTCGGGCTAATGAACGGCTTCAAAATGCACACACACACTTCCCATCTCTCTGCAAAACAATTACACACGTAGATCCACAGATTGGCTCTTACTGGTGTGTCTCGCACATGTGTGGCTCGAAGGAAAACAGTAATAGCTTCTCTCCTTTGAGTAAATACAGTCTATATCAAACTGTTAATGAAATGCATAAGAACACATAAATAAGCAGAGGTGATACCACAGGCTCTACAGGAGAAAAAAAACGTCCTATCATAAAACATCTCCAAACCAGGCCGTGAGATGTGACACATGGAGGTCAGACTGATAAATAATGGAAGGTAAAGTACTAAAACCGCTGTCCCATAACAAACAGTTCTGTCATTCAAGAATGCAACTTCTTAGTTTGAAATCGCTAACTTTATTTAAAACCTTTTTTCTCTCTCAGTATACCCAGCATGTTGTACCTGGATTTGGACACGCTGAATTTGGAATAGCGCACTATGGAATAGTTGTTTTTGCTCATAGCAGGAGGGTGAACCATCTCCAGGGTAAAAGCTGCGGTCACACTAGACTTTCTTCTGACACTGCAATGATGTTATAAGCAACATATAACAAATATAATACATTTGAAAAGAAACAATACACAATGTACTCGAATTTACTGCAAAAATATGCATTCTTTTCATTCAGCCAAGAGGTCACGCGTAACGTATCGCTTAATGTGATGTAAATTCTCAGGTCAGAGTTCACTAAACTTGCACTTTGGAACTAGGGCTGTGCGATATTGAAGAAAAATGCGATATGCGATATCCTTGTTAAATAATGCAATATTCGATATGCTATACAATATTGCTTTAACTGTGTGAAATCTATTTAAATTATATTTAAAAAATGGGTAACACTTTACATTAAGGTTCCCTTTGTAAAGGGTTCATAAAGGTGTTTGTTAATGACTAATAACTAATTTACAAATGCATTGTAAATCGTTGATAAGCATTTATAACTGCATGAATAAAAAGGGTAACTTTAATGCAATGCCTGCCAAATAGTGAGACATTTTTAACTCACATGTTATAAATACCTAATAAATGTATTTATTCACAATTATTTAACTCAAAGATTCCGGTTTTATTTCATTATGCAGAAAAAAATTGACTATCATAGTGAGACTGAAGGGTGTTGTATTTGTGGTTTTCTCATTAATCTCAATGACTGCCACTTTTCTTAATATGTTCCTTACCAAAAGTTACTCCCATGATATTCCACAAAATGCTCATTATGCCTATCAACTTCTTGTTTATCAAAATTAAATGATCAAACTTTATTTTTGAGAAGAAAAAAAACGAGCACGATAACTTGATGAGATATTAATAATGAATATTTTAATTCCAATATTAGTAAACCTTAGTGTAAACATTTATTGAGTTACAAACATTAACCTTAATGTAAAGTGAACACATGTGAATCATGCAACTCATGAATAAATGGTTCACATGTTTTCACTTTACATTAAGGTTCACTTTCACAGGTTATTAATGTTTGTAACTCATTAATAAATGGTTGAGTTACACAAATGTGAATAAATACATTTATTAAGCATTTATATCATGTGAGTTAAAAAAAGCTCACTATTTGGCAGGTATTGCGTTAAAGTTATCCTTTTTAGTCATGCAGTTATAACTGCTTATCAACAATTTATAATGCATTTGTAAATTAGTTATTAGTCATTAACAAACACCTTTATAAACCCTTTACAAAGGGAACCTTAATGTAAAGTGTTACCAAAAAATTATTTAAAAACCGAGAATGATACCATTTATGTGTTTCACATTCTTTCTGGAAAAAGAAAGCATTGGTTCTGGGAAAAGAAAGCATTGACAGTTCGAGTGTGTAACAAGACATGAAAAAAACGAATGGCTTGTGCGCACGTTTCGGTGTGTGTGTCAGACAGCAGACAGCGCGAGACTGCAAGGAGTTGTTTTTCGCAAGTTATTGTGTTTAATAACTCTTTTTAACGTCAAGCAAGTCACATAAGTAACAGTCGTGTGCTCAGTCTATTCTCTGCTATATGCGTTGACCTAAAACATACACTTTTCACAATGTTAAAGTAGCCTATTAAAATCATTCAAATATTGCGTGCCCTTGCGATATGCATATTGCGATATTTCGATATATTGGGCAGCCGTATTTGGAACGCAGCGAAATGCGAAACTTTTGGCATGAGCTTGTGTTTGCGGCCTGACGCATTCGCATGCGTATGAACGGAAGTCAATGGAACGAAAAGTGTAGTGTGACTGCCCCTTTAAGACAATAAGGAGATGTGCTTCCTCTTTAAAACATTTTTTTTACCCGGAACAATTTGGACCAGGAACTTTTTTCCCCCCAGATCTGCTACTGTCTGCGTTTCCACTGTGGTCTAAAGTACCGTGAAGATTAGGCAAATAGTCCGGTGATGTAGGACTGTGCACGACTACTGCTCCCAGTCAGCGACGGACAGGAATCATTTTTGCGCGACACTGTCTGCAACAATAACAAGTGGAGGAGATGCAAGCAGCGCTACTTTTGCTGGTTATGTATTGGTTTACTAAAGAGGTCATTAACAAAACTGTGGAAAAGAGACGAGCACTGACACTAAAGTATATTCTGAAAGCTCGTAAAGCTAGATTTAAAATAAGACAACGTATTATTATTATTACGGACATTGACCTCGCGATTGCTGAGACGAACACCCGCCATTGGACAGAAAGAGCAAGACTGATATTTACTGAACGCAGAACGAACCTCGCAAAAGACTTTTAAAAATGCTGGTTGAAATAAAATGCTGCGTTATCTCAACCAATCAGCATGTTCAGCGTCCAAATCCCACCCCTGAAAGTTCCTGAACTTTGAAAAAGTACTACCTCATGAGCAGGGACGTTCGGAAGGGGAAATATTTAACTGGAACTTCATTTAGACCCTGGTTCCTGCGGTCGAAACGCACCGAGTACCAGCCCAAAGTTCCTATTTCCTGGGGAAAGTTCCTGCTGTGGAAATGTGGCTTATGATTGGCTACATTGTGCAACACAGCAAAACATGTTGTAAAAAGAAACATTTGACATTCTCAATAATGCAAGCACCGAATCTCCTTCACCAGTGTGCTATTAGTATGGAGAAAACTGATCCTAGACCAGCAGTTTGGGCAGGTTTTTCCTTAAAAAGCAATCAGAAGCAGCAGCAGTCAGTGGTTTGAGTGAGAAAATTCTCAAGTCTATGGCCAGGGGAAAGCTAAGCCTTGTTTAGCCTCACACACGCTCTGTCTATGCCCTTGTGTATCAATAAGCCTTGGGCACTCAACACCCTTTTGCCAGTTTGTGGTTTGTCCCTCTTCGGACCACTGTAAGTAAAATCAAGTGTATAGCATCAGTTCTGGCAGGTCATGTCAGTCAAACTCGCATCAGCTGACTGTCAGCTATAGGAATATGACGTCCATCACAGCATACATATATACGCTCCTTCAGTACTATCAGCAGCTATCACGTTCTCCAGAGCTCATTTACCCCCCTCCATCCCCAGCTCCTCCTCTCGTCCAGTCAAGATTTGGTATTCTAATTCCCCTTGAATCAGACTAAATTCCTGAATTATTTGGTACATTTAATATTGATTATTGTTCGGATTACCCTAAGGGTTATTGCTGCTCTCCCTGCGCTTATCCTAGTTATCCTAGGCTAGTTCTTGCCAGGAACAGAACCATACCGCCAATCCAAACTGTATGATAACAGTCAATCAATCATCTTTGATGATAGTGGTCCTGGCAGAATTCTCACCACTGCAGACTGAGAGCAACACACAAGCCTTGTCATATAGATACTCTGGTCCAGTCACCTTGCCCTAAAAATTTGGCCCTTGTCAAAGTCGCACAGATCTTTATTCCTGCCTATTTCTCCTGCATCCAACACAATGATTACAGGAACTGATTGTTTGCTTGCCATCTAATCTACCCAGCCCTTAATATGTGGTCTTGTTAGGAGATGATCAACGGTATTTGCTTCACCTGTGACTGGTCATACAAATTGCCCCGCAAATAGTCATCATGTATTTTGTAGCCAAGACTTGTCAGAAAATGACTTTCAAAAGTAAACAAACTCTGAGGGATATTCATTGGAATAAAAAGTATGACAACCAGCCTTGGTCACTCTATAATATATAAATATAAATAACGTAATAATAATACAAAACTAAGCAAATACACCAAATGCTTCTTACTAATGTGAAACCACACACATTAAGGTTGGATAATGACTGCTGAAAATGTAAATTACCCTCTCAGCTGTCAGAATGCTGTTGGCACAGACACAGGTTTATCCCTCATTCTGCCCTCGTGAAATAAAGACCAATTAGCTCTGGCAGAGACACAAACCGCTTTAGAAGGATCCTTTCTTTTTAGAAGGATTCTGACGACTCATTCAGCTCTCATTATAGACAGTTCTTCCAATATTTCAAGTAAAGTTACTTTCTTGAATTGCTGGGCTAGAACAGAACACTCTATCCAGAATCTATATATATATTTTTTTTTTTTGGGAGTGCTAATAATGCGTAAAATTACTGCAAACATTTCAGAGTGAAAGACACTCCGGAAAGTTGTCGGTATTTAAACATCCACGCCAATTTAAACATTTAAGCGATTTTAAAACCATTGAAGTGCAAGAAGTCTCGAAAGAGAACTCAGCTCTGAGAGATGTGACCCGTGCTGGCAAAATGAGTCACAATGAGCAAATAAAACATTTGTTTCACATTCTCTATTAAAAAACCTTAAAATTACGTCTGATTTGTTTGAATTAGACAAAAAAGACTAAGCTACACCTGTTTGAAGTCGATAGAGTCAGCAAAGTAAATTTTTAGAAAAATCGAGTTAAGGTTTTCTAAAGGTTTCAAAACAAAATCACCAAGCAACCATAACTTAAAATCCCTGGTAATAGCACCAAATTTGACACACACCAAATATCTATAGGAAAAAAATATATATATTCAACCCCATAATACAAAACATTTTTTATTAACATTACTGAGACAGAGCCTATATATAAAGATCAGTTCACAAATAATATATTGTTTAAATTCTTACTGCCTTTAGTTATTATTTTGGAATAAATGTAAAAGTGCTTAAAACACTTGATTAAATGTATACTTATAAATTAATTACATTGTTAATGTAAAAATATTTTTCGTTTATGTAAAGTAATATTTAACCTGGAAAAAAAAAGTGTCACTGGGACATGAATTTACATTTGATTTACCAAAAAACTGCTACTCATTTCAGAACACCACTGCACACCACTCAAGATTTATATAAATACAGTTGCAAGAGAAAGTATGTGAACCGCTTTGAGAATCTGTGAAAATATGAATAATTTGAACAAAATAAGAGAGATCATACAAAATGCGTTATTTTTTATTTAGTGCTGTCCTGAATAAGATATTTTACATAAATATGTTTACATATAGTCCACAAGAAGCTGAATTTATTAAAATGGCCCTGTTCAAAAGTTTATGAACCATTGATTCTCAGTCCTGTGTGTCGTTCTCTGAATGATCCTCGGCTGTTTTTTGTGTTTTGTGATTGTTGTTCAAGAGTCTCTTGTTTGTCCTGAGCAGTTAAACTGCCCAATGTTCTTCAGAAAAATCCCCCAGGTCCTGCACATTCTTCAGTTTTCCAGCATCTTTTGCATATTTTAACCCTCTCCAGCAGTGACTGTATGATTTTGAGATCCATCTTTTCACACTGAGGACAATTGAGGGACTCAAACACAACTATTAAGAAAGGTTCAAACATTCACTGAAACTCCAGAAGGAAACACGACGCATTAAGAGCCGGGGGGTGAAAACTTTCTGAATTTGAATATCAAGGTAAATTGTACTTAATGTGTCTTCCGGGAAACATGCAAGTATCTTCTGTTGCTTCTGAAGGGCAGGACTAAATGAAAAAAAAAACCTGAAATTTAATAAAAATAAAATCTTCATCCTGTTCAAAAGTTTTCACCCCCAGCTCTTAACGCGTCATGTTTCCTTCTGGAGCATCAGTGAATGTTTCAACTTTTCTTACTAGTTGTGTTTGAGTTCCTCAATTGTCCTCAGTGTGAAAATATGGATCTCAAAATCATACAGTCATTGCTTTAAAATACAATTGTTTTTTGAAGTGCTGTGTTACTTTAAAAAGGTGATTTACTCTTTACGCTTCCGCAGACATCAGTGTTTATACCCGAACTATAAACTTTAATCACAGTTCTGTGATTAATATGAATATTTGTTACACAGAAATAACTATAGAGCTCCGGAGGTTGACGTCACGCAGCCTAAACTATGCCATTTTGGCAGGCAATCGGGAGTGCTAGAGCGGCTGTAGCATTGATATCCATAAAATAATTTAAAACTGGACTGTTTAAACCTTACTATTTCAACATGATGGTCAGCTGATGTGCGCCAGGATGCCAGAACAGGCGGGGGAAAGCAAAGGGGAAATAATTTTATCGTAGTTAATTGTTGAAATGCCGTGAATTTCAGTTTATTCTTCATTCTTAACTTCTTTTGCCTCACGTAACTAATGATAAAAATAAGTTCCCATTAAATACGATACTTAATCATGAATAACATAAGTGCTTTTATATATAAATAACATTCAGAAACTGTAGGCAATTTGAAATGAAATCAAGGATCAATAAATCAATATAGATCATTTATTGATTATGACTGATTTTATTTGACATGCACAACACTGACCAATGGGATGGATGCACACAGCGGCTCGCTGTTTTGGACGGGTTTGTGTTAACTACTAACATATAACGTTAATATATTCACATGTTTTCTCTCTTAAAATGTAAGCTCATGTAGGCCTATATGTCAGCATTATCATATACGTGTAAAGCATTGAAGTCTGTCATGTAAAACAAGAGCGTATTGATGCAGTTCAGTCTGCCTGCTATTCTATCTGTTAATGTTACTCCTGATCGGAGGCTCCGTAAATATTTAGTTTATACATAGATTTAGGCTTCAACTAAGTTTGGTGCAGCAGGTGTCCTGACAGGAAAGGAATCCGTTCCTTTATTGATACACATGAAAAACACCATTATAGGGATCTGTTATTTTTAATCTATTAAGTTTTGCTTTGTAGAACTCTTTTGTCTTTTGAATTAAAGTGTGCAGTGAACTCCGCCGCCTTAAAGGTCCCATGGCATGAAATTTTCATTTTATGAGGTTTTTCAACATTAATATGAGTTCCCCTAGCCTGAATATGGTCCCCAAGTGGCTAGAAATTTTGATGGGTGTAAACCGAGTTCTGGGTGTATTTCTCTGCCTTTGAGAAAATGACAGCTCAGACGAGCTGATCTTGAATTCTCCTGTTATGAGGTCATAACAGGAACGGTTACCTCCCTTTCCTCCGCCCAGAGAATTTGGCACGCCCATGCGAGCGCCATATTTGTTTGTCCTCGAGAGATCATGGCTTGTGAACGAGTGAATGCTGGCAGTTTCTCAGTGTTTGGATGAAAACAGAAGTCTTTTTTCAGTTCCTTCTGATCTGTGATCAGTGATTTCTGATGTGTAGCTAATTATTCAAGTTCACACAGAACGTTATTATTCGTGCACACACTGCGGCTTCTCTCTCTCCCCACAGAACGGTGTTTTCTATCTTGTGAGTCAGTGTTTTTGTCTGTCCTCGTCGCGTCTATCTGTTCTAAAATGTGCATACAGTCGTGTGTTTCTGCTCAACATCGGCAGAGTCACATCCTTTGTATATACATTTTCAGCTTCAGTTTCGGTTTTTGGCCAAGTGCATCCTACATTTTCGGTTTTGGCCCAGAATTTTCATTTCGGTGCATCACTAATCCTTAGAGATAAACCCCACGCACGCCGAAGCTCGGCTTGCACTGACCGGTTGGCCTTCAACATCCCCGACCCCCAGTACTGCATCAGGCCCACAGCGGAGGCACCAAACGCGGCGTGAGATTAAGCAGAAGGGGGGTAATCATGAGCGTATCCGGGCTAGGCTAGCCAGCTATCCCCACAATAAACTGGATTACATTCGATTACTGCATGTCTGTCTGTTGTGTCTTTTTTTGCGCTGTGTACTCAATGCTGATCCATCACTGACGCTTTCCATATGATAGGAAAATGTCTAAAAATAATGCTATAATTAACTCTTACTCGTAACTCGTTCATCTCGACAGCTGTAATGGTACATTACATGTGTTACAAAGTTGGTAGAATAAGGAGGAAGACGGGCCCGGCGTGACTGAGACTCTTGTTTATTCAGAACTCTCAGATACAAACAAAATAAACTTGCAGCGCTGACAGACAGCGCTCTCACAACTCAGTACAATATCACTGTTAGCAATCTCTGGTCTCTGGTCCATTGATGTTCGCGAATGAATCGTTCTTTTGAACCGGTTCTTTTTAGTGAACCGGTTCTTTTTAGTGAACTGAACCAGTTCACAAAATCGGACTGAATCGTTCTAAATGGTTTGCGTCTCGAGTCAGCGCTGATCCATCATTTACTAAAGTTACTAACTTTCTGACATGAGTGACAGTCCCTCTGACTAGAAATAAACGAATAACCTGAAGTATATGCTAGTAACTACAACAGTTCACTGAACTGAGACATGCTGAGAGAACTGATGAGAAGTGACATCCGTCTCTCTGGCAGCAGGCTTGTGCCTCGTAGACCTCGTTAAACCACGCCCCCTCCGCTCGTTTCAAATGCAAAGATGTCAGCCAATCACAACAGTGGCCGTTTTTACTGAAGTCTCACAGCAGACACGCCTCTTGAAACAGGGCAGTCAGCCACAGGGCAAACATCAGTATAGAAAAAATGCTTTTTATTTCTAAATTGTGACATTTTATGATGTAAAAATCATACTAACAATATAAGTACACCTCAGAATACATTATAAAATAAAATGAAAAATCCATGCCATGGGACCTTTAAAACTCATGCTGGTGCTGGCTGTTCCTGCCTGCTAAAATGGTCATAAACAGAATGGGTCATGTGACTTCCTGAGCTCTAATGTTCAGGTGTGATTTTGTCAATGGTTTAATAGACACAGGCGAATCGTTGTCATTTACCATTGAATCAAGATTGCGATCTTTTAACGATTAATCATGCAGCTCTAATATATATATATAAATATAGAAAACCCAAAATGTGCGTTTATTAGTCTGATATTAATGTAAAAGCATTCCAAGGATGCCACACAAACTTTTAGCAATTGCTGGAAGATTTATCGAGGAATGAAACTCTACCCCTCCCTGTGTGCATCTGTTTAGCATTTCACGCCGGTACCAGGCCGCCACAACTAAACGCACCCTGACCTTTTCCTGGGGAGAATGGATTATTGGAGAGTGAGAGAGAGAGAGAAAGAGAGACAAGTGGGGGAAAACAGACAAGTTCAACACAATGGCTGATATATCATTGAGATGCACAGAGCATTTCTGCAGAAGGAATAGAAAAGGATTGAAGAGAGAAGCAAAAATCTGATAGGGATTTCAATAAGGCCATAATCCTACTGGGAAAACACAGGATCACTGGAGTATAGCCGTCAGCTGGGAGGCCAAACAGCAGGGCATGAGAACTACAGGAAGTGACCTTCAGGAATGACTCGCACAGATAAAAGTATGTTTAGGTGATGATAACGCCATAGATTGGCGTTATGTTATGATATAATCATGATGACTATGATAAAACGATCCAATCAGATTCTGTTCCACTGGAAGCAGGAAACAGATTGTGCTTTATCTTGATGTCATTGTGAAGCTGATAATGCCAGGGGGACTGGGACAAAATATATGGTAATTAAAATTCCATGCAATAAAATGTCCAATTTCTTCGACTATAATGGAAAGGCAAACATCACTATCTCATTTACTATATAAAAGGAATAAGGGGTGCAATGCCATAGCAGCCTCCTGGAATAGCAACATGCTAAAAACCATTTAGGACACTTCATGGAAGTGACTTTTGCATGGACAAACATGATTTGAATGCTTTTAAAAGCTACAAAGTTACCCAAAAGCAACCCACAGGTGAATAGACATTCAAAAATGTCTGTAAATGTACTTTCAAACATCACTACTACAATTAACCTGCATAGAGAAGCAGCAGATGTCCTCACATGCAATGGTTTCTCTGGGGACCAAACCATGTCCTGGAAATAATTAGCATGAAAACATTGTAAACATATTGTGTGTGTGCTCATGTTTCCAGCCCAATCACTGCCATAGAAATCTCTCTATCCTCTCCGTACATTAAGTCTCGTTTCCTCTTGCAAACCTCAAAGGAGAGAAGCGTTTAGTTCTGATGAGATATTTTGGTTGACACAGATGCCCATGATTTACGCTTTTCAGTTTCATCCGCCTCGCTAAGCATGATGGAACAAACTGTAAATAACCCAACTACAGAGTCTTGTTTTCACTTCTTTTTATAACAGGACATTGCAACGGCTCTATTGCCTGAAGTGAATATAATATGATGAAATTTGAGTTCACTCACGGGGTTCTGATCAATGAGCAGGGAAAAGACAAAGCTAAATACAAATAATAAAAAGCAGCTAGCCATATGATTGTACATAGAGGGGATAGCAAAATAAACAGTGTTGTTAACTTTAAGGGAGGGGAAAAAATGCTCTCCATATCTTTTGTTGAGGTCAAAGGCAAAAATTTTTACAAAAAAACCCAACAACTCCTAAACCAAGCTATACTGAAATCCTTTCCACAGACTTCTGCTGATTTCTGTGCTAGAGAATGTTTGAAACACATTCAAAAGTAAGTGTTTTTCATCTCCCTATGCCGCTGTGTGGATACAACAGTTTGCCAAATGCATGAATGTCAAAGTAAACATGACTAATATATTATTTCCATGTGAGGCATTTTAGGCCTAGTTCCCACAGTAAACACATTTAAATGAACTTCTTCAAAACCATTCAATATAACCTACGCAATTCTCTTATTGTAAGGATTGCAGCCAACATCATTTAACGCCAGCTTCAAGGCAGACTGAAACAAGAAAGATGAAAAACAGGAAACACAACTCCGCCATCATTTGAGCCGTCCCCATGGCTTCGCACAGAAATGAAGAGGGAATTTACAAGGACTCAAATCTAATTGACAACCATCTGGACAACATTACAGAGTCTGTAAAGCAAATTTACAATCAACAATTAATGAAAGTAAAGAAATGAAACAGAAGGACTTTGAAATTGCTGTTGGGTGTGTCTGTAATAATTGTGCACAATAAGACCAGGAACATGAAAAAGAGCAGACACTCAAGAGCTATAAAATAATCAATATTCTATTCAATATATATCAGGAATTTGCTATCTGTATCATAGCTACTGTTATCAAGTAATTCCTGTAGCTCAAACAGTAGAGCGTGGCGCTAACAACGCCAAGGTCATGGGTTTGATTCCCAGCGAAAGCAAGAACTGACAAAATGTAAAAATGTGTACCTTGAATGCAATGTAAGTCGCTTTAGATAAAAGTGTCTGCCAAATGCATAAAAATGTAAACTCAGAATCCAAGATACAATTTAAAGCAAAAATAGTTTTTTCCACAGACTTTTTTTTCAATTTTCACTGTATGGCAGTCAAGACATGTTAGAAACGGGAACAAGTGCGCACACACAATAAGTTGTCCATCATCAATCCGTGACACATTCAGTGATGTGCACCTGCATTTGGGTTGTTGACACGATATGGCATTTACACTCTCACACAAGATAAACATGCATATAATTAGTATTGTCATCATTTAAAATGCAGTAAATGGTTAAATATTTCTTTGTCTTACATGGACCTGTTGATATAAACCTGCTTTTTTATTAGTTTTTAAATGTAGTCCTTTAAAAATTATCCTATGGTGTGACAGTCTCAAGCATGGTTTAATAAATTACAACTTTTATAAATTAAAAAGAAAAGCATACAAATGTCAATAAATACCCCAGGCATCATTTTTACAAGTGTCTATTTTAGTAAATCATGTTTTTTCATCCATATAGATAGATTTTGTCACTGAAAACCATGTCCTCCGGTGTGAGACCATATCCTGATTTTAAATCGGGCAATTCCACTGACAAGTTTAATTAGTTGAAGGACCTCATTCAAGGTCATGTTACTGAAGCTCCCTGTGAAGCCCATGACATGTGCACATGGTAAGTTTTTGTCTCAGAATTGTTCAAATATTTAACTTTTTTGACAAAATTAGTGACCCCTTATATTTTCTCAAACATCAGACTTCACACTACAGAATAAAATGTATTTTTTCTTCAAAGGCTGTGTTTTACAAAAATGAATATTTACTGCATAATTGTCAACCATTTACATGAGTGACACAAATGGTGGCTAGCAAACAAAAACTACTTAGCGTTCATTTTGATCATGGCTTCTCTTGAAAACAAAACTGGAAAAAAACTGTGTGTGGCGCAAGTGGTGGTATAATGTTGTCTCAATAATTTCGTCATCAGGTTCTGCAATTCTATTGGTTTTTTGATTTGACACTGACAGAATTTTGTCTGAGGTAAAATTTGATCGCAATGGTCATTCATTGGCTGTCGGTGAACATGTCAAACTAACGATCCAAGACTTAAGATTTAGGCCTAGGATCCTAGGAATCTTTTAGGATCCACGAAATTTGTTAGCCTGACAAGCCAGACAAGATGTTGGGTCTGGGAACACACCATTGGGGCTCAATCCGAGGGGCGGGATAAACGGTTGTCTTTCAAACTCCCTCTGCACGCAATAGGATAGACTACAACCAACCAGAGCGACGAAGAAGGTGAAGCGGAGCTGTTGATAGATTAAACTTTTGCCGTATCCGGTCGGCAAAACTCTGAACACATCTTCCTTTCTTAAGAATGACTTCAGTGCCACTAGGGTGCGTCTAGATTTTTTTAGGCTAGAAATTTGTCTCAGACGGCCAAAACCCGGCTTTAGTGATTATAAAGGGACTTCTCTTGCATTCTGTTTAATTTTTTAAAGTAAATAATTCAACAGTTTTGCTCTGTTACCTAAATTGTTACCGAAAGCCAGAACTACGCAATTTTACTGGTATAGCTATATACAGACTACTGAAATTTTTGTACCGGGACAACCCTAATTACATCATTTACCAACATATACCGGGAGTCCAGCAATCTGAAACCATTTTGTCTTCTCCAATATAATATCATTATTGTGTTATTTCCAGGTTAAAATTAGATTCAATGTGTTCTCAGACTTTCAGACCCCAATGTACTAAATAATATGTGAAAATGCCAGCAAATACGGTTTTAAATTGCCTCGAATCGAGCAAGCTGACCAAAACCAGGTTAGTTTGAGGATAGGGATTAGGAAATGTTGAGCATTAATAGCAATCTCTTTCATATAAATCTGAGTTGAAGTTTCAGGCTGAGATGTTGAAAGCCAAGTGAACTCTACAAGACTAAAAGTCATCACTCTCAGACTCACAGTGGAGACAATGCCACCCTTGACTGAAAGCTTCAATTCCAGAATTCATTCTCACACAAACGTATGCACACAGAAACAGGAGAGTTTATTCTTGACATGTCAACAAGCAACAAGGAGAAAGAGCTGGTTGTCGTGTTTTTTATGGATTAAAACAATAGGGAGAAAGGAGAAAAAAAAAGATGAAAACAGATGAGACTGTGCTTGGGGCAATGCGTAGAACAGTTTGATGTTTTTATTGTTTTTTCACTCTCTCTCCATTTCATTACTGCTCTCTCACCTGACAGGACAGTGTGTGTACAAGACTAGATTTCAAACAGGTTTAAAACTTTTCAAAGTAGTCTCACAAGTGTACACAGTACACACTAAAGGAGCATTAGCCATAGCATTAGTTTAAGCTAGGGATGCACAGATTGTTCGGCAACCGGAATTATTCGACCGAATAAGTGAAAAGGCAGAATAAATTTAACCGAACAATGACGTTTTTGATGACGCAATCAAATATAGAAACCAGCGCGTGTGAGAGAGGCACAGGGGCGCAACTACCCAGCGCCAGAGGGATATGCAGCAACAATTTTGGCGCCCCCACTATATAATTATTATTAACAATGTTAACAAATAAAAAAACTGTCACAAATTGACAAACATTAACATGATTGGATTCCAATAAAGAAACGAAAAGAAAGAAAAGATTCTGAATTTTTATTACGATTCCATGTAGGAACCGGTTCTCGATGCCTAACAATGTTGCTACCAAACATTCTAGAGCGCTACTAAATAGTTCCTAAATTAGTTCCTACTAAATTGTGACATGGCGTGCCTTTTCACTTGCCCATTTATCTAGTATTGATGGTCATTGCAAAAACTGTCATGCAGAAAATTTTACTGTAATTGTAATTGCGCACGAGCGAGATGATTGACAGGACGATAGTGGAGGCACAAGCGCAAGATCACTTTTGTTAATAACAAAAAACACAAACCACAAATTGAGGGTTCCCCGTTTTACAGGGGAATTTCCAAATATCTTTTATTTAATTGTTATAATTCGGGTATAGCTATTTTATGTCATCCGTCTTATTCGTTTTTTAACACAAGTTTAATATAGGCTACTCAAGTTTTTTTATTGTACTATTTTATTGTTGTTGTATTTTCATTAAAAATAGGCTAATAACGAAAAAAAAAACATTAGTTTGAAAGTAATTAAAGAGGAAATTATGAGTTAAGCAATATCATACGAGCAAGAGTGCTATTTTACAGAGAATCCTATATCAGCACGATTGCAAAATACTATATTAATTTTATACAACAGTTCAATAAACAATAAGTTGTCATTTTTTACAGTTTTTGCTCTATATTTACAACAAAAATAGATTAAAAAAAAGTATAGGTTTCGTTCTCGCATAATTCACCGTTTTTGAACAGTCGGTCCAGGGGTCCTCCAGAAGGTTCTAAGGCGTCCCCAGAAATTTCAGAGAATAAAAAAGACAAAGCAAAAATGGTTAAAGTCTACCGGACATTCTAAGTGCTTCATTTCTAAATGCTGTATACACACTTTCCAGAATTGTATGTTTGCTTTGTATCTTTCTAGTGAATTTCTCACCATAGTCCCCTTTATCTTGCTCACTGGGGTTGTAAAGTAAAATATCTAGCTTCTGCCAGACCGCCTTCAACTTACGAAAAAATGTTAGAACGGTGAGAGGCGTTACACTTTCTTCGTAAGTTGAATACAGAGGGCGGTCCACGGGAAGCTAGATATTTTACTTCATAAAGTTTTAAATGTGGATATTTTTCTTACACACACCCATCGATTCACTTCACAAGGGCTTTATTCCCTGAAGCCAAGTGGGGCACTTTTATGATCGATGGATGAACTTTTTTGGGCTTCAAATTTTGGGCAGCCATCATAAAGCTTGGAAGAGCCAGGACATTTTTTAATATAACTCTGATTGTATTAGTCTGAAAGAACAATGTCATAAACACCTAGAATGACTTCAGAGTGAGTAAATTATGGGATACTTTTTATTTTTGGGTGAAATATCCCTTTATATATAGCCAATTTAAGTTTGGAAACAATATGTAGTATTTAAAATGTCACACTTACTATTTATCTAACAGTTTTTAATGTTTTTCATACATAAACAAATATAAATGGATTTTAGGAAGGCGTCCCTCATAAAAGGTTCATCATATTTGGGGGTCCTTGGCATCATAAAGTTTGAAAACCCCTGCACTAGAGCACCCTAAGTTATTTGATTATGATATGATTATGATACATGTAGGCATAATAGGCCAAAGATAAGATAAGATGGCATAATATATAGCCAAATAAAAATAAAAATAAATACTTTTTTTTTTTTTTTTACATTTATTTTAAGTTATATTGTGCTTTGTTTCTATGTCTGCTGCAATGCTAAAAAAAATTCTGTGTTAAATAAATATTTTTAAATTGTAGTTTTGTTTTTTGTTTTTCTTTAAAAAATTAAGACAAAATTGTAAAAAGCTCATTTTTTACCATTTAATTTATGCAATGGTGAAAAAATTGGCAAAATAAGTGGAAAAAAAGTGTTTTATTATTATTATTCGGCTTCGGCCAAGAATTTTCATTTCGGTGCATCCCTAGTTTAAGCTTTGTAGTGTTAAAGTTAAAACTTGTATCTATTTTCTAATGAGTTTAGAGCTAGATCACAGGATTGTACTGTGTACATTTGATATCAATTTGTTTGAGGACATTCTTTCCTACTTCACATTTTACATGCACTTTCATTCATTTAGCAGATGCTTTTATCCAGAGCAACTTACAAATGAACAACAGCACACGCAATTTGTTATAAGAGCCAACAATATTCATAGCGCACAATGCCAAGATTAAAGTAGAACAAGCAGTGCAATGCAGATTTACTTTTTATATAAATATTTGTGCACATTTTTACATTGCATAGCTCCTTCCACAGCCAGCAAAATCCACAAACCACCCAAAACAAGTCAAGGTCTGGTTGAGTCAGTAATACACAGCAGGAGCAGCAGATTCTCTCCATCTCATTCTTCACCTTGGCAAGAACATGCAACGATTCAGTATTTCCAGGGAAAAGATAGTGCGGCCCTAATCTAGTGGCTCAGATTGAAAACTGAAAGCATTACATATGTTTCAACAGCCTGGCTCTTCTTTACTTAGAGACGAGATAGAGGCCTGCGGTAGTCAGATAAATGAGTGATGGTCCTGCCATATCTTCCACCCCGAGAGAAAATGTTCCTTTGTGAGATTTGCAGCCGTATCTTTCCACTGGAATGACATTCCATTATCGTTTTGAGAAAGTTTTTACATTCTGACCACTGAAGTGACTGTGAACGTTTCATGGAGTGGACATATAAAACAGATTAGAGCTAAACGGTAGGTGGAGACTGTTCTTTTCTCTGTGTGAGGTGCCTTTTATTTCCCAAATGACTTCAATTGAGCAAATTTATTGCTGCCCAGAAGCTTTTTACAATTTAGCCAGTGGGCTGAAAGAGAGGCGGCATTTCTTATCTCTGTTCTGTTAATTAGAACCAGCGGGAGGAGCTCAGCTGCTTTTATTATAAAACCTTTCTTTCTCATTGTCATTTATGGGATATGCCTATAATTGAAAGGGTAGTAGAGGTAGACAGGAAAGTAGAGGATGTGGGGAATGAGATCAGACATGACACGAACCTGCGTCCCCATGAACCGCTCTAATGTGTCCTGACTAAATGCAGTAAAAAAAGGCTGTGCATTCTTGTTAGGCATGATGCAATATTTTGTCCGAGCAATTATAAGGGGAAGTGCATGAAAAATCTGTCTGGAAAACATTCATTACAGATTTTTTACATCGCCAGAATTAAATATCTCTTGCAAGAGAGCCGTAATGGAGCTTTGCTGGGCTTTCTCAGTTTCTAATTACATTATATTATGCATATAAATCAATGCAGATATTGTGCCTGCTGTTTTTCTAAATGGCTGTTAAATGTGAAATAATCAGTAAATAAAGTACAAAAGGAAATGAAATTGTTACGCATGATGCATAGTGGTAGAATATTTTCTTGAATACAATTCCAGCAACAGCATTATGATAAAAAACATTTGTTAATTATGCATGTCATTTTTGTCTAAAGGCTGAAATACTTTGTCCTACCCAACATTTCAACTTCTGGCTCAAACAATGGTGCGAGTTTGGGACAGGGCTACATGTTTTCCGAGCAATTATGGGGAAGTGCAAATAAATATAATATAAAGACATAAACATCAAGATTTGCATTGGCAGAATTTAATATTAATGCTTGCAAAGAATGCAAAAAAAGTTAAAGTTTAGGTTTGAGGCTTTGATGTTAATTAAAAGCTTTGCACTGAGCACTTGATTTCGCCAAGTAATATAGTTCATTAATCTAACTTTATGCTACATAGAAATGTGCCACATTAATAAACAAATCAACTGTTGTGAGTATTCGTGTGTATTTTTACGTAAAGTGTGGTTCTACCACATTTATACTTATGTTTCCATACACACGGAAACGTATAATATTGATGTATTGACAGCACTAAAATGCTAATTATTTACATATGAACAAAGTTAGAGACGTACAAATGTGTAGGAATCCTTATTTATGAATATTAAAATCGTGCCATGGTTTTATTTCCTCTGAGCGCATGGTCTGAAGTGCAGATGCACTTGTCCGAATCCACTTTTTCTAGTTAAACAATGGAAAAACTGTCTGTGCGGCTGCATGGTCCAAAAGAGTTGTCCCTAGTCTCTCAATGAGTCATGGGTGTGTTTTGAGTGTAACATGGAATAAACCAATCAGAGTCTCATCTCCCATTCCCTTTAACCCTCTGGGGTTCTTCATTTATGGGTCACACTCAGGACCTTCTGGTCAGAAATGACCCGGAGGGCGGGATTAAGATAAAAAAAAGTTTTTAGTAAAATCAATGAAATATATTTTTGTTCAATATTTTTTCTTTTATTTTTTGGTGTTGAGATAATTTTATGATTTATAATTAATATTTATGCAATAATAATGACAATTTTTTTCCCATTGAATATAATAAAAATGTATATAAATATATATATATTTTTTTATTTTTATTAAAGCTGTATTTAATTTTAGAGTCAAGCCTAGGCCTCATGAAAGCAATTTTTTAAATGAGATCGGTGCCATATGGTGGACACTGAGCATTTATCATTTATCACATTTTTACCAAAATAGTGGACCTTGCTTTTTATAAAAAAAAATGTTAAAAATCGTAGCTTCATCGGAATGTTCCGAAACTTGGTGACTTTATTGGCACTTGGTATATGAACACCCCCAAAAAATTGGGGACAGGATTTGAAAAGTCTAAGTGGTCATAAAAAAAAATAGACACACTCAGGACCTTCGGGTCAAAAATGACCCCCATAGGAAATGAATGGGAAATTGGCAAAAATATGAAAATACAGAGTTTTTTTGCGCATACAATCTACAAATCAGCCAGGATGCAGAAAAAAAGTACTCAACAGTGAAGGGGTGAATCTCTAAAACATCAAGAGTGCAAAACAGACAAAAAAAACTCTCACACACACACTTATACACACAAAAACACACGCACACACAAATGAACGCGTGCCATTCCAAAAGCTAATTGTGTTTTTGTGTGTGTGTGTGTGAGTTTTTTTTGTCTGTTTTGCACTCTTGATGTTTTGTAGATTCACCCCTTCACTGTTGAGTCCTTTTTTTGATTTGTAGATTGTATGCGCAAAAAACTCTGTATTTTCATAATTTCCCATTCATTTTCTATGGGGGTCATTTTTGACCCGAAGGTCCTGAATGTGACTATTTTTTTTAACAACCACTTAGACTTTTCAAATCCTGTCCCTAATTTTTTTGGGTGTTTATATACCAAGTACCAATAAAGTCACCAAGTTTCAGACCATTCCGATGAAGCTACGATTTTTTATATTTTTTTATAAAACGCTTCGGGTAATTTTTGACCCGATGTACCCTAGAGGTTTAAAGGGGTCATCGGATACCCGTATTCCATAAGATAGTATGATTCTTTAGGGTCATCATGTAAAGTCTGTAACATACTTTTACATACAAACAATTGTGTTGCGCGTATTCTGTATTTTCTACAAAAAGGTGTTGATTCTTCAGTTGTTTGAAGAATGCATGTACACTCATTCAGTGTGCATACAGAATAAAATTTGTCTTCTAAAGCCTTAGTGCTCCAGATCATGCACCTAAATGACATCATACTGCAGAATAACGTAACCCAGTTCTGAAGTACAGCAGAATTACTAAAGACACACACTGTGAGAAAACTCTACTGTATATTAAGAAAACGCTAAATTTTACGGCACAATGCCATTTATGGCTCCTCCATTGAGAGAAGAACTGAGTTCCTCACCTGCAGGGCAGCAGGGCGTACCTTATCATCTGCTCTTTTGTCAGAGCGCTTTCTTTTTCCATTCCTTTCATTCTGAATATTCGTATTCACCCTGAGGATTAGAAATGGAGAGAGCTTTTATAAGTTCACCAGCAGATGGATGAAACTTGAGTGGGTTTTCTCAAACTGCTATAGATAAAAGTCACAGTATCTGTGGGTTCAGAGGTTTGAACTGTAAAAACTTTACTGGAAGTCGATTTTCTATGGAAGCTTGTTTTCATCTCAGAGTAATTTTTTTTTTAAATAATTTAATTTAAAATGAAAATATACATTGTTAAATATACGTTAACATTGTGATAAATAAGTCAGTTACAGTTACTTAAATGTATTTGTTACAGTTATTTAAAATATATATAAATATGCAATTAACTACAAGAAATACAAATCATAATTATGAGAAAGTCGCAATTGTGGAATATAAAATCTGAGGAAAAAATATTTTGAGATTAATTACAAGGAATCAATTACAAAGAAATTGTTAAAATGTTGATTTGTAAAAGACATAATGGTGATGTATAAAGTTACAATTATACATGTTTTTTTACTTTGAGGCAGAAAAAAGGCTTTCATACTTTTCAGAGCAAAACAAAAATAAAACCAATGCAGCTAAGAACAACAAAAGATGGGACTACTCTCATCCTGATAATGAATATGCTATTCTTCTCCTTACTCTTGTCATCCTTTCACAGTATGAATTCATGCTCAAGTAATTTAGTGAGTGTAATCTCTCAACCCCAGCAATAATTTGTTTACATGATGTGACAAAACCATCCACACCATCCAAACACAATGACAGAACATCATCAGTGTTTACACACCACAACAACCCTGACAAAGACAAACGAGCGGCCGCAATGGAGCTTTAGTGGGCTTTCTGGTTTCTAATTACATTATATTATTTGCCTATAAATCAAGACGGACATCGTGACTACTGTTTTTTTAAATGGTTTTTAAACGTGAAAATTTGGGGTTTGGGAGTATGCATTTAGTAAGACAAGTCTGTTTGACAAGTTCACTTTACATTGATTCATTTGGCAGATTAGCAGATTTGGCAGATTATGCAAATCAACCAATGGTACATCATAAGCAGTTAGTCATGTAAGGGAGCAGTCTATTTTTCTACCCGATCTGATCTAATATAAATAACACCAACTTTGCTGTTGATGGCACACTTTGTAGAATATATATATATATATATATATATAGGCCTAATTTCATATAGGTAATAGCTTCATATAGGTAATAGCCCATAAACTGTTAAAGAATTTATAAATTGATATAATTCTTATTACTATTTATTTATATGTTAAAGTGTCATTAATGTAAAATACTTAAAATATTCAAATTCTAATTTTATTTTGACAATTTAGTAGAATAATTGAATAACTGATAACAGAAAAATCTGAATCCCATTAAAAGATAATCATCTGAAAGGTAATTTTTGTAATGACTTATGTACAAGCATATCAATATTTACTTATTTAATTGCCCATATTTTAATTGAAGATATGTCATTATAAAAAAAAGCAAAAAACATAATAGATTTTGTCTTCACTCAATAGGTTTTAATGAAAGTGAAGATGCCTTAAATGTACATCTAAATCATGAAAATATTAAATAATAGCAGCCCTGTTAATTACAGTAAGTATTACGTTTAAAAACAATAACACCAGTATGTAACAATATGCCACTTGGGGCCTTCTGTGCCAAATATGGCTGGGTCATCTCACCCCAAGAGTCTAATTTTATCTTTTTACTTCAAAATAAAAGCTATAACATTTACTCCACAAAACGTCTCGGTTACGTATGGTAACCCTCGTTCCCTGAAGGAGGGAACGGAGACGTACGTCGGACGTACCGACGAATTGGGATCACTTCTGGGAGCCCCTATCAGCTTCGAGCTATCTAGAACCGGCCAATGAACAATTGGCGTGCGAGATTTGCATCTCGCGCTCCGCCCCGCGCCGCGGGTATAAACATGAAGCGAGAGCGAATGCACACTGTTTTTCACTGAGGAGCCACACGTAGTGGCTCGACCTGCAGTGATGGTACAGCAACTGTGGCGACGGGACGTACGTCTCCGTTCCCTCCTTCAGGGAACGAGGGTTACCATACGTAACCGAGACGTTCCCATTCAGTCGGTCACGTTCGACGTATGTCGGACGTACCGACGAATTGGGAT
The DNA here is from genome assembly GCF_949357685.1 of Gobio gobio. NCBI lineage: Eukaryota > Metazoa > Chordata > Actinopteri > Cypriniformes > Gobionidae > Gobio > Gobio gobio. The sequence goes on from NC_137109.1 coordinate 46,628,980, forward strand.
CCCCTATGGAAAACGCCATAGTTACTACCACTTCCAGCGCCCAGCGATGAGCCCCACAGACCCCGATCTGATGCGGGCGGGTAGGTTCACGCAGGGAGAGTCAAAGCTGCTGTTCCGCAAGACCCACTCAGCTGACTGTATTGGATAACGCTGGGAAAGCGTGCCTGAGAAGGCAGCTGCGGAAGCCACATCATGCCCAGAGGGAGTTAACATGTGGAGAATACACGTACGGGCTGGCCGTGGGCAGCACAACATACGGAAGTCTCAGGGGTGGCCCTGGCCAATTAGGAGGGAGACAACACGTACCTGAGACGGCAGAGGAGCTCTGCCGAGGGAAAGACACGGGCTCGCCGTAGGGAGCCGTACCGTGGAAAAATACACATATGGGACCGCCGTGGGGGTCACTACATACGGAACCCAGCCTAACACAAGTTCCACCAATGCATACGAGTGTTAGACCTGGCGTCGAACGCTCCGCCACGTCCGACTGCCGCGGGTTGCGGAGGACTCAACAGGGTTCGCCGTTCCGGGGAACTCGACTGGAGCAGAATAAGCGCACACATCCGTACCATAGGGGAGGGAATGGCGCAGCAAGCCAACACTAGAATGGGTACTTCGGTGTTACTAACTATGGGAAGTGAGCACACAGGAAGATACCGGCTCTACACGGAGGCTATAGAATCTAGCGAACGTGTTAGGTGTCGCCCAGCCCGCAGCTCTACAAATATCTGTCAGCGAGGCGCCACGAGCCAGCGCCCAGGAAGAGGCAACACCCCTAGTGGAGTGGGCTCTTAACCCGAGCGGGCAGGGCACGTCTTGGGACTGATAAGCCAAGACGATGGCATCCACTATCCAGTGGGCCATCCTCTGCTTGGAGACAGCCTTTCCCTTCTGCTGTCCTCCGTAACAGACGAAGAGCTGCTCTGAGGTCCTGAAGCTTTGCGTTCTATCCACGTAAGTCCAGAGAGCACGGACGGGACAGAGAAAAGCTAGGGCTGGGTCTGCCTCCTCCGAAGGCAGCGCTTGCAGGCTCACCACTTGGTCCCGGAAGGGAGTAGTGGGAACCTTGGGCACATATCCAGGCCGGGGTCTCATGATCACATGAGAGTTACCGGGCCCGAATTCCAGGCACGATTCGTCGACCGAAAATGCCTGCAGGTCCCCTACCCTCTTGATGGAGGCCAACGCAGTCAGGAGTATTGTCTTTAACGACAGAACTTTCAACTCAGCTGACTGCAGAGGCTCAAAAGGTTCTCTCTGTAGCGCAGTTAGCACCAGAGTTAAGTCCCAAGAGGGTATGGAGGGAGGACGAGGTGGATTTAATCTCCTCGCTCCCCTAAGGAACCTGACGATCAGATCGTGCTTACCTAGAGATTTTGCATCTACGAGCTCATGATTAGCGGCGACATAGACTTTGAGGGTGGAGGGAGACAGCCTTCGCTCCAACCCATCCTGTAGAAAGGTAAGCACAGATGCGACCGAACATCTTCGGGGGTCTTCTCGGCGAGAAGAGCACCAGTCGACGAACAGGTTCCACTTCAACGCATAGAGGTGCCTCGTAGAGGGGGCTCTAGCGGAAGCAATGGTGTCAACTACCGCTTGCGGTAGGTCACCTAGAACCTCCGCGTCCCGTCCAGGGACCAAAGTTTCCAGAGGTCCAGACGCGGGTGCCATAGGGTGCCCCGTCTCTGAGTCAGGAGGTCCTGTCTCAGAGGAATGGGCCAGGGAGGTGCTGTCGCAAGGAGCACTAGTTCCGGGAACCAAGTCCGGTTGGGCCAATACGGAGCGACCAACAGGACCTGCTCCTCGTCCTCCCTGACTTTGCACAGAGTCTGCGCAAGAAGGCTCACTGGGGGAAACGCATACTTGCGTTCTTCCCGGGGCCAGCTGTGGGCCAGGGCATCCGACCCGAGGGTCCCCTCGGTCAAGGAATAAAACCGCTGACAGTGGGTCGTCTCTGGGGAGGCAAACAGGTCTACCTGTGCGGCCCCGAAACGACTCCAGATTAGCTGGACCGCCTGGGGATGGAGTCGCCATTCTCCCGGAAGTACCTGCTGACGTGACAGCTCGTCGGCCGCACGATTGAGCAGGCCCGGAATGTGAACGGCACGAAGCGACCTCAGATGCTTCTGACTCCATAAGAGGAGATGGCGGGCGAGTTGCGACATGCGATGGGAGCGTAGACCACCCTGTTTGTTGATGTACGCTACGGCCGCAGTGTTGTCCGTCCGGACCAGAACGTGCTTGCCTCTGAGCGGCACTTTGAAGCGGCTGAGTGCAAGACGAACTGCTAACAACTCGAGGCAATTGATATGCCATTGCAGTTGAGGCCCCGTCCACAGACCCGAAACTGCAAGCCCGTTGTACGTGGCACCCCAACCCGTGGATGAGGCATCCGTGGAGACAACGGAGTGCCTGGACACTTGTTCTAGGGGAACTCCCGCCCGGAGAAACAGAGGGTCCGACCACGGGCCGAAGGTTTGGCGGCACCTCGGAGTCACTTGGACGCGGAGGGAACCGCTGTGCCACGCCCATCTCGGGACTCGATCGTGTAGCCAGCGTTGAAGCGGTCTCATATGAAGCAATCCGAGCGGCGTTACTGCGGCTGCGGATGCCATATGCCCCAGGAGCCTCTGAAAATGTTTCAGTGGAACCGCTGTCCTGCCTCTGAACGAATTCAGGCAGTTCAACACCAACACCAACACCAGCTCCTCGGTGAGGCGCGCAGTCATGGCGACCGAGTCTATCTCCATACCGAGAAAAGAGATCCTCTGCGTGGGGCAGAGTTTGCTCTTCTCCCAGTTGACCCGAAGTCCCAACTGGCTGAGGTGACTGAGCACCTTGTCCCTGTGTTCGCACAACTGCTCTCGCGACTGGGCAAGAATCAGCCAGTCGTCGAGGTAGTTGAGGATGCGAACGCCATGCTCTCTCATGGGAGCAATGGCCGCCTCCGCAACCTTCGTAAAGACGCGGGGCGACAGGGACAGGCCGAAGGGTAAGACGCGGTACTGATATGCCCGTCCCTCGAACGCGAAGCGCAGAAAGGGCCGGTGTCGAGGGAGAATCGAGACATGAAAGTACGCGTCCTTCAGGTCGATCGCTGCAAACCAATCTCGGGGACGGATGCACCTGAAGATGCGCTTCTGCGTTAACATCGTGAACGGCAGCCTGTGAAGGGACCGGTTCAGGAATCGCAGGTCCAAGATCGGTCGTAACCCGCCGCCTTTCTTGGGTACAATGAAGTACGGCTGTAGAACCCGGACCTCATATCGGCTTGAGGGACCGGCTCTATCGCGTCCTTCGCCAGTAGGACAGCGATTTCCGCCCTGAGCACGGGGGCGTTCGCCTCCACTACAATCGTGAAGTGAACGCCCCTGAACTTGGGGGGATGCCGGGCGAACTGAATCGCATAGCCGAGTCTGATGGTACGGATGAGCCACCGAGACGGGCTGGGAAGCGCTAGCCAGGCTCCCAGACTCCGAGCAAGGGGGACCATCGGCACCACAGACGTACCCGCAGCGGGGCAGCGAGGCGGAACGCAGGGATCCGGCTCGGATGGCATGGGAGCGGCCCGAAGCGGGATCTGAGTGTGCTGTGCAACACTTACCTGCATCCGCGGAGGGGACGTGCGAGTGTGGGGAGGCCGCTTGTGTGCGTCCTGACAGCCGGTGTCCCCTGCTGGCGAAGGGAGAGGTACTTGAGGGTGGCGAGGCATGGGAGCGTCGACCACCACCAAGCGCGCTCTCTTGGCACCCAGAGATATTGGAAACTGCTCTTTTATTGATGTTTTGGGTGCCGCTGGCACTGGGACCAGCGGCGGAACAGACAAACAAAAGATTTTCCCCCGGCCCTCCTCCGGGGGAAGGAGTGGTGCTGCAGCCATCTCCCTCAGAGCAGTTTCCTCCATCTCTGGGCGGCCCGTCTCAGGGTCGCTTGCGACGACGCTTGCCACCTGGCTTAGCAGCGGCCTGAGCGGGCTGGACATCCTTCCCACGGCCGGCCCCACTCCGTCGGCTGGTGGAAGGCTGCTGCGGTGCCTTGGCGGGGGCGGAGGCGGCGGCGGGTGGACGTCCTCGGCGACGAGTAGTCGGAGGCGCTGCCGCCGGCGGCGGGGTGGAGGCAGCAGCGGGCCGCCGGGGCAGGATGTGCTTGATCGCCTCCGTCTGCTTCTGGGCGGCCGAGAACTGTTGGGCGAAGCTCTCGACCGCGTCGCCGAATAACCCAGCTGACGAGATGGGGGAGTCCAGGAACCGATATTTATCGGTCTCCCTCATGTCAGCCAGGTTTAGCCAGAGATGACGCTCCTGGACCACAAGCGTGGACATCGCCTGACCGATGGCACGGGCGGTGACTTTCGTCGCCCGGAGGGCGAGGTCCGTCGCCGCCCGGAGGGCGAGGTCCGTCGCCGCCCGGAGCTCCCGGAGGAGCTCTGGGTCAGGCCTACCCTCGTGCATGTCAAGGAGTGCTTGGGCCTGGTGGACCTGAAGCAACACCATGCCATGCAAGGCGGACGCAGCCTGTCCGCAAGCCTTGTAAGCCTTCCCGGTCAGACCGGAAGAGAACTTACAGGCCCGGGACGGGAGACGTGGGTCACCGCGCCAGTTAGAGGCGGTCGCCGGACACAGTTGCATCGCGACGGCGCGCTCCACTGGCGGGATTCCCACGTAACCCTTGGCTGGCCCGCCGTCGAGGGTAGTGAGGGGGGAGGAGTCACTCGGTCGGTTTCTGGCAGAAAAAGGTGCCGTCCACGACCTCGTGAGCTCCTCATGAACCTCCGGGAAGAAAGGTGTCGGGGCGGGATGCTGAGAACCAGCGCGACCCACCCCGAGGAACCAATCGTCCAACCTAGAGGGTTTGGGACACGGTGGAGGGTTCCACTCGAGCCCAACCCTTTCGGCGGCCCAGGAAAGCATAGCAGCCATCTCAGGGTCCGGGGCAGCCGTTGCCACTCTCCCAGAGGGAGGCAGTACAGCTGACCCTTCATCCTCCGAGGACTGAAACTCCCCCTCCGATGCAGCGATCGACATCTGTTCGTCCGCTGGAGCTCCAAAAGTCACCACTGGTCTCCCGTGGGAGGGTCCAGCGGGTTCTCTTGGAGGCTCTACCGGCTGCGGAGCTGAGGGTTTAGGGGCCTGCGGAGGGTCGTTCGGCGGGTTTGCCCTAAACGTAATCCTCAGATCACCCTGGCCATCCAAAGAAGCAGGTCCGCCCGGGTTAGGGGCAGCCCTGGTTCGTGGGATGGGTAAGGGGACTCCCCCAGCCCGGAGGTAGGAGAGTCTCGATCTTAGCTCCGAGATAGTCATGTTCCCGCAGTGGGAACATGAACTATCCACAAACGCCGCCTCAGCGTGCCGTGTGCCCAAACACGTGAGACAGCGATTGTGACCGTCAGCAGGGGACAGGGAACGACCGCATCCAGAAACGCACGGGTGGTAAGACATCCTGAAAAGGACGGCACGTCACCCGTGAACTCTTTTGTGAGGAAACGCTCTGTGCTGAAGCACTCAGGGGGAAACGCGACAGCGCACGGGATTGTTGTGCAGCCCGTGCCTGTACTCAAAACAGGAAAAACGCCCAACCAGACCAACAATTGCTCGTTGCTGTGAAAACAGCAGTTTTTCTCTGTTTGCAGAGGCAGCCGATGAGTCAGCGCGGGTCCCGCTGAAGTGTGCCGTTCCTCCAACACTCGTTTCCTCTGGATTCTCCGGTAAGTATTTACTCTTGCTGATAGCAGCGATAAACTCAAGCAATGCGTTGAGAGTCGTCTTCATGCCGTGTGGCTCCGAAGTGAATGACAGCGTGCATTCGCTCTCGCTTCCTGTTTATACCCGCGGCGCGGGGCGGAGCGCGAGATGCAAATCTCGCACGCCAATTGTTCATTGGCCGGTTCTAGATAGCTCGAAGCTGATAGGGGCTCCCAGAAGTGATCCCAATTCGTCGGTACGTCCGACGTACGTCGAACGTGACTGACTGAATGGGAACCAAAAACATTGTGTCCACAAATCCCTCATTAAAGGTGAACTTTGTAAGATTTTGGCAGTAAAATATCCAAAAACCACAAGGCCAGTGTTATATATTTTGTTCAATTGAGTACTTAGAATATCCCAAATGTTTCCAACTATTTGTAAATCTTGAGAAATTTCTATTTTAACCAAGGAACCGGGACGTGTGACCTATGCGTGTGAGGGAGTCGCCTGTGGATTGCGTCATATCTGCGTTACCCCCGTTTTCCGGTTTTATTTTGCAGAAATGCTGTACTCACTGCAGTGTGAACAAGTGTCATAGCAGCCGCCGAGCGAACGTCATAACTTCCTTTTCAACACACTCAGAAATATCTAATATGATAAACAGAGTTGCGTTACCTCACACTCATCACTGGAAAAGCGGAAGTGGCGCCGGCGACCGTGTCATAATAAAAGTCCCGCCGGCGACAATGCCATAATAACAGTCCCGCTCATCAATCGCTCCTGCGGCCTTGCTCAGCTCCACAACACTCGGTCCTGCTCTGCTTCATATTACAGTAACATCAATAATCGCATCCATGAACATGATTTCTGCCCGAGTCCAATCCTGATTCTTTTCCACCGGCTTTGAGGTGAAGACCACATGTCCCAAGATTCTGCGCTCAAACGTGGCGTCATCAAACTACGCCTTTGTTTTGAACAGGCGACCTCTAGCGGACGGAAAAGTTACATAGTGTAGCTTTAACAAATAGACACAAAAACTTTGATATTCAACATAATACAATGTCATATATCACTATTTATGATAGACACAAAATTTAGATCAAAAGAAAGATGGATAATTTGTATGGACAAGCACCCAATCCTCGCCCCCAATGCCACCCCACCCCAGTGCCCCTTTTTTTGGTTTGGGCCACTGCCCCTCAAAATGTCTGTGCACGGCCCTGTCTAAAGGCATAAGCTTAAGTGCCCGAAATTACTTTAGCGCACAAATATAAACTGTGTGAACGTCTTTACAAAACTTACATGTTATTAATATTTTGAAATGAATGAGTTGTAATGGATAGATAAGGAAAAACTCAAATTCCTTATACAAAATAAGACATAAATGAGACATTTACTATAGGAATACAAAATACGTTGAATGTAGATAGCATAGCTCACATCATTTGGTCTCTAAAGAACTAAATGATAAATATTTGAGTTTATATTGAGATCTCTTACCTTTGCACACTGAGAGACATTGTTGAGATCTCCTCTAAAACACCAGAGAAGAAACATATATGTGTCTCAGGAGATGAAACCTAAGCTGTAAGAGACTCAAGCAAAACCCTCCATTAGCTTTTTGAGTCTAGTCTCATTGCTTTTGGAGAAACAACTGAGAGATTAAAAAGATTAAGATAAATTCACTGTGCAATTTTTTTGATGTATCTCCTCCTACATGAGTAATCGCTTGTTGTACCATTTCCCTATGGGCGAACAGATAATAGTTCCCCCAAAATGAAAATTCTGTCATTTACTCACCCTCATGTCCTTTCAAAACTGTATGACGTTCTTTGTTCTGTGGAATACAAAAAAGGACATTTGGAAAATGTCTTTTTAAGTCCATTACAATGAAAGTCAGTGGGGACTAGTATTTTATGAACACTGCTAGGTATGTAAACATGCACTAATTTATCAATCAGAATTAATCCAGATCCATTTCAGATTGTAAAAGTTTATATGAACACTAAACATTGCAATAAAATTCACATATTTCATTCAGATTTAGGTGTTTACATGAAGGCTTTTCAGTCCAGCAGAGCCATAATTTCGATTATAATCAGATTATGAACAAAATGTTAATTTTGGGGTGAATATTGAACCTTTAAAGGTCCCATGGCATTAAATTTTCATTTTATGAGGTTTTTCAACATTAATATGAGTTCCCCTAGCCTGAATATTGTCCCCAAGTGGATAGAAATGTTGATTGGTGTAAACCCGAGTTCTGGCTGTCTTTCTCTGCCTTTGAGAAAATGACAGGCCAGACGAGCCAATCCTGAAGTCTCCTGGTTTGACGTCCAAGCAGGAACGGTTCCCTCCCTTTCCTCCGCCCAGAGAATCTGCCACACCCATGCAAACGCTTGAGAGATCATTGCTTGTGAACGAGTGAACGCTGGCAGTTTCTCAGTGTTTGGATGTACAAATGAAAACAGAAGTCTTTTTCAGTTCCTTCTGATCTGTGATCAGTGATTTCTGATGTGTAGCTAATTATTTATTATTCGTGCACACGCAGCTCTCTCTCTCTAGACAGAACGGTGTTTTCTATCTTGTGAGTCAGTGTTTTTGTACGTCCTCGTCGCGTCTATCAGTTCTTAAATGTGCATACAGTCATGAGTTTCTGCTCAACATCAGCAGAGTCAGATCTTTAGAGATAAACTTCACACACGCCGAAGCTCGGCCTTCAACATCCCCGACCCCCAGTACTGCATCTGGCCCACAGCGGAGGCACCAAACGCGGCGTGAGATTAAGCAGAAGGGGGGTAAGCGTGAGCATATCCGGGCTAGCCAGCTTTCCCCACAATAAACTGGATTACATTCGATTACTGCTGTTGTGTCTTTGTTTGCGCTGTGTACTCAACGCGCGTCACTGACGCTTTTATTTAAAAAATAATGCTATTATCAACACTTACTTTTAACTCGTTCATCTCGACAGCTGTAATGGTACTTTGCATGTGTTACAAAGTTGGTAATAATGATGAAGACGGACTCGGTGTGACTGGGACTCGTGTTTATTCAGAACTCTCAGATACAAACACAATAAACTCGCGCTGACTGACAGCGCTCTCATAACTCAGTAGTTACTATAAATAACTTTGTTAGCAATCGCTGAGCTCCGTCTCTGGTACATTAGTGATGTCCGGTTCGCGAACGATCTTTCTTTTGAACCAGTTCTTTTTAGTGAACCGAATCAGTTCACCAAATTGGACTGAATCGTTCTAAACGTTTCGCTTCTCCAGTCAGCGCTGATCCATAATTTACTAAAGTTACTAACTTTCTGACATGAGTGACAGTCCCTCCGACTAGAAATAGACTAATAACCTGAAGTATATGCTGTAACTACAACAGTTCAGACATGCTGAGAACTGATGTGAAGTGAACTCAGGTCCATCCGTCTCTCTGGCAGCAGCTCGTGCCTCGTAGACCTCGTTAAACCACGCCCCCTCCGCTCATTTAAAATGCAAAGATGTCAGCCAATCACAACAGTGGGCGTTTTTACTGAAGTCTCACAGCAGACACGCCTCTTGAAACAGGGCAGTCAGCCACAGGGCAAACAGCAGTATAGAAAAAATGCCTTTTATTTCTAAATTATGACATTTTATGATGTAAAAGTCATACTAACAATATAAGTACACCTCAGGAAACATTATAAAATAATAGAAAAATGCCATGCCATGGGACCTTTAAAAGGTAACTTAAGTTCACCAAAAAAAAGAGAATTCTATCATTAATTATACACCCTCATGTTGTTTTTGTTCCAAACCCATAAGACTTTCGTTCAGAACAAATGAAGATCTTTTAATTTAAATCTGAGAAATCTTGAATCTAGGCCTTTATTCACATATAAACATTCATCAACTCACACATCAGTTGTGGTAAATGGAAGCTCAAGCTTGTTTGCTTGACGTGCGAGTGAGTGTAATCTCACATGTTACACAGCACGTTTGAGCTTCTGCAAGAGCATCCGAGGTTCTTGCTGAAGTTCAAACGTGCTGCGTAACACAAGAATGAACCTCATTGGTTCTTGAGGAACTCAAATGTGCTGCGTAAAACGAGAATGAACCTCATTAGTTCTTGAGGAACTCAAATGCTGTAACACGAGAATGAACCTCATTAGTTCTTGAGGAACTCAAATGTGCTGCGTAACACGAGAATGACCCTCATTAGTTCTTGAGGAACTCAAATGTGCTGCGTAACATGAGAATGACCCTCATTAGTTCTTGAGGAACTCAAATGTGCTGCGTAAAACGAGAATGACCCTCATTAGTTCTTGAGGAACTCAAATGTACTGCGTAAAACAAGAATGACCCTCATTAGTTCTTGAGGAACTCATATGTGCTGTGTAACACGAGAATGACCCTCATTAGTTCTTGAGGAACTCAAATGCTGTAACACGAGAATGAACCTCATTAGTTCTTGAGGAACTCAAATGCTGTAACACGAGAATGAACCTCATTGGTTCTTGCTGAAGTCCAAACGTGCTGCGTAACACGAGAATTAACCTCATTGGTTCTTGAGGAACACAAGCGCTGCTTCCGCAAACGCTGCACGTTTAAGTTCCGTCCTTCGGATGAGACGTTAAACTGAGGTCCTGACTCTCTGTGGTCATAAAAAATCCCAGGATGTCCTTCGATAAAGAGTAGGGGTGTAACCCCGGCATCCTGGCCAAATTTGCCCGTTGGCCCCTGTCCATCATGGCCTCCTAACCATCCCCATATATATACACGATTGTCTTCATCACTCTGTCTCCTCTCCACCAATAAACTGGTGTGTGGTGGGCGTTCTGGCGCAAAATGGCTGCCATCGCAGCATCCAGGTGGTGCTGCACATTGGTGGCGGTTGAGGAGATTCCCCCCTTCTATGTAAAGCGCTTTGGGTGCCTTGAAAAGCACTATATAAATGTAACAAATTATTATTATTATTATCAAGAACCAATGAGGTTCATTCTTGTGTTACGCAGCAATTTAAATTTTACACGTAATTAAATTTGTTCATCATATAAAGCGATCGTGTCTCTTCAGAAAATTTCCTATGGATTCGTTTTACAATCTCTTTATGAACTTATGAAGCGTCAAAGTGGTGGTTGCGTAGTTGTCAATGGAGGGACAGAACGCTCTCTTCATTTGTGAGAGAGCATGACAATGACATGAGGGTGAGTAATTAATGACAGAATTTACATTTTTGGGTGAACTATCCCTTTAAGTTTCAAATGTCTGTGGTCTGTTCATATAATTCAGACTATCAACGTGTTATGGTGGCGTTGAGCATCAGACCATAAAGATACGTCCCTGGTTATTGGATCCATCTCTGGTTTCACTGTACATGTCTCTCACAATCTCTGTTTAAGCTCTTGTTAATAATTGCTGAATATGTGAATCAATTTGTATAAATATTCATGCGGGTCAGATCCATATACTCAACCTTGACCTGCTCATTCTTCCTTCTCTTTGCTTCTCTCACTAACACAGACAGGCATTGATCTAACCAGTCTTGTATGACTGAATGTTACGCAGAGTTTTAAAAAAACATCAATGGATGTCAGCTAACTCTCAGCATCCACAACACTGCCAAAACGTTTTCCACAATTTCCTGTGCGGAGGCACCAAATTACATGAATCAGACGAAGATTTTACATTTCAGTTTGTTTTGTTGGCCTGGGGAGTTTGGCCCATAATGAAAAATCAAAGCGAAAAATGAAAACAGACCAAACAATTTTCTTTCGAGCTTGTTTACTTTGCTTGAGAGCAGCGGTTCATGAGATGAGTGACTCCAGCTCCTTCATCCAGAGGTTTGGAGGACACCAAGAGATCGACGGAGGACAGATGACAGAGATTTATTTGCATCCTCTGAGTGAGTTAAGGCCATCGTGGCTTTGTAATCAGAGGTTTGATTTGTCCTTCGACAGAGTGTGAACCACCCGCACACTCGCATCACAACAGCAGCGCATGAGGATGTGTGAGATTGGAGAAACACACACACACACACACACATACTTTCACAACACTCCCACACATAAACATACTGACAAGCGCAAACATGCATGATCAAATTCAGCCCACAGCTAATCTAAACACTGGTCTATATTAAACCATAGATCATCACAATCGTCCACAGACACAGTGAGTGTCTTTCACTTAAAGTCAACTTGAAATCAAAATTGACACTGTTTACTTTCTTACTACACTATTCCTGGTCCTGGTTTATGAAAGACAAAAGTCTTCATAATCTTTCATCAAAATGCAATAACTTGCTCTGGAACAACTTTTCTGTCCTGCTGCTGGTATTGCTTTAAAGTATGGATAACAAATAGCCTATATACACCCAACAAGTTTAAACCATTTTAATATATACAATATTTTGTAAAGAATAGGCCTAAGTCTCTTTAAAAAAGGTCTGTTTTTGACTCAGGACCCTCATTCAATGAAAAAAAAGTAACACTACTCCTCTCCTCAACACAAAGGAATCATTCATATCCGTAGCACAAGTTACACACCACAGTTTAATACGTATGGCTAATGGGGTTGTTCAAATCCCCAACTCCAAGTATGAGCAATATAGTGAAGCTTATCTCTGTAAACATTACTAATCATGTGTCACTTTCCCTGGATGACAAGTGTTAGACTCTTGTATAATGGTGGGGGGTCTGCTATTGTTAACTAGCAACTATTGTACAGAAAGCCCCTCTGGCACGCTGAGGCATGTCCCCTCCTTCCTCTGAGCCTCCAGAGCTGTGATTAGCATCCTGACAGAGATAAGGAGCCGGCGTTGATGCTCCTGCGGGGCGGACAAACATCACGCTAAGCTTGAACGACAGCCCCGCTACAGCCGGGACCGCTGGTGACCGTTCCACCCCCTCACCCTCATTCTCTCTCACTTATTACTTCTCCCCTTCTTTCTTCTGGCTCTCCCGTCACTTCTGCCTCTGCAATCACATACGCAAATTATAAAACTGACATCAGTACGTCCAAAATTTTAAATGAGAGACAGACAGAGAGAGAAAGGGACAAAACAAATTGAGAGAAATACCTCAATTGTTAAAAAAATAAAAGGCTGCAGGTCAAGTTCAATATACGTTTACACAAATGAAAGTATATTTAGAATATATAAAAAGTATTAAAATGTATGTTATACAGCATAAATATATGTATATGATGTTGCGATTCATTAATCTATTCGCAAATTAATCACACATCAAATTTGGCTGAGAAATTACCCCCAAAAGATAATTGAATGTCATTATTGTGTTAAATGAGAAAAGCTTCAAATAGACATTACAAAAAGTAGCTTTAGAAACAAAAACATTTTATTTGATTCAACATAGAATTTATTACATATAAACTTTTAAGCTTCAATGGCCATGAGGGTGATTAGATGACGACAGAATTTTCTACCTTTACCTCAGAACTATACCTTTAATGAGATATTAATATGGAAATATGATTTTATTAAAACAATTGAAATTATACTCATAAATAAGAAACTAAAACTGCCAGAAGGAATGTCTAAATGAGTAAGTCATTATGAATCAGCCACTGAATCGTTGGTTCACCCGATTGATTCGCTCAACGCGGATTCATTCAGAAAAAAATTGGTGGTGGTTGAGGAGATTCCCCCCTTCTATGTAAAAGCGCTTTGAGTGAGTGCCTAGAAAAGCGCTATATAAATGTAAATGTAATTAATAAACGAAACACCGCACAACAGTTCTGCTCTGGCTTTATCGGTAAGATTTTCATTTGCAAAATTAAGCAAAATCCAACAATATTGTGTCTAAAATATAACACAGTATTAACTTCTAATTTAACTGTTGTATAAAATCAATATCACATTTGTACTTGTTCCAAAAACAGCACTCGTGTGGGATATTGCGCTCATTACTCATGTGATATTGCTTAAAGGGGGGGTGAAATGCTGTTTCATGCATACTGATCTTTTGGCACTGTTAAAGACTTGGATTCCCATGCTAAACATGGACACCGTTTCATAAGCTAAGGTGGACGTTTGATGGGAGTATTTCTTTGCCAAAATTAGTACTTCCTGTTAGTCATAAGTTTCGGAAAGTTTTTTTCGATCATGGGTCCGCTTGACGTCAACAGGGCGGAATTTCCTTGTATGGGCCGTACAGACAATTCTACCGGAAGAGCGCGCGCGAGAGAGAGAGAGAGCGTGAAAGCAATAGGCTACGCCCATCAAAGCGCTGGCTCGTACAGATGGAATTTGCTTTTCCGGATCAACAACTGAGTTGCGCAAATATTTATGTCTGTTCCCTGCATTTCGGTGCCGATTGTTTTATAAACAAGGCCCAGTTCGACGCCGGATTTTCAGATCGCCTAATACTGAAGGATGGAGCGGTCCCAACGATAAAGGTCCCAACGTTGGAACCGCAGGTTTGACTGCTTCAAATGTCTGTTTTTGCCTATGCCCATCAAGTAGCCCAAACATGATCACGTATTGATCAATGGAGCATGCGATGTATAGTGTGTGTACATTTGTTTAGCTGGCCACTATATGTGTATGTTTGTGTATTGTAAAAGCACTCCAAACAACAATACACAAAGAATGGGGAAATATGTTGAACTAAATAAGCGCGGTTCTTCATTCAAATGCGCTACTATTCCATGTCTTTCTATGTAAACACTAGCCTGACGCGCAAAACCAGTCCGCTTACTACAAATCATGTCTTCACAAACCACGCGTAAACACACACACACATACACACACACACACACACACACACACACACACACACATTGTAACACTCGCGCTTGACATGGTGTTCTAAATAACACAAGCCGCTAAACATATTATATAGTTAGTGTAACTTATACCACATAGTCGACGTCCTGCTCTAGTCGTTTTTGCTGCTGCTCCTGTTCAACTTCAGCCTCTGGGTCTGATTCCGGATCATAGATGTATGGCTGTATCTGATTAAAAGCCATTTTTTATGTTGAATAAAGTTTTTTCCCGCTTTTAGGGATGACGCAGCTTTCAGACGCACTCAACACAGTAACAGCGGCGCGCGCTCGACATTCTTTAGCTCCGCCCACACGATACGCCCCCAGCCGCACGGCTTTTTCCGGAAAGACTCGGAACAGCGCATCTTTCTTTTATAATTATAATAAAAATAAAGACTTTTCGGAGATATGCAGGATGCAGTGCTACTCTATAGGTACTCAAGATTGACATGAGACTGACTGAAACTGAGTGTTCCCCCCCCCCTTTAACTATCATGGCATAAATATGAGACTTAAACCCATACAAGGGCATTTTTGCCCTGATATCTTGAATTTTAGGGGCCTAACTGCATTCTATAGGCTACATCACACAGTACACTCTAAAAAATGCAGGGTTAAAAATAACCCAAGTTGGGTTGAAAATGGACTAACCCAGCAATTGGGTTGTTTTAACCCAGCGTTTGGGTTAATTGTTTGCTTAAAACAACCCAATTGCTGGGTTAAAACAACCCAATCGCTGGGTTAGTCCATTTTCAACCCAACTTGGGTTATTTTTAACCCACCATTTGTTTCATGTTCGCAATCAAGCAATCAAGTTTATGAAATGTACGATGCACTAAATCGTCCAGGCCCTGGTCATTTCTAGGCTTGACTACTGCAATGCGCTTCTGGCTGGACTTCCATCATGTGCGATCAAAACGCTTCAAATGATCCAGAACGCAGCAGCACGTCTTGCCTTTTATGAACCCAAAAGGGCCCACGTCACACCTCTCTTCATCTCTCTGCACTGGCTACCACTCGCTGCTCGCATCAAGTTCAAGGCGCTGACGCTTGCCTACAGATCCAGCACGAGCTCAGCTCTTTACTTTGACTCGCTCAGCTAAGGAGCAACGGCTTGTGGTGCCATCACAGAGAGGCAGAAAATCCCTCTCCAGAACATTTACATTCACCGTTCCCTAGTGGTGGAACAATCTTCCCACCTCCATCCGAATTGCAGAATCACTGACAACATCCAAAAGACAGCTGAAAACTCACCTCTTCCGTGAGCACTTAACCTCATCTTAAAAACAAAAACAAAATGTTCCTTCTATTTTCCTCTACTCCCTCCCTACCCGTATGATGCTCTGTGTAATGTCTAAAACTTAGTACTTCAGGCACTTTTTGTGTTTTGTTGCCTCTTCATGACGGATCGCTTCTTATAGTATATATAGATATAAATATAGTTTACTCTATTCTTCTCCTAGTTCAGCGGTCACTGAAGTGAGACGAGGATGAATATACGCAAACTAACATGGCGACGCCCATCGCGCATTATAGATCAACACACAGATTTGAAATTAGAATATCAGATAGTTTGTGACATAGTTTGTGAATATTTCGAATAAAATAGAAAAAATTAAATAAACCCGATACAGCTGAGCTGTCATACAGCGCTATTGCTGCTGCTGTGTGTCATGTGAGAAGCATGATGCATCGCCATCAATAAGGCGATGCGTTCAAAAATATTTAGCCAGAGAATATGGTCATATTTCTGAAAAAACTGAACCTTGAAGCTGGTTTGTAGCATACCAAGAATACAGACTACTTTGCTGTTATTAGTACTGTGTTATTTAGAGTTAAATTAGGCCTATTGCACGGCCAGGGCCAATCTTAAAAGAGGCATCAGAAGAGCCAAGGCTGACTACAAGAAGAGGATTGATGACCATCTGGACAGCAACAACAGCAGGCAGGTGTGGCAGGCAGTTCAGCATCTCACCAACTTCAGGTCCGGCCTCGGAGCTGCTGAGGGTGACATCTCGCTGGCAGAGGAGCTGAACCTCTTCTTTGCCCGCTTTGAGGTGGGGTCACACGATTCAGTCATACAGCACCCAACGGCCCACAGCAGCTTCAATTTCACCCTCTCTGTGGAGGAGCATGAGGTGAGGTGCACTTTGAAGGCCATTAACTCCAGGAAGGCTGCAGGCCCAGATGGCATCTCCGGACGTGTGCTGAAAGACTGTGCGGACCAGTTGGCTGGGATCTTTACCAGAATCTTTAACTTGTCTCTATCACTGTCTTCTGTACCAGCCTGCCTGAAATCTTCCACTATAGTCCCTCTGCCCAAAAGACCATTCATTACCAGCCTTAACGATTACCGGCCAGTAGCACTCACCCCTGTGGTGATGAAGTGCTTCGAAAAACTGGTACGGAGACACATTCTATCATTTCTACCCTCCACCTTTGATCCATATCAGTTTGCCTACAGGGCAAATAGGTGCACGGAGGACGCAGTAGCTGTAGTTCTTCACACTGTGTTGACCCACCTGGAGCAGCAAGGGAACTACGCTCGGCTCCTCTTTGTGGACTACAGCTCTGCGTTCAACACCATCCTCCCCCATAGACTGGTGTTTAAATTGTTGGACCTGGGTCTGCCTAACTCCACGTGTCTTTGGATCAAAGACTTCCTGACAGGACGCACACAGAGGGTCAGAGCAGGCTCCCAAATTTCCACAGCTCTTAGTCTCAGCACCGGCTCCCCCCAGGGCTGTGTGTTGAGCCCCCTGCTCTATACCCTCTATACATATGACTGCACACCTTTCCACTCCAGCAACACCGTTGTCAAATTTGCAGACGACACCACAGTAGTGGGGCTGATCTCAGGGGCTGATGAGTCGGCCTACCGGGATGATGTGAAGCGACTGTCAGTGTGGTGCAGAGACAACAACCTGCTCCTGAACACATCAAAGACAAAGGAGTTAGTCATTGATTTCAGGAGGAAAAAAACAGACATTCAATCCATATTCATTGGCGAGGACAGTGTGGAGAGGGTCACAGATTTCCGTTTTCTGGGAGTTCATATTGAGAAGGACCTGACCTGGGCCATGAACACCGCAGAATTGGTGAAGAAGGCACAGCAGAGACTCTACTTTCTGAGGGTCCTTAGGAAGAACAACATCGCCCAGAGTCTGCTGGTATCGTTCTACCACTCCACCATAGAGAGCATTCTCACTTACTGCCTTTGCGTGTGGTTTTCTAGCTGCACTGTAGCATATAAAAAACAGCTCCAGAGGGTCATCAGGACTGCAGAGGAAATCATCGGGTGCCCTCTCCCAACCTTGGAGGACCTACACAGCTCCCGCTGCCTCAAGAGAGCTTACAGCATCATAAAGGACACATCTCATCCAGGTCACTCTCTTTTCAATCTGCTACCATCAGGCAGACGGTACAGATCAATTAGAACCAGGACGAACCGCCTCAAAAACAGTTTTTATCCAATAGCAGTGCAAGCTCTAAATTCCACCTAACAAATGTTACATTACCAATGTATACACAGGTATGCAATCAAATGTCTGCACATATCTGCACTTTACTGCACATATCTGTCATATTTGCACGGGTTACTTTTGTTTAATTGTATAGTTTTCTTATGTGTATGCACTTTCAAAATGAGACAATTTCGTTGTACAGCTGTACAATGACAATAAAGTTTTCTATTCTATTCTATTCTATTGTAGTTGGGTTAGGTGGCTTAGGTTTTACTGTGAATTTGTTAAGTAAATTGTGTTTTTTATTTATTTATATTTGTAAGTATACTTTAAACTTTTAATAAATGGTTCAATTTAATGCTTCTTGTACTCAGTTGTAAGTCGCTTTGGATAAAAGCGTCTGCTAAATGGATAAATGTAAATTAAATGCTTTAATAAATAACATATTTCCCCCAAAATTAATTAAGTAAATTAGCATGTTAAATCGACAGCCCTAATACATATGTATATATAATACACTAAAGTTTGATGATCAATACATTTAATTTGCCATTTTAAAATAAATGCATTTTTTCTAATTGTGCATTTAATAGCAGTTATATTTCATAAAATGATTTTGAACACAAGTCAAGCCCTAAAATCAAATAAACCTATAGTTTGCTTCTGCACAGTTTAGAGATACACAGCCGGTCTAGCGGTTTAGTGTTTTTGTTGTTTAGTCCACCAATTGTCCACCAATTCATTTTATACATGAAGTACAGTAAAAGTAAAGTTCAGCAAACTTCTTTATTAACTACTCACTTCTGTTTCTAGCTGATTTAACTGATATTTTCTCCTCACTGCAACCCATTGTTTTGGAGGATAGTTCAACATAATAGCTGCATCCTAATTCAGAGACTGCATCCTTTGAAGGGCACATTCGAAGACCAACTGCGTCACAGCAGCGCAACGAAGGCTGTCCCAATTCGAAGACTCCTTCAATTGCGGCCTCCAAATGCATCCTTCGATTCCCGTGCAATGAAGGATACAACAGATGGGTCCTTTTCGGCCTTGCCTAGGGTTGGGTACCGAAACCTATGTAACCGGTATGTAACCGGACCGAACCAGAACGCAGATTTCGGTGCCTCATTTCGGTGCCATTTAAGTTCAAAGGTGCTTTTGCGCTTTGGCTGACGTGGCTCAGCTCTCGTCACATATCACAACAATTCAGTGTTTTCAACCACATCATGTTTATTTTAGGTTCCAGACATAAGTACTAGCAAAAACACACACACTGATGTCTATGGTAGCGGCAATAACAATCATTTCAGACAGTTATAATTTGACTACGTGTTTTATTCACATCAGATACACATTATATAGTAAATATAGTTTACTCTATTCTTCTCATAGTTCAGCGGTCGAATATACGTGTTATAAATCCGACAGATCCGGTTCTCTGAGGCGCAAACTAACATGGCGAAGCCCATCGCGCATTACAGATCAACACACATATTTGAAAATCAGAATATCAGATAGTTTGTGACATAGTTTGTGAATATTTCGAATAAAATAGAAAAAATTAAATACAGCTGAGCTGTCATACAGCGCTATCTGCTGTGTGTCATGTGAGAAGCATGATGCGTCGCCATGGAAACAATAAGGCGATGTGTTCAAAAATATTTAGCCAGAGAATATGGTCATATTTCTGCAAAAAACTGAACCTTGAAGCTGGTTTGTAGCATACCAAGAATACAGACTACTTTGCTGTTATTAGTACTGTGTTATTTAGAGTTAAATTAGGCCTATTGTTGGGTTAGGTGGCTTAGGTTTTACTGTGAATTTGTTAAGTAAATTGTGTTTTTATTTATTTATATATGTAAGTATACTTTAAACTTTTAATAAATGGTTCAGTTTAAATAGTTAAATAGTTTAATTCTAGATTAAAAATAGTTTAAAGTCATTCTTTAATTGTCATCCACCTTGTTTTGTGGCTCTTTTTTTTTTTTTTTTAAGTATCGGTTCAGGCCCCGTTTAGGCACCGGTACCGTTTTAAAAAGTATCGGTTTGGCACCGGTATGAAAAAAACCCAAACGATACCCAACCCTAGCCTTGTCTACCCCTGAATTCATTGCGCGCCAGTGATTACAGGATTTTATGTAAATTGCTGAATTACACTTTTAAATGCAAGTATTGGGTTTCAGCTTACTCAAATGTCTAATGATACATGAAAAAAAACCAACAACTTTAAAGCGGTTCAAATGTTGACAAATTACTAAGGTGCCATTATATATAGTTTATACTCTTTATTATATACAGAAATGGACCATGGTGAACATATTTAGACAGTTTGTGAACCCTGTTTTGTTCACTGCAAAAAATTCTCTTCTTACCTAATTTTGTCTTGTTTCTAGTCTAAACATCTAAAAATTCTTAAATCAGGGTGCATTTACTAGATAAGTAAAATTACTGTTTTTTTTCTTGTTTTCTTGAAAATAAAATCTAAATGAAGTGAGTTTTTGCTCAAAACAAGCAAAATGATCTGCCCATGGGGTGAGAAAAATATTCTTGTTTCTGATTGAAATCTGATTGAACAGAAATAAGCTTATTTTTCTCACCCCATTGGCAGATCATTTTGCTTGTTTTAAGCAAAAACTCACTTCATTTAGTTTTCCCCCCCAGAAAACTAGAAAAAGTATCTTATGTAATTTTACTTCTCTAGTAAATGCGTCTTGATTTAAGATTTTTTAGATATTTGGACTGGAAACAAGAAAATCATTTTATGCAGTGTTTTCAGACAGTTTACTATAACTTAAAAAAAAACTCCAGTCCAAACATTACTGCCACTCATCAACAACAGCTGTCACAGTTGCTAGGCAACAAGAACAATTCTCTGTGGTTAGACCGTCCCATTTAACAACACTCGTTCTGACCTTTGTGGCCTTCGAAGGCATGGCCATTGAAGTCCAAGTCCTTTGAAGGATGCAGCCTCTGAATTGCTCACGCAACTCAAGTCTAAGAAACTATTACTTATATTTGTCTCTGTATAATAATGCAGCCATATATTCAAGATTTGAGAGGAGAGAATGTAAAAGTTAAAGAATTGGTCACTGAAAATCCGCACTTAAATATTGGGAATGTCACCAGTAGTGCCCTTATATTAAAGGCAACTGAAGTGCCTTGAAACATGCAGCATTATTCAATGTGTTAACGTAATTTCCACTGAAACAGGAAGACAGGGAACATATCGAATAGCTACTCCCCTTTTACAATTGAAATAGGTCTGATATGTTTTCTGGTCTGCGTCGGCTCGCGCATATGATCCGCTCTGTGCTATCGTGACTCTGGACCGGAGCAAACTGTATGAGCACTGTGGCAAAATTCGAAACCAGACTTCATTCGCCCCAATGGAAAGCATATTTACACTGTCTGAATCATTCCCTATCCCCTATGTAGTGCACTATGAGCCATTCACCATGTGTTGTGTGAACAAGTGACCGATTTCAGCCTCAGCATCTATTTATAATGTAGGGGGCAGGACGCTTTAGATTCTAGAGAGCATTTGATTGGACAGAAAATCTGCGCAGACTGATTTTGATCCATATTGGATGAAAGTGAAAGACTAAGATTTTAATGCTTATATCTTCTAAACGCGAATGTTGTCACGGTTTAGGAGCACACTAGCTTATAGATAACAGTAAGGCTAACATATTCATACTAAAAGCCCAAAAAAACATCAATTTTGATTTCATGGGGACTTTATGCTGGAGTAGGATAAAGTATTTAACATTGAAATAATTACACACACCACCTTTAAACAACAGCCAATAAATGATCAGGCAGCTTCACAGAATGGACATCTTATCTTCATCAATATCTTCTAAAAACGGACACACAGTGAAAGACAAATACACACACACAGTCATTCACTCACTCACTCGCTCTCTCTCGCACACACACACACACACACAGCCTCATTATCTGCGACACGCAGCGGTAGGATTAGCTCTTGAAGTTCCATTACCTCGCTTAAGTCTACCAAAGTGAGATTTTTCATCCTCCTAGACGGTCCTTTTTCTTATCAGCATGTTTTCACACTTCTCTACCTGTCCACGCAGCTATGCCTTATCTCAGCTTTAATGTGCACATGCACAGAACCCGCTAAAACATGCTTAAATGTTTTAAGCAGTTTCAAGGACCGAACAAATTCAATAAAATACAGTTGAAAAGAAACACCATTAGTCAGCTACCACAAATCAATCAAGATCACAATCACATCAGCTCAGTCAGAGACTGCACGGCATTCTGGTTGACACCTTGTAAAAGCGAACTCGCAGTTACTGCAGTGTGAAAGCATCAGCCTGCAGTGGATTAGCACTTGTCTGTACAATTTAAGAATGACAAACACGAAGCAGCCAATAAAAATTAACTAATCAGCTATCGTTTATTCCAGCTCTGATTAACATTGGCTAATGAGGAGGCTTTGATCTTGGGTTCTTTATGATTGGACACAAGTGGTGCGTGGGATTGCCTAGTGTACTATCCTCTCTATTCAGTACGTCAGGCCTGAGGCTCTCGCTGTCCCAGTTATGACACACATTTACATGAACTGCAATGAATTACAGCATCAAAGTCGCTACATATTGAAAAGTAGAGAAAGAGTGTGTGTGTGGGGGTAGTTAGAAAAAAAAAGCATTTGATTGTGAGACGCTAAAGGAACAACACTGGATTGCAGATGAACAGCGAAAAAGAAGGAAAAGAAAGAGAGATCCAGCCTGGGGGTCATCCAATTTTAAAGGAACTCGTTAGCCGTTATCTAGTAATCTTACGTTTTCTAGCGACATTAATAAAAAAGACTTTTAACGAGTTACAGTTTGTACAGTATAAAAACCATTAAGTCTATGCATAACTCAAAAGAAAAAAAAATGTCAATACCTGTCCAAAAACAATCTTGGAAATTGATCGAAATAAAGCCATGCAAAAGACCGGAATCATTCCTTCTTGAGGACCCTGCATTTCTTTAATAAAGATTAAAAATAGTTTGATGCCAAGTACTTCAAATTTATCTTCAAGTACCCTTAGATTTAATTTGCATGCAGTGAGCAGAAAAACCCAATGTACCCAAGTCACACCTGTTCTACAAAGGTAAAAAAAAATCCTTCTTGCATGCACACATAAAATGAAGTGCATGCTTTGTTTTTTTGGTGGTGGTTGGAGGGTTAGAGCTGGGGGTTGAATTGTGAAACATGTCCCTCTATCTCTTGGGAAAAAAGCTGGGAACACTCGGATACATGAAAAGGAAATTAGAGTGCAGCGCTGGCAGGTTTGCAAGAGCTGCTCTGTCACTTACTGAAGAAAATGTACTCTGTATAGCTGCTCCAGATCTTGTCGTCTCTGTACTGGTTAACAAACGCAGCTGTTCCGGTTGAGTTGCAGGCGACCATCTGGAACCCAGCCTCGCTCAATCTGTCGAATGCTTGCTCCAGGTAGGTGAACTTCAGGTAGAAGCGTGAGGTGTATTTCTCTGGTGGACGGTCAGGATCCCTACTTTCATTTAGAGTGTCCCCGAACACCTCCTTCGCTAGAGCGATACGCCCGCAGACCATGATCCGTGCCACTCGCCGAAACTTAGCATCGGCTTGGTTATCCCTCACCATTGTGTAGGATCCCCGATAACCAATCGTAATGAATCCTGACCTTTTGTCCAGGGCGGAAGAAGTCGTCACATAGTTGGTGGCGCTGTTCCCAGTTCGAGTCACCAACTCGCTACTCTGCGAACTTTCCTCGATATCGCTCTGGCAGCCTTCGTCATTGAGCGAGCCTTGCTTGGCTACACGCGGGCCCAGAAGTCTCAGAAGTTCCCCCAACTGGAAGTGCTCGGCCTCGCGTTGAAGACGTTCCCGCTCCGGGAAATGTTCGGGTAGCACGAGCTGCCGGTCCCGTAGGAAGTCCAGCACGTATCGGAACAAGAAGCCATCGCGGTCGATGAAAAAGCGCCCTCGACTGTCGCGGGGCAACTCGTGCGGGTTGCATCGCGTGAACATGCCGTGGAGGGTGGTGTCAGGTATGCTGACCAGAGTGGAGCGCTTGGTGACATACACCTGGCCGCCCACATTGAGTTCCACGACCTCCGGGTACGGACTTGACACCTCGCTGATAGGGAGTATAGTTTCCTTCATGGCCATGATCCAAACACACCAAAGCGACAGGGTAAACGAGACGAATGGAGGAAGGCGACTATGGAAAGATCTCAAAACGAAGCAGGCAAAGAATCCATAGAGGTCCAGGAGTGATGGATGTCAGTCAAGGCTTCACTGCCGAACAGCTGTTAAAGTTTGAGAAAGGACTACATCGCTGCTGGAGAATGAGAGAGGGATAGAGAGAAGAAGAGGGAGATTAAGAAAAAGGGAAGAGGACAAGAGAAGGGGATGGAGTGCTATCAAGTTTCCTCAGCTGCTGTCCCTCTGTTGATGAAGAGAGCAGTGGAGTATGAGATGGAGACACTGGGGGAGAGAGAGAGAGAGAGAGAGAGAGAGAGAGAGAGAGAGAGAGAGAGAGAGAGAGAGAGAGGAGGTGGGAAAGAGGAGGAACGCCATACAGAGACCCACATCATTTGTCCAAGGTCTAAGGGAAGCCACAGTGACATCATCTACAGAATGAGAGAGGGAGTGGAGGTGTAACCACACGGTCCTGCCTTTTAAAGAGACAGCGGCACTATAATTCAAACATAAAAAGAGCAAGGAGACTCAAATTAATTACCATCAAAAGATTTAATCAAGGATATGTTAGAAACCCTTAGAAAAAGATAGAGAAATGCGATTTTGGTTTGTTCTTTCAGTTATGTGCTTATTGTGTTGTGGAATAATGTTCTCTCTAAATGACTATCCGGTGTAATTGAGTTGGACTCCAATGTCTGCATGTTGTGGCACAGTGAATAATGAGCAGGCACACAATGTGATTGTCTCGTGGGAATAAACACAGATTATCTGTAATTCTCACATTATCTCTGCCAAACCATTAAAACGGAGGGAGAAAGAGAGAGTCAGAGAGAGAAGCACTATATTAAATCACCCAGAAGACTATATCGCCATCTAGGGGCCATATGGAAGTACAATCGGTCAGGTTTGTCATTGAAAGTGAAAAAGGCAATCGGTAAAACAATATCCAATTCTGTTCAAATTAAATTGATTTGTATTTATGAATAAACAATAGATTGTGCAATTCAGTGTGAGATTTTTAATGATCAGTTTCTTAATGGATTTGGTCATATTTTATAGTAAAATCTTGATATAAATGCTGAATTTATATACAGATTTTTCCTATTTTGCATTTGGTCATCACTGATTCATACTCTGTTCCTGAGATTAGTACGATTCAGTTCTTTTATTTATAAAATACATTTAAACACAGGACCGACCAAAGTAGGCTACTGAACAAACTCAAATAACTAAGAAGCAACATTAAAACCACATTAACACGTTTTAAAGGCTAAGGAAAACAGAAGAGATTCAGAAGTGATTTGAAAACTGATATGGAAGGAGCTACTGGCAAGCTATTCCACAATCTAGGACCCACCACTGAAAAAGCTCCATCTCCTCTGCGTTTTAACCTTGTGCAAGGAACAGTAAGGAATTCAGCAATTCAGAATTTCAACAGTAAATAGTAAGTAATTCAGAATGTCAACCAGGTCACACAGTCTAAACTTAACTATCAGATGGTAAATAAGATGGTGTGTGGTGGACATAGGGCTGTAACGATTTGACCAAAAATAAAAAATCTCGATTAATTGAACATTTTAGCCTAACCCTAACCCTAACCCTAACCTTGATTACGATTAATGAACGATTATTTTGCTTTTTTTTTTTTCTTTCCTTTTTTTGCCCTCATAGTTCACTGATAGGGTTTGTACTGTAAATATTTTCTACTATTAAAAGGTGGGATATTTTTTTCTAATTAAAGCTACACTGGGTAACTTTTTTAGTCTATTCTTAGCTAAAAACACTTAGTTCTTTAAAAAATATATGTGCTCATTAATGTATATTTACTTCTTTCAAGTAATAAAGTATTCTCGTAAGTTTATAATATGCCATTGAAAATACATAAGGTAATGGGATCTAACGGTGGTCGCCATGTTGCCCCTCCATCTTGAAAGTACATTAGCCAAAGAGGGACATACCCGTAAATTCAAGCGTCGCTTTTCGCGTTTTAACCGGTTTTAATACTCGATTAGCCTGACGTCGTCATACTCAATTCTAGTCAGAAAATGAGTCTGATACTGCTCCGTTGGGCAGTGATTATGGGGCGTGTTTCAACCGAACCAGGAAAGACCTCAATTGGATAGACCCACAACCAATCAGAGCAACGGAGCGACGCATAACGTTAGTTGTCAAATGTCAACAGAACTCAACTGCACTGTGTTGCCATGTCCGCGGGTTGAAGCGACCCTAATTATGTGATATACAGACCCAGGAATGCGATTTTTACCTGCCAGCCCTGCCAAAATAACACATATTTTACCCCCCAAATGCCTTTTTTTTCCGGAGAACACCCCAGGAAAGCTATTGGGCTTGTTTTTGGCTAGTTTTGAGGAACGTTAGCAATTGGGCGGTTTTGTTGTAAAAACTTGGCAACCCTGTACCTGCACGCACGCTGGAATAAGTTACGTTAGAAGAAAAAGATTGAAAAAGAGTGTAAACGATCTTTGCCGGTGTTGTAAAAAAAGAATTTAAGGATACACAGAGTACTTACCAACACGATCATCATTTCTGAGAGAAATAGTAAAGGTGAATGCATATACAACAAGTTCTCCGTTTAGGATTAGAACAAATTGAACCCAAGCGCTCTTTGATGATGTGGATGATTAGTTACTGTTGATCATCTGTCCATCATCGTCTAAAGCCCGCCCTGACAATTTCATTGGTCCGAACAGTTTCTGTTCGGGCATAATTACTTCTCTACGGAGAAAGTCCAGACCGAACTGCCCGAGTAAAAATGTTGTGGGCGGGGCTAAGTTCGGCTGGCATCCAGGCTAATACTCGATGGCACTGTACAAAATTCTCTGCCTCGCGCATGTGCGCGTCAACTTGTTCAGACTTGTCTGGTGCATGTGCAGAGAGTTTTCATCTCAGCAGCTCCAGTAACAGAGTTATACAGAGTTTTCCTGGCTTGTTTATTCCTCAAAAGTCTGTTTTTCCTTGTGTGGTATTTCTGTGCGTTAATAACTCCGTAAGTAATAATAGTTATTGTCATTGTAGATGTGTTTCAGAGTGTGTCATCGCGTAATTCAGTTGATGTCACCTCAGAAGTATTTTTGTGTCAACATACAATAGCGTAATGCTCACCTATTTGAATAATCATTCAGTTATTTTGTTATCAACAATGTTTATTCGTTTTTAGAAAATATTTGCTTGTAATGTATGTTGATGGAAATATGTATCAGGTCTGATCGGCATATTAACAATTGTTATACAGAGCGCACTGCAGTGCTACCGTTAAAGCTGCGCACACACTTTTGTAACCCGACACCGCTTGTTAGCAGCAGCAGCGGCAGCTCCGCTCCTTTTAATGCAGCTGCATTTAGCGCCTATATATGGTACAATAAGCTCTGGTTTACGGTTACATTATACAAATGTAACTTATAAGTATAGTTATACAGTTCTTAACTGTGTATGTATATTTACCATCCTTATTTGTTCTCTCACAGAAACCACATTTATGTACATATCCATGCAAACCTGTTTATGCCTTGCAATTGGATGACTGAATAAACATTACTATCATCAAAGTTCACTCTGGATTAGCTGCAGTTCTTTCTAGCCGAATAATTAGGCCAGTTGAGTTCCAACCATCCCACTGCGCACAGAATATCCCACAGGCACCGTGTTGAATGTGGACGAGGTCGAACTGGAAGCCATGTTAATCTTGGACTAAATCGGCCACCGTAGGAGTTGAAACGAAATCGGAATTGAGAGGAACAGAAACTAAAATTCACTGGATGGTCATATACCTTTTCACCACTAGATGGGGGAAAATATCACACAGTGTAGCTTTAAAAAGAAAATTTCTTTGTGATTTTAAAATACTTGAAGGAAAATGTTCACTTTCAGCAGTTATTGTCTATGGAGCAGATTTCTGTTTGTTGTACATCAGATAAATTAACACATTAGGCCTACATTACATTTATTTGAATGCATTAATGAGAGAGTGATTGTGTGTGTCTCTATTCAGCTTCTCTATTCATTATGAAGCTGTAGTTTGTACTTACTTCAAAAGGTATTTAAATATATGCCTATAACGGTTGAGTTTCTAAGCTACTTTAGTGACTTTACTTTAGTCACAGGATAGCGTTGATCCTGCGTTTCTGCGCGCAATCTTCACGTGATGTGCGAGCTTCTGTCTGAGTGTTCGCTTGTCACAATATATCAGGCATTAGTTCAACATAATACACATCTGATGGACTAAAATCGCTTCAATGTTCAAACTGGCAGGCCTTAAAACACATACAAATGACAAAGCTTTGTGAGGACGCAAGTGAAAGTGATCTGGCTTCAGGGTGCGCGCGTTTCCAGAGACAGAAAAAAGCTCATGAGCACTGAACGGAGAAGTTTTCCATATCGTTGTTCTTGAATATTGCACAATTGCTTTAATGTTCATACTGGCAAGCCTTTAAACTCATTTAATTGACGAACTTCATGAGGACGCAAGTGAAAGTGATCTGGCTTTGGGGCTTGCGCGCGCCCGCCTCTGTGTGTGTATCAGCGCATATAAGAACGCCGATTAACTTGCGTGTATAAACTGTGTAAAACATGCAATTACCATAGTAATACTGAGCATCTAGAATCAAAGATAACTGCTCCTGCATCTTTCCGTGTGCCTGCAGACTGATCTTGATGTGACTGACGGGGCAGAGTCACGTGAAAACCGAAATAACCAACATGGGAAAATTACATCGGTTAGAGTTTCTAAATTTCGGTTTCGATTAGTTTTTGGTTAATTGTCCAGCCCTAGGTGGACGTTCTGGTGCAATATGGCTGCCGTCGCAGTCATCCAGGTGGTGCTGCACATTGGTGTTGGTTGAGGAGATTCCCCCTCTTCTATGTAAAGTGCTTAGAAAAGTGGTGTATAGATGTAACAAATTTTTATTATTATTAAACATTCCAAATGGTGATGACCTCTTACACCTCTAAACCCTTATACACCTGACATAAACATTGTTTTTTTTTTTAGCAGAATGCATTTACACCTTCACTCCAATGTGTCTATTGGAATCGGATAGAGATCAAGGCTGCATTTCCCAATAACGTTGTCTCTTAGCGCGCTACAAAGACTCTATAACTTAACTAAAGGTATACCATTTCTGGGCGTGTTCCCCGAACTAATCCTTAGGAGGTTGCTTGAGGTATACCTTCTTAAAGGATTAGTTAAATAAAGTTAAATAAACTTTTGCTGATAATTTACTCACCCCCATGTCATCCAAGATGTCCATGTCTTTCTTTCTGCAGTGGAAAAGAAATTAAGGTTTTGGATGAAAACAGTCCAGGATATTTCTCCATATAATGGACTTCAATGGGCTCCAAACGGTTCAAGGTCCAAATGACAGTTTCAGTACAGCTTCAAAGGGCTTTATTTAAAAGTGAACTAATCCTTTAAGTGCGACGTTAGCAGGTGCTGTCCGTGGCGGAATTACTTTATCAATGGCTCAAAAAAATCGATGATTCACTCTAACAGGGGCTGTTTAACTGCGCTTTGTGAGAAGTCTGTGTTCTTTATAATAGAAGCACTTCAGAAATAGTTGAAATTGCATTTATCAGGACTCGTGAGATCTTATAAATATAATCCAAATTGCAAACTAAATCCAAAACTGTGGATATTTTATATAATTTTGAAATTATTGTGCGAACCTGCAACCTCTTATTCCCAAACGCGTCAACCCGCTAACTGGCAGTATGCCATTTATATTATCATAATATATTTTGCCATAGTCTTCATTTACTCCATAAGCAAGGTTAATTGCCCGCATCATATTATTGGTGTAAATCACTTATTTCTGTTATTGGATGACCTACTCAATAAAGGGGCAACACGCGAAACATAATCAACAGCTACTATAGTGGAGAAAAGACACCGAAAAAGGAGAGCGGCAAAAGCTGAATTTCGGGGCGCTCCGTCAGGTTTATCCTGATAAAGTCGGACCAACCAGATCTAAAAGCTGCTGAATAGCTTTCCTGTATCTCAAACAATAGAGCATGACGCTAGCAACGCCAAGGTCATGGGTTCGATTCCCAGGGAAAGCAAGAACTGACAAAATTTAAAATGTGTACCTTGAATGCAATGTATGTCGTTTTGGATAAAAGCGTCTGACAAATTCATAAATGTAAATTAATTTGCTGCTGTGGTAGACAAAATTAATTTTTAAATTGCAGCTTCTGACATGGTAGCCAGGGGACTAAAGTTTTCATGGATGAAATAATGCACATAGAAATGGCTCCGCGGACGGCGTCGCCTTTGATTTAGAACAACTATTCGCTGTCGCGCTGCCATAGTTGAACCTAACTCCCCTCCACAATCATTCCCTTTAAACAGACTCCATAATGGTTTGCCTGCTGATGTACCTTTGGTTAATATAATTAAAAAGCTAACAGCCATCAGTGTACTGACAATTGTATTCTTCGCAAGAAAACACTTCAATTAGCTGAATTATATTGAGATGTAAAGAAACAGTGGTGGCCACTATCGGAATGAACTGTCAATAGTGATAAGGTATAGCTAAGAGTGGTCCAGACCAACCTTACGAACGAATGACTTACAGAAGGTATTCTTAACTAAGATCGATTCGGGAAACACGTATTAACGTTAAAAGGTCCTGTTCTTCGTGATCCCATTTTTCAAACTTTAGTTAGTGTGTAATGTTGCTGTTAGAGCATAAATAATACCTGTAAAATTATGAAGCTCAAAGTTCAATGCCAAGCGAGATATTTCATTTAACAGAAGTTCCCTTTCAAAGCCTACAGCGAACGCATGAACACGTTATATTGCACACTCTAAACACAATCAAAGCTTCAAAAACACAGGAAAAATGGGACCTTTAAGATACACCTTAAGGTATAACTTAAGAACGACGTAGAGTTAAGAAGGTTTCGGGAAATCCAGCCCTGATTGCACTTATTTCCACAAAATGCAAATCTCCATTTACAGAATTTGTAAAACACTGATGGATAATTCCACATGCTTTCTCTCATTTCTTGCTCAAAGAAATGAATAGAGATTGAAAGTCGAGAAAAGTGAAAAATAAAGTTATATAAAGTATATAAAGTTGTAAAGGTGGTCAAAATCCCAAACGCATTTTCAGCGATCCAATCACAATGCATTATGGGTGCAATTACATCTGGCTTGCAATTGGTAAACGCCATGTGTAAAGGGGGCCAAATAGTCTTTTTTTTTATTAGTCATACAAATAATCTTTCTTCATCAGTGCATACAATAATTACCTACTGCCTCTCCACATTATTAAACTCTTTAAATTTTGAAAGTGACAAGACTTTTTATTGTAATTGGTTGGTTAGACCCCCAGATTAAAATTTGTAACGTTTTAAAAGAGGACCAGTCAGAAGATTCTAACGCAACTTCAAAAGGATCAAAACCCACCCAGCTTTGAGGTGACACTTTCTTGAAGGACAGCAGCACAAGAGGCTTTTAGGAGATCTGGATGACGATAATGTCAGTGCCTTACTATTTATCACTGTCATTCTGGGAACATTGTCCCTCCTGAGGAACAATAGGCTTCCTCAAGGGATAAACTGAAAAGCCATTGTTTCTTGGTGCTAATCACCTGGCTGAGAGCTGACAATGAGTAATTACTGGGATCCTGAGGACTGCAGTCTCGGCGCTGTCTAAAAACTACCTGCTGTTGATGAATGAACCAATTGATCCGCAGTCATATTCAGCATTTGCATGTGATTGCCATATTAGGTGTACTTCTGACAGCCTATGGTAAGAAATTGACCTATTTACAGAGACACACCCACAATCAAACAAAGCAGAGGATGGTAATTGAGCCATGCTGGTGTAAATTATAATGATCAGGGCATGACATTAACTTTTTTGCTCACCATGCCACTGAGGCTAGCGGTTTTCCAAAGTCACCACTCAGCATTTTCACTGGCCAACATTTTGTTGTTGGGAAATTTGTTGTTGTCTATATGTAAAGGAGGACTGTACACACCCAAATCAAGTCTACATGAAATGTATACCATGACAGGTTATCAAATAGGCCTATTTAGCTCTGATAAGGTTATTTGTATAAAAATGCTCCTTAACCCTCTCGAGTCGGCGGTCGCACCACCTTTTTTTCTTTTCAGTGCCAAAGAGACTCAAATAACTCTGTCGATTTTTATAATTCATGCAAGTGTTATACATCATTATTATAATCTGTTGAGTTCCTACTTTCATTTGTGTACACTCACAACAAAAAAAAACGTTGTGCTCTAAACACAATGTGTTACACGCCAACTATTTACCAAGGAAAGTAGCTAAAGCCTGCCCAAAAAGTCGCTAAATGTCGCTAGATTACGTCATGCGTCAATTAGCATATCCGTGACGTAACCACATCGTACTTGCGTTCTGCCTGCCTATAAAATGTGCTTGCTCTCCCAATCCGTGCTCACATACTGTATTTTAAAATAATATAATACATAGCCGACTGTCCAATACAGACGTTCTCATTTCCTATATCCTTTTTCATACAATAGAACGAGTATGATATAGTGAATGACATTTTTTTTTTAAATAATCTGAATTGAGAGATGTCAGAAACTGGATGAACTAAAGCTCTGTGATGGTGAGTAATATAAGTGATAACCACAAGAGAAGAATGGAAATCATAACGGGTCAAACTAAATTCTTTAAATATAAAACAAAGGAAGCAGATAAGTGATTCCTCTCAGCCACTAATACCCCTTTTCCACCAAGGCAGTGCTGGTGCTAGTTCGGAGCCAGAGCCTAGTTTCAAATCGGTTCTTTGTCTTTCCACACCCAAAGCACCAGCTCTGAACCAGGAAAAGTGGTTCTTAAGTAGCACCAAATCATTGCTGGTTTAGAAGTAAGAACCGCTTGCGTCAGGGGCTGAGGGCGAGGTTACTGAGACCAACAAGACCAACACAAACTTGAGATCCGCCATTTTTAGGTTTTATTTTTAGCTGCTCGATTGTAATCTCTGTCTATACAAATTATGGCGAGCTGCACGAATGTGTTGGATTCACTGTGTTTTGATGCCACTGTAGGATCGTAAAGCCATGTGCATCAATAGTTACGCAACGTTCGCCATCATTGATGTAAGGCTTGTTCGAGACGCATCGGCGCTGTGCTGACCGATCGCCATATGACATCGAGAGCATACGACTCCTTATGCTTTTGATTCACTCATGCAGTATTTTGATATCATACGCTGATCAGTCTGTGCAGCGCCGATGCATCTCGAACAAGCCTGGTGTGTTTGTGTTTCCCGCGTAGAGAGATGAGACGTATACAGTGACGTAAGACTGGCTCTGTGGCGGCTCTCTAGCCCGTGGAAAGGCAAACCGGTTCTTAGAAGACTCGTCAGTCGAACCAACTCCGAACTGGCACTAGCACTGGCTCTGAACCAGCACCCGGTTCATTCTGGTGGAAAAGGGGTATAACTGAACAGGGTAGATGCAGAGAAAGGTGTGACGGCAGGGACAGGGAGTTGTCGCTAGTCACTTTTTTTGAAAAAAAGTCGCTAAAGGGGTCTGAAAAGTCGCTAAGTTGGCAACACTGGTTACATGCCACAGCCTAAATACACCCGCAAATGGCGGTGTTAATGTCAAGCCCTGATAATGATGCAGCTTGTCTGAGTTGCCTCTATATGTGTAATTGTATAGTAAGATGGAAAACACAAATCTTTCCCAAAAAAAAAACACTCTGGAAGTGGGGATAGCAATAGAGACAGAGCGTATTTAGGCCACGCCCACACCGGGGGGGGGGGGGGGGGGGGATCCAACGCTCTCCATTGACTTTGCATTGGGTGAGGCTGCATCCTTGTCATTTCGGACTTATAACAAAAAACAGGACAATGTCTAAAAGCTGATATGTGACAAAGTGTACAGCAAACAAGCTAAAAAACACAGAAATACGTTTTTATAAGCTGTCGACTCAAAAAAAACGAGAGTTTAAGGAGACAAAAGTGGATAAAGGCAGTAAAACGTGACACTTCAGCAGGAAGAATAGGTACATTTTGGGATCCTGACACTCAGTATGCGTATGTGTGCAGTAAACATTTTGTCACTGTTAAGTCAAATATCCAAATGTCAGGTTTATATTTTATATTTCCTGTCGCTGATAATGTTCCCGTGTAGTGGGTGTACTTCTCAGTGTAATATAACGTGTCGCGCTCTGTCTCAATGACCTGTATACACTTTTTTGTCCTTAAGCACAAACCAAAACGTCTGGGTTTTTGGTTGTGGATTTTGTTTAGCTTGTTTGCCGTACACTTTGTCACATATCCGCTTTTACACATTGTTCTGTTTTTTGTTATAAGTCCGAAATGACAAGGAGGCCACTTCACGCAATGCAAAGTCAATGGAGAGCGATCGATTGTTTCCCCCCCCGGTGGGTGTGGTCTTCAGATTATGACGCGTGTCGCTCTGTCTCTATGGTTGATTTTACACATGATTTTATCTTTTTTTTTTCTTTTGAAAATTCTCTGTACTTTGTTTGCTAAAAGGCAAGCATCATTCTGGCTTTTAATTTCACAATTCACAATATGACAGGAATCAGGCTTGGCGGACGATAAAACAGGCAAAACCACAGACTTGCGTTGAAATGCAATTTACACCGAGCCATCTATAGAGGCCAGAACACTTGAGGATGGGCCCTTTTGACTTGGTTCAGTAAGCAACCATCCAAAACACCCAAGCAACCACATAGCACAAACCTCAGAACACCTTAGCAACTGCATAGCATCACCCTGGCAACCACTCACCTTTTCTTCAGAAAATGTCTCTCCTCGAGTGACTTCACCTCTTCACCTTGCTGTCAAGTGATTCAGTGTAGCTCCATGACGCCGTCCATCTTCTTCTTTTTTTTTTTTAATTCTGACTCCATCAGACTCCACGGCCACACTTCCCTTCATGATTACACTCAGACACCAGCCAGACCTGCACACAGAGCTGTTCATCAGCCACTTAAGACAGCATGCATGGATGATTTTATGGTGGATGGCACAGAAGTGACATTGACCTTCCCTCTAAAATAAACGCTCATGAGGTAAAGCACCTGTTAGGTATGCAGCACAGTACACGTGAATGACACACTCATGTCATATTCAGCATGTAGAGCTTTATCATCCAGAGTAAGTACACCACCACCGCACATTTATATTATAGATATGCTTGAATAATGATGTTTTCCTGATTTTCCTGGTCTCTTTTAAAAAAAATGTGTTTTCTGTACTGACAGTGAAATATAATGTTCTAAATTGCAATTTTATGACAGCACAACATATTTAATATGATACCGACTACAAATACATACAGAATTTTAACAATTCTCATCAATCAAATGCAAGCAAACACAAACATATGAAGTTAGATATGGTTACACAAAATCAAATCCCTAACACTAAGTGCTGTGGAGTTTATTATCCAATAATAGGGACACCTTAAGAAAAATTTGCTTTTCATTATTCCCGTGGTGTATGATTGCTGCAAAAAAATATATGTTTGTATTGAACATTTATGGAGAAACAGATTTTGGGTGAAAATAAATCTTAAAAGTGGTTTAAAAATAATGGACGACGCGACTTCATTGGCTTCCACTGAAGAAAAGTGAAGCCTCCGGAGGTCCGAATATGGGGCTGACATCTTTACACCGAATATGGGGCTGGAGTCTGTGCAGTAGAGAGCAGATGCAGAACAATTCATTATGTTGGTATGAAATAAACAGTTATGGAAATGTAGAAAATGTAGAAAGGTGCACCATGTAAAATGTTTTGTGTAAAATATCCAAAAACCACTTGGCCAGTGTTTTATATATATATTTAGTTCAGTTGAGTACTTACAAGATCCCAAATGTTTCCAACTATTTGTAAATCGTGAGAAATTACTATTTTAACCGAGGAACCTGGACGTGTGAGTAGGCCTGTCGCGATAGTCAATAAATCAATTAATCGCACGATAAAAAAAAAAGAGCTCGATCATTTTTCCAGCCGCGATAATTTCCAGCGTCCGTTTTTATATCCATTTTTGCCGAGCCTTACATTATATGATCAGGCTCTTATACATGTAAATGCTTCTAAGCGCAACAAGACACAAGAGAATGCGCTGTGTGTCAGTGTGTGTGTGTCAATATCCTGTCTGTGTGGCTGCGTCTCATGTCAGCTAATCGAGGGACACTCTGACACACACACACACACACACACACTCGACGCAGTCTCCTGCTCCAATCGAGTTCTCTTTTGCTTATGGACAAACAATAACAACAACACCACAGAGAATTTTGAGTATTCTCATATTAGGAGTCTTAAATGAATTTAAAGAGTTGTGAGGAAATGAGATGACGCGGATCTCACGCGCTGCCCCGCGCATGTTCGGCTGCGGCTGTTCTTAAAGTGACAGCAGCACTGATGTTGCCTGTCATTAATGTTCATCAAAGAACAACGGGAACAGAGAAAATTGTAGCTTTAATGATGAATAATCTATATTTAATTTATTATTTATGCAGTTAAGAAAGTTGTTTGATAACTATTACATTTCTGTATATGTCTTAACAGGGAAGGCACAGGTAAAAATAACATTTATTATAATGGGGTTATGTAAAGATTGTTTTAAGTTCACTTAAATTAAAAGTTGTTTTTTTAAAGCCTAATAAATGTTGAAATTGGTAGCGATCAGTATTACTGTAATGTACCGTCATTAATGTTTCATATAGACATCAGTATCAGTTATACTGGCCTTCATTCATAAAAACATGACAATACAACACACATTTAAAATATGCAGTCAATAAATTGTTTCTACATTAATTTGGAGAGTAACTGAAATTATTACAATATCAAAACATTAAAAACGTATTAATCGTGATTAATTACAGAAAAATTTTGATTTAATTAGTTTTTTTATTGATTCCCAGCACTATACCTAAAACACAATCATCCTCTGCAGTTTTCCCAGCTGTTTATTCAAGTGCATTTTTTTTGTTAACAGACTGAGAGTCCATTGCTTTTTTTGTTTTGTTCATTTATTGAGGATATTTAAAATGCTTTCCGTTTTCAGTGTTAAATAGTCTTTAGAAATAAAAGTTTATTGATCTCTGAAAAGGTGTACCTGCATTATTATGCCATTATCATTATTTTAGATGAAAGTGGTCTCAGAACGACAATATTATCGTTTATCACAATAATTTCTTGGCCAATTTTTCGTCCAGCAAAATTTGTTATCGTGACAGGCCTACGTGTGATGGAGTCGCCTGTCGATGGCGTCATATCTGCGTTCCCCTCGGTTTCCGGTTTAATTCTGCAGAAACGCTTAACTCTCACTGCAGTGTGAACAAGTGTCATAGCAGCCGCCGAGAGAACGCACAGAGTAACCTCATAACATCATTTTCAACACACTCAGATGTGTCTAATATGATAAACAGAGCTGCGTTACCTCATACTGATGATCGGAAAACCGGAAGTGGCGCCGGCGACTGTGTCATAATAAAAGTCCCGCTGCTCGCTAGACGTGTGTTCCGCTCTTCTCATTAGCAATCGCTCCAGTGGCCTTGCTCAGCTCCACAACACTCGGCCCTGCTTCTGCTTCACACTACAGTAACATTAATAATCACATCCATGAACATGATTTCTGCCCGAGTCCTATCCCGATTCTTTCCCACCGGCTGTGAGGTGAAGACCACATGTCCCAAGATTCTGTGCTCAAATGTGGCGTCATCAAACTACGCCTTTGTTTTGAACAGGCGACCTCTAGCGGACGGAAAAGTTACATAGTGCAGCTTTAAAGCTAAAGCTCCAATCTCCTCCCGAAAAAAGTCAGTTGGTGCCTCAGTGACAACTTCACTCAGAGAAGCCGTCAATCTCAGCTGTCAATCATGACGTCACACCCCTTTTTGTATAGCATCAAATAACTAACTAAAACTAAACTTATTTGAAAAAACGAACACTTGAAATTAAATCAGTGTGATAAAAAACACCTAAAAATTACAAAAAACAACTTTGGGAAAAAATGATATGAAGTGTAATTTGATTGTTTAGTTTGTCTCGTGTCCATTAGAATACATGGAGGAGCGGGAGTTATGAGCTATACTGGGACCAACCACCTGGGGGCGATCAAGACGCGGAGGCTTCAGTTTCTAACACGAGTGCCGCAGGCTTATAGCCTGGATGCCAGCCGAACTCAGCCCCACCCACAACATTTGAGGCTGGGAAGTTCGGTCTGGAGTCAATCCGTTGTGGAGCAACTATGCTCGAACCAGAGCTGTTCGGACCAATGAAATTGTCAGGGCGGGCTTTAGACGATGATGGACAGATGATCAACAGTAACGTAATCATCCACGTCACCAAAGAGCGCTTGGGTTGAATTAGTTCTAATCCTAAACGGAGAACTTGTTCATATATGCATTTACCTTCACTATTTCTCTCAAAAATGATGATCGTGTTGGTAAGTACTCTGTGTATCCTTAAATTCTTTTACAACACCGGCAAAGATCGTTTACACCCCTCATCTTCTTCTACTTCTCCCAGCGTGTGTGCAGTCTGTTGACAACTATGCGTCGCTCAACATACGTCACTTACTCCGTTGCTCTGATTGGTTGTGAGTCTATCCAATTGAGGGCAGAGTAATTTTCTTTCCTGGTTCAGTTGAAACACCCCATAATCACAGCCCAATGGAGCAGAACCAGATTCATATTCTGACTACAATCTGAGTTTCACGAGTTCACACTTACATATAATTTATGGAGAGAAGTTTAACTGCGTATTTGGCGTGCTGTCCGGGGGAGGGCTTCGAGCTCGGAATTTGGCCCGAACCCAGAGTACCCCCGTATATGAAAGTGGTTGATAAAATAAAAGTGTGGAGAAGGGGTGGTGGAGGGATGCTAGAAACTGTCAATGAATGGAGGTAAGACTGCTGCGTGTATATATATACCTCTTACTGTTGATTAGCTGAGTGCTCTCCACCTGTGTCAATTATCTGACGTGCTCCTCCCAAACTATGTTTATAAAACATTATATGACGACGTCAGGCTAGCAGGCTTGGATAAAACCCGTAAAAAAACAAAAGCAAATATAGCTTTTCACTTAGTCCAGTATGCAATACCCTTCATATTCAACAATATCACGGTTCTGACTGCACTGACACTATTGTATGAGAACTGAAATGCATGATGATGATGACATCACTGTTTTCTGCACAACTGCTTAAGATATGAAATGGACTAAATTAATAATTGATGGTCTTTACAATGGAACTGAATCAACCCTGAACTGACTTCAGCTGAACAATCTTTTAGAGCTGCTTTACAGCCAAAATAAACTCTGTTTGCATCATTGAATCGTTTTCCTATAATCACTGTAAAGACGCTTTGAAACATGCTGTATTGTATAAAGCGCTATATAAATAAAAGTGACTTGACTTGACTAGTAACCACCCAGAACACACTAGCAACCACATAGAAATGCCCAGGCAATCCACCATTGTGTTGAAAAGCTTGGCATGGGCAAACATCTTCTTTTCAGAACAAGTAAAAATCTAGTTTCGTCTTGAGCTTATTAATGTTTGTCCTTGCGGCTCTGCTCCATAACACAATTAGGCTTCAGCACAAGATTTTTTTCTTTGAAGCAGCTCAAACAAATTGTTACAATCACTTTCAATAAAAACACTCAAGAGCAAGAGAAATCTCTGAGCCTGGAGAAGTGTGTATAGAAAGCTGAACAGTGACTGACAGCAGCAAATGACAGCACTTTGCCACAGCCTTGCTTTTCCCTCGGCAGTGTGAGGGGAATGAAGACAAGTCGATCAGAAAGGCCACTGCATGCCGCTGGCACCCCACCACCACCCACCCGTTTGCAGTTCAATTATGGGTTGGGGTGAGACGACTTCCTGTGGTGTTACATCGCTGTTTCTGTAGACCAGTATCAACACTTCACAGTGAGATAAATGTGTCGTCAGCATGACTTGTCAAGCTGTTTTAAAAGGTTTGAGGCGGCACAAGAGGACACTTGAAAAGGGGAAGGTACTTCAGTGTGAGCTTGCCTTATTTTAAAGGGATAGTTCACCCAAAAATTTAAATTCTGTTATTTATTACTCACCCTCATGTCGTTCCAAACCCATAAGACTTCAGATCATCTTCGGAAAAGAAATGAAGATTTTTTTTAATGAAAATCCTAAATACATTGCAGATATGCGGATTAAGTACAAACCCAACAGATTAGTGGTGCAACGGATCACAAAACTCACGGTTCGGATCGCACTACGGATCATGAGTCACGGATCTGATCATTTTTCGGATCAGAATAAAAGGGGGAGGGGACTATTTTTATTTGCTTTCCATTTATTACATGAAAACTTTTGGTGTTAACATAACCTATATGGTTTATAGGTTAACAAGGAACTTTTGGTGTTAACAAAAATAAAATAAATAAATAACAATCTGAATAAATCAAATTTGACTAAAAACAACCTGAGACGTGAAAATGGGCCTGAGCTTTTTTTTTTTTTTTTTTTAGATTAGGATGTCAACATTCTCAGGGGAGAGAGTAGACCTCTCACACTTGTCAGCATTGCAATTCTCTTTGTAGGCCTATACACTATTTTATATCATGTTTAAACGCACTACACTTAAACAACGTTTCATTGAATTCATTACTTTATATTTATATAGCAGTACCTACTTTAGATGTATATATTAGGTTGCTCATGCAAGTTGCAAAACAGACAATAACCAAAAATAAAAACCTTGATTAATTGAACATTTTACCTCGATTACGATTACTGAATGATTATTTTGCTTTTTTTTTGTTGCTTTTTTGCCCTCGTAAGGTTTTTGATTAAGTTCCTGATTAGGTTTGTACTGCAAATATTTTCTACTATTAAAGGTGGATTTTTTTTTTATGAAAAAGTGCATTTCTTTGTGATTTTAAAACACTTGAAGGAAACGGTTCACTTTCAGCAGTTATTGTCTATATAGGGCAGATTTCTGCTTGTTGTACATCAGATACAGACACAGCTGGCCTACATTACATTTATTTGAATGCATTAATGAGAGAGTGATTGTGTGTGTGAATTACTCATACCGTCTCAATGAAGCTGTGGTTTGTACTTACTTCAAAGGTATTAAAATATGCTTATAACGGTTGAGTTTCTAAGCTACTTTAGTGACTTTACTTTAGTCACAGGACAGCGTTGACACTGCGTTTCTGCGCTCCTCTCTGTCTTGAGTGTTCGTTTGTCACAATATATCAGACATTAGTTCAACATAATACACATCTGATGGTCTAAACTCGCATTAATGTTCAAATTGGCAGGGCTTAAAACACATAAAAATGACAAGCTTTGTGAGGACGCAGGTGAAAGAGGTCTGCCTTCAGGGCGCGCGCACGCGTTGTCAGAGACGCGGCTCGGCTCTCTGTGTCACAGAAAAAAGCTCATGAGCACTGAACGGATACGTATTGTTGTTTTTGAATAGTGCACAATCGCTTTAAATGTTGAAACTGGCAAGCCTTTAAACGCATTTACTTGACAAACTTTATGAGCATGAAAGTGAAACCGATCTGGCTTCGGGGCTTGCGCGCCGTCTTTGTGTGTGTGTGTCGGTGGCAGCGCGTATAGGCTATAAGAACGGTGATTAACTGACCTGTATATAAACTGTGTAAAACACGCAGTTACTATAGTGATTCTGGGCATCTATAAACACAGATAACTGCTCCTGCATCTCTGTGTGCCTGCAAACTGCACTTGATGTGACTGACGGGGCGGAGTCACGTGAAAACCGAAATAACCGGCATGGGAAAAATACGTCGGTTAGCGGTTCTGAATGTCGGTTTCGGTTATTTTTCGATTAATCGTAAGCCCTACAATAGACAATGTTAAAATAAACATTTTAAATTAAAACTTACGATAGACAAAAACCGACTGTCGTCTTTTCTTTAGTTTTTAAATCTTTTTACAAGAAATCCTGAAGGTCATAAAGAACTTTGTTTTTTCACCTCCAAGAAAGGACAGGTGCTCTCCATTATTTCTCCTTGTTTACTTAAAGGCCGTTTTCCTTGCTTTACTTGAGGCAAAAAGCCATGTGTTGACTTTGAAACAGAAAAGACTTTACATTATATGCATCTGTGGTGGAATTACTAGATTTTCGCATCAATACATGTTTGTTTTAACGCGGATTCGCTGTCACTTTAATTCAGCCCCAGCACATCAAAAACTAGACTCGGTGTGCGGAAATGATCGCAGCACAGCGCGCTCCTGGAACGCACTGACGGACCGAAGCCGCGTGCAGTGTGAAAGCTGTATCCATTAACAAGGGTGCGGAAAAAATACGCACCGCATACGCACTGCAAATGGAGTATGCGAAACGGGCGTCAGCAGGTGCCATTCTCGATGTATGCGCCACTTTCATATGGCTTTCTCATGCCACACTGCCTACAGTTTTGTCCACCACCCTTCTTTCGTCATCAATATATTTTACGGGGAACCAAAATGCTCCCATACACGCGATTTGAATGATGCGGTAGGATTTTCAAGTTCTTCTACTTCTCCGCTAGCCACTGTTGACTGATTAACATGCCTTGTTCACGTGAACACATGTGTTTCTCTGAAACTCAGCATCATCTTTTAGTCTGCGATCGCTAAACAATTCAGATTAATCCACAAGTTTAAAAAAAAATTGCAATAAATCCACGGGTCACGTGCGTGCCGAACCGTGGGTCGTGATCCGTACGGATCACGGATCAAC
The DNA here is from genome assembly GCF_949357685.1 of Gobio gobio. NCBI lineage: Eukaryota > Metazoa > Chordata > Actinopteri > Cypriniformes > Gobionidae > Gobio > Gobio gobio. The sequence goes on from NC_137109.1 coordinate 46,671,841, forward strand.
TGTGATCCGTTACACCCCTACAACAGATCACTCAATTAGAAATACCAAGGGTTCACTCAAAGCAAGGAGAGTCTGCTTTTAGCTATTATGCCAGCCGTAGCTGGAACCAGCTTCCTGAACAGATCAGATGTGCTCCAACAGTAGCCACTTTCAAATCCAGACTCAAAACACATCTGTTCAGCTGTGCATTTACTGAATGAGCTGTGCCACTGTACCTCCGACTGATTGCACCTTATCTTATGCATTTACTGAATGAGCTCTGTGCTTTGTCCGAACTGCTTGCACTTTAATTTTGTGTTTCAATTTAACCCTGTTTTTATTTCTTGTTTTAATTATACTTTTTATTTTTTTATTATTTTTTTATTTTGTTAAGGCTGTCTGGGTGGAAGAGGTTTAGAGACGGGGGAGCGATAAATCGAAATCCATCCGTTTAGATCCGCTCTGACGGATAGATCTGTATAGCCTTGGTGGTGAGAGGAAGGAGCGTGTAGATCCGCTCTAACGGTCAAACAAAGTAGAGATAGCCCTGGTGTTCCTGTCCAGGAAGATTTGTCTGTAATGTTAATGTTTAAATGCACAGTTACCTGACAAAATCTTTTTTTTTTTTTTTTGAGTACTCCCTCCGGTGCGAGGAAGACCCGTTTAGATCTGCTCTGACGGGTAAAACATCTAGAGAATGCCCTCAAGTAAGGCCAAGAAGATTTGTCTGTAAGGGTACTGTCTAAAGGCACAGTTACCTGACAAATATTTTTAAAGAAAACCTGACTCTCCAATTTCTTCCACCCCAGATAGGGGATTTCATCTTTATTTTCTAATTCTTTTAAAGGGGTGGTTGCATGCGATTTCCCTTTTTAAACTTTAGTTAGTGTGTTATGTTGCTGCTTGAGCATAAACAGCATCTGCAAAGTTACAGCGAACTGAAAGTTCAATGCAAACGGAGATATTGTTTTTTTAAGTTATGGCAGTTTATTGCCTACAAAAACGGCTGGTTTGGACTACAACAAGCTTCTTCCCGGGTTGGTGACATCATAAACCCTTGCTATTAACATAAACACTGCCCAAAACACGCAACAAAGTGGGCGAGGCCACGCCGCAGTCATTACGAAAGAGAGAGAGCTGTTGCAGAACTACAAACTACATTTGGCCATCTAACTGTGCGTTCACACCGCCGCCGGCGAGAGCGTCAAACTTCGCTCTGGCCGCCCTGCCATCGACGCTGTAGAAAGATTCGTGGACGCGCTGCCGCTCTGACGTAGATCGAATGCTTGGTCTTTTTTGAAACGGCATTTAAAGGGGCTGCAAAGCAAACAATCATGTTGACCGGCATTTGTGCTGACTGACCACAAGTAGGGTATAACCGTATAATATAACCTCATGAAATCATTTAAATGTGAAAGTTTAAAAAAAGCAGATCGATGGAAAGAACTTAACAATTATAGTTACATGTTTGCTAACAAAATAAACCAATTAAAAGCCATTTGTGTGGTGGATAAATAATGTTGCGCGTCTTCTTATCAAACCCGCCGCACCAGCAGTGATCAACCTCTCCTCTATTTTGCTTAGGAACTAATGTGGTAGGAACCGAAGTTTACAGCGCTGCGTTCTCTAGAATCATCTCAAGTGGAGCACTACTACATTCCCATTGTTTGCCGCTGGCTGCCGCCGAACCGCGTCATAGCTCATTACCATAAAGTTGACCTGACTTCAACTCTCCTCGACGCCCAAATCGTCCAAGACGCGCCGCGCCGCTCTCGCCGGAGCTCGCCGCCGGGCTCCCATTGAGAATGAATGACTTCCGGCCACTTTGACGCTCTCGCCGGCGGTGGTGTGAACGCACAGTATCCAATCTAAGACCATTGCGTTTTTTGGAGGCATGGGCTTCACAGAAGCAGGAAGCAAACGAGCCGTTCAAAGGACAGTGGAGACAGCGGTGTGGAATAAAGGTAAAATATAAGAAAAATACGGCGTTTTTAAAAAAAAGAAGTATTAAGACATGTTATACTGCGCCCCATAAACACAACCAAGCCTAGAAAAAAAACACGGAATCACCCCTTTAATTCCTATTATAACTGTTATACTATATATATTTTTATTTTATTCACTTACGAATATTTTAACTTCATTTCTGTGTAAAGCACTTTGAATTGCCACTGTGTATGAAATGTGCTATACAAATAAACTTGCCTTGCCTTGATGAAATATGAGAGCTTTCTGTCCCTTTCTGTTACGCAGCACTTTTGATCTTCCTCAAGAACCAATGAGGATCATTCTCATGTTACGCAGCACGTTTGAGTTCCTCAAGAACCAATGAGGTTCATTTTCGTGTTATGCAGCACGTTTGAGTTCCTCAAGAACCAATGAGGTTCATTCTCGTGTTACGCAGCACGTTTGAGTTCCTCAAGAACCAATGAGGATCATTCTCATGTTACGCAGCACGTTTGAGTTCCTCAAGAACCAATGAGGTTCATTCTCGTGTTACGCAGCACGTTTGAGTTCCTCAAGAACCAATGAGGATCATTCTCGTGTTACGCAGCACGTTTGAGCTTCTCAAAAACCAATGAGGTTAATTCTCGTGTTACGCAGCACGTTTGAGTTCCTCAAGAACCAATGAGGATCATTCTTGTGTTATGCAGCACGTTTGAGTTCCTCAAGAACCAATGAGGTTCATTCTCGTGTAACGCAGCACATTTGAGCTTCCTCAAGAACCAATGAGGATCATTCTCATGTTACACAGCACGTTTGAGTTCCTCAAGAACCAATGAGGTTCATTCTCGTGTAACGCAGCACGTTTGAATTCCTCAAGAACCAATGAGGTTCATTCTCGTGTAACGCAGCACATTTGAGCTTCCTCAAGAACCAATGAGGATCATTCTCATGTTACGCAGCACGTTTGAGTTCCTCAAGAACCAATGAGGTTCATTCTCGTGTTATGCAGTACGTTTGAGTTCCTCAAGAACCAATGAGGTTCATTCTCGTGTTATGCAGCACGTTTGAGTTCCTCAAGAACCAATGAGGATCACTCGTGTAACGCAGCACGTTTGAGTTCCTCAAGAACCAATGAGGATCATTCTCGTGTAACGCAGCACGTTTGAGCTTCATCAAGTACCAATGAGGTTAATTCTCATGTTATGCAGCACGTTTGAGTTCCTCAAGAACCAATGAGGTTCATTCTCGTGTTACGCTGCACGTTTGAGTTCCTCAAGAACCAATGAGGATCATTCTCGTGTAACGCAGCACGTTTGAGTTCCTCAAGAACTAATGAGGTTCATTCTCGTGTAACGCAGCACATTTGAGCTTCCTCAAGAACCAATGAGGATCATTCTCATGTTACACAGCACGTTTGAGTTCCTCAAGAACCAATGAGGTTCATTCTCATGTTACGCAGCACGTTTGAGTTCCTCAAGAACCAATGAGGTTCATTCTCGTGTTATGCAGCACGTTTGAGTTCCTCAAGAACCAATGAGGATCACTCGTGTAACGCAGCACGTTTGAGTTCCTCAAGAACCAATGAGGATCATTCTCGTGTAACGCAGCACGTTTGAGCTTCATCAAGTACCAATGAGGTTGTGGCGAACAGCGAGGCAGAGGGACCGTGAGGGCGGGACAAGGCGGCGCTCATCAGGGAGGATGAGCGCCAGCTGCGCGCCGCAGCGATCTCGGCCCTCGCGGAGGAGTGAGGGACTATAAAGGAGGAGCGACGACAGTGAGGGACGAGAGAGGACCAGGCCTGGACGTTTTTGTTATGTGCACGCTGCAGTCGTCCGCGAGGGGCTGCAGCCTTTTTGTTTTCATTTTGTGTTTGTGTGTGTGTAGGCGGCAGTCGACCGTGAGGGGCTGTCGCCGCCATTTTATTTTGTGTTTATGTTTTATTAAATACTTTGATTGTTCGCCGGTTCCCGCCTCCTTCTTCCCGTACAAACAAGTTTACTACAGTGGTGCCGAAGCCCGAGAGAGAGGGACTGGGACACCACTGCTGCTATCTGCCTGACCTGTGCCAAGAAATATTGTCTGCTGGAGAAAGTGGTTAAAAGCTGCTATAATTTGAGAGCTGTTTGCGCCCGCGAGCACTGTTATTTTGAGTTGTATTATAAATAAAGAGCACGTGTCCCAGTCACGCCGACCCCTGTCTTCTTCCTTCCTTACCCTACGTCGAACCTTCATCACAGAGGTTAATTCTCATGTTATGCAGCACGTTTGAGTTCCTCAAGAACCAATGAGGTTCATTCTCGTGTTACGCTGCACGTTTGAGTTCCTCAAGAACCAATGAGGATCACTCGTGTAACGCAGCACGTTTGAGTTCCTCAAGAACCAATGAGGATCATTCTCATGTTACGCAGCACGTTTGAGTTCCTCAAGAACCAATGAGGATCACTCGTGTAACGCAGCACGTTTGAGTTCCTCAAGAACTAATGAGGTTCATTCTCGTGTAACGCAGCACATTTGAGCTTCCTCAAGAACCAATGAGGATCATTCTCATGTTACACAGCACGTTTGAGTTCCTCAAGAACCAATGAGGTTAATTCTCATGTTATGCAGCACGTTTGAGTTCCTCAAGAACCAATGAGGTTCATTCTCATGTTACGCAGCACGTTTGAGTTCCTCAAGAACCAATGAGGATCACTCGTGTAACGCAGCACGTTTGAGTTCCTCAAGAACCAATGAGGATCATTCTCGTGTAACGCAGCACGTTTGAGTTCCTCAAGAACTAATGAGGTTCATTCTCGTGTAACGCAGCACATTTGAGCTTCCTCAAGAACCAATGAGGATCATTCTCATGTTACACAGCACGTTTGAGTTCCTCAAGAACCAATGAGGTTCATTCTCATGTTACGCAGCACGTTTGAGTTCCTCAAGAACCAATGAGGTTCATTCTCGTGTAACGCAGCACGTCTGAATTCCTCAAGAACCAATGAGGATCATTCTCATGTTACGCAGCACGTTTGAGTTCCTCAAGAACCAATGAGGATCATTCTCGTGTTATGCAGCACGTTTGAGTTCCTCAAGAACCAATGAGGATCATTCTCATGTTACGCAGCACATTTGAGCTTCCTCAAGAACCAATGAAGATCATTCTCATGTTACGCAGCACGTTTGAGTTCCTCAAGAACCAATGAGGATCATTCTCGTGTAACGCAGCACGTTTGAGTTCCTCAAGAACCAATGAGGATCATTCTCGTGTTACGCAGCACGTTTGAGTTCCTCGAGAACCAATGAGGATCATTCTCATGTTACGCAGCACGTTTGAGTTCCTCAAGAACCAATGAGGATCATTCTCGTGTTACGCAGCACGTTTGAGTTCCTCAAGAACCAATGAGGTTCATTCTCGTATTACCCAGCATGTTTGAGTTCCTCAAGAACCAATGAGGTTCATTCTCGTGTCTCGTTCGGTAACAGGCTGGACAATTTTTATGTAAAAAATGTAGCTAGACTATAAATTACACACTACAGAAAAATGTACTTAGCTAAACTAAGCTAAAAACACTGTAGCTAGTTCAGCTAGGAGTAGCTACACAACATACTAATGTTAACAGTTACATAGAAATTACTTGCTACATAAAAGACACTGTGTTTTGTGTTTTTTATTAATATGATATAGTAGAAAACAAAACATATCCACAAACATTATATTGCCACAGCCAGTTGCCGTAACGTTACTTTTTTGGTTTAAAACTGTTTAGGCTAGTTTGCAAGCTTCACAGGAGTTTTTTGATCTTCTTCATTGCTGACAGTAGATACTGGTTATTTGCTGGTTTAATATCAGTTGATTGTAGGAGGTAAATATTTATTCATCTGTTTGTCTTCAGTGTTCCTCCTACTATTTACCGTAACACCGCGTCAAACGATTCTGCGTGTGAATGGACGGACTGCCTATGATTAGTCTACTGAATGATTTACTGATTCGCAAACGTATTCATTGTAAAGGAGAAGGACCGATTCAAACGAGAGATTAAATCACGAACTGTCATGATTCTAGCACTGTCAAGGAAAATTTGACAAGTAGCGGAAATGATAACCAGGGACATTTCCTATTTGAGTGGTCAAAATATCACCAAAAAAAAATCTAATTTGTTATTATCTATTAATTAAAAACGGGACCATATATTTTTGAATGTTTTTTTGTTGTTGTCGTTGTTGTTGTGGGCTCCCTATATTATTATTAACATTAATAATTATTATGATTTAGTTTGATTATTACGATTGTGGTCTGGTTTTAATACAATTCACTGCACCCGCAAAAACAAAAAAACAATCAAACAATGAAAACAGGTAATAACCATTGTAAATCACAAGCCGTTCAAAACAATATTATAACGTGATTTAACAAAAAACATTACAAAAATAAAACAACATAAATGATATTGAAGTAATAAAGGTGGACTGGTTTAGGTAGATTTGGTCATCGCCATGGTGTGTCGGTAAGGACACGGAGACAGTCCATTTAAATGACTTTAATGTCCGTCAAGTTTACTGGTTACATTGGTGTCTGTGTTTGTGTGTGTGTGTGTGTGTGTGTGTGTGTGTGTGGTCTATACAAAGGAAAGGAGAAATAAATTACATAAATTAAGTGAATCTAGAATAAACAGGATAACATTACCACATATATATGGCCAGACAACATAACAAATGTAAAGCTGTAGGTCTACACAGCACTGTAATACAATATACATAAATACTGTGCATCCTTAAAGTCCCAGTGAACCGGAAGTTGCAACCGACTTTATTTCAGTGATTTGACGTATTTCCGAGAGAAACGGAATACTAAATGAGCAGAACAGAGGGCGTGGTTTGTTTTTTCCTCCCTGTGACCTGATTGGACATAGAAACGTAGGCGTTTGATTCAAAAAACGCACCTCCTCGCCATCTCTGTTTATTAGCTCGCGGGCAGTTGGATGAGCGTGTTTAATGATGGCATGTCGGTGTCGAAGCCCAAGCCGTCATACAGACGTCATCAAAAAAGGCCTACCAATGTAGAGGGGAGGAGCATTTTCAGATTTTGATTAAAGATTACGGAGCCAAATAATTTTTTGATGCGGATTGACTTGCACGGATGGATTGTTCACCACAAAACTAGCAATTTGCGCTAACAAAGTAAATATGATCAATTTTGATTTCACGAGGACTTTAAACTTCTAGTTTTATGAACCAAATACATCTATATGCATAGGTAGGCTAAATATAAATTAAGTGTACATTTGACAGATTCATCACACTTACAAACTATCATTTGAATTTAGGCGGAAATATCACAATGGCATTAACAAGTTCACATAAAACGATTCTGAATATACTAAGTTTAAATAGCTTATGTTTACACAAACATTCGCTCACGCGGAGCCGCGGGTCTTCCAAGCATCATTTTACATAAGAACGTCACTGTAAATAATCTTGCTCAGCGGTAACAGCAATATACAAGATAAATAAGCACTTACTTTGTATCATTGACCAACACAAGGAATTTCACCGACCAATGTTGTGTTTTGATAGGCCGTCCGTTCGCGTGATCAGTGCATGATCGTAAGCTCTGGTGTCCAGCAGAAGGCACTGCTTAACTTCCTCTTCTACATATATAATGAATAAAACGATTTAACAAATATAATTGTATTTAATACTTTAATTTTCACAAGTTTATACTGTATAAATTACTTTTTTTAATTCAAATGTTTTGTTACGTTTGTGCTTGAAAATAACTCTGACTAAATGTACTTAGTCGTTATTTTTTATTTTCGGCTTATTTTAAGCATGTGTTTAAGTATGTGTATTCTGCACATGTATTTATTGCAAGTGTAATTGTTTAGTTTTTTTATATATTTATAGTTAAGATGCGTGGCAATCACTGTGTTGTGACTGCGGAACTTTTGAGGACAAAACAATCCTCCCCCTGTTGAGGCTCTGTAATAAAGCACATACAAACAGTATTACTTTAATTTAACATGAATAGTTACTATATTACTACCTCGAAAGCGATAACGATGTTTCTTTTGATATTTGACGATAATGGGGTTCTGCTCTCGGTTAAAGGGTTAGTTCACCAAAAAATGAAAATTCTGTCATTAATTACATTAAATACACCCGTAAGACCTCCGTTCATCTTCGGAGCACAAATGAAGATATTTTTGTTGAAAGCTGATGGCTGAGAAAGGCTTCAGATAGGCCTCCATTGGCATTCAGTACATTTACACTCCCAAGACCCATAAAAGGCACTTAAAACGTTGTTACAAAGTCCATCTCACCACAGTGACTCTACAATAATTTTACGATGCGACGACAATAGTTTTTGTGCGCAAAAAAAAATCTAAATAGCGCCTTTATCCAACTTGTTCTTGACTTCCGTGTGTGCCTCCACGACGCATGCGCGAGAATATGACGCAGATCCGGCGTTCGGACACATGACCCAGAAGCGATTTGTTTACAAGCAGAGGAAGACGCGCGTATCTAAGCTGTTGAATTCTACATTGATCGTGCTTTAGGTCTCGGCGTAGTGCTCAAATCGGACTAAAGTGTGCATTCCATGGATTCCCAAACGCCGGCGCTACGTCATATTCTCGCGCATGCGTCGTGGAGCCACACACGGAAGACAAGAAGAGGTTGAATAAAGGCGTTATTTTGATTTTTTTTGCGCACAAAAACTATTGTCGTCGCTTCGTAAAATTATTGTCGAGCCACTGTGGTGAGATGGACTTTGTAACAACGTTTTAAGCGCCTTTTATGGGTCTTGTGAGTGTAAATGTACTGAATGCTAATGGAGGCCTATCTGAAGCCTTTCTCAGCCATCAGCTTTCAACTAAAATATCTTCATTTGTGTTCCGAAGATGAACGGAGGTCTTACGGGTGTCGAACGACATGAGGGTGAGTAATTAATGACAAATTTAAATTTTAGGGTGAACTAACCCTTTAAGTTCTTCATGAAGTAGTGGCGTGCGCGACCAAGTAGAGTCAGCGTATCTCCCAGCGCCATCTGCTGGTGAAAATAATCACTACACGATTGCTCCTATGACCAGCAGGCTGCTGTATGTTGGCCTTTTTTTATGTTGGGTTGTTTTTAACGAGCTGTAAAATGGGGACATTTCCGGGGACAGCTCCATTCGGGGACAGAACACCAAAAACTGGGACTGTCCCCGGAAAACGGGGACGTCGTGGTCACCCCCTAGAGAGTAAAAATGCCTGCTGATTAATCAATAAAACAGTTTTTAAATAGTTTTTAAATAACTTGAAATGTATTAAAGTAATTTTACGATAATGGCCGTCTTTATTGTACGTGCTACACTGTAGCTTACAATCTAGTGCACACAAAGTATGAGTTAAAATAATTTTATTTAGAATAGTTTTAAATCGGGGACATGCATGTACAACGGTTAGTTCTACAGTTTAGAGGCGGAAACTTCCCATAGGCATAGACAGTAAAACCATTCACTTCTAGGGCACAATGTACTCGTGCCCACAAGATGGCGCTGTTTCTTAGTTGACAGCTGACTTGAGTTGGAGGTGAGAATTGTTAACTACTACACAGGTAAGGTGTCTAATTTTCAGATCTAGAATATGCTGTTGGTCTTTAATTGTTTTATGTTTATTCAAGAATAATTCTTTATAAAATGCACGTGAAAAAGAATATAATTACAAGGAGAGAGTGGAGAAAATGCGTGATTTCAACCCTCCTCCTCCTGCAGCTTGAACACATGCATCCTCAGAGTCTTTTCCAGATTTTGCAAGAAAAAGAGAGAGAAATGGAGAGGACGTGACGGAATGACGGGACATTTCCATTCACTGAGTCTGAGAGAGACCTCTACATAAGACCTGCCTCCTCTTAATAAACCTGCGAAACGGGCAGATACACGGCAGTTCCAGCTCTCCGTCTTTCTCTCTCTCTCTGCAGACAGCAACAGCGTCCAGTGATTTCCCCTGATGCTCCAAACTTCCAGTGACTGATCAAACTGTGATAAAATCTGATCTGAGCCCACAACCACTTGGCTTATCAGAAAACCTGTGCAAGTTTCTGTCTCCTGGATTCAGGTAAGTGGAGCATGGACACTATAATATTTTATTTAAAAATATTTTTCATATCTTTGGTGGACACTATAAAAAAAATTTGAAAAAAAAAAAAAATTATTTGAATAACCTTTAATTTCCATTGCACAACAGTTTCTTTATAATTGAAAAAGATTCTTCATATTATTAAAATGTTCTTCACACTAAGATGAATGACTAGTGATGAATACGTGTTGTGATCTTAAACACGTCTCTGTAATTGTATGATTAAAGTTAAGATGATATTCAAAGATGTTGAGGAATATTTTAGCAGTGTATCCAACTTGTGGTCAGATGTAATTTGTGTAAATCCAACAAAGTTTGGAAATAGCTGAACTGCAGTATTCTCTTTAAATGCATACTGTCATTCCTGTGCACATGCACAGTTAACTATTGCACATTATAATTTCATAAGCATGCGGTTAAGTTAGCTTACTTTAATTATACTACACAATGGCTGTGTGCAGTACAACAAACCAATTGGCAACCAAGAGCTGGGTAAGAACAAATGCTGGGTTAAAGTAACCCAAAAAGCTGGGTTACACATGTTTTAACCCACCAAGTTGGGTTGCACAGTTTACCCAATGTCAGCTCATTTTGATTAAAAATCTCCTCCGGGAGATGATACTTCAATATGGCTTTTGATTGCAAGCGAACCTAGGAAACGTGAAATAATGTTAGCGGAGCAAACAACGGTAAACTTACTTAAAAAAGGGTGAAACTACAGATGATTTTTGTCTGTACAGTAGGCCTAATTTTTTTATATATACAAGTGAATACAAACCTTAAAGTTATTCACAAAGATCACCTCAGGAGACAAAATGACCATTGACAAACCGATCCAGTTTTAAATTTCAAACCGGCAGTGAGTTACTATGACCCAGCAGACTGGGTAGTTTCTGAGAAGGTGCAACGTCAGTGAAACCTAACAGAGCAGTGGTTTACACTACACAAAACTACCCATTACACAACCCAACTCCCCAAAATAACCCAACAAAATGACCCAACAGGCAGAACCCAGTCAATTATGCAGTGTTGGGGAAGGTAACTTTGAAAAGTAATCCCTTAAAAAGTAACTAATTGAGTTACTTAGTTACTTTTTAAGAAAAGTAATGTGTTGCGTTACTTTTTCCCACCTGGGCTGGGCTTGTTTTTTTGTTGTTGTGTTTTTTATAACAAAAAAGTTATATTTTTGTGCAAACGTAAAGACCTCTACATACCAAAATTGAAATAATAAGCCTCAGGTAAAAATGCAAATTCACACATGAACAGTAGAGGGCGCAGCTCTGCTTTGCTGCCATTCTGGATAATGGAAGAATAGGACGCAGGAGAAAAAAGTTTACCAATAAAAACAAAACATCTAGTAATTTTTGCTCATGGTTTAACTGAGTCATCAAAGGTCAGCAGCAAGTACATTGGTCAATAAAGGTAGATTAAATACATACAAATATTTTTTTTAATTTAACATCTAATTATTGGAGGTTTGCATAGTATTCTGATTTTGCATTTGACTGGTTTTATTCATTTTGAGGAGTACAGAATCTTTGTGCAAGAGAGGTTCGTAAATAAATGCTCATATTTACTCTAGAACTAAAGTAACCTGTTCACACACAACGCCTCTGCACTTACTCTCGATTTTTCTCAACATGGGGACAGGAGAGCTGTCAGTCAAATAATGTGAAAAAGTAACTGAGTAAAATTGAAAAGTAATGCGTTAAAAAGTAACCCCCCGGCTCTTAATGCATTGTGTTTCCTTCTGGAGCATCAGTGAATGTTTGAACCTTTTTTAATAGTTGTGTTTGAGTCCCTCAATTGTCCTCAGTGTGAAAAGATGGATTTTAAGAAATCATAGTCATTGCTGGAGAGGGTTCAAATGTGCAAAAGATGCTGGAAAACTGAAGAGTGTGCAGGACCTGGGGGATTTTTCTGAAGAACATTGGGCAGTTTAACTGCTCAGGACAAACAAGGGACTCATGAACAACCATCACAAAACACAAAAACAGCCGAGGATCATTCAGGGAACGACACACAGCACTGAGAATCAATGGTTCAGAAACTTTTTATCAGGGTTATTTTAATGAATTCAGCTATTTTGTTGTCTTGTGGACTATATGTAAACATTTTTTATGTAAAATATCTTATTCAGGACAGTACTAAATAAAAAATAACATGCATTTTGTATGATCCCTCTTATTTAGTTCAAATGATTCCCATTTTCACAGATTCTGCAAGCGGTTCACATACTTTTTCATGCCACTGTATATTATCAGATATATTTTTATCACTGATATTTTGAGAGTGATAAAAAACGGTGGTTAATAGTATTTCAGCCCTGCTGTTTCATGGAAAGTGAGTTTTCCTTTATTTTAGCATCATCTCACGCACACCTTGCAAATGAATATATATATATATATATATATATATATATATATATATATATATATATATATATATATATATATATATATATATATATATATATATATCTGGATCATCCAAATGGTCATTGGCAAACTTAAGACGGGCCTGTACATGTGCTGGTTTAAGCAGGGGAACCTTCCGTGCCATGCATGATTTCAAACCATGACGTCTTAGTGTATTACCAAAAGTAACCTTGGAAACGCTGGTCCCAGCTCTTTTCAGGTCATTGACCAGCTCCTCCCGTGTAGTTCTGGGCTGATTTCTCACCTTTCTTAGGATCATTGAGACCCCACGAGGTGAGATCTTGCATGGAGCCCCAGTCCGAGGGAGATTGACAGTCATATTTAGCTTCTTCCATTTTCTAATGATTGTTCCAACAGTGGACCTTTTTTCACCAAGCTGCTTGGCAATTTCCCCGTAGCCCTTTCCAGCCTTGTGAAGGTGTACAATTTTGTCTCTAGTGTCTTTGGACAGCTCTTTGGTCTTGGCCATGTTAGTAGTTGGATTCTTACTGATTGTATGGGGTGGACAGGTGTCTTTATGCAGCTAACGACCTCAAACAGGTGCATCTAATTTAGGATAATAAATGGAGAGCAGGTGGACATTTTAAAGGCAGACTAACAGGTCTTTGAGGGTCAGAATTCTAGCTGATAGACAGGTGTTCAAATACTTATTTGCAGCTGTATCATACAAATAAATAGTTAAAAAAATCATACATTGTGATTTCTGGATTTTTTTTTGATTATGTCTCTCACAGTGGACATGCACCTACGGTGACAATTTCAGACCCCTCCATGATTTCTAAGTGGGAGAACTTGCAAAATAGCAGGGTGTTCAAATACTTATTTTCCTCACTGTATATATATAAAAGAAAAAAAAATCACTCCCTCTTTTGGCTTTTCTTTTTCTCTCACACATTCAAGCCATGCTGAGAGGTGGATTGTGGGATGCGGTGATTGCCATGGTGCTATGGACCGTCTGGCTGCCCTCCTGTCTCGGCCAGACCACCTCACCATCTCAGGATGGAAAAATGAAGTTTCGTCTGGCCGGATACCCTCGCAAACACAACGAAGGGAGAGTGGAAGTGTTTTACAGTGGAGAGTGGGGAACTATCTGCGATGACGACTTTACCTTGGCCAACGCGCATGTTCTGTGTCGCCATCTAGGGTTTGTGGAGGCACTAAGTTGGTCACACAGTGCCAAGTATGGACCAGGCAATGGTGAGTTTAAAAAAAAATGCCACTTTTATTGTAGTTTATCAAGTTCATGCCGTTTAGTTATTTTATTAGTCTTTAAATCTCCTGTTGTAAGCTGACCTGGCTGGTAAATATCCCTGTCCTTGCAGGTAAAATCTGGTTGGATAATGTCATGTGCGGAGGAACGGAAAACAGCATCGAGAAATGTGCGTCCCGTGGCTGGGGGAACAGCGACTGCACGCACCAGGAGGACGCAGGGGTGGTCTGTAAAGACGAGAGACTTCCGGGCTTTGCAGACTCCAACATCATTGAGGTAAAAGATCATTTTCCTCAAATGCCATGCCACTGATGCTGGCAAACAGAGAGAAATAACAATGATGCCATTACATAGAGTGCTGCCTGCAGTGATGATGCATTTTTGCAAGCCAACCCGGAAGTTCACATCACCCCATTATTGCAGAAAATAAGCTTTGTGACCAACAGTGTATGATTCTTACATGTTTTGATCATCATGATTATCTTCACAAATTAACTTTTATATTGTGTACTAAATACAATCGCCAGAAGTTGTATTTAGAATACGTCACCAGGTTCTCATGACCTAAACGTCTCCACCATTAAAGGGATAGTTCACTCAAAAATGAAAATGATCCCATGATTTACTACCCCTAAAGCCATTCTAGGTGTACATGACATTCTTCTTTCAGACGAACACAATTGGGAGTTATATTAAAAAAATATAATTGCCCTTCCAAGCTTTATAATGGGAGTGAAGTCCAAAAAAAGTGCATCTATTCATCATGAAAGTAATCCATACAACTCCAGTGGGTTAATAAAGACCTTCTGAAGCAAAGCCGTGCACTTTTATAAGACAAATATTCCTTTTTAAAACGTATAGACTAAAACAACTAGCTTCCTGCAGATGAGTTTACCTGTTTGGCTGATGACGTTTAAAGGGATAGTCCCCCCCCCCATTTGGCCAGGATGCCGGGGTTACACCCCTACTCTTTATCGAAGGACATCCTGGGATTTTTAATGACCACAGAGAGTCAGGACCTCGGTTTAACGTCTCACCCAAAGGACGATACTTGTTACAGTATAGTGTCCCCATCACTATACTGGGGCGTTAGGACCCACACAGACCACAGGGTGAGCGCCCCCTGCTGGCCTCACTAACACCTCTACCAGCAGCATCCTAGTTTTCCCAGTTGGTCTCCCATTCAGGTACTGACCAGGCTCAGCCCTGCTTAGCTTCAGTGGGCAACCAGTCTTGGGCTACAGGGTGATATGACTGATGCAAAATATCTAATAAGAGTTATTTACCCTATTTCAGGCATTTAACATAACCCATTGACTTCGATACGATGGGTCTGAAAGTGCTACAATTCTAAGGGTACGTTCACACTTGTTGTTTGGTTCATTTGGTCTGGACCAAAAAAACAAAACAAAACATAGGGAGCGTCTCAATCAGCTCCCTAGTTCAGTAGTCAGTGCACTGATCAGGGAGTCAGCCCATTGAGTTATGTCCTGATCAGTGCCCTGACTACTGAACTAGGGAGCTGATTGAGACGCATGCATATAGTCCTGAACCTCTTAGCGTTCACACTGGCATTTTTAACAGCGAACCTAAAGTTACCGAACCAAAGGCATAGGGATACGGTCACAACCTGGTTGGTCGGCTTTTAAGACGTATATTTTGCGATGGAGCTTGCTTACCGAACATTCAAAACAATGCTGTGTGCGGGATTAAACACCATCATTTTGTGCGTGTACACATGGTTTTATTTTTACCAGCTGAGAACTCACAAAGACCTCATAAAATGTTCAAAACAATCAAAACAGCAGGAGGATTTCCTCCGTTGTGTGCAAAAACGCAGATCTGCATATATTGATGAGGCACTTTACCTGCCTCTTAGCTCCACGTTTCCCCTCTACTCATGTTGGATACACCGATCTTTCAGCGTCGTCAAATCAGCTGACTTGTAGCGTCGCATCTTGTGACATCACGTCCTGTTTTTGGTTCGTTTACATGTCTTTGGTCCGTGTTGCATTCATATATCAATCGAACTGCACCAGAGTTGGTTTGGAAGCGGACCGAGACCCATCTTTTTAGCGTCTTGGTCGCTTGTTTGGTGCGCACCAGGGTTCGGATGGCAGACATATGTTCACATATGTTCAAATGAACCGCACTAACCGAGCAATCGCACCAGGGTTTGTTTTAATTGAACCAAACATGACAAGTGTGAACGCACCCTAACTTGTTTCTGGGTTTTGGCCAACAAAATACATCAACCCTGCAATACACTATTTTATCAATAAACCATATTAACGTAGCAGTGAAACCTGATTTAACTGAATCTACTGTGGTTGAATTGCTGTGATACTACTTGTTTAGAAGTACATGTCAAATAACAAAGCTCTCTCAGATTGCATAGTCATTTAGAATTAAAAGCACATGTTTTTACTGGTTTTTGTTGTTCGTGTTTTGCCTGTGGTTTCTTTCAAAACAATTGTTGCCCTTTTGCCTACAATGTAAAACAAGATTTCCTTGGTGTTTTTGTCATGATTTCCAGGACAAATAGATTTATTTTTCTTACCCTACAGACTGATATTTATTTTTATTGTTTTAAGCATGACAAGACTTAATATCTTGTCATTTTGGTTCTTCAATAAATGTGTCTTGATTTAAGAATGTTTAGATATTTCTACTAGAAAACAAAACAACAAATACAGATACAGAAGAGGATAAATGTGAAAATGCTTATATCACACTTATATTAAAGAGTCAGCATACTGGCCTGTTCTTGATTAGAAAATGTGATAATTTTTCATACACAGTCACATAATAATGATAGCTCAAATTGTGTGGCAGTTACTTTTCAAAGTAATCTGATATGAGTTCTTGTGACCTGGAGCAATAAGCAAACACCTTGCACCACCCAGAACACCCTAGCAACTTTCTGTCATGTTTGCAGCCTGCTTTTATCTCTTCACTTTTTCCTTCTTCGTTTTTCATCTTCCCTCTCTCCAGTCTCTTTTCCCCCCATGTTCTCTCTCTCCCTCATCCCCAGCCAGAGTCACTCTGCTCCGACTCAAAGTATTTGCTCAGTTGTAAATGAGTCTCTGATGATCTGCCTGTGTGCTGGAACCACACCAGAGGAGTAGAGACAGATGTAGAGATATAAGAGCTTGGAGAATTAGCGACTGCAAAGCAGGAGAGAAGAAAAGAGAAGGAAGAGTTGAGGTCGTGCAGAAGTGCCGTTGCTCAGTATATGTGCCAGGTTTCTCTGTGTTCTTGTCCGGAAGGCAGAAGGAACACAGAGAACACGAGTGGGTGTCAGACGAACCTCTGGCAACCTCTGCTGTTTGCGCTTCGCTACGCACAATCAGATGTGTCTGCGTTTACTGGAATGCTGCAAATGACTGATTTCACATCCAAATCTACAAATGTTTTCCAAAGCACAGATTGACGAGAAGAATGTTCTTCCCAAAGAACAAAGAACTTCCCAAAGTAATTATAATGTGCTCGCTATTTGTTTTTCGTAGAAATACATGTTTGCTTGAAACTGAATGTGATTTGTCTTGAAATGTCTGTTATCTAATATATAGTGCAGACTTATGGCATAACGACACACGTTGGGTTTTTGAGTTTTATGAGGATTCCCCATAAAAGTAATTATTTTATACTGTACAAACTTTACATGGCATGCCCTAACCTTACCCGTAAAACATGTTTTTTACATATAATATTTTAAAATCAATTAGTATGATTGATTGAAATTATGATATTTGGTCCCCACAATGTAGGGAATACCTGAAACAAACAAACACACACACACACACACACACACACACACACACACACACACACACACACACACACACACACACACACACACACACACACACACACACACACACACACACACACACACACACACACACATATATATATTTCAAATGTTTATTTCTTTTAATTTTGATGATTATAACTGACAACTAAGGAAAATCCCAAATAATAAAATTAGAATATTGTGAAAAGGTTCAATATTGAAGACACCTGGTGGCACACTCTAATCAGCTAATTAACTCAAAACACCTGCAAGGGCCTTTAAATGGTCTCTCAGTCTAGTTCTGTAGGCCACACAATCATGGGGAAGACTGCTGACTTGACAGTTGTCCAAAAGATGACCATTGACACCTTGCACAAGGAGGGCAAGACACAAAAGGTCATTGCAAAAGAGGCTGGCTGTTCACAGAGCTCTGTGTCCAAGCACATTAATAGAGAGGGGAAGGGAAGGAAAAGATGTGGTAGAAAAAAAGTGTACAAGCAATAGGGTTAACCGCACCCTGGAGAGGATTGTGAAACAAAACCCATTTAAAAATGTGGGGGAGATTGTGGGACTGCAGCTGGAGTCAGTGCTTCAAGAACCACTACGCACAGACATATGCAAGACATGGGTTTCAGCTGTTGCATTCCTTGTGTCAAGCCACTCTTGAACAACAGACAGCGTCAGAAGCATCTCGCCTGGGATAAAGACAAAAAGGACTGGACTGCTGCTGAGTGGTCCAAAGTTATGTTCTCTGATGAAAGTCAATTTTGTATTTCCTTTGGAAATCAGGGTCCCAGATTCACACAATCCACGTTGCTTGAGGTCCAGTGTAAAGTTTCCACAGTCAGTGATGGTTTGGGGAGCCATGTCATCTGCTGGTGTTGGTCCACTGTGTTTTCTGAGGTCCAAGGTCAACGCAGCCGTATACCAGGAAGTTTTAGAGCACTTCATGCTTCCTGCTGCTGACCAACTTTATGGAGATGCAGATTTCATTTTCCAACAGGACTTGGCACCTGCACACAGTGCCAAAGCAGCCAGTACCTGGTTTAAGGACCATGGTATCCCTGTTCTTAATTGGCCAGCAAACTCGCCTGACCTTAACTCCATAGAAAATCTATGGAATATTGTGATGAGGAAGATGCGATATGCCAGACCCAACAATGCAGAAGAGCTGAAGGCCACTATCAGAGCAACCTGGGCTCTTATAAAACCTGAGCCGAGCCACAGACTGATCGACTCCATGCCACGCCGCATTGCTGCAGTAATTCAGGCAAAAGGAGCCCCAACTAAGTATTGAGTGCTCGACATGCTCATACTTTTTATGTTCATACTTTTCAGTTGGCCAAGATTTCTAAAAATCCTTTCTTTGTATTGGTCTTAAGTAATATTCAAATTTTCTGAGATACTGAATTTGGGATTTTCCTTAGTTGTCAGTTATAATCATCAAAATTAAAAGAAATAAATATTTGAAATATATCAGTCTGTGTGTAATGAATTAATATAACATCCAAGTTTCACTTTTTGAATGGAATTAGTGAAATAAATAAACTTTTTGATGATATTCTAATTATATGACCAGCACCTGTAAATATCTCATGACATTCAATCTCTAGCTAATTTTCAACAGTCTGAAAGTTTTTATGATGTCTATTCACATTTGTATTCTTTGTGATTTATGTTTTTTTTTTTTTCAAGCATATAAAATGTATTTTCATTTAGCATTTATGTTTGACATTTAAATCTACAAAAAGTGCAGTCGGTGCTTGTGCATGCTAAACTCACTGACTCAAAGTCTTCTGAGGGCTTTTTAGCATGTTGCCATGTGGTTGCTTACTGGACCAAAAAGCCCACCCACAAGTCTCTATGATATTATCGTCTCTAGATATGGCTTCTGTAATTCATTGTAAGTTTTTTAGGCCACCCATTTCATCATCTGTGTGTTGAAAATCATATGTTGAATCTTATAAATTTACTACACACAAACACAATTTAAGATTAAATTGTTTTTGAAATAATCAGCATTAGAGGAAACCTATACATCTCAGAACTGCAATAGCTTTCCGGCATCACCCACCACCCCAACTCCAACTTCTCTTCTGGTTTTCTTTAACCCAGTAATGGAAGTCCTGAATCACACAGTGTTCGTTAGTTGGTCAGAGGAGAACCCCTCCATTCTGTCACCTGATGGAGTTTGGGTTCCTTGCCAAAATAAAAGCAAAATCCATAGCTTTTACAGTAAGCTTTTTAGAAACTCTGTTAAAATCCCACAATGCATTGCACGAAAAAGCCGACTGGTACAGATGTGGTTTGCTGCCAATTAGTTTGAGATTCAGACCCAAGTTCCAAATTCAGATTTCAGTTGATTGCCTCATGGCAAGGTGCTCGGCAGACGTTGTGGACTGTGCTGGCCAGACATTTGGAAGTGCTTGTGTAAGTTTGTGTTCTAGCCAATGCACAATGACGGTGTGGTTTGGCCTTACCACAGTGATCCAAAACCCTCATGTGAGATGACTCGTGTCCAGCATGAGTCAAACAGACGGGCTTGTTACTAAAAACTCGCCATGAAATTTAATTTAGACACTATAGCTGACTAGTTAAATATAAGGCTTCTATCTATCTATCTATCTATCTATCTATCTATCTATCTATCTATCTATCTATCTATCTATCTATCTATCTATCTATCTATCTATCTATCTATCTATCTATCTATCTATCTATCTATCTATCTATCTATCTATCTATCTATCTATCTATCTATCTATCTATCTATCTATCTATCTATCTATCTATCCTCGTTTGTCTGTCTGTCTATCTATCCTCATTTGTCTGTATATCTATCTATCTATCATCTATCTATATATCTATCTATCCTTGTTTATCTGTCTGTCTATCTATCCTCGTTTGTCTATCTATCTCTATCTGTCTATCTATCCTCGTTTGTCTGTCTGTCTGTCTGTCTGTCTGTCTGTCTGTCTGTCTGTCTGTCTATCTATCTATCTATCTATCTATCTATCTATCTATCTATCTATCTATCTATCCTCGTCTGTCTATCTATCCTCGTTTGTCTATCTATCTATCTATCTATCTATCTATCTATCTATCTATCTATCTATCTATCTATCTATCTATCTATCTATCTATCTATCTATCTATCTATCTATCTATCTATCTATCTATCTATCTATCTATCTATCTATCTATCTATCTATCTATCTATCTATCTATCTATCTATCTATCTATCTATCTATCTATCTATCTATCTATCTATCTATCTATCTATCTATCTATCTATCCTCGTTTGTCTATCTATCTATCTATCTATCTATCTATCTATCTATCTATCTATCTATCTATCTATCTATCTATCTATCTATCTATCTATCTATCTATCTATCTATCTATCTATCTATCTATCTATCTATCTATCTATCTATCTATCTATCTATCTATCTATCTATCTATCTATCCTCGTTTGTCTATCTATCTATCTATCTATCTATCTATCTATCTATCTATCTATCTATCTATCTATCTATCTATCTATCTATCTATCTATCTATCTATCTATCTATCTATCTATCTATCTATCTATCTATCTATCTATCTATCTATCTATCTATCTATCTATCTATCTATCTATCAGAAAAATTGGTAACACTTTACTTGAAGGGGTGTGCATAAGACTGACATGACACTTTCATAATCATGACATGACAAGTTTTTATGCATGTTTATGACAACTGTCATTAAGTGTCATTCGCTCAATTTTGTCATTTTTAATGCAAAGATGAGATTATTTGAGATGTCTCAGTTATAACAACTTTACATAAACCAATACATCATAACCTGTCAGTGTCTTTGTCAACTTGACATTACCAAGACAACATAACCTGCCATAAAGATCACATAGCAGATTAATTATCAAACTTAAGTATTAAAATATTAAATATTATCCACATTAAGTGTTAATACTCTGTCAAATTATTTTATAACAGTGTCATGAATATTTTCCTTGACCTAAACTACAGTGGTACAAGTTGAATTTGTCATTAAAATGTCATTAAGTGTCAATGCTCTGTCAAATTATTTTATAACAGTGAAAACTCAGCTCAGAATGATAGAGTGGCACCACAGGTGAGGTGTCCGCCATTATGATGGTGTCTTAGCTAGACTTATCCATCATGTAAAAAAGCATTTCAAGAAAATATAAATATGTGGGATGCTGTAATTAACTCTTTAGGAAACTTAAAAAACAACAACAGTATGAACTGAAAAATATTCACGACGCGGTTATAAAATAATTTGACAGGGCATTAACACTTAATGACATTTTAATGACAAATTCAACTTTTACCACTGAAAAAAACGATTTATGACAGGTTATGTTGTCTTGGTAATGTCAAGTTGTCAGAAAGACATCTCAAATAATGTCATCTTTGCATTAAAAATGTCATAATTGAGCGAATGACACTTAATGACAGTTGTCATAAACATGCATACAAACTCCTTCATATTCATGACATGTGTCATGTCAGTCTTATGCACACCCCTTCAAGTAAAGTGTTACCGAAAAACTTAATCTCATCTTCTTCACCACAGCCATGCACATATTATATAAAAACAGCATTTATCACATTTACCCTTCCTGATGTAGAGTTGCATTTGTTTTAGATGCAGGTGGATGAAAACCGTATGGAGAAGATTCGTCTACATCCACTCTCAGGTGCCCATGCCGGCCGTATGCCTGTGACGGAGGGAGTGATAGAAATAAAGTTTAAGGAAGGATGGGGTCACATCTGCAACACTGGCTGGACCACCAAGAACTCTCGTGTGGTGTGTGGCATGATGGGATTCCCTTCGCAGAGAACCACGGCCAAGAAGCCAAGCAGGTAATGGGCATGTTTCAAGGATCAAACTGTATGGTTGGCAAAAAAACGGTATTAATCAAATGTTCGATGGATAGCTTAAAGGTGCAATTTTAGCGGCAGCTAGTGGTGAGGTTGCAACCGCCCACCGCTTACCCCTCCCTTTCGAAGCACATAGAGAAGCTATGATGGCCAACACAGGACAAAGATGTTGTCTGAGACAGCAGAGAATAACTAGCGCTCTGTAAAGCTGTACACTGTAAGGGTGAATTAAGATAGAAATGGCTCATTCTAAGGTAGTAAAAACATAACGGTTCATTATGTAAGGTCTTTATACACCACTGAAAACATAGTTCTATATATACACTCACCTAAAGGATTATTAGGAACACCTGTTCAATTTCTCATTAATGCAATTATCTAATCAACCAATCACATGGCAGTTGCTTCAATGCATTAAGGGGTGTGGTCCTGGTCAAGACAATCTCCTGAACTCCAAACTGAATGTCAGAATGGGAAAGAAAGGTGATTTAAGCAATTTTGAGCGTGGCATGGTTGTTGGTGCCAGACGGGCCGGTCTGAGTATTTCACAATCTGCTCAGTTACTGGGATTTTCACGCACAACCATTTCTAGGGTTTACAAAGAATGGTGTGAAAAGGGAAAAATATCCAGTATGCGGCAGTCCTGTGGGCGAAAATGCCTTGTTGATGCTAGAGGTCAGAGGAGAATGGGCCGACTGATCCAAGCTGATAGAAGAGCAACTTTGACTGAAATAACCACTCGTTACAACCGAGGTATGCAGCAAAGCATTTGTGAAGCCACAACACGCACAACCTTGAGGCGGATGGGCTACAACAGCAGAAGACCCCACCGGGTACCACTCATCTCCACTACAAATAGGAAAAAGAGGCTACAATTTGCATGAGCTCACCAAAATTGTGAAGAGATTGAAATTTCTGTTGAGACATTCAGATGGTAGAGTCAGAATTTGGCGTAAACAGAATGAGAACATGGATCCATCATGCCTTGTTACCACTGTGCAGGCTGGTGGTGGTTGTGTAATGGTGTGGGGGATGTTTTCTTGGCACACTTTAGGCCCCTTAGTGCCAATTGGGCATCGTTTAAATGCCACGGCCTACCTGAGCATTGTTTCTGACCATGTCCATCCCTTTATGACCACCATGTCCCCATCCTCTGATGGCTACTTCCAGCAGGATAATGCACCATGTCACAAAGCTCGAATCATTTCAAATTGGTTTCTTGAACATGACAATGAGTTCACTGCACTAAAATGGCCCCCACAGTCACCAAATCTCAACCCAATAGAGCATCTTTGGGATGTGGTGGAACGGGAGCTTCGTGCCCTGGATGTGCATCCCACAAATCTCCATCAACTGCAAGATGCTATCCTATCAATATGGGCCAACTTTTCTAAAGAATGCTTTCAGCACCTTGTTGAATCAATGCCACGTAGAATTAAGGCAGTTCTGAAGGCGAAAGGGGGTCAAACACAGTATTAGTATGTGTTCCTAATAATCCTTTAGGTGAGTGTATATTGTATTGCATTTCTGTCAATTGATCCTCATAAATATTACACAAGGCACCTTTAAGGTGCTTAATATGATTAGTAAAAAATTTATTCTTTTAGCGAATAACCAGCAATTGTCTATCAAAAGGCGAACTTACCTGAAATTATTTTGAGATGGTATTTCACACACACAGGTGAATCTGTGACCGCAAAACACATTCGGAAACATAAGCTGCACTTAGAATGCCACTGAATTAGAAAACTATATATATAAAATATAAAATTCTCCAAAGCTGTTCACCAAGCTTACAATGAAATTTCAAATTTGAATTCACCAATGAAATCGTATTAAAAACTCTAATGAAGGTAGCTTCTCATGCTCTTAAAAAGGCGTATTTTTGTCAAGGTGTGACGTATATTGTGCGTTGCACTTTCTCCAATTTATAAGTAAAATGAGTGCAACTAAGTATGTCTGAATTTTTTGGTTTTAATGATTTTTAGTGGACGTATGGTGTCAGTTCTCCTCAAGCTCACACAGGTGTCCCATCAGAGTAACCACAGGTGTTGTTCATCACATTAATGAACACGATCAACTAATGTTTGACAGCTACTAAGTGGCACAGTATTTGATGGCTGTGTCTGAAATTGCATAGGCTACACTCTTGAGTAGGTACTTAGTTTAAAGTAGTAATTTACTTCGTAGTAAATTAAAGTAGTAAATTACTTCACAACTGCTTCACCGAAAGTGCACATGAATGAATGTGTGTAGTATAAATGTAATCCAGACATACTACATTCGCCATGTTGTCATTATCATGTGACCTACCAGCGTCAGACAGTTACTTCACTGCCATTCACAAATCCTCTCCAGTGGCCTTATGGGATAGTAAAGTGTCCATCCTATGCACACTTCATATGATGGAAGTTGTAAGCCATCCGGGTACTTTTTGCCTACTCTTTTATGAGTACTGTGAATTCGGACATACATCTTTTATCACAAACGGTTTTTCACCTACTATATATTATGCAGCCATAGTCTTAAAATCTCCATTTTGAATGGTGTATCTGTTTTCTCATCACTTAAAACCTAATAAATGTCTCTTTTTTGGGTTCAGTGAGCTTATCTATCTTTCTTTATATTAAATACCACTTATATTTTATCATACTTATACCACAGGATATTTTGTTATGTAGTTGTCCAAGTAGTTTTAGAGGCCATTCAGCTGTAAACAAAAGAGATATGTATTTTACAACAGTTGAAGCCACTTTGTGATCAAAACCGCATTTTAAAAGCACAATGGTCTGTTTTCAAATTCCTCGAAGCTGACTGTCTAATTTGTGGCTGGCTGCCTTCCTCTAAATTATAATTTTTCTGTGTGATCTAGACTATTTTGGATTCTTATGGACAGTTATTGTACATTTTTTTGTATATGTTATTTGAAACCTATTTTTAGTGTTTGTGTTTCAGCCAGAGCATCGTTTCAAATGCATTTGGATGCCGCCTTGTCTTTTTTTTACTGCAAAGCCACATAGATATTTTCCCTTATTTCCTCAAATACTCGAGATGAAGAGCTCATATACACCATTAAATAGATACCTAGTTATTGCACATGTTCAGGCGCTCTTAAAAATATGGAAAATGTCTCTATTTCATGATCCTCAGCCAATGAATCATTATAGATCATCATACACTTCCCATGCTGCGGCCAAAAAGACTGTAGCAAGAATCCGCTTATGCAAGTCAGGATATGTTGTTATGAAACCTGGCAGCGTATGTGAGCACACACACTCGAATCTTGGTAGTTATATGAGCAGTGTTTTGTGAGGTCAAATGGGGATGTTGTTCTGCTGGCCGTCTGTACAGACGTTTCTATGCATTGTCACATGAAGTAATGAAGAATGTTTATGAAGTCCTGCAAAGTGAAATCAATCCCATATGTGGTCACTGGGCTGCCAGCCAACATGTGAGGGATGTGCAAGTTTTATCATTGTACCAGAGAAAAATGTACCATACAGATCAGGGAGGTCCTGATGGGAATTTGCTGCGGGGTTCTTTGTCTCTGATTCGTTCTGGTTTAATATTATAGCAATAGGTAAACATTATGAAAGTTTCAGACTGTCCTCCAAGGGTTTTTCAAGCACCTTATTACGACCCTCATTTACGTTTTAAAGTCATGCACCCTCTAGCTGGCGTAAAAATAATGACAGTGTCGTGTTACGTCTGTCATGAAATGACGCGTTACCAATCAAAATGTGTGTTAATTTAAATGCAATGTGTGGACTTTTTTTTATTAGCATTTGCCATATTTCCATTTAGCAAAAATCTTTTTTTATTAACAACTACATACACCCCACTCCTAAACCCCAGTGATTTATAGTGCATATACACTTTATGAGCACATGTGTTCTCTGGGGTCGAACCAATGATTGCATGATCACATGATCACATGATGTTGTATTTTGCAATGCTCTATCAATTGAGCTACGCAAAACCCAAAATATGACGCAAATAAAAGGAAACAAAGCATAAAAATGAAAGTGTCCTGTTGTCGATAGGGGCACAACTTTAGTAAACGCTCCTATGGGTCGTATTTCATGGATTAAAATGAAAGTGTCCTGTTGTCGATAGGGGCGCAACTTTAGTAAACGCTCCTATGGGTCGTATTTCATGAATTCAAATGAAAGGTGTCCTGTTGTCGATTGGGGCTTAACTTTAGTAAACGCTCCTATGGGTCGTATTTCATGAATTAAAATGAAAGGTGTCCTGTTGTCGATAGGGGCGCAACTTTAGTAAACGCTCCTATGGGTCGTATTTCATGAATTAAAATGAAAGTGTCCTGTTATCGATAGGGGCGCAACTTTAGGAAACGCTCCTATGGGTCGTATTTCATGACTTAAAATGAAAGTGTCCTGTTGTCGATAGGGGCACAACTTTAGTAAACGCTCCTATGGGTCGTATTTCATGAATTAAAGTGAAAGTGTCCTTGTATCGATAGGGGCGCAACTTTAGTAAACGCTCCTATGGGTCGTATTTCATGAATTAAAATGAACGTGTCCTGTTGTCGATAGGGGTGCAACTTTAGTAAACGCTCCTATGGGTCGTATTTCATGAATTAAAATGAAAGGTGTCCTGTTGTCGATAGGGGCGCAACTTTAGTAAACGCTCCTATGGGTCGTTTTTCATTAATTAAAATGAACGTGTCCTGTTGTCGATAGGGGCGCAACTTTAGTAAACGCTCCTATGGGTCGTATTTCATGACTTAAAATGAAAGTGTCCTGTTGTCGATAGGGGCGCAACTTTAGTAAACGCTCCTATGGGTCATATTTCATGACTTAAAATGAAAGTGTCCTGTTATCGATAGGGGCACAACTTTAGTAAACGCTCCTATGGGTCGTATTTCATGAATTAAAATTAACGTGTCCTGTTGTCGATAGGGGCACAACTTTAGTAAACGCTCCTATGGGTCATATTTCATGAATTAAAGTGAAAGTGTCCTGTTATCGATAGGGGCGCAACTTTAGTAAACGCTCCTATGGGTCGTATTTCAGGGAAGTGACTAATTACCTATATAGGTGTATTGGTTGGAGGACATGTTGGATAGTTTGATTTGATCCTGCACCGTTTGTACTGCAAACCAGGGCCATAACTAGGGCTGGGCGATATATCGCATGACATTGTTAAGCGCATCTCGTCAGTGGCATTTACTACACAGAGCCATAGTTTACTGACAAGCTGAGCCATATTGCATTAATTATTACGGACGTATCGCCTGCGATAATTAATGCGATATGTCAACAGTGTTTTTTGTTCTTGCATATAGTGCTTTATAAGTACTAATAAACAGCCAATATCCTATTAATACACATGCTAATAAGCAACTAGTTAATAGTGAGAATTGGACCCAAAACTAAAGTGTTAAATTCCATGCAATGCTTCAGTTTCTGTGAAAGAGTGCGAGATAAGATGTTATAGCAAAACATTTAATATTGGACAACTGTTTTATGATAAAAAAAAATGTTAAACGACCAACAGTAATATCCTGTCATCTACTCGACTACTCAAACTTTGAATTGAAAATATAAGATGAATCATTTACACGATTCACTCTCAGAAAAAAAAGGTACAGTGGAGGTACAATTTTGTTCCTTGGGAACAAAACGTATTACTGTACCTTTAAAGGTAAAATTTAACAATTGGTCCTTAGGGTACAATTATACCATTGTTTTTCTCTACTTAGAGCAGGGGTAGGCAAGTTTGGTCCTAGTGAGTCAGTGTCCGGCAGAGTTTGGCTCCAACCCTGAAAGACATCTATAGAAGCTCATTGATAATTAACAGAGGTTTAGACTTTGATGTTTTATTGACAATGTTTGTGTTTTATTTAGTTGGCCAGTTTGACTCTTGGCTTTTTATGTGAGTTTGTGGTTGTTGATACAGTGTTAATAAAACACAATCTGTTAAAAAAAAAAAAAGCCATAAACAAAAATTATCATGAAGAAAAGTGTTTGACTAAACTCATCACTGACTAAAAACGTTAATAAATAATATTCACCAACATTGCTTTCTTGCCACAGATCAGACATTCTGAATTCTGATTTTTAAATACATTCTAGGGTGAAAAAAGTTTAAACGCACAGATATCAAGAATCAACATATGAATCTCAACAATGGTGACATACTTAATGCTGCAATGCATGCTGGGAGCCATGAGTTTTATATTGTGGTGGCTTAGTAGGGTTGAAGCTAAACTCTGCAGGACATCAGCTAGGACCGAACTTGCCTAACCCTGTCTTAGAGGTAAAAATGTACCTTTAAGGGTACCACCCCAGTGATGGCCACTTGTACCTTAAAAGGTACAATTTAGTCCTCTTTTTTTTTGTTTTTTGAGAGTGTGCATGTAATTTTAATTGAATGTGATGAGACATTTTGCCATGTTTCTTGTCATATTCAAGCGATTTCGACATATGCACATTCACTTTAAAAATATATTAATAATTTGAAAATGGTTTGAACTCATTACAAAAAATCTTGTTCTTTTACTCTTAAATCAAGACATGGTTCTTTCTACAAACACCTAGCAATGCCATTTCAACTCTGCAGAACACCATAATGGAGGTCCAATGCGATTTCATTGCTTTGTTTTGCTGTGCTTGTATGGCTTCTCTCCTCCATCTGTGCTGGAACAATCATCCACATCTGAACACAGACACTTACTCCGATTCACAGCAGATGGTGAAATGTAAGCAGTCTGTGACTGGACAGAAAAACAAGCCAGCAACTGAGAATTCACGTGTGCATTGTGAGAATAGCTATCATTTCAACAAATGCACTATCTGTGTGTGTATTAAACTGAACGAGTGAGTGACTCATACCTCCTTTAGACATGAGCTCAAGTCCTTAGCATGCTGAAGTTAAGCTCCAAAAACACACTCCCGCTGGCTGTTCATCAGTCTGACTGAGGAAAAATCTTCTCTTGACAGAAGGCCATTTTATTTACACTTAATGTCGCTTAATATTAAACTCTACAAGCTGACTAAACACAAGTAATCTTAGGTGGATAATAAAGCTGCCATTTATCTGTTACACTGCTTTTAAAATGATCATGCGCTCTGACATAAAATTTACTGAAAGGAAATGTGTAAAATACTATACTTCTCTTCATCTTTGTAATTATGACAATCATATCAGGTCTGTGCCAGAAGTGCTTCAGAAATAGCTCACTCTGCACATTTAGAAGACTGTGGATGATATCCTACACTTCTCAGCTGTCTGCATGAATGTCTGTGCTTCCCAGAATTTGAATTAAAAGGCCTGTTTTTATAACAACTTAAAAAAAATATTATATTAGACTATTAAATATATTAATAGTCATTGTGTAAATATTTATTCTTTATTTGTTTGCAAGTTAAATTATTTTTTTGTATATGCTATAAGCCACTTAGTTTTATATTTTGTTATCTAATACAATGCCATTCAGACATTTTTTAAAGGGTTAGTTCACCCAAAAATGAAAATAATGTAATTTATTCCTCACCCTCATGCCGTTCCACACCCGTAAGACCTCTCAAGGTCCATTAATGTACTAAAAACATTTTTTAATCGGTCCATGTGAGTACAGTGGTTCAATATTAATATTATAAAGCGACGAGAATATTTTTGATGTGCCAGAAAAAACTAAATAATGACTTATATAGTGATAACCAGTGTTGGGGGTAACACATTACAAGTTACTTGAGTTATGTAATCAGATTACTTTTTCAAGTAACTAGTAAAGTAACGCATTACTTGTAAAAGTTACAACAAAATATCTGAGTTACTTTTTCAAAAAAGTAACGCAAGTTACTTTTTCACATTTATTTGACAGCTCTCCTGCCACCATGTTGAGAAAAATCAAGAGTAAGTGCAGAGGCGTGTGTGTAAACATGAAGGTTATTGTAGTTCTAGACTAAATGTGAGCATTTATTTATCTCACTTGCACAATAAAGATTCTGTACTCCTGAAAATGAATACAATCAGTCAAATGCAAAATCAGAGTACCATGTAAACCTCCAATAATTAAATAAAACAAATATTTTTTATGTATTTAATCTACCTTTATTGATCAATGTCTTGCTGCTGATCTTTGATGACTCAGTTAAACCATGAGCAAAAATTACTAGATTTTGTTTTTATTGGTAAACCTTTTTTCTCCTACGTCCTATTCTTCCATTATCCACAATGGCAGCACAGCAGAGCTGCACCCTCTACTGTTAATGCGTGAATTTGCATTTTTACCTTAGCCTGAGGCTTATTATTTCAATTTTGGTATGTAGAGGTATTTACGTTTGCACAAAAATATAACTTTTTGTTATAAAAAAAACAAAAAAAAAGAGCCCAGCCCAGGTGAGAAAAAGTAAAACGAAAAAAAAAGTAACGCAAAAGTAATATGACGCATTACTGTTCTTAAAAAGTAACTCAATTAGTTACTTTTTAAGGGAGTAACGCAATATTGTAATGCATTACTTTTCAAAGTAACTTTCCCCAACACTGGTGATAACCGATTTCAAAACTCTTCATGAAGCTTTGAGCGCATCGAATCAGCGAGTCGAATCATGATTCGGATCGCGTGTCAAACCGCCAAACTGCTGAAATCACGTGACTTTGCCGCTCCAAACCACTGAATCGACTCGCTGATTCGATACACTCCGAAGCTTCATGAAGCAGTGTTTTGAAGTCGGTTATCACTATGTAAGTCGTTATTTCGTTTTTTTTGGCCAAAAATATTCTCGTCGCTTTATAATATTAATATTGAACCGCTGTACTCACATGGACTGATTTAAATTTGTTTTTAGTACATTAATGGATCTTGAGAGTGTAAATTGCTTTGCTCCCTATGGAGGCCTCACTGAGCCATCAGATTTCAACAAAAATATCTTCATTTGTGTTCAGAAGATGAACGGAGGTCTTACGGGTGTCGAACGGCATGAGGGTGAGGAATAAATTACATTATTTTCATTTTTGGGTGAACTAACCCTTTAAGCCTCTAAATGCCTTTTGGGGCCACTGTACATATATCTTATTCTCCAGTATTTTACTTGCTTTAAAAAAAAAATTCAATATCATTTAATTGCATAGATAACTTTGCACTGGAAAGTCACACAAGAGGAAAGTATCTTCTCTCTCAGGAGTGTGTGAAAACCTCAGAGACTCAACCACATACCGCCACTCACTACAATAATATTACTCCATTCCAGACCTCTCATGGTCATGTCATCACCTATGAGAGAGCCGAGAACACGTCATAAATCAGGTGAACCATTGTAAAATCTTGCCTTTCATAAAGCAAACACATGCTAGACGGGTGAATCTCTCAAAAGCTCTCTAGAGCATGTCTGGGTCATACTGCGGCTTGCACTATTTGCTCACACAGGACTGGACACTATTTCTCAGCAAGCTGATAGAATGTGAGAAATCTGTCACGCTTTCCATTCGGGTTTCCTTGTCTGAGCACTGCAAGGTTCAGAATTCAAAGACGTCTTCTGCTGTATTTTAGGCTTATTGCATGTGGTACATAAATAGTTGTTACTTGGCACATACGGCAGGAATTATGATTCTTTCAGCAGTTAGAATATTAATGACATTTCTTACTATTGTTTGGGGATGCAATGTATGTTTTTTTTTTCCATCATGTGATCATTTGTGTTTCTGTTTAGTCACCAGAGTGTGTACAGGATCCACTCCGTGGCCTGCACAGGAAATGAGGCTCATCTTTCAGCATGCACTATGGAGTTCAGTAACGTAAACTCTAGCGCCACCTGTCCCAATGGAGGAGCTGCTGTAGTCAACTGTGTGCCCGGGCCACTGTTCACACAGGGCAGAGCGCGCAGAGTCAAGCTCAATCCAATGGTGATTAGATAAAGCTAAATCATTTTCAATTCATTGTGCAAAAATGTATTGTTATTTGTTTGCAGGTTACATTATTTGTTTGCATATGCTAGAAGCCACTTAGTTTTATATTTTGTTATCTAATACAATGCCATTCAGACATTTTTAAGCATCTAAATGCTCATTTGATATGATCATTAATCGGGATTTCTGAAGGTGATATCAACAGTATTACAGTTTTTCTCAGTCGCTTAGGTACATTTTTCAGATCAGAATTGAAATTCTCAAAACGACCTGTTCAATCTTCACATCATCGTGTCACATGTGCACATCAAAATAGCAGTTTCTCATTTCTTTGAACAAGTTGCAAATACTTTGGTTCATCCATGCAAATGCTTGTGTACAATTCTCTGCTGTTTCCTACATTATCAGTTGCTTATGTCATGTTGATCAAAATGTATTATAATGGGTCTCTGTTGAATAGTCTCACCCTCCACAACATTTAGCCATTAGTTCATAGCACAAGTCTTTACATGCAAAATGGCTGAACAAGATGTCATAATATGTCTATACATTTCCATTAGACTTTTTTCCCCTAAAGATATCCGTTGTGATGTGGATGAGAATTTGTGGCCCAACAGACAGGAACGTCAGGAGGTGTAGGACGACTGCACTGTAATTCCTATAGCGCTGCATGTACAGTTTTCCCTCAGGAGATTGTCCTATGTTCATATTTCTACTTTTGTTTTTTTCTCTTCTTTGTGCTATGCAGTGCTGTCTTTTCCTTTCTGTATCGCAATGACATGGTCTGTGAACAATTGACAGTACAAACAGTAAAAGCGTAAATGTGAAACTTGTTCAGTCTCTTGCAATCAAACTCCCACACACACACTAAGGTGTAACCTACAATTTACTATAATTGTCATCAAAACTTTAGCCATAGTTTACATCAGAACATCCCTCCAGTGTACAGTTATATTGACAACATGACTAAGCAATTTGACTGTGTTATCTGTACACAATGACACAAGGATTTGTCATTCTGATGGCACTGACATGTTCATTGACAAAGATGTTTACTTTTGAGAGATGAACTAAGGATTTTGAGCAAGAGACTGGCTTTTGCAGGTAATGCATGGTGTTTTGCTATTTGTACGAATTGTTTTGAGAAATGCACTTGCTGTTTTGCAAATGTCGAGGATGATTCGAGAAATGTACCAAAGCGACTGAGAAAAACCGTAAAAGAACATCTGTATTGTGGCTCCCAATGATCACGCTCCTTCTCATTCTCCAGTCTCAGGTGCGTCTGAAGGGCGGTGCAAAGGCAGGTGAGGGCCGTGTGGAGGTCCTGAAGGGGAGTGAGTGGGGGACAGTGTGTGACGACCGCTGGAACCTGCAGTCCGCCAGCGTGGTGTGTAGAGAGCTGGGCTTCGGCACCGCTAAAGAGGCTCTGACCGGAGCACGAATGGGCCAAGGTGGGCAACACTAGATCAGATAGATAGACAGACAGACAGACAAACGAGGATAGATAGATGGATAGATAGATAGATAGATAGATAGATAGATAGATAGATAGATAGATAGATAGATAGATAGATAGATAGATAGATAGATAGATAGATAGATAGATAGATAGATAGATAGATAGATAGATAGATAGATAGATAGATAGAACAGACAAATGAGGATAGATAGATAGACAGACAAACGAGGATAGATAGATAGATAGATAGATAGATAGATAGATAGATAGATAGATAGATAGATAGATAGATAGATAGATAGATAGATAGATAGATAGATAGATAGATAGATAGATAGATAGATAGATAGATAGATAGATAGATAGATAGATAGAACAGACAAATGAGGATAGATAGATAGACAGACAAACGAGGATAGATAGATAG
The DNA here is from genome assembly GCF_949357685.1 of Gobio gobio. Lineage (NCBI taxonomy): Eukaryota > Metazoa > Chordata > Actinopteri > Cypriniformes > Gobionidae > Gobio > Gobio gobio. Next base: position 46,705,984 of record NC_137109.1, read on the forward strand.
ATAGATAAACAAGGATAGATGGATAGATAGATAGATAAGATAGATATACAGACAAATGAGGATAGATAGATAGATAGACAGACAGACAAACGAGGATAGATAGATAGACAGACAGACAAACGAGGATAGATAGATAGATAGACAGACAGACAAACGAGGATAGATAGATAGACAGACAGACAAACGAGGATAGATAGATAGATAGACAGACAGATAGACGAGGATAGATAGATAGAACAGACAAATGAGGATAGATAGATAGACAGACAGACAGACAGACAAACGAGGATAGATAGATAGATAGAACAGACAAATGAGGATAGATAGATAGAGATAGACAAACGAGGATAGATAGATAGAGATAGACAAACGAGGATAGATAGAGATAGACAGACAAATGAGGATAGATAGATAGAGATAGACAAACGAGGATAGATAGATAGAGATAGACAAACGAGGATAGATAGACAGACAGATAAACAAGGATAGATAGATAGAGATAGACAGACAGACAAATGTGGATAGACAGACAGACAAACAAGGATAGATAGATAGACAGACAGACAAACGAGGATAGATAGATAGACAGACAGACGAGGATAGATAGATAGAGATAGACAAACAAGGATAGATAGAGATAGACAAACGAGGATAGATAGACAGACAGATAAACAAGGATAGATAGATAGAGATAGACAGACAAATGTGGATAGATAGACAGACAGACAAACAAGGATAGATAGATAGATTGACAGACAGACAAACGAGGATAGATAGATAGACAAACAGACAAACGAGGATAGATAGAAAGACAGACAGACGAGGATAGATAGATAGATATTCCATTCAAAGCCTGTTATGATCTCTTGTCCACAGGCATGGGTCCCATCTACATGAATGAGGTTCAGTGTGGTGGTGATGAGAAGAGCCTGTGGGACTGTCCTCATAAGAGCATCACTGCTGAAGACTGCAAACACATGGAGGACGCCTCCGTCATCTGCAACATTCCCTACATGGGCTTTGAGAAAACGGTCAGACACGTACATGATGATTCTACTGTTATTTTATTTCTAGCGAAGTGTTTAGAGAAAAAAAAACTACCTCAAATCTGCTTTTATCTAACATTTAACATTTAACACTCAGACTTCAGAGTCCACAGACAGAAGATCTTTGAGGCCCTCAACAAAGTGTCTTCATTTACAACTCACGCTTATGTGCATTTTTTGTACTGTGTTAAATTTTTCTTAGCTTAGCTATGAAAACTAACAATGCTGTTCAGGGCTGATCCAAACTAAAGCATTGCACCACCAAAATCTGGAAAAACTCTTAAAGTGAGCATGCTTTTATTCAAATAGGTGATGCAATGTGCAGTAAAAACAAGTTCTCACAGCCCTAAAGCAGCACTGCTTATCAACTTCAAATGATCAAAGTCAAGGTTCTTAAGTCTTTTAATTCCTTCTCCTGCTTGCTATGTAACCCGTCGCAGATCCGCCTGACAGGGGGTCGAATGCGGTTGGAGGGGAGGGTGGAGCTGCTGCTCCCTACAGGCAGTGAGCTGAGGGACTGGGGTTTAATCTGTGGGGATGGATGGACATCTCGGGAAGCCATGGTAGTGTGCAGACAGCTGGGATTGGGACATGCCAGCAGTGGCCTGAGAGTAAGATAACCACTGTAAAATATGCACAGACATGGAGCTGATGAGTAGTTGAAGTGAATGTAGCAGGTTAGGGAATTTCACAGATATAGTGTGTTCACATCTACAAATAAAAAACTCTAATGACCTTCAAAAAAAAGCTTAGTATGAAAAAAATTCCAATGCAAGAAAAGTAATGTAAATGCACTTAATGAAATGGCGGTTCCAAAATTAAAAATATAATGCAATATTTGTTGCAGTACATGTAGCCCCTAAAGGTTCATTGCGAAGAGGTTTGCGTTCCCCTGAGAAACTTTGCGTTCGCTCACAAAATGTTGGCGTTCCCCGAGAAACTTTGCGTTCGCTCACAAAATGTTTGCGTTCCCCGAGAAACTTTGCGTTCGCTCACAAAATATTGGAGTTCCCCGAGAAATTTTGCGTTCGCTCACAAAATGTTTGTGTTCCCCCAAGAAACTTTGCGTTCCCCTAAGAAACTTTGCGTTCGCTCACAAAATGTTTGTGTTCCCCCAAGAAACTTTGCGTTCCCCTAAGAAACTTTGCGTTCGCTCACAAAATGTTGGCGTTCCCCGAGAAACTTTGCGTTCGCTCACAAAATGTTGGCGTTCCCCCGAGAAACTTTGCGTTCGCTCACAAAATGTTTGCGTTCCCCGAGAAACTTTGCGTTCGCTCACAAAATATTGGCGTTCCCCGAGAAACTTTGCGTTCGCTCACAAAATGTTTGCGTTCCCCTAAGAAACTTTGCGTTCCCCTAAGAAACTTTGCGTTCGCTCACAAAATGTTGGCGTTCCCCGAGAAACTTTGCGTTCGCTCACAAAATGTTGGCGTTCCCCCGAGAAACTTTGCGTTCGCTCACAAAATGTTTGCGTTCCCCGAGAAACTTTGCGTTCGCTCACAAAATGTTTGCGTTCCCCGAGAAACTTTGCGTTCCCCTAAGAAACTTTGCGTTCGCTCACAAAATGTTGGCGTTCCCCGAGAAACTTTGCGTTCGCTCACAAAATGTTGGCGTTCCCCCGAGAAACTTTGCGTTCGCTCACAAAATGTTTGCGTTCCCCGAGAAACTTTGCGTTCGCTCACAAAATGTTTGCGTTCCCCGAGAAACTTTGCGTTCGCTCACAAAATATTGGCGTTCCCCGAGAAACTTTGCGTTCGCTCACAAAATTTTGGCGTTCCCCCGAGAAACTTTGCGTTCGCTCACAAAATGTTTGCGTTCCCCGAGAAACTTTGCGTTCGCTCACAAAATATTGGCGTTCCCCGAGAAACTTTGCGTTCGCTCACAAAATGTTTGCGTTCCCCTAAGAAACTTTGCGTTCCCCTAAGAAACTTTGCGTTCGCTCACAAAATGTTTGCGTTCCCCGAGAAACTTTGCGTTCGCTCACAAAATGTTGGCGTTCCCCGAGAAACTTTGCGTTCGCTCACAAAATGTTTGCGTTCCCCGAGAAACTTTGCGTTCGCTCACAAAATGTTGGCGTTCCCCGAGAAACTTTGCGTTCGCTCACAAAATGTTTGCGTTCCCCAAAGAAACTTTGCATTCGCTCTCAAAATGTTTGCGTTTCCCTGAGAAACATTGCGTTCGCTCTCAAAATGTTTGCGTTCTCCATAGAAACTTTGCGTTCGCTCACAAAATGTTTGCGTTCCCCAAAGAAACTTTGCATTCGCTCTCAAAATGTTTGCGTTCCCCTGAGAAACATTGCGTTCGCTCTCAAAATGTTTGCGTTCTCCATAGAAACTTTGCGTTCGCTCTAAAAATGTTTGCGTTCCCCTTAGAAACTTTGCGTTCCCCTAAGAAACTTTGCGTTTGCTCACAAAATGTTTGCGTTCCCCTGAGAAACTTAGCGTTCGTTCTCTAAATGTTTGCGTTCTCTATAGAAACTTTCCGTTCGCTCACAAAATGTTTGCGTTCTCTATAGAAACTTTGCGTTCGCTCACAAAATGTTTGCGTTCCACCGAGAAAATTTGCGAACGATTGCAAAAAGCATTAACATACTTTTTTCATTACCATGTCACTTTAGGGGCTCCGTACAGGTCTGTTCGTAATCTGTTGTCAGTGGTGACGGTATGTCGGTATGTTTTGGCAGTTCTTAACCTGCAGTGCATTAAAAATAAGTAGACCCAGACAAAATATGCACATTTTCCATGTTGATTATGTAGGAAAATCTGGAGGGGAAAAAAATATTGATGGGTGCTCTGCTGAGCTTTCTGTATGGGTGCAAATGCTGTGCAGACTTTGAATACACAACTTTGCTGAATTAGCTTAGCATCTGAACAGAAAAGGTCCCTTTTAGGATGCTTTTTATAACTAAATAGTAAAAGGAGGTGTCAGTGCGAACAGGGCATTATGCTAATACCTCTTAACCCTTCCATACATTAACTGACCAGTAAAAGGCACCACACTCTTTTGCCTCTGGGACTGATCACAATAATCCACTAAATCAAATCATTAACTAGCAGATATCGAACTTTGTAATTCAAGCATCAGCATAGCCGGCTCATACCTGGTTAGCACTTTATTTAGCCTAGTTTGCATGCTAAGCCCTTGCAGTGGGGGTCTGTCTGCAGATCCGTATGGTGGGGGGCAGGACGGATCACGAGGGTCGCGTGGAGGTTCAGGTCAAGTCCAGGTGGGGAACTATATGCAGTGACAACTGGACCACAAGAGAAGCCATGGTGGCGTGCAGACAGTTAGGCCTCAGATACTGCCTGCATGCTATCACTGTGAGTAGGCGCAATGGGACTGGCTGATCAAGCAGTGCAGCTTGATTGGTTTTGAAATCCCATATTAACATAAACATGTGAGCTATTCATGCGTTAAATATACACTTCTGTTAAGTCTGAGGTCAGTGTTTAAAAAAAAAAAAAAAAAAAAATTATAATTTTATTGAGCATTGATGCATTAAAGGGATCAAATGTTTATAAAGTTACATAATATTTGTATTTTTAATAAATGCTGTTCTTGTGAACTTTCTATTAATTAAAAGAATCCTGAAAAAAAATGCATCAAGGTTTCCTCAAAAATGTTAAGCAGCACAACTGTTTTCAATATTGATAATAATCATAAATGTTTCTTGAGGAGCAAATCATCATAGTATTATGATTTCTGAAGGATCATGTGACACATGAAGTAATGATACTGAAAATTCAGCTTAGCAATAAATTACATTTTAAAATATATTAAAATTGTTATTTTAAATTGTATTATATTAAACAATATTACTCTTTTTACTGTATTTTTGATCAAATGGTGAGCATAAGAAACAGTAAACGTTCAGTATGCTTGAAATATTCAAATTATATTTTAATAATTTATTAATTGCATTTGTTTTTCCCAACAGTATATACTGTAATTATCTCTACTTCATCCACTTTTGATTATGAATTCTTCGCAATTATAAGCAATTTATTCATAGACTGAATTGTAAACATTGTGAAATAATTAGGCAAGCAGCAACACCAACACTCAACCAATGGTTTGAGTTAGAGGCAGGACTATATGTTTGTTTGACCAATGGAAGTACTTCCCATTATTTTTGCTATTTTGTTTGAGTCAAATTCAACTCATATCTAATGCTGACATTACCATGCTTTGTATTGTGTTTCTTGTTTTATCCATTAATGTGCCATATTCATTCATCTACTGATGAGCTCTCCCCTGTGTTAAGGAAACGTGGTACTGGGACAGCAGTAATGTGACGGAGATGGTTCTGAGTGGAGTGAAGTGTAAGGGAGATGAGATGACTCTGACCGACTGTCAGCATCATCCTGTCGTCAGCTGCAAAAATCCGGGAGCGCAGTTCTCCGCTGGCGTCATTTGCTCAGACAGTGAGTAATATCAAAGACTTTATATATAGAAAGACAGTGCACTTGTATTACTATGAATGGGAGAAAGTCCAACGCACAATATGGCGGAATAAGTCCCGCCTTCTAAATAAGAGCCAATCGCCGATTGGTAAAGTCATTGCGTCACTGCAGCTGCCGTTAGAAGTTCCGGTTCCCACAGAAACAGCCGTGTTTTGAGCAAGCGGCAACCTCCCGCAGTTTCTCTTGAAGCCAATACGGAAGTGAATTAAACTGCAATTCATCGACTGGCCACTAGAGACAGGCTCCAGAAGGGAGCAGAATCTCATTGAGCCCCATGTTAAAATGCCCAACTTTACAGCAGAAGAACACATGTTTACAGTCTGGTACAAATTGTGGTTTTGGTCTCTACGGCTAATTTTGCCCTTCATGACAACTCTGAGGGGGGTGAATTTTTGTATAACTCATTCGTTTACATTGTATAAAGCCTTAAAGTTCTGCATAATTAAGGCGTGGCCACTTTGAGTGACAGGTGGATAGCCGTTTGTCTGCTGTCTGTTAGTCATCGCGTCACCTCAGCTCCACCCGCCTCTTTGCCCATTTTCTGTTATCCGGGAGTGACGCGCTGCCAAGATGGCAACGGCCAGCTCGTCCCTACTTTACGCTTCAGAACGGCTCTTCAGAATCCTACGGGTGACGATCACGGACACTACGTCCATATTTTTTTTACAGTCTATGGTTTTGAGACGTGCGCTTGCACATTAGCTTGGTCCAGCCTGAAAAATGCAGTCTTTTGTCATGGTTCGAGCAAATTAGAAACAAAATTTATAAGACAGTGATTTAGAATATGGAAATGTAATCGTAAACATGGCGAACAGTTTACAAACCTGAGACTGGAGAATGAGCATGATCATTGGGTGTCATAATACAGATGTTACCCTATTCATAGAGATAGGAGCTGCTCTTGCATGCCTAGAGGCGTTTCAAATATGCAAACCTGTAAAGAAAAGCATGTGTTTCAAAAGAAGGGTTATTCTATTGTATTTGTGTATCATTCTGGTCCCTTTCTCACACAATCCCTAGCGGCTTCGGACCTAGTGCTGAACGCTCCATTGGTGGAGCAAACCGTTTACATCGAGGACCGACCCCTGCACTTGCTGTACTGCGCAGCAGAGGAGAACTGCCTCGCCAAATCAGCTGCTCAAGCCAACTGGCCATACGGCCACCGGCGCCTGCTACGCTTCTCCTCCCAGATACACAACATCGGCAAGGCTGACTTCAGACCACGGCTCGGACGCCACTCATGGGTGTGGCACGAATGCCATAGGTAAACGCTCTTGTTGTAGCTGATTTTCAAGTCTCATACCTGGCCCACAGTCTATATGTCCTGTTTTGCATGTGGAGCATGTGTTTAAGACCCAAAAACATACGCTATGCAAGTATGCAAACTTTTATAGCTATGCAAGCTCAATTTCATCACAAAAAAAAAGAGTGCTGCAGTGATGCATTTTCAAAGTCAATTAGGGAGTTGGTTCATTCAGCTTTTTCCATCATTGGCTTTTGAATTTACAGTTAAAGCTGCACTATGTAACTTTTCCGTCCGCTAGAGGTCGCCTGTTCAAAACAAAGGTGTAGTTTGATGACGCCACGTTTGAACGCAGAATCTTGGGACATGTGGTCTTCACCTCACAGCCGGTGGGAAAGAATCGGGATTGGACTCGGGCAGAAATCATGTTCATGGATGAGATTATTAATGTTACTGTAGTCTGAAGCAGAGCAGGGCCGAGTGTTGTGGAGCTGAGCAAGGCCACTGGAGCGATTGTTAATGAGAAGTGCGGTGGGACTTTTATTATGACACAGCGCCACTTGCGGTTTTACGGTCATGAGTATGAGGTAACGCAGCTCTGTTTATCATATTAGACACATCTGAGTGTGTTGGAAATGATGTTATGGCGTGACTCGTAAAGCGTTCTCTCGGCGGCTGCTATGACACTTGTTCACACTGCAGTGAGAGTAAAGCGTTTCTGCAGAATAAAACCGGAAACCGAGGGTAACGAAGATATGACGCAATTGACAGGCGACTCTCCCACACGTCCCGGTTCATCGGTTAAAATAGCAATTTCTCACGATTTACAAATAGTTGGAAACATTTGGGATATTGTAAGTACTCAACTGAACAAAATACAGTGGGTACGCATTCAAGTATTCAGACCCTCTTAAATGTTTCACTCTGTTATAGTGCAGCCATTTGCTAAAATCATTTAAGTTTATTTATTTTTTCTCATTAATGTACACACAGCACCCCATATTGACAGAAAAACACAGAATTGTTGACATTTTTTCAGATTTATTAAAAAAGAAAAACTGAAATATCACATGGTCCTAAGTATTCAGACCCTTTGCTGTGACACTCATATATTTACCTCTGGTGCTGTCCATTTCTTCTGATCATCCTTGAGATGGTTCTACACCTTCATTTGAGTCCTGCGGTGTTTGATTATACATGATAAGGAAAGCCACACACCTGTCTATATAAGACCTTACAGCTCACAGTGCATGTCAGAGCAAATGAGAATCATGAGGTCAAAGGAACTGCCTGAAGAGCTCAGAGACAGAATTGTGGCAAGGCACAGATCTGGCCAATGTTACAAAAACATTTCTGCTGCACTTAATGTTCCTAAGAGCACAGTGGCCTCCATAATCCTTCCTGAAAGACACATGAAAGCCTGCATGGAGTCCTTCAGGTGTTTTTTAGCAAATTCCATGCGGGCTTTCATGTGTCTTGCACCGAGGAGAGGCTTCCGTCGGGCCACTCTGCCATAAAGCCCCGACTGGTGGAGGGCTGCAGTGATGGTTGACTTTAATAAAAAGTAAATGCTTTAACTAAAATCGGTCATGTAGGAGACAGGCCCGAGTGACCCCAGTGACCAAGACCCTCGGCTGTCATGGTCAGCTAGAAGAGTAAATGTATGTTTTAACATGTTATGTGCTTCTCTCAAAAACAAGGAGAGAGTACATCCCAGTGAACAGACGACGTTTCAGAATGGTTTGTTTTTTGTTGTTGTCTCATACTTTTTAGATAGTTCGTATGTAAGTTAAGTTTGTAACGTTAGGTGTTTGTCGGTATGGATGAGCATTTAACAAACTGGTTTGCAGAGCCAAACAGCGTTGTCATTTGTTTACTTCCTTGCTACAACGTACAATTAGCAATACGAACTATTACAGGAAAACACATAGACGAAAAATAAATCAACTTACAGGTTGTGGCCCGTAAACAGCTTCTGTTTTAAAAGTTGCAACTGCTCCATCTTTCAGGACAAGCCGTTGTGCGAATCCTGAACTCGCGAAGATTGTGGAAGCTTTCCTCCTTAAAATGTGCAGCACAGAGAGCATGATTTGGGTAATAATTATGAGGGACCGAGTTAAAAATACATTTTAACCATCGATCCCTAACTGGACGTGCAATCCGGATGAAAATAGCAGCGTTTCGTCGGCATTGCGGCAACAACACTCCAGCCTACCAACTCTTCTCCACAGCAATACAAAATGGCCTCACCCTCCATATGTAATATTCTCGGAGGAGGGGTTTATGTAAATATTGAGGCTGGTGATGTCACCAACCCTGGAGGAATGTCTGTAGTCCCTACCGGCCGTTTGCTGTAGTCCTTAGAAATTGATTTCTTTAAAAGCAAATATCTCCCTTTGCTTTAAACTTTGAACGTTGTAACTTTGCAGATGTTGTTTATGCTCAAACAGCAACATTACGCACTAGCTAAAGTTAGAAAAGTGAAATCGTGTTTTACCACCCCTTTAATATTTAGAAGGATAAATTTTGATTAATAACTTGATTATCAACCACTCGAAGGATATATATTGAAGCGGCAGTGGATTCTGGAATTGCAGAAAATAAGCTCTGTGACCAAAGTTTATGATTCTTGCACGTTTTGTTCATCATGATAATCTTTACAAATGAACAACTTTTGTGAATTTTTTAAAACTCTAAATAAAATCAGCTGAAGTAAAAAAGCTTAAGTAGACTATTAATGAACTACACCACGGTCGATTTCAGTGTCACCACTATCAACTCTTTCTGTTATTTAGCCACTTTTCAGCAACTGCCTTTTTCAAGAAAAGTAAAAGCTTAAAAATCACAAGGTTTACTGATGTATTTTATGTGGTAGAATAAAACATGGCAATCTCTTGAGCTTGATACAGACCTTATTTCAGGCATTTAACCAAAAACCCATTCAAACACCCGCATTGACTTCAGGACGATGGAACCGGAAGTGCCAAATTGATAACTTTGGCCTACAAATGGTAACACTCTACAATATGGTTCCATATGTTAACATTAGTTAGTTCAATAGCTAACATGAAATAAAAATTAGCAATACTTTTACAGCATTTATTCATTTTAGATCAATTAACGCTATAGAAAACATATGTTCGTTAGTTCATCATGAACTATTCTCATCATTGCCACAAGGGGCACTACAATGGTCTTTTTCTATGGTCAGTTTAGTCTTTCCGGTCGATTACTGTCATGACAACAGTTTGAAGACACTTTTGCTGATCAAGTTAATTAAACTTGGTTAAATTGTCAACATCCAATGTAATGCCTCAGACATTTAAAGATACCACCACCCCCTTGAGTACTGCCACAGTAATGCAAGAATGGTTCCCTCTGATTTTTCCACTGGCTTTTGGATCATTGCAGATAATGTGCAAGATTGCACAAGTAAACATGTTGCAACGCATTGGCCAAATTCATGTCTGCATTTGCATGACAGCATCAAGACTTGAACTTAAAGTGAATTATGCATAAATGGATTCATGTTCGCTTACGGTAATGTTGCTTGCTGAAAGTATTGGATTGGCTTGAACAGAGATCGATCAACGGTGTTTATCTTTGAAGCGTCTGGCAGCTTTGCTGTCTCTCCTTTTGCTCCATCCTGATCCAGCTGCAGCCCCAAGGACCCATATGGCTTTACTAACACAGAGCGCTAGTGGTCATGCCGGCTGATCGACATTCCAAAGGTCATAAACCGATATAAATTTCCTCCTACAAACCAGAGCAGAGGTTTTCAGACCCTGGACAACCTACAGGGTGTATGAAAGTTCAAGCTGGCAGTCTCTGCTTTAAATGAACACATGTGTGCCGACATGATCCAAGGCTTGTTATCAGTCTCTCAGCGGTTTCTGTTCGTGCGTCATGGTATAATCTTCAACAATGAGCTGGGGTAGTGCTTAAATATTAATCTTTTGCATTACAACGGTATGGTTACAATTTTTGCTCCCAATTTCTTCATATTTAAACAACTGCTGCATCTGTAAAAGTTCTTATTCTGTGCTTTCTGAAGTCTATGAATTGAAGTCTCAAAACTTTATTTTAAAAATGAGTAAAATATTCACTCCTATTGAGAACCAAATAGCCTGGTGGCAAACCAGTTACAATATTCGCATAAAAGACATATTATAATATTAAATAATATTTTCCTCCGATGCGTCACCTTCTGGCCCAAGTTCATAAAACGTGGTCAAAAACTAACATTTTTGGTCAGATGTCATGCTTGCTCCATATACTTTAGGAGGCCTGTAGAATTTGATGGTTATAAGTTATTCATGGTCTGCCATATGGCTTTCCAACGTTTGCAACAGGTTTCTAAATTACCCTGTAATTGCTATTTATATTGCCGTTATATGTACTTGATTTGGTCCAACCATAAAACGGATGGAAAATAAACTATAACAATAATTAAAATGCCAGATATACATTTATCATACTAATATTTTATTTATTGTTTATAATGGTAAAACCAGCAATGTGTCGCCCTTAAAGGGATATTCACCCCAAAAATGTAAACTTGGTCACCATTTAGTCTCGCCCTCGGCCTTCTGTGAAACAAAATGAGATATTTTGTAAATAAAACACTTTTACAATTTTTACACTTACCAAATCAAAGAATCTGATGTTTCCCCATTCAACGAGCGGCATTTCAAAGATGGCCGCAGAATGAAATGACTTGTCTTAAAGGTGCTGTATGCTGAGTTACTTGTTTCTCAGAAAAACAATGCTACAGCCAGTTGGTCTGTGCGAAACCGTTCGTTGCCAGTTTACCCAATAGTAATTCGACACCACAGGTTGCCAGTTTAAAGCTTATTGCAGCCATCGAAGTCAGCGAACAAACTGGGTCAGAGATCACAGATTCTACTCGACCTAAGAAGCCTCGGCACCCATCTAAAGATCTCTATGAATGAGAGCATATTAAAATGTGGATAAATTAACTAATCAACTTACAGTGTGTCTCCTCGCCTTCCATTGTCAATTGCTTTTCCTCAAGCTGGCAACACGCGTGAGGGTCAAGTCTGAGGAGGAGGGGGCGGGGGAACAACGATCTCCAATATTTCGAATTTTGGACTGCAGTACCACATTTCGACCACCTGCTGTCAATCCTACATACCGCACCTTTAAAGGGACTTTGACCAAATTCAGTGGGTTTAATCGATTTTTATACCAGTTCACTAAAAAGAACAGGCTCCAAAAATGATTAGTTTGATTTGAACTGCTCAAGATCTACTTTTTTAAAGAATCTACTTTTGAAATCCAAATAAAAAAATCAATAAAATCATAACAGAAATGTCATTTTTGTGTTGAAATGGCCTCTCGATGCTGTAGACTGCGAAATCTGAATTCAGTGGTGTAGAAGGGGTGTCCAACCCTGATACTGGAGAGCTACCACCCTGCAGATTTGAGCTCCAACCTGAATCAAACACACCTGAACCAGCTAATCATGGTGTTCAGGGTGCTAGATAATTACAGACAGGTGTGTTGGAGCAGGGCTGGAACTGAAATCTGCAGGACGGTAGCTCTCCAGGAGCAGGATTGGACACCCATGAATTTTTACGTAGTCAGTGAATTTTATACTCTCCACACCATGCATTTTTTCAGATGATTTATGAATAAAAGCAGCTTTGAATAGTCTCCATTAACTCTTTGTGGTGGTCTGTGTTTACACTGCAAGCTTCCTAGCAGACATCAGGTTTCCCAATGTATGTGCCTGACACAATGATGATGAGGAAACCGGTTGTGTGCTCTTGCTGAAAGGACACACACACCGCCGGGATTGGGACTGAGGCCAGTGTCTGAGAGGCTGGTGTTTACACTGCGATTTCAGTTCCCTCATACAGGCCTAAAGCACTGAATCTGCTCTCCAAGGACTTTTAAATCTTTTTTTTTTTTCGCCCATGAAAGTGACAGATTTGTAGGTTGCACTATACAGAATTCAGGATTGCTTAAAGTAAAGCTGCAGTCCGTAACTTTCGACGCTCTAGCGGTTAATAAACAGAACCGAATGCGTCTTGCGGAAGAACATTGCAGCCGGAGCTACTTCTCTCTGTTTATGTCTATGGCGAGTTATTACGCGGGGACTGTGCTCCTCCGCAGTGGACGGTCTGAAATAGTCCCAATATAAACACTTATTATAAGTGTACCATAATGATTCAGGGTAAGAAAAAAACACGGTTTGGAAAATGGATTAATGTTGTACGTTCTCATTATATAATTTTTGTAAATCTTGAACACAAAAAAAGTTACGAACAGCTGCTTTAAGGGAAACTAGTTTTGCAGCAGAAGGTAACAGACATACAGACAATACATAATACACAAACAATATATAATACACATTGCACAAATCATAGAAAAGTAATCTACCTATGAACAGTTAATTAAACCGACAGCGACTGAAACAAAAACACCTTAAATCGTTTTGTTCTTCCACCTTTAAAATAACGCCCAGAAGGCAACATTTGAAATTCTTTATATAATGGTTGATCTAAATTTCTTCAAATTGAATGCGCCTTACTTAAAACCTGCATATGATAAATGTGAATAGGCTGGGTTTGACTTAACACGTAACACCTTAACATGCAACCTATTTGTCAAAATTTCCTTTCAAAAAAGAAAACACTGATTCAATAAAATACTTTATTGAACAATAAATGCATCATCTTAGAGCATGCATTATGAGTTTGTACGCAATACATATGTACATTGATATGTGTTTTTGAATGATTTTCCATATAGCTGGCCTGGTTATATTTGAATGATATTTTTAATGTGTTTATGACCTCCAGGCACTATCATAGTATGGATATCTTCACCTATTATGACCTGCTGTCTCTAAACGGGACTAAAGTGGCAGACGGACATAAAGCGAGCTTCTGCCTGGAGGACACAGAGTGCCATGAAGGTAAGGCAGGGGTCAAAGGTCAGACGCTGTCTGCATGATGAACACCAAACGCTTCATCTTGTCTCTTAACCCATTAAAAATGTGTTACTTTATCACTGAGGTTTATTTATAATGTTAGTTTTTTGTGACAGAAATATATTAGTTTTCATAAATTAGGTTTCAGGAGGTTTTTATTTCTAACGATCAAGGAAAAGTTTATTTCAGTGCTTTAAGTGATTTGTTTCATAGTAACCGTGAACCCTTTTGGCTTTCATGCCAATGTAGTTGTTTATCCACTAGGGGTCTCTAGACTACTGGGTATTAACTATTGAAATCTGTTTATAGAAGAGTTGAAATACTAATACATTATAGTGACCAACACTTTAAATCGGCTCTGTCACTTTTTGACATCTGGTGTGTTATACATAGGCTACTTTAGATTTGAAGTTTAATATTAAAGACACTAAACCAGCCAAAGGTATTGCTGATTTACAAGGATAGTTCACCCAAAAATAAAAAATCTGTCATCATTTACTCACCCTCAAGTTGCTCCAAACCTGTATAAGTTTATTTGTTCTGCTGAAGATAGATGAATGTTTTAACCAAACAGTTGTTCACATTGATTCCATTGCATGGGGGAAAAAAATCTACAAATATCTCAAAACCCTTCTAAAATCAGCAAAACAGTCTATCCTAATCATCCTGACTAGGACAAGACGTTCACACACAATGTGTTTTTGCATTTTAGCGTGCTTTTTTTCCATTTAAACATGTGCGAGATGGGCGTTTGCGACGTGTCTGGCGTTATTTGCAACGTCTCGTGGATGAGCGCCATGTTTAGAAGTTCCAACTTCTTAAAGAGGTGATGAATTGAGAAATCAACTTTCCCTTGAGCCTTTGATATATAAAAGTTCATGGTGATATAAGAATATCCTGTAAGTTTCAGGGCTGATAACGTCCTTGTTAGTCAAAGAAAAGCTTTTATAGACACCAGGCCCAGAAAACGAGAGATCTCAGAATATGTCGACCACTGACGTCATTGAATGCAGAAGCGCCGCCTCAAGCCCCGCCCTCCCACTTGTGGAGCTAAACGGCTCGCGCTATCGAGCTATAAACATGCCGGTTCTAGCTCACGTGCGTAAGACATTGCTGTGCCTTCTATATCGGATCCGATAGGAATGGTGCAACACACTTATGTGAGTAAAACATGTTTTTTTATATGTGTTAGTATTGCATTGTTACAGATCGTTTGATATCTATTGATTTCATACCTTAGCACGCGGTCACAGGCTGGAGAAGTGGTTATTGGTTCATTCGTGATCAGACTCGGACTTGTAACGCCAGTGCTCGCAAAGCCCAAAGTCCCGGGGCTATGTGTTTTTCAGACGGGCTACCAAAACATATCACTGGCCTGCTGGCGGGCTATAGTGAAATAACATTCCTTTCTTGCACGCGCACGCGTGTGTGTGTGTTCGGTTTGCGGTTATATTCACTGATGATTGGGCAAAATGATACAGAAATAACTTTCCAATCAATCGCGGGTGGATG
The DNA here is from genome assembly GCF_949357685.1 of Gobio gobio. NCBI lineage: Eukaryota > Metazoa > Chordata > Actinopteri > Cypriniformes > Gobionidae > Gobio > Gobio gobio. The sequence goes on from NC_137109.1 coordinate 46,721,206, forward strand.
AGAGATGAATCATTGTGTTTGTTTGATAAAGATATTTTGCGAGTCCTGTGAGCGTTTCTCCATACGCTTTCAAAACAATTCCCACATGTACTGAGGGGAGCTGAAGCTCATTAAATATGCAAATCTTATCCAATCCTAGCCGTGGCCCTTTACTTCCAAGTCTTCAGTGCAACACGCCCATCAAAACTGAGCGTTTTTCAGAGAGCCTCAAAACCAAGGCAGAAAATAGCCTATTACTTATTCATTATGATGTTTCTGAATGTAAAAACCACGCACACGTCATAAGTTGACCTCAGACAACAGTATATATATTTTTTAAAAGCCAGTTCATGACCCCTTTAAAAATGCATGGAAATGGGAAGAAACATAAGGTCTTCGGTTTTTAAAAGTTGGACATTTTATTTAAAGCAGCACTAGGTAGGTTTTGCTCTCGAGGTCCCCCTACAGTTGGGAAACAGTATTGTCCTCTACTACTGTCGTAAACTCTTGTCATCCTTCATCAGGGGATGCATCGCACGTGCATTTGTTCACGACAACCATGATATCCCTGAACACTGCAGGAGTTCACATGCAGGTGTTCTGCTTGCGTCGCGTGTGAAATGTCTTCATCTCAGGTAACGTTACAGCATGTCATATGAATATCATTTCATGGGTTTTATTTTTTCAAACGCCAAATGATCGCGATGCTCACGTTTTATTACCCAGCGTCATTATAGTAGCCTAGTCTATTGGTTCCCATTTTACAGAATCTATATGATACTTCAATTCAATGTTTGAGTGGTAGGCAATAACCATATATCGTCAATATTATAATATCAAGCTACCATAGATGAATCTGCAAATTTGAAAAATCGATTTGCATTATAGCTTGAGGCAAGACAAATAAACAAATATCAAAGACATGTTAGGTATCCTAAAATATGATTTTGTACGTCTTATGTATTTACTAGCAAGAATGTAGCCCCTCCTCCTTCAGCTCACGCCAATGAGCAAACGCCGGCCCAATGTTGATCCTCGTCCTGCCTTTAATCCCATCACTTTCTCGTTTCCTCTTTTTGCTTTCCTCTGACAAAACCTTTGCTTTCTTATTTTTCTGTGCTGCTTCGGCCATGACTATAACATCCGGCAAACAAATGATAGTTTGGCTCGCACGTCCAAATTTAAGGAAGTGGGGGTGGTGGTGGAAGTGACGTCTATGCCGTAAAGAAGTCGAATTTTGTAGTTCTTTTTGTTCTCGGGTTACTACCCGAAACCCAAAGTTTAAAAGTACGATTAAAAATGATACAGACCCCGTCAGGCTATGGCAGACGTGTCATTCAACCTATTGTAAGTCGATGTATCATCACAAGAGTCTTGAAAATATATTATGAAGGTTGAAAAGTTACCTAGTGCTGCTTTAAAATTGAATTTGGGCTACACGTTTTCACTATGTCATATCGTGTGGCAGGGCAAAAGATGTATGTAGCATGTTTACATAGAAAAACAATAGAAACGCAATCCCGGTGGAAAGCAAAAACACGACATTTGTGGTAGTGAAATAATAATAAAAAAGCAAGGTTAAAAAAAGTTACCTTCTTTTAAACGAGTGCAGCGACCAAACACGTTCATCTAGTGCAGGGGTTTTCAAACTTTATGATGCAGAGGACCCCCAAATATGATGAACCTTTATGAGGGACCCCCTTCCTAAAATCCATCTATTTTTATGCATGAAAAAAAACCTTTAAACTGTTAAGTAGTAACTGTGACATTATAATTACAACATATTGTTTCCCAACTTAAATTGGCTATTAATGTTGGATGTACAAACCTGAAGATTTTTTTTATATTAAAATGTTTGTATAAGCAATTTTCACAATAAATGTATGTAAGCAGCTTACGTCTTGCGTTAAAGGGATAGTCCACCCAAAAAATGAAAATGCTGTCATCATTTACTCACCCTCATGATGTTCCAAACCTGTATGAGTTTCTTTGTTCTGCTGAACATAAAAGAAGATATTTTGAAGAATGCTGGTAACCAAGCAGACAGAGCAACCATTGACTAACATAGTAGGGAAATAAATACTATGGTAGTCAATGGTTGCTCTACCTGCTTTATTACAAACATTCTTCAAAATATCTTCTTTTATGTTCAGCAGAACAAAGAAACTCATACAGGTTTGGAACATCATGAGGGTGAGTAAATGATGACAGCATTTTCATTTTTGGGTGAACTATCCCTGCCTTACATTCCCAGTGAGCGAGATAAAGGGGACTATAGTGAGAAAAACTCACTAGAAAGATACAAAGCAAACATATACTACAAATCTGGAATGTATACGGCAAGAAATGAGAGAAACATTTAGAAAGGAAACAGAATATTCGGTATAAATTATAAATTTTTTAGGGCTGTCAAAAGATTAATCGCGATTAATCGCATCCAAAATAAAAGTTTGTGTTTACATAATATATGTGTGTGTACTTTGTTAATTATTATTTATATATAAATACACACACAAGCATGTATATATTTAAGAAAATATATTTTTTTATATATAAACATTTATATTTATATATATTATAGATTATATAAATGTATATACAGTATATACATGCAAATATTTCTTAAATATATACATGAATGTGTGTATATATAAATAATAATTAACAGAGTACACACACATATATTATGTAAACACAAACTTTTATTTTGGATGCAATTAATCGCGATTAATCTTTTGACAGCCCTACTTTTTTTGCTTTGTTTTTTATTCTCTGAAATGTTCTGGGGACCCCTTAGAACCATCTGGAGGACCCCGGACCCCAGTTTGAAAACCCCTGGTCTAGTGCATGTTTACATAAAAAAACAATGGAAAAGAAGTGCAGTGAAATGCAAAAAAAAAAAATTTGTCTGTTCTCCGCCTCAGCTTGTCCCCAGAAATACACTGGTGCCACTTCCCTTGTTGCAGGTGTTTCAAAGCGCTACGAATGTGCCAACTTTGGTGAGCAGGGCATCACGGTGGGCTGCTGGGACTTGTACAGACATGATATCGACTGCCAGTGGATTGACATCACGGATGTTAAACCGGGAAACTACATTCTACAGGTATTCACTCGTGGTAACAGTCACAGAAAGAGAAACCACTTTGGTGCTTTGTTAAAAATGTATTTCCATCGGCTAGATGGCACACTAACAGCGAAGAGAGCCGTTACATGAGCAGACTTTGGTCCCGTAGGACCCCATTGTCTGGGCTTCTCAGCGGGTCAATGAGTTGTCGCAGCTCTGCCCTCTAGTGGTGGAGATTAGTCAGCGCTCACACAGTTCACATGATGTCCAGGAATGCAAGGGTTAGAAGAGTAATAGGATTTGGTTTGATTAATGATGTAATAAACCTTAATTACACAGATGGTGGGTGGAGGACGGATTTAACTGGAAAAGACCCTCCCGGATTAGGATGAACTATTTACGATTAGTCTTCACCGTCACTATTGGCTGGATTAAGTTTGATTACAATATGTTTTTTTTCTTCTTTCTCAGGTCGTAATAAACCCCAACTTTGAGGTCGCCGAGAGTGACTTCACCAACAACGGCATGCGGTGCAACTGCAAATACGACGGAAACCGTGTCTGGTTGCATAAATGTCATCTTGGTGAGATTGGCCATTGCTCACTGGGTCCTTCAGATCTGCCTGATTCTATTAAACATTTGAGAGGAAGGAAATGTCGTGCTCGCTTAATCAGATATTTTTGATCAGCACTAACTGAAGTGTTTTTATCAGCTCCAGTTTACATGTTTCTTGCAGTAATTTGTATTATTTGTTTCCAGGCGATTCATTCAGCGAGGAGGCGGAGAAACAGTTCGAGCATTATCCCGGGCAGCTCAACAACAAGATCTCATAACATTTTTTTTTTTTTTTTGTGTGTGGGAGGAACAAACCCAGGGAACTGCAATAACCACGTGGCTCTGGACAAAGAGAAACTTTAATCACTTAACGTTCCTATTTATTCTCATTTGAATCCATTGCTACTCAATCACATGCTGCTTTTAGACGAGCTCATCGGAGACAGAACAGAGCTGTGATTGTGGTCTGGGAACTTTGTCAATGCAAATGCAAGCGGTCGGACAGTGGCTATACACTTCCTCTTGTACGAACGCTGAGAGCATTCACGTGAAACACCAGTTTCTTTTAGTGAATTTATAACATGCATTAGGGAATTATAAAAGATGCTTTGTAAATGTTTACAGACGGCTTCTCACACTTCCCAGTATGTGCATTTACATGTCCATGTATATTTGTATATTTCTGGAATGTCCTATAATCGTGTTTGTAAAATATATACAAATCTGCTCTTTGGAAATCCTTGATGTCATTTGAATGATCATCTCTGCCTACATTCAGATCTAAACTAGAAAGAGACATGCACCTTTAAGAGACATTTTTCCCCCAGCTGGATTCAAATGGAAAATAGATGACTTCATCATTGAAATTGTACCGTAAACACACTGATGCAGATCTAAATGGAGATTACATGCCCAATGCCAAATAGAATTTCACAAATATGACAGAATATGGGTTGGCATTTTGTGCCAACACTCCTATCCTCCTGGGACCCAGAAAAAATGTATCAATATTTTTTCCATGTCATTATTGTTTAGAGCGTAAGAAACAAATGAAAAAAAAAAAAAAACATTTTTGAAAATGTATATGTCCTCTGTAGTTGACACCAGGACTGTTGTTTAAAAAATAAAATGACATGAAATTGCATATATAGGCAAAAACAATGGGAGTTATTTTTCATTCACCAATCAATTTTTAGGTTTCATGCTTTTTAAAACCAAACTTTATTTAAAGATGATTCTAAACTGTTATGAAAGATATAACGAAATGCATTGATACCATATTACTTTATGAAATATGTTGGATTTTCCCATTCTATACAATGCATCTAATTTGCATATTAATGTGTTCTTGGTGCAACATGTGATGAAAATAGAAGAGTAATAATGGGAGGAATAATTGGCAACATTTACATAATGAATGAACATATCTATTTCATAGGAATAATGATTTGTAATTTCTTTATCACTGGTCTTCAAAATGTCTGATAAACATGATTTAAGTCCTGCCGTTCTCTACAGTGGACATTTATGAAATCAATGCCTTGTTTTGGAAGTCATATTTTGATTAGAAACCCCACATGTTCCTGAGATGTTGATTTATAACAAACCATTTGCAAATTAATCTGATTTAAATTACTACTAAATATTTTTCCATAAGAGTGCTAAATATTAATGCCAGCCGTTTTTAAAGACCAAGCTGTTGTCCTGATGAAACCTCCAAACATTTGGCATCTCTGCAAGGCCTGGAATGTGCTCTTTACAGGACATCCAGACTTAAAACTGAGACATGTCAGAGAAATTCACTAAAATAGGTCCACTACAGTGGACAAGTCTATTCCTGGGGGCCCAGGAGGGTATGGTTGTGGACTGGGAATTTAGATGAATTCAGAACCACTAAAACAGTTTTCTACAACCACTTAGACCGTTAGTCGGGTTACTTAAAATGTGTATTTTCAGTTAACTCTCAAAACCTTAAAGGGATGTCTCACCCAAAAATGTAAATTCATTTTACATTCATTCCAAGCCTGTATTAGTTTCTTCAGTTGAACATGAAAGATATTTTTAATGTTGGCAACCAGACAGTTGACGGTAACCATTGACTCCCATAGAAAAAGAAAGTCAATGGTTACCGTCAACTGTCTGGTTGCCAACATTAAAAATATCTTTCATGTTCAACTGAAGAAACTAATACAGGCTTGGAATGAGGGTGGAGTAAAAATGGCAGAATTTTCATTTTTAGATGACCATCCATTTATATCTAATAAGCACATGTAGACAAACTGCAAAGACAGTTCAGACCTCAACTAAAAATCAACATTTGAATAGAATTAAAACCTTTATTTTCGAGTCTTCGTATTTTAAAGACCTTCCCTTGTCAAGAATAGAGAAACACAAGTAAACCAGTTAAGTTCTTGTATTTGTTTTATTAACATTTACATGAAAAGGAACTGACGGTTTAAGTGACAGGATATGCAGTAAGAAAAAAAAAATAAACAAAAAAAGGTGGCAAGTTTAGAAAAAGGGAAAAAACACGGAACACAACAAGAGTGAACTTAAGCAAGCTCCTCTTCACCCTCCTCCTCGAACTCTCCTTCCTCCTCAGCGGTGGCATCCTGGTACTGCTGGTACTCGGACACCAGGTCGTTCATGTTGCTCTCAGCCTCGGTGAACTCCATCTCGTCCATGCCCTCTCCGGTGTACCAATGCAGGAAAGCCTTGCGCCTGAACATGGCCGTGAACTGCTCGGAGATTCTCTTGAACAGCTCCTGGATGGCCGTGCTGTTGCCGATGAAGGTGGCGGCCATTTTGAGGCCTCGGGGTGGAATGTCGCAGACGGCGGTCTTGACGTTGTTGGGGATCCATTCTACGAAGTAGCTGCTGTTCTTGTTCTGAACGTTGAGCATCTGCTCGTCCACCTCCTTCATGGACATGCGGCCGCGGAAGACGGCGGCCACAGTCAGGTAGCGGCCGTGACGCGGGTCGCAGGCGGCCATCATGTTTTTGGCGTCGAACATCTGCTGGGTGAGTTCGGGAACGGTCAGGGCGCGGTACTGCTGGCTGCCTCTGCTGGTGAGAGGAGCGAAGCCAGGCATGAAGAAGTGCAGACGAGGGAAGGGAACCATGTTCACGGCCAGTTTACGGAGATCTGCATTCAGCTGACCGGGGAACCGCAGGCAGGTTGTGACACCGCTCATGGTGGCGGAGACGAGGTGGTTGAGGTCACCGTATGTCGGCGTTGTGAGTTTGAGCGTGCGGAAGCAGATGTCGTAAAGGGCTTCGTTATCGATGCAATACGTCTCATCTGTGTTTTCCACCAGCTGATGGACAGACAGTGTGGCGTTGTAGGGCTCGACCACTGTGTCTGAGACTTTAGGAGAGGGCACCACGCTGAAGGTGTTCATGATACGGTCGGGGTATTCCTCGCGGATTTTGCTAATAAGGAGGGTACCCATACCAGACCCCGTACCTCCACCCAAGGAGTGAGTGAGCTGGAAGCCCTGGAGACAGTCACAGCTCTCCGCCTCTTTCCGAACCACATCCAAAACGGAGTCGACCAGCTCGGCTCCTTCGGTATAGTGGCCCTTAGCCCAGTTGTTTCCTGCACCACTCTGGCCTATCAGATGACAACAAATGGTTAGGAGTTTAGTTACTTCCACACAATGGGGAAATAGATCCATATCAGGTCACAATTTGCCATTCAAATCGTGTTCCGAGCAAATGCAGGATCAATTTTTTTTAATCAGACGTTCCAGCTAAACAATCAACAGCAAATAATTGCTCTTGGGTTCATATTGATTTTTTTTTTTTAAATTACCGAAAACAAAGTTGTCTGGTCTGAAGATCTGACCAAATGGACCGGACCTCACGGAGTCCATTGTACCAGGCTCTAAATCCACCAGTACAGCACGTGGAACATACTTTCCACCTGAAAAGACAGAGTCCAGACTTTTTAGGACATATCAAAATGCTTAAATACAGCTTTGTCAAGTTAAATAAATACAAAAAGGCATTAAATTCTGCTCACCTGAGGCTTCATTATAATAAACATTAATTCTGTCCAGCTGAAGGTCACTGTCGCCATGGTAACTGCCTGTTGGGTCAATTCCATGCTCGTCACTAATGACTTCCCAGAACTGAAATAAAATGGATTCAAAAAGGAGGAAGACATTTATTTTATTTGTTCTATTGACTTTTTTGGACAATAACCAAAGCTACTAATATGGAGTTTGTTTATAAAATCGATTTAAAAAAACAGGTTAATCCAATATCGAATAGCCAGAGCTTCCCGTTACATGAGCTCCACACTCGTAAAATGGAGTTTGCCAAGTCACCGGGGCCATTTTACATCACCGGGAGCTTAAAGTAACAGCTTAGTAGCACTACTATTGTCTTGAAATTTTATTTTGAACATTTCAAAATGCTTGGAAATTATTCAGATCCTGTCTCTGCTTAGGGCCTGGGGGTATTTGCGACATATAACGTTCCCGCACTTTTCCATGAGCTCAACCAGATACAACCGGCCACATAACGACACGTGATTCTTCCAAGTGAATCGACTCATTTGAACCGTTCGTTCACATCGATTCGCTTACGTCATGACTCTCGTACAGTCGGGAGACAACTGTAGGGGAGCAAAATCTCGAGCGAGTCGACTCCATCAAATCGTCACAAAGAACCGACTCGCCTGCGAATCGGACATTATGCCGGTTCGGCGCGGCCAACACCCTAAAACTAACGCATTGTTTCACCATTAGTTAATTCAAATCTTGCGGATTTTATAATTTTTTTTTTTTTTTTTTAAACAGACATTAAGTCCATTTTCGTCGATTCTTAGATGAAGACTCAAATAAGATATTATTTAAAACTTGTTGCGCGTAAGATTTAGGATCATATAAACAAATATAGCTTTTAGTAGTTAAGATTAAAGAATACTAATAATAAACACCACAAGTCGGCCAATATGAAATACTAAATATGTAATAGTAACCGTTTAAACTATAACAATTTAAGATTCTAAAACCCGCGATGATTAGCTTTCCCCCCAAAAGCCCAACCGGTAACGTTACTTGTATATTACATTTAAAAATTACATATATTTATTCAGTTCTTACCTTAGCACCAATCTGGTTGCCGCACTGTCCAGCCTGTAAATGCACAATCTCCCTCATTATTGCTTGTTTGTTTGTTTGCTTGACAACCCAAAAATGACTGAAACAAACACCAAACTCAAAACCCTCGACAATGCGGTCGTAAACCGAGATGTGCTCCTACTTATTCAGTCTGGGGAAATCGCCTACATTTCCATCATTCTCATTGGTCGCTGTGCGCCCTCTCCAACATTCTCATTGGCTCCTTTGTGTGCTCATGGTTATGATTGGTTCATCCAGACGGCGGCATCACTAGGCAGGCTTTACGGCCATTGGCTAGAAGAGCGGTTATAACGGCTCTTGGCATTCAAAATTCTCATCATAATTTTTTTTTAAATTAATTAATGCTTTCGTGAAGGAGGGGCTGTGTGAATATTTTCCAACACTTATTTGCTTGTAGACGAAAAATAAAACCTAATTGAAGACATTTTGACAGTTGAACCCCATTATTTGTCTCCCATGACCATTACAAGGTGTTAATTAATTTATATGGCAGTAATAAAGTAATAATGATAAAAACTGATAGGTTTAAAGTGTATCCATGAACCTAGTTTTGTGTAAATGAAGAAAAAGCTAAGAGCATAGACATACAGTCCAGTCACTGGGCTTTACTGTTGTGTACATGAGTGTTAAATCAGTCAGCTGAAAATAAATATTTAAAAAAATATTCCTGATGACAAAAAATAGCATTGTAAAGGTATGACATGCTATAGGACCTATTGAATTTTTTTTATATATATCTATCCCTTACAACTTCATTTTCATTCAATAATACACATACATTATATAAAGTACAAGAGACACAATCAGAATAGTCTTTGCATTTCTATATGATCTTTAATGTCTTTAAAAGCTGATATTGCATCAACATGTATCCTTAACCACTTAATGAACCTCAAGTTGATTTGGTTCACTGCCATTTGTTTCTGAACCCCTATTCTCTACCCAAGGACCTTATAAAAATAATATGAAGTGTGCCAAGGTCACTGGGTCTTAATACAAATTGTTTACCAAAATAATTGTTTTCTGTTGCAGAGAGAAATAATAAAAAGACATGCATGATTGCCATGCAAGAAGATTTACAAAGAAACAAAAACAAGAAAGGAAAAAAATCCAGTCTTCTCTCTGTATGTTTGGTGAGCACAATGGTTTCATTCTGGGTCAACTCTATAATTTCTTCTTTGTCTATGTGGATTTTGTGTAAAGCAGCGGCCTTTCCTAAACAATTCCTCAGGTGTGTCTTTGTCCACGGTCATAGATCATCCTCTTTGTTCAGTTCATGTTTTTCAATGTATCGTCTGCAGGTGGGGTGAACAGAAAGTAAAGAATCAGATTACTCAACTCGGCAAATAAATACAGCACACATTTATAATACAACAAACCTAATGGACACTGACAAACGACAGATTTTCAAACGTGTTACCTTCTTGCATATTCATATAAGGCTTCTTTTCTCTCCTGTAGGGTCATGTGTCTGTCTGTGGGTGATCTCCCAAAAGATTTGGCAGCTGGCTGTTGAAAGAATACGCATACATATTTATATAAATGTCCTGTCAGACAAAAGGCTTCAAAGTTACTATTTATAGTTAAATTCACCAATGTAGGCCATGCAAGAAGGCGGCCATTGTACTGTTTGTACAGAATAAGGCCAAACTCTAAAAACAGCACGCACGCACGCTCTTTGCGCAGCACCAAATGAGCCAATAAGCATGTCCAGACAGGTTATTAGGGCTTTTCACACTTGAAATAGTTAACCCTGGGTAAACGGAATCCTGGGTTATCTTGCTTCACGTTTCACACTGCTCGTAGTCTACACTCCTGAGTATTCATAAGCTGACATTTCACACTGTACTTTCCTAAACCCTGGGTTAACATTGTTATTTGAATATTTGCGGTGCCAGTGTCAATGATTGGATGCATCCTTGTATTGCCGACTGTTCTATCGAGTTTATACTAAAATGACATTTCAGAATGAAACGGTCTCTTCTTCACTCTAATTGTCCTCTCAAACGCTGAATTTACTGTTTATACACAATGCAGTTTTTCTGTGGACATCCGAAGCACGCAAATATGAGTACGCGATTGGTTGTCTGTTGCTAGCTGTAACATTCTAACACCACATCAATTAATGGTGCGTCCACACCAGACGCAAATTAAATGTTTAGCGCAAGTGATTTACATGTTAAGTTAATGCATGTTCGCGATTCACGCTAATGACGCAGCGCGAATTGAGCGTTTGACCTGTGATTTGCACGATCGCGCGAGTTGAAAAATTACTTTAGCCGCGTTTCCACCGCAGGAACTTTCCCCAGGAACTAGGAACTTTTGGGCTGGTACTCGGTGTGTTTCGACCGCAGGAACCAGGGTCTAAATGAAGTTCCGGGTAAATATTTCCCCTGCTCACGAGGTAGTACTTTTTCAAAGTTCAGGAACTTTCAGGGGTGGGACTTGGGCGCTGATTGGTTGAGCTCACGCAGCATTTTATTTCAACAGGCATTTTTAAAAGTCTTTTGCGAGGTTCGTTCTGCGTTCAGTAAATATCAGTCTTGCTCTTTCTGTCCAATGGCGCGCGTTCGTCTCAGCAATCGCAAGGTCAATGTCTGTAATAGCTGATAATAACATATGTTGTCTTATTTTAAATCTAGCTTTACGAGCTTTCAGAATATGCTTTAGTGTCAGTGCTCATCTCTTTTCCACAGTTTTGTTAATGACCTCTTTAGTAAACCAATACATAACCAGCAAAAGCAGCGCTGCTTGCATCTCCTCCACTTGTTATTGTTGCAGACAGTGTTGCACAAAAATGATTCCTGTCCGGGTTTATTTACTGTCCGGGTAAGGTCCCCAAGGTTTATTTTTCTCCATTAGGTCACCTGATGGGGTTTTGGTTTCACTGTCCGTCAGTGACTGGGAAGAACAGTCGCGCGCAGTCCCACGTCTCTGGACTAATTTGCCTAATCTTTACGGTACTTTAGACCGCAGTGGAAATGCAACCAGTTGCAGGTCTGGGGAAAAAAAGTTCCTGTAAAAAATTGTTCCGGGTAATTTTGGTGGAAACGGGGCTCTAGGCGGATATTCGCCCCACGTTAACCAATCAGGAGCTTGCTCTAGTTGTGACAACAGTGAGGACAAAATCATATGTGGATACCCAGAGCTGTACGATACATCTTCGTACTTTATAGAAACAGGAACAAAAAGGATCTTGCTTGGAAGAAAGTGAGCGAGGAGGTCGGACAATCTGGTAAGTTGTAAAAAACGCTCTTTACTCAATTTGAGCAATACATAGGTTGATTTCAGGGTGATTGGGACACTTTTTGCCATTGAGATGACTTGGAAAAAGAGTCCCAATCACCCTATTGAGACTACAAGCTAGATAAAGCCGGCAAATTGAGCATATTCGCTGTATTTTAAAACGATCCATGTCAGCCATTTTGAGCCGGCTGGCAGAAGCCCCTCCCATGACGTGAATTCACGTCTGTTGTGAAGTGGATTTCACTCACGAATGAAGCGATTAAACTCAAAATGTTCACGCGTCCAACTACGCGCGAATAGCATGATTTATTTGCGTCTGGTGTGAATGCACAGTAACACTGTAAAAGAGCTCCAGTGCAGTGTTTCATAACAAGGGGTGGGTACCGTTCACATTTTAACCTGAAATTCGGTGCCGGTACCCAACGGGACCTTTCTTTCTCTGTTCTTTACTCTCTGTGTAATAACAAAAACATTTATTTCAGTGAAAAAAACAAGTCCAAACCTCTCAATTAAAACATTTTATTTATTTAGAAATTGTACACACTTGACAAAATAAATCCCCTCTCTACCTCTCAAAACCATCCCTACAACCTCCAGTCTAGCTGTCACATGACATCACAGTGTCTCCAGTCCAGGATATAGTGTGAGCACACTGTTCCCTTTAACAATAAACAGTCACTGCCCTATGGCAGTCATTGACTCTCTAGTGAGGTAATGAAGTCTTCTCCGCCAAAGTGAAAGGTGATTTGCTGAAATCAAAACAGGGACGGTAATAGATGAGCGCCAGGCAATGAGATTGCCGTTTGCTCATTAGTTCGCCCCACTACCGGAGAAACTGCCATATCTTCTGCTTAAGCTGAATAATTCCAAATGAACTCTCTTATTTTGACAGGAAAATACAACAAAGAATATTGTAGTTTATCAACTCTGTGTGATCAGACTCTTCTCTCTTTCCGTGTGGGAGAAACAGTGCTCTCAGCAAAGCAACAGCGCATCGTGTGCTTTCACACTAGAGTTTACGGCATGTCAAATACAGGTATGCTCATATCCACTGAGCTGAATTGAAATAATTACAGATCGCTTGATGGAGAGCAAAACTCAAGCACTCAGAGTGTTCAGCAAGACGAGCGAGCGAAAATATATCTATGCTAAACTTATGCTTAGCCTCTAAAACACACAGGCGAGTAAAATCAAAGAATTTATTAAATAATGTCTAATATATTAAATTCGTCGCCCAGAGTGAAGATTAACTCGCATTGTTGAGGTGCACTGCCTTTGAACATGTTGCAGGGGTGACATGGTCTCTCTCTTTCTCTAATGCATCTTACTCTCACGGCCAGACTGTGTTCTCAGGTACCGAAATTTGGCACTGATTGATTTAATGTAAATCGGTACTTGGTAACACCGACGTAATTTGGTCGGTTCCCCTAAAAGTACAGAGTTCGTTTCCCTACCCTATTCATAACACCAGGCAAAAAGCGATGCTAACCCGCTTCTAAATCACAAATGTGAAATGTTCCTTTACTCAGGGTTAAAAGCAGTGTTTAGACCAGGGGCCAGTTGCATAAACTAAGCCATTATGTTAAGACAGTGTCTTAAGATCTAGTAGGAGCCACTAGCAGTTAGGCAAGTGGCATTCAGTCTTACTTTTCATATCAAATTAGGCCAGTCTATGTTTTTATGTAACTGATTTAAAAAAATGATGAACAGTCTTAAAGAAAAAAATGTATGTCTAACTTGTAAGACTAGTCTTAAAGGTTTATGCAACCGGCCCCAGGGGTCTCCAAACTCGGTCCTGGAGGGCCGCTGTCGAAGAGAGTTTAGCTCCAACCCAGAATAAACACACCTGAACCAGCTAATCAGTGTCTAACTAGGGCCTTGTAAGACACTGATTAGTTGGTTCAGGTGTGTTTATTCGGGGTTGGAGCTAAACTCTGCAGGACAGCGGCCCTCCCGGACTGAGTTTGGAGACCCCTGGTTTAGACCGACAATAACCCAGAGTTAAGAGCAATGCGAAAAGTCTTATTGAGCCAAAGAACCGGTTAAAAATAAACGAGTAAAAAAAAAAAGAATGGGACGATTTTAACTTTGACATTTAGAACCAGCTCATTCTGTAATTTTTTTTTAGTCAGACATGACTGAAATTCAGATGACTTGATTCATTCATTTCTAACCAGTTCTTTGGTTCAATAACTCATCTGGACATGCCTATTGGCTCATTCAGTGCTGAGCATACTTCGGATGAAGGTCTTGTGTCATCAAAGCGGAACAAAAGTTAGATTCAGTTCAATTCTGTGAACCGGCTCGACTGGTTACCCGATTAAAAGAACGATTCATTCAAGAACAAAACACTACTTGTTAAACAAACTTTGGCTAAAAAACTGGTTCCTTTGCCCCTGCATCTTTTCAGTGAGTGATGTGAGAGCCACTGGTACCTTTAAATTGGGTGTGTATGCAGACGAGGTGGAGGAAGCTACTGGTTTGGCTGGAGCTGAAGGTGTGCTCGCAGCAGCCTCTGAGTTGAACTGGTCAGTTTGCTCCAGCAGGTTGGTTATGGTTGTGTCCACACAGTTGGTCTGTACTGTACAGAAGAAAGAAAGGGGTAATTTAATGGGATAGGTCACCTAAAGCTAAACATTTGCTGTTAATTTACCCATCCTCAGGCCATTCAAGATGTAGGTCTTTTTTTCTTCAGTAGAACAGTAAAGAAGATTTTTATCTGAAACCGTGGTTCATATAATGCAAGTCAATGACTACCGTCACTTTGAGAGTAAAAAAAAACATTCAGGCAAAACTAAATTAGACGGATCTGTTAGCTTCTTACAGGAACACTCCACTATTTTTAAAAATAGGGTAATTTTCCAACTCCCCTAGAGTTAAACAGTTTTTAAATCCATTTAGCCGATCTCCGGGTCTGGCGGTAGCACTTTTAGCATAGCTTAGCATAGATCATTAAATCTGATTAGACCGTTAGCATCTCGCTCAAAAAATGACCAAAGAGTTTCGATATTTTTCCTATTTAAAACTTGACTCTTCTGTAGTTACTTCAGTGTACTACGACCGACGGAAAATGAAAAGTTGCGATTATCTAGACCGATATGAATAGGAACTATACTCTCATTCCTGCATAATAATCAAGGAGCTTTGCTGTCGTACCATGAGTGCAGCGGCGCAATGATATTACACAGCGCCTGAAAATAGTCCCCAGCACGCTCTCTGTGCAAGCAGGTTGTCCCGTTGGTTATGTTGACCGAAGTTTGCCTATTTTCAGGCGCTGTGTAATATCATTGCGCCGCTGCACTCATGATACGGCAGCAAAGCTCCTTGATTATTACGCAGGAATGAGAGTATAGTTCCTAGCCACATCAGTCTAGAAAACTTTCCATTGGGCTTTGTACACGATGTACCTACAGAGTCAAAATTTAAATAGGAAAAATATCAAAACTCTTTGGTAATTTTTGAGCGAGATGCTAACGGTCTAATCAGATTCAATGATCTATGCTAAGCTATGCTAAAAGTGCTACCGCCAGGAGATAAGCTCGAAAAGGGTAAAACTCAACTGTTTAACTCTAGGGGAGTCGGAAAAATCTAAAATAGTGGCGTGTTCCTTTAAGACCTCAATGTATTGTCAGGAGCCATGGGTATTGTGCAACTGAACATTATTTACAAAATTTTTGCCTGTAATCCACAGCCTCGGCAAACGGTCCTGAGCATGTTTACGAGCTTCCTGTCGCAATATGATGTACTATGCACAGGAGCAAACTCACATGCAAACTGATGTTGTGTGTTTACAACAGCGAGGGAGGACGCGTGTGTTGTATTGTTCATCAAATGTGCTTATCCTGGATGCCGCAACCTATATAAAAATTAAGATTACGTTTGGTTGTGGTATTTCAATCAGGAAGATTTGTCACAGATTCCTAACGTTTGCATTCCGCGTATACACCAATATGCGACAGGAGGCTCGCACTCCAGACTGTCGTGAACGTGCTCAGGACTAGTGATGCACCGATCATGATTTTACATGGCCGATTCCGTTTTTTTTTCAATAAAACTGGCCGATTCCGATACCGATTTTTTTTTTACTCAATAAAAGAACGAAAGTATACATGAACAAGATGTTTATTTGGTATTTAACAGGCTAAATTGGCTTTTGGCTAATGAAAACAAGTCCGCAATCTGAAATGAACGGGAAATTTAATTGGAAAATACAAGGCTGAAAGGTGAAATTAAAGGCAACAACTGCATATTCTGCAATCCAATGCTCACTATCTGCGCTTGTGCAGGGCGCGGAGAGGTAAGCTCGCGCAACTTCAGCTCGCGCAGGAAAGCGGCTCTTCATTCCCTTCAGCATCTCGTCTCTTCCCTCAGTTCTCCAGTTTCCGTTTGTAACAGTGACATGTGACATGTTCGTGTTCGCGAATTATTGCAATATAGGCGCGTATGTGCACGCGGGTGCACTTCTGGAAAAATCGGCAGAAAAATACAAAGAAAACGGGTTCCGATTTTTGGCCGGTCAACCGGTGCATCCCTACTCAGGACCGTTCGCAGAGGCTATGGATTAGAGGAAATAGTGTTGTAAATAATGTCCAGTTTCTAGCATAGACTGATCGGTTCGCTTCATAAGATCTCAATGTATCGTCAGGAGCCACGCATTTCCTGTATATGACTCTCGAAGTGATGGTAGCCATTATATGAATCACACCAATGGACTACGGTTTCAGCTAAAAATCTTCTTTACTGCTCTGCTCAAGGAAAAAAAAAAAGTCACCTACATCGTGAATGGCCTGAGGGGGAGTAATTCAACAGCTTCCCTTTAACCAAATCCATACTTAATGCTTAAACCCAAGAAATCAGCTTTGCATTAGTACACATATAATGGCACAGTTGCTTTTTTTTAAGCTTGTCTGAATAAATATTTCAGGAGATTTTATGTTAATGACTAATTGCACACAGCAAAGCATTATGTGAGGATGACATACACAGATCTCTGGTGATGACCGATAACGGGACGTCAGGCAGCACCTCTTTCACCTGCTGCACCATACGTGCCACTCGTGAGTCTTCGGCTCCTGCACTCGTGCCCAGGAAACCCTGCGCCACTGTGCGAGGTCTGGCACCCAAATCTGTCAAAAAATTTGTTTCATGTTACACTAGAAAACAAAATACATCATCTATACTGATCTAGTGATCTAGCTTTATGTATTTATACATCATAATTGCATTTCTCACCATTGAATCCGTTCTTACTTGAATGTGCAGTCTGAAGGGCAGTGTGTCTTTTCCTTTTGATGTGTTCGGCTTTGTCTGCTTTAGTAATCTGTGTGGAGATCACGCCCAGCTCGGTGGCCAGCAGCTGACAGAGGGACACAATGGACATTACATCAAACGACACACCGAAGTCAAAGCTTTGACATGGACATGAAACAGATCTGAAGGTTAGGCAGATGAAAAACTATGTCAGTGGACAATAAGATAATGGTTTGTTTGAACATGTTTTTAATGGTAATTCAACCAAGTATGACATTACCGGAAAATGGTTTCCAATCCATTTAATTTCAAGGAATTTCACAGAGCATTCATTACTACAGAAGCATGACTTGCAAACTTTCAGCAGGCAATAGGCAGAGGATCGGCACATGCATTTACACGCAATTCATGTAATGTTTTAGTAGGACTAATTCCATGTTTTTTATGATACCTGTCCAGTTTTTGTGACATGGACTAACACTACTCCAAAAGTTTGGAGTCACTAAGATTGTTTTAATGTTTCTGAAGTCTCTATGCTCACAAATACTGCATTTATTTAATCAAAAACACAGCGATAGTTAAATATTATTACTAGGGCTGTAACGATTTGACCAAAAATAAAAACCTCGATAAATTGAACATTTTGCCTCGATTATGATTAATAAACTATTATTTTGCTTTTTTTTTTTGCTTTCCACTTTTTGCCCTCGTAAGGTTTTTTGAGTAAGTTCCTGATAAGGTTTTTACTGTAAATATTTTCTACTACTAAAAGGTGGAATTCTTTTTCTAATGAAAAAGTGCATTTCTTTGTGATTTTAAAATACTTGAAGGAAACGGTTCACTTGCGGCAGTTATTGTCTATGGGGCAGATTTCTGCTTGTTGTACATCAGATACAGACACAGCTGGCCTACATTACATTTATTTGAATGCATTAATGAGAGAGTGATTGTGTGTGAGAATTACTCATACCGTCTCTATTCATTATGAAGCTGTGGTTTGTACTTCAAAAGGTATTAAAATCTATGCTATAACGGTTGAGTTTCTAAGCTACTTTAGTGACTTTACTTTAGTCACAGGACAGCGTTGACAATGAGTTTCTGCGCTCCTCTCTGTGCGCGATCTTCACGTGATGGGCGAGCTTCTGTCTGAGTGTTCATTTGTCACAATATATCAGGCATTAGTTCAACATAATACACATCTGATGGTCTAAAATCGCTTAATGTCCAAACTGGCAGACCTTAAAACACATACAAATGACAAAACTTTTTGAGGACGCAGGTGAAAGAGGTCTGCCTTCAGGGCGCGCGCGCTGTCAGAGACGCGACACGGCTCGGCTCTCTGTGTCACAGAAAAAAGCTGAGCACTGAACGGATATGTATTGTTGTTTTTGAATATTGCACAATCGCATTAAATGTTCAAACTGTCAAGCCTATAAACGCATTGTGTGTGTGTCAGCGCGTAGGCTTTAAAAACGGCAATTAACTTACCTGTATAAACATGCAGTTACTATAGTGATTCTGAGCATCTATAAACAAAGATAACTGCTCCTGCATCTCTCTGTGTGCCTGAAAACTGCACTTGATGTGACTGACGGGGCAGAGTCACATGACTAAAACCGAAATAACCGACATGGGAAAATTACGTTGGTTAGAGGTTCTGAATTTCGGTTTCGATTATTTTTCGATTAATCGTACAGCCCTAATTATTACAGTGTAAAATCCCCTTTTAAAATGTAATTTATTCCTGTGATGCAAAGCTGAATTTTCAGCATCATTACTCCAGTCTTAAAGGATTAATTCACCTCAAAATGAAAATGTCCTGATCATTTACTCACCCCAATGCCAGCCAAAGATGTCCATGTCTTTCTTTCTTTAGTGGAAAAGAAATTAAGTTTTTTGAGGAAAACATTTCAGGATTTTTCTCCACACAATGGACTTCAATTGCAACCAAAATGTTGAACGTCCACATCAATGCAGTTTCAAAGGGCTTAGAAGTGCTTCAAATGGTACTGCGCAATCCCAGCTGAGGAATAGGGTCTTATTTAACTAACCGAACGTTGAAAAAGTCACGCTGAACATGGGCGGAAGTACCGCCCCATTGTTTAAAAGTGTGGAGAAGGAGGATCATTAAAATGTTATTGTATGTTGAATGACATATTTAGTATTTAATTTATCATTGTTTTACCTGTTTTGTTAAAAAAGTGTTTGTATTAGTCTTCGAACGTTCGCTTTGTAAACAATGGGGCGGTACTTCCGCCCACGTTCGGCGTGACCTTTTCAACGTTCATTACGTAATGCCTGGCTCGTTGCAGACCAGCACAAGACGATCAATTGTGGTTAAAAAGTATATGCATTTGAATTTTTTTTTAGAAAATGACAGATCGTTTCGCTAGATAAGACCCTATTCCTCAGCTGGGATCGCGCAGTACCATTTGAAGCACTTCTAAGCCCTTTGAAACTGCATTGATGTGGACGTTCAACATTTTGGTTGCAATTGAAGTCCATTGTGTGGAGAAAAATCCTGAAATGTTTTCCTCAAAAAACGTAATATATTTTCCACAGAAGAAAGAAAGACATGGACATCTTGGATGGCATTGGGGTGAGTAAATGATCAGGAAATTTTCATTTTGAGGTGAACTAATCCTTTAAGTGTCACATGATCCTTCAGAAATCATTCTAATATGCTGATTTGCTGCTCAAAAAACATATCTGATTATCATCAATGTTGAAAACAGTTGTGCTAGATCATATTTTTGTAGAAAGTGTTACGATAGTGTAGATAATATGAGGGTAATATGATAATATGATGGTATCTCGGGTTTGAAAAAATAAAAGGAAAAAAGTTTTACCTCTTGGACTTTGCTGGCAAATTCTTGAAGAGATTCACCATCTTCTTTAGACAATGGTGGAAGCCATCTGGTTGAGAGCATTTCAAATCAATCACACCTTACATTTTTGTACAGGGACACTTAGCAAGAGTGAATAAGAAAGTTTATTCATTCAGAAAGACATGCTTCTGATTCTTCCTTTATTCACTCAATAATTATAACATTAAACATTAGCATCTACTTCTTCAAAATGTCAACATTTTATATAACTAAATATATTAAAATATTTAAAAGTGACAGTAATAAAAGTACTTAGCAATAGGCAAGTATGCACAAAAATTCAGGACTAAACCTGAAACTGTCGGCCTTATAAGCTTCATCTTTAAGACTCCTGAGGCTCTTAAACACTGAAAAGGTTCATTATTGTATTACCAGTTCTGGCCTGTCGAGAGCAGCAATAGAAGATTGAACGTTTAAAATACTGCCACTGGCAAAAGGAGAAACTGTAATATGTAGTACCTTACATGGTACACTGTGAACGGTACAAAAAAGGTCCACAGCAGCTCCTTCAGCCATGAGGATTCTGGTGTGCTCTGAAAAGAAACAGAGAAAGACCTTTTATATCATCCTAGATGCGAGTGTTTAACAGAACAGTTATGTGCACGTCGATGCCTTGATGCTTATTATCTATACATACTTTCACATACACAGCGTAATTCTCTCTACCCAGTTGACCATGGAGCTGCAAAAACAGGTCATTAAAAAATCGTCCTGGAATTACCATTACAACCATAAGCGCATTAACAAAAGACCGCCCACGTATACATAAAACACCTATCCAGAATTCAGTAACTCGCCCCATCCAGATGAACGAGTGTGAACTGCACCAGCTGTTTTCACATGTAAAACGGTAAGCAAATCATAAAAGAGGTCATTTACATACATAAGACTTAAAGCTACAGTACAGCGCGTGTCATTTTTAGAGCATGAGAGGTCGAAAACCTAAATTATAATTATAAAACTACATTTTATTATTTGTTTTTGATGCAAGAAAGCCTGGCAGCATTTTTGATTTTGAAAAACAATTTTATTTGGTTACTTTATTACTACTGTGGTACAGTGCAATAAGAAACAATTAGAACCAATAAGTATATGTTTAATGTTGCTTTAACAGAAGGGTTAACCCTTAAAGACCTAGAACATTTTTGGGGCGCCTGACTTGCCTCTGCTTTTCTCACCCCTTCTAGTAGTTAGCATCAAGTGTCATATATCATTTTAAACAGGAGAACATGAAGTTTCCATCTAGCGCATTTAAAGTCCCAATTTTGCATTTATTTAGTCTGAGAATGGGTTAAATTAATAGAATTTTAAGAAAAACGGCAGCGGTTTTTACTGTGAACTCAAACAGAACTTCATGAAGTTTGGATTTTTTCCTTTAGGAAGTTAGACTTGGTTGACTTCCAGATGAAATTTTGTCTACGTGTAACAATCCCTCAGCAAGTTATAGCCATTTATTATAATATTATTCTAGGCGTTTTTGAGTGAGTCCACTCAACACGTGGCTCCTGACGATACATTGAGTGAGTTTTGAGTCCAAAAAAGTTCAGGGAGTAAAGTAAATAGAAATATTTTTATATAAAAACGGAACACTGAAACAGTGTAAAACACAAACTACATACAAATAGAGAAATATACTGACTTTTGTGGGCTGTGCTCTGTGAGAGAGTGCTCTGCATGCGTTTATTTCGGTTTATTTTCATGCATGCAAATACACACCCACTTTCACGTTGTGTCAGAGAAACATGTGATTGGCGGTTCAAAAGACCAAACACTATGTTTATTGGTTTTTGTTGATGACAGTTTCAACAAATCTGGGCATGGGGGGGGGGTTTGGCTCAGGGGAACAACCCACATGTGTTTCCTTGACGAATCAATGCTGCAGACTTTGATGATGCATCCACGGAGCCTCTGAATAATCAATCGCGAGAAAAACTGAGATTTTACCTCTTTACGCTGCATTTCACAAATTGGATTAGCGGTTTAAAAGTTATTAAACATTTTAGAATGATAGTTATTTTTAGCCACGGGCATTTTTTAGACCGACTGTCTCGGTCTTTAAGGGTTAAATAAATAAAATACAACACACAATCACACTAGAGTACTAAAAGGAGTAGAAAAAAGTAGTAATGTAACGTAATAGAAATGAAATATTTTCCAAATAAGGTTTCACACATTTGTAAATGAATGTATATTAACTATCACAATATACTGTGAATTGCGTCTTTACTATGGAAGCTTGTTTACACCACGGAATAATAATAAGGTATATACTAAAAAAAATCTCACAAAACTGATTTTCTTTTAATTCTGAGAAACAAAAGTCAGAATTAACGAGATATAAACGCACAATTCTGAGTTGCAATGTCAGAATTGCAAGAAAATGTCACAATTCAGACTTTTTAACTCGCAATTGAGAATTGCAAGATGTAAACTTGCAATTGTGAGAAGAAAAGGTTGAATTGTGAGATATAACTAGCTGCAATTACCTTTTTTTAATTCTGTGGCTCAAACAAGCTTCCATACTTTAAACATACAAATATTTAGCTGCCTTTTAAAAGTTAAAGAATCTGATGTGGAGGTCAGTGGCATCAGCTGTAATACAGCAGCTGAATGAGTGCATCATATGCATACTCCAGTGCTCACTAAAACATAAATAATAAAACCATTTTGCAATGCTGCAATGGGAGCAAGAGGTCACTATGACTATATCTGCCGACATGTGGCAGTCCGTCTTTGTCTTTCTATTGCACTGTGAATCACTTATTATCAGTGCTGCTATAAATATCCACACTCACACAAAGATCCTCCTGTATGTGTTTACAGGGACTTGAGGATGGAAAAAGATCTGGAAACTCTAGACACGATTGACAATTATTCAGTCTCATTTAAATGCATGGGTGGATTGTTTCATAGGAAAGTGATTTACAGAAATGACAAGTGCAGAATTGTCATAGAAACTACAGATAGGATTACATTACATACACATTCAGAGCGAGAGAGGTAATTATGATCTATTATGTGCGTGACTTTAACCGGGTTACAAGAAAATACCTGGTAACTGCAATCATTCAACTAGAGTGGATTATAAAAAAAGGGTTTAAATGCAATTACCACAGCTATGAACGGCCTCTTCACCAGCAATGCCACAGGCTGGATGGAGTCAGACACAGAGAAAGCCCAAGAGCTGAGGAGAGAGAAGAAGTTGGGCTTTTAAAAATGGCAGCTGTCTTAAATGTCATTTTAAAAGCTAATGGCAAAGTGGGTGTCAGCTGATTAACAGGCAGTAAAGGCTAAACTGGAGGATCAGTAAAGCTAAGAGAGAACCGTCAATGAAGCTTAGAGAGGACCTGGCAACCCTCCCAGAACAGATCCACATTTTAATCACCAAAGTCTCACCATTAAATCACTCCTTACTTACCAAACATTATTTATATCAGGCACCTGACCATCTACGTACAGTACGGTCAAGTTTAAAACCCAAATCAGATATATTATAAATCATTGTAAAATGTAAACTATATTATCGCCTATACTGATATAAGTATATCCAACTTTTCAGCATATTGGGTGATATATACTATATAATAGGGCGGTATGGACAAATAAACCATATCTCTGTATTTTGTTGGCTGAATGGCAATATACGGTATATTTCTCTGTATTTTCTACATTTTTCTATTTGGATATAGAAAAAAAAAAAAAAAAAAACTTATTTCACATCCTGCCCAATGTTGTCCTACACACAATGTTCATCAGCTATGAAAACAAATACAGTGAATATAACCATGTATCCTATGCTTTTTATGCATTATGTGCACAAAAGGGTCAAATCACATTACATTCTAACATTACAATCTAAAAAAAATGATAAAAACAGAAACACAGACTACAGCAGCGTTACTCAAAGTGTGGGGCGCGCCCCACTGGTGGGGAATAGAGACGCGACAGGTGGGGCGCGACAAACGGGAGGAAATGTGGTCATTTTTGAGCCCATCTTTATTACCCCTTTGAGCGGTCCCACATGTGGGATTTTTATTTCGGTGCACCTGAGATGAGATGTGCTGCGCTGGTGGAAACAACATGAGACCATGACACCGCGACTGTCAAGATGACTCGCTCAGTGTTTAGAGTGGCGCGGGGCTGGCGCTATGCAACGCATCGCCACAAATGAGTAAAGCAAGCCAACACGCAAACGGCCGCAAGTGAAACAGAAAATAGGCTACGTCTTAGATGCTCAAAAACACAATCATCTTCATTAAAACGAATGAGACTAAATGCTCTTCCCAATGTTCAGGTCGCTCTCTCATATTGCGGTCTTTGATCTTGAAATGAGCTGATGAGCTCGAATGAGAATGAAATGAGATGAAATGAGCTCATCTGTTGCTTTCGTTGACGTGAACTCCGTTAAATGTGCATATAGCTCAGACCGGGAATTGAAGATCGGATTTATAATAATTTTGTAGATAGGTGTAAGGATAGGACAAACAGCATGTGCATGTGTGTGTGTGTGTGTGTGTGTGTGTGTGTGTGTGTGTGTGTGTGTGTGTGTGTGTGTGTGTGTGTGTGTGTGTGTGTGTGTGTGTGTGTGTGTGTGTGTGTGTGTGTGTGTGTGTGTGTGTGTGTGTGTGTGTGTTTTATTTTTTTCTCGATCAGCCCGTTTTGTTTGTGAGCGCCGTTGCGAGCAGCCTGCCTCAGCTTGTACAAAAATGCCTTTTTTAGGCTAAACGTTTAAATTAACATTGTGTTGCTTGAAATGTTTTATATCTATGGATTTTATTATAAGCAAGTGACAAGTCCAGTTTTGATTTGAGAGGCTAAATTAATCAAACATGTGGTTAACTAACTGTCGGCTGCTGGCCGCTTGGTCGTTACTTAAAATAAAAAAAAGATTTAACAAACAAATAAATGCTTCAAACATTTTTCTAAATTAACTTAGTAAAGAAACGAAACGAAATATAACTACTTTGACATTAAAAACAAAACTGAACTATTTTAATGGCTGCAACAATGTGTAGGCCTAATAGGGAGGATAAAAAATAGAAGGAAAAAAAACACGGGCTTCAGTCGGACTCAGGCTGAAAATTTTGATAAGCTGTCGGACACGGGCCGGGCTAGGGCCTCAGTGCTTGATAATAAAAGCACTCGCTCAGTGCTTGATAATAATAATAATAAAAAAACCTACTTTAGCTTTTCTTCTAAAGCAAAATGTAGCCTATTTCCGATTATCACTAAAGCTTTGAAGCAATCCGTGTTGTAAAATGCGCTAAATAAATGAAGGTGACTTAACATATCATGCATAATGTTTATTTTAGGTTTCAAACATTTAAATACACATAAGTAGGCCTACTAGTAAAACAATACATTTAGAGTTTGTAAAATAGGCCTACACACTGGTGTCACTAGACGCAGCAATAAATCCATTCAAAAATAATTTGCCGACGTATTATTCATATCAGATACACGTATAGGTAACTAAAAAGTTTACTATATTCTTCTCCCAGTTCACCGGTCACTTACTTGCATGTATTTCGGGAGAAACTGATAAATTCACGCGAATCTGACTGACAGGACTCTCTGAACTGCGACGCAAACAAACATAGGCGCCCATCTCACGTTATAGATCAAAATCAAGATAATTTATGAAGGTTTTTAAATGGCAAAACACACTCACTTGCACATATTTGAGAATTCGATTATTAGATTTTATGACATGGTAAGCAAGTTTGTCAAGTTCGTCTGATATATCGGCTGATATATATATATATATATATATATATATATATATATATATATATATATATATATATATATATATATATATATATATATATATATATATATATATATATATATATATATATATATATATATATATATATAAACACAACGCATATAGATTTCCCTTACATTAGTTATTTGTAGTTATTCATGATCCCTCAGCCTCTCTAAAATAATGTGATAAAACAAACAAGTTTATTTTTAAACTGCATTATGGTCAAAACAGAACAGAGGAAAATAAAAATATATTAAAGTTCTGATAAATAAAATGTATTAAAACTATGAAACACCAACACTCATAATGTGGTTGAGCGGTGTTTCATCCACTTTTATAATTTTGTCAAATATTAATTTATCGGCCATCATAAATACTGATACTGATAGTTTGGAAAAAATTTGTTGGGGCGATTGGGGACAGGTGGGGCTCGGAACCCTTCACTACCTTCAGAGTGGGGAATGGCAGAAAAAGTTTGAGAAACAATGGACTACAGTATATTAGGCTATTTTGATTACCCAGTTACAATAGTCCCTTTACAGTTACTGCGATCATAAAAATACACTTACTCACACCCTGAAGAAGGCTGTCTGTGCCGCTACGCGTGGGTTTTTTGCGCACAAAAACTATTATCGTCACTTTATAAAGTTATTGTAGAACCACTGTAGTGAGATGGACTTTGTAACGACGTCTTTAGTACCTTTTATGGGTCTTGAGAATGTAAAGTGCATTGTGCCAATGGAGGCCTTTCTGAGCCATCGGATTTCAACTAAAATATCTTAATTTCTGTTCCGAAGAAGGTCTTACGGGTGTCGAACGACATGAGGGTAAGTAATTAATGACAGAATTTTCATTTTTTAGGTGAACTAACCCTTTAATATATACACATTAATGCCACGGTTTTCTAAAGCTGCTTTGAAACAATGTGAATTTGTGAAAAATAAATTTGACTTGAATTGACTACAGCCAAAAGTAAAGAAAAAATAATGTTTTGAACCTGAACTTGAGGAGGCCGGTCCGGCCATTGGTGGTGTCCTCCTCTGGAAAGAGCAGGAGGGGTAAAGCGTTAGGAGATGAGCAATATCTGCAGAGGGTCTCAGTCAGCTCCGTCCTGCTCCCTACGCCCTGACCCAGCTCCATGAAACCCCTCGCCCAGCACAGGAACCCCACAGGGCCCTCCAACAGAGGCTAAACACACAGAGAAAGATGTAGCTGATTAGTTACAGCATAATGGTAGTTCACTAATTACACAGTTATGAACAAACAAAAATAGATAAAAAGGGGATATAGCAATTAAAAGTATCTTTTATTATTTTTATTGAAGCTGAATCAAGTAGGAAACATTGTGTAATGCATCTGAGCAATGCGTTCAAACGTTTGTGGTCAGTACGTTTTTTAAATGCTTTTGAAAGAAGTCTCTTTTGCTCACCAAGGCAAATAGTTGTGAAATATTATTACAATTTAAAATTCTAAAAAGTTTCTGGTAAATATATTTTAAAATGTAATTTATTCCTGTGATCAAAACTGAATTTTCAGCATCTTTACCCCAGTCTTCAGTGTCACATGATCCTTCAGAAATCATACTAATATGATGATTTGCTGCTCAAGAAACATTTCTGATTATTATCAATGTTGAAACAGTTGTGATGCTTAATGTTTTTGAGGAAACAGATACATTTTTTCAGGATTCTTTGATGAATATAAAGTTTCTAAAGAATATAAATACTTTGTAACATTGTAAATGTATCTACTGTCAATTTTGATCAATTTAATGCGTCCCTGCAGAGTAGAAGTATTAATAGATAATATTAGATGTATAAGTGTACATATACTGAGTGTATTATACTGTGCAAGTTGTGTAAATAATATATGTATATTATACATATATATATTTTAGGGCTGTCAAAAGATTAATCACGATTAATCACATCCAAAATAAAAGTTTGTGTTTACATAATATATGTGTGTGTACTCTGTTAATTATTATTTATATATAAATACACACACAAGCATGTATATATTTAAGAAAAAAATATTTTTATACATAAAACATTTATATTTATATATATTATAGATTATATAAATGTACATACAGTATATACATGCAAATATTTCTTAAATATATACATGAATGTGTGTGTATTTATATATAAATAATAATTAACAGAGTACACACACATATATTATGTAAACACAAACTTTTATTTTGGATGCGATTAATCTTTTGACAGCCCTAATATATATATATTAGTATTAGGTTATAACTATTTTACAAATGAAGGATTTCCTGTATCATAAATCGCTAAACGAAAAAAGAAGTCACAAAATTATGGAAGGATTAACTGAGATTTCCTGTTCAAATTATTGTTCCATAAATTTGTGACTTATGGAAATTTCTTCCTTTCTTGCTCCAAGAAACTGGTACCATCCAATAATTTGCATTTGGATGGGTATTCGGCACTTTTCTTCTAGTGAAGATCCTTCTAAATGCACACTTCCTCTTCTTCCATGTGATTGCTGGAATCTCACTAGATTATTGACCCAGATAGCTTTGTTCTTCTGTAAGGTAGTTTCACTTATCTTGTACAACATTATATATTGCTTGCTACTGAAACAAATATCAAATAGTATCAAGTTTAGTTGTTTGCTCATAAAGCTCCCGCTCTCTCTCTCTCTCTCTCTCTCTCTCTCTCTCTCTCTCTCATGCATCCCAATATTTGGATTGTTCTGGAAAAATGGTTTAAGAAAATCCCAGCTCAACAGTCCAAGAAAGTTATAGAAAGTTTTAGGAACTGCTAATTATAAGCAATAATGTCTGTTATGGTTAAACTTTTTTTAAACAGAAAGGAATTCAGGAGTTTTTCATTGTTTTTAAGCAAAAGTTCACCCATTTATGATACAGGAAATATTTTATTTGAAAAATAATCAAGGTTATAACCCTAATGTATATAATATTTCAATTCAATTGTGTTTACAGTAATGTACAATTACATGCATTATTAATAAGTGTACATTTATAATCAATACATGATTTTATTTTCTACCAAAAAACCTAGGTCAACTCATACAGAACTGTAAGTTCAAGCAGAGCAGCATGACCTAATGTATGAAACTGAACGCAAGTTACTCCCTACTGCCCCGCATCCAAACAAAGTGAATCTTTTGAAGTGAGCAAACAGAGAGACTGAAACCTCATTCACTGGCCTCTGGCCTAACATTAAGTCAGCACAGCTGCCAAAGGAGAAATAGACCTCATTGTGTGAGTAAACCAATGAAAGACACAGAAGTCAAGGGCAGAGCAGAGGAGAAAAAACACTAGGAAAACACTGAGACACACACTCACCGTGTTACAGGAGGTCAGGAGGTTGATAATATTGTGGTCGAAATGTGTAACGTGATTGCAGATGTAAAGACGGGCAGTTTTGTCCCGTAAGCGCGGGCTGTTCTGCTGGACATGCAGACCCAGCACTGAACACATTATTCTCACTATGAACCTGAAACAGCACAGACAGATGCCAATTCACACACACTGGCATAAATACAGCAAACATACAAAAACGCAAACTAAGGGTGTGTTCACACTTCAAGTGAAGTGACGATGTGAAGGCCAAGTATGGTTACCCATACTCTGAGTTTGTCCTCTGCATTTTACTCATCCAAGTTAGTAGTGAGTATCGTAGTTTTCCGAATATAAGACGACTCCCCTTTTTCAAGATGTACCGCTTTTTGCAGACCAAATCTTGTATTTTATAAAGAAATTACCAAGTCATTTTCATATTGCATGTTTTTCATTTTCGTTTTGAAATTATGGTAAGTACTGTTAAAATGTACAAACGATAACATTTAAAAAATAGAACCTTTTTGGTATACCATAACAATACCCTGTAGCCCATCTGAATTATATAACAATTAGGCTGTCCATCTCATAGTGAAAAGCATGTAGCCTAGCAAAATTTCATTAAAGCCGGGCGTACAGGTGCGATTTTTGCTGTCGTACGAGCCCTCAGACGATTTTTTTCACTTGTGTGGAAATCGTTGATTGACATATGGTCGCGGCCCGCAGTGTGTGAGAGGAATTACGAGACGAGCCGAGCACATCGCGACCTCCCAATAATTTTTAAACAAACGTTTTTTAACAGTGTGTAGGCTGTTCCCTATTGTCCCCCCACGTCACATAGGCTAAATCTATGAGTATTATTATGCTATAAGTGGCTGCAACCATGAAGCGTGTGCATACACTCGCACACACTTTCTCTCTCTATCTGGTTGTTTCTGTTGAAAGGAAGGGCTGCTGTTCTCTGCTTTTCAACAAATCATTTGCACACAAATAATTTTTTATTTCTTTTTCCTATCCAAAGCTATATCTGCAACATTGAAAGCTCCTGAGTGTCCGAACTCGCACAGTGTACGCCCGCCTTAACAGTAGAAGTGAAATCTGGGTATAGTCTTACATTTTAAAATCACGTTTGGAGGAAGTTTGGTCCCGTCAGTGAGGCAAGCAAACCTGACAGTCAGGCGACTCTTCGACGGTAAGCTTTTCTTTGACTTAGTGGTTTTTAGACATTCTTTTTGCGCTCGCGATCTTCTAACATTACACTCTGACACACCGTATTTCGTGGCACACTTGTTTTATGCACACTTGGCGGCACTTATTGTTGCTGGTGCATGTAAAAGTCTATCCCCTGAATATAAGACGAAACCGTTTTTTGGGGATTTCTATAAAAATAAAAACAGTCCTATATTCAGAACAATACGGTAGTGGACACACACACACTGCAAACCGTGGACACACACACCCGGAGCACTGGGAAGCCATTGGGGGTTAGGTGCCTTGCTCAAGGGCACTTCAGTCCTTTCCTGCTGGTATTGAGAATCGAACCTGCAACCTTCGGCTTACAAGTCAGACTCTCTAAAGGCGGGCGTACACTGTGCGAATTCAGACACTCAGGTCGTGAGATATTACACACGCTACGAGTCAGTTAACTTGATAATCGCATCAAAGCAGCTGGTATTGCACGGCGAGTCGGCGGCACTCACACAAGCTCTCACTTAACACAGATACTGGAGCTTTCAATGTTGCTGCTATAGCTGCAGATAGAAAAAAGAAAGAAAAATCATTTGTGTTCATATAATTTGTTGAAAAGCAGAGAGCAGCAGCCATTCCTTTCAAACAGAAACAACCAGAGAGAGAGAGGGAGGGTGTGAGTGAGAGTATGTGTGTGTGTTAGGGGTGTAACGGTACACGTATTCGTACAGGGCTTTCGGTTCTGTGCACGTGTGTACCTGAATACAATCTTTAACAGTTAACAGTCGGCTTGTTTCCGCGGAACACACTTCAACCCGAGTTCCCACACGAACATATTAAGTATTCGGTCCATTTTATAACGAAATTCAAATGATAAATGCTGTTTTGACGCTCTTTAATGTGCCGTTGCTGATCGCTGATCACTGATCACAGTTGGCCGCGCGCATGTGAATACAATTATCTGTGAACACGATCGATCATCTCTTCCTAAAGAATAAACATGAATGAACATCTGAAGGTGTGTTGAGGATACATTACAACACGTATCATATGTGGTGTAATCGCTCAATCAGTGTTTCAACGGCGGAAAGACCTCAATATAACTACTTGAAAACAATGTCATAGCATCACATTTACCTCAGGCAGTCATTCAGTGTCCACAGCTGTTAGTTCACTAGAGAAATCAACTCTTTCACTAAATATATGCTCTATATTAGCCTATATATTCATTATATTCTACTGAACCTGTTATGTCTTGAATATTTCATGTATGTTTAAATAAACCTGTCGTGAAAATGACAGCCACTGTGTATAAATTATTATATTTCAACAACGAATTGGAGGAAAAACTATTTTATAATAAGATTTGGGAGTTACTGCAAAAACTGCCTTATGTGAAGTTTACATGTTTGCGTACTGTTATTTGAGTGTTGATTAATATATCTAAAAATAAATAGCAACTGAATTTAGGCTAATAGTTTGGGCTCTGTTGTTATCCTTTAATATTAATGTGCAAGTAAGGGCTCCCTATATAGTTTACAGCAATATCTTCAATAAACTTTTACTTCTAATTTAATTCATTTAAGGACAGACACTTTTTTTCAGTAAACCACTATTTAATAAAAAATAAATAAAAAGCAATTTTGTCAAACTACTGTACCGCACCCGTACCGAACCGTGACTTCAAAACCGAGGTACATACCGAACCATCAGTTTTGTGTACCGTTTCACCCCCAGTGTGTGTGTGTGTGTGTGTGTGTGTGTGCACACTGTATGTTTGCAGCCACTGAGCTATTGCCTAATAATACTCATCGATCTAGCCTTTGTGACGTGGTGATGCATGATTTGGCAATAGGGGACAGCCATATGCTGGTGAAAATCAGGCCGAATTTTTATGTTTAAAAATGATCGTGAGGTCGGGAGGTGCTCGTCTCGTTACGTAATTCCTCTCACACGCTGCGAGCCGCGACCATATGAGCATCCACGATGTCCACACGATTTCTCCCGAGAGAAATAAATCGTCTGCGAGTTTGTACGATAGCAAAAAAAAAAAATAAAAAAATCGCACCGTGTACACCCGGCTTAACCATTAGGCCACAACTGCCCAGAGTAGCTATTTTCTCTTTTGGTCCGGACGAAAAAAAGAACTAATACATTTAGTCCTGGTTCACTTAGTCTTTTTTTTAAAACAGAACCTAAAGATACTTTTTTTTTTTTTTTAAATGTGCTCCTTATATGTGCGTACATTTGATGGTATTTTGACCAGCTGAGAACTCGTGAAGAACTTATAAAATGTGCAGCAGGAATTCCTCCGTCACACACACACAAACAAAGATCTGCTGCGAGGAGACGCCTTTCTGATGCCTGTACCGAATTCTGTGATGGGCAATATCATGACTAAGATAAGAAAAAAACAGGCATGCTTGAGCATTCTGTCCTTTTTACGGTCGCATCTTGTGACATCAAATCCTGTTTTTGGTTCGGTTACATGTCTTTGGTCCGTCTTTGGTCATATTTCAGTCTAACCGCACTAGAGTTAATTTGGAAGCGGACTGAAACATGTCTTTTCAGCGGTCTCTGTTAGCTTGTTTGGTGCACACCAGGGTTCAGATGGCAGTGTTCACACTTATTCAAATGAATCGCACTAACAGAGCAATCGCACCAGGGTTTGTTTTGATCGAAACAAACCTGCCAAGTGTGAACACACCCTAAATCTGCCAAACAAAAATGACAAAGAATTTAACACCACATTTTAAATAAATGCATTAGGAAACTTGTGACTGATCACCAAGCTATTCATCATTTTTAAATAACTTAATACATTTTTACAAGTAAAAACTGTGCGTAAAAATGCTGTTTAAAAGCATCTGAGCATGTAAGACTGCAGCAGTATTGTTATTGTTAACAATTAAAAAGTATTAAATATTAGCTAAACATTTTGTCTTGGCTAAAACGAAAATATAAGTTTAAGTTAAAACAATAAATAATAATAAATATTATAAGAGCATATAAATGATACTAAATGCAAATAATACTATGCAATGTTTTCTAAATATGACTTTTTATTACTGATTCCAATCTTTTGATGTGCTTTCTAAATGTTGCTATCTATTAACGCTGGGGCGTCTTACCTTCTGACAATACTGTCAGGTAGTGCACAACTCACTAGAAACACATGAACACCAATAAATATTCGCAGTAGCATCAAGCACAAGCCGACAGGGGAGTACAGCAACAACAGCAGCAGGATGAAGCGATCATTTGGTAACCTGTGGAAACAGATGACAGGAATAGAAACCAACTTCAGGATCTATTTCTGAAAACAGCCGTTTGGCAGAAACCAACATCCATCTCTCCATATCAGAGACCTGAGGAGTGTACACAGTAGACGGCATAACTACATTTCCAGCAGTTTACTAACTAGTGCACTTCATTTCTGCGGTCATGTCTGAGTTACTCTAATATATCAGGATGACTAGAAACACGAGTTAAGGTAGGGTGGCCATATTTTGATTACCGAAAACCAGGACACTCGGCCCTGCAATGAGATACTCAAAGTTTACTCAAAGATTCCTTATTAATTTCAATACATTTAAAGTATACCCCCTCTGCATGGATGGAAAATTGTTATATTAGGGCCAGGGCAAAACTTGAAAACAGGACATGTCCTGGGAAAACAGGACGTTTGGTCAACCTAAGTTAAGGCCTTGGTGGGAAAAATCAGCTAATATACAATAATGCATTATTATTTAAATGTAAGTTTTATGCAGGCAACAGGCCTTACTGCTAACATATATAATCACAAATATTAAGACTTACTGTGTTTATATATATACAGCATATTTTGGCAGGTTTCATTAACTGAAAATAACCCCCAGACTTTTATATTCTGCAATACTAACGTATAAACCATAAAATGACTGTTCTATAGAACAGCATTTTTTTTTAAAATAATAAGATAGTAAAAGGTTTATAATGTTACAAAAACATGTCACTTTTGATCGACCTTGCTAAATCTAAGTATTCACTTTCAAACTGTTTCATTAGCATTTATGACAAATAGTTTATAAAATTACGTACGTGCCAAAATAACCAGAAATCATTCGTGTTTACTAGTTATTCTCTTTTGTATGTATCTGAAAATCATTCACTAGTCTCTAACAGACTTTATACGGCTGTGTTTTTGAGGGTTTGATGTTGAACATGCTACGGCTAATTGTGTTAGCTCTGCAACTGTTGTCATTTCAAGCTTTAAATGTGAATAAGTTACCGCTGGAAGTCGAACATCTGCTCAATCCCCCGCGTTTCCATTATTTAAGCTCTTTCTGGGATAATGTCAAAGGCTCCTGCATACTATTCTTCAGGGTTTAACGGAAGGTGAGAGGGGGAGAGACGCTAGCCCGTTATTAGCCTGTGCTGTTATTCGCCATGTTGAGAAGCTGCTGATGTTTCTAGATGAAGAACAAAGAACTTCAGGAAAGAAACGAGATTAGACACTCCAGGGCTACTTCCGTGCTGGATCACGTGCGTTGCTGTAACGCATCTGATTGGTCTTTAGATATTAAATAGTGCACACCGCCAAATAATTAGAGAAGTGGACAAATACAACAAAATAAATATTGTTCGATATAGTTTTTTTCCTTGACAATAACATATGTTTTAATTAACATTCCACTGCTTTCCCAGATCAGGATAAAACCTAATCCCAGACTAAAATGCATGTTTGATCCGTTTTTAACGTCAACCAATGTCTTAAAATATGTCAGTGCCATTGTTTTGTCTCAAGATACACGCCAGTAATGTTTTTGTTTCTTTTTCTTAGGCACATTTATAAATGAAACCGGGCCATTATGTAGCCATTTCAGTTTTAAGTCCTGAGGTAAAAATCTAGCGACCTCGTATGCCGCATTTGTTGACCTTTTACCAAATAGTCAAGAGTGGATGATCTGTCAAATAAAGCATCTATGTTCATCTATGTTCAGTTTTCAAAAGACAACTCACCTTTCATCTTCCCCTTATTTTCTTGCTTTTCTACGTGCATTTTTCTAGTTGAAGGCTGACATCTTGCGTTATGGAGTACGCACTACAATACAGTCTGACCGCCTTTATCAGACACTAGTTTAACATAATATGTTTGCATTTTCTAATATTTTTTTATTCTTACATATTTAGACAACTCCTAACAATTTCTTTCACTTTCTTCCTTTTGCCTTATGAAAGACGTGAACTGTGCCGGAAACACTTGCTGTTTTCAAACACTAGGGGGAACCACAAGTCTTCTTATTTCCAATGTCACTTTGTCAACTCCCAAGACTTAATGAAAACTATTGGCGTCAGTGACTTTTTGCTAGCAATAAAGGCCTCTATTTTGTTCCTTCATGGAAAAACAAGTCACAATTTGCAGGGTAGCCTATAGCCTACATTAACAGTAGTAACCCACATCTCTCTCATGATCAGTTTGACAGTATATTGACAAAGAAAAATAATGCAGTTTGTCATTGATCTGAGCATTACTGCACAGGTAATATACTACACAAGCCTAAAAATCTGATCTATACGACTGCCATTTATAATAAAACTCAGTACGAATGAATGTATCTCTCCTCACAAACACACACACACAGTCAGATAACAGTGGTGCCCCTTGAATGCAGTGCATTCGCCCCCAGCTGCAGTTCCCAAATATGTCTCTTCAGTAAGAGATTGAATCTGCCCCATTCATTAGCCTAAGTGGATGAGCTTCCCTAATAGATGCTCCCCTTCCCCTCAATAATTGCTGTTGATTGGCGTAAATTAGACCCTAGTTGCCAGACGAGTGATTCTCGACGACGATAATCTGATTCCCAGCTGAAACTAATAGGATTTTAACTCCGGTTTGGCCTAATGTCCGTCTGTAAGGCCTGGCCCGGCTCTGTTAGGCCAGACCTGCCCTTCAGCCCAGCGGCCGCATGCACAACTCACTCTGACTGCAGGGCTGCAGATGAGCGTCCGAATAAACAGATTTGTACCCTCAGGTGAACACGCACGCACACGTGCTGTCAAGCCAGACCTATGAACAGATGGTGTGGCTAACAGTGTGTCAAGAGAACTTGACTTTATAAGGCCTAAACGCGTACAGGAAAAGAGACGGGTTTGATGAAGTTCACTATAATGCAAAACAAGGGTTTCTTTTTACGGTTTCCATGTTTTATGGGTACTTTACATAGACGTAATGGTTCTTCTACTGTACAAACTGTACATTATATCCCCTAAACCTACCCACCATCACACAAAACTTTCTCCATTTTCGAAAAAGATCATTCTGTGTGATAAATTTATAAGCTTTTTCCACATGGGGACCAAAAAAAATGACCCCACAAGGTCAAAATGTATTGGTATTAGTATACTTGTAGGGACATTTGGTCCCCATAACATATAGGGAACACCTGGCCACGGACATACACATATATGTTGCATCTATCGTTATGAGGATACTGTGCAAACTGTATATTATATCCCCTAACCCTAAACCTACCCATCACAAAAATAACGTTCTGCATTTTTACATTTTTAATAAAACATTGTTTAGTATGTTTTTAAGACATTTTCATTACGAGGGCTCAGGAAATGTCCTCAAAAACCCCATTTCCATTGTAATAACCGTGTAATAATGTAATTATACAAAATTGTGTCCTCATAAATCACATAAACAAGCACACACACAGGTTTTTAGGTCTGGCCTTCGAGTCATTCCAAAAACCTATTTTTTAACAAGCACGATTTGAGGTATTATTCTTGTCTGTAGCACAAATGGTCAGCATGCTCAAAACATAAAACATAGGGTTTGTTCAAATCCTAAGCCCAAGTATTATTAATGATGTCCAGAACAGTATATTAACACATTTCGCATCAATCCCTCCTAAATCGAAGCTTTTTGAGACACATGTCCCTAATGAAGATCACCCTTATTTGATATTATTTGTCATCAGGCTGATAAGAGCGAGCAGCACGCCTCGAGTCTAATGAAACTCCACTCCATTAGCGCTGAATCGGACAGATTGGCCTCCCAGAGAAATGAATTGAGTTTTTTGTATTTGTGAGATCATTCTCCCTGCATTAACTGATCTTTATCCCATCTCTTCATCACAGCCAAATCAGGTTAGGCGGCCATGATTAGCTGGGGTGGCCTCCCTTTTTAAGCAGTAATTGGGTTTAGCGGCTTAGCTGATAGCGCCATTAGGACCAATAACGGCCTTGCTTGGCTCGGGGAGTGAAACAGATTCTCCTGGAACAGATGGCAGATGCTGGTAAAGGGGCTTGATTTAGAGGGGGCGAAAGCAAAGTTTGTGTAACCGTAGAAGTTCTGGCATTGTGCTGCCTCTGTCTATACGTCCTCTGTGTTCTGTGTTTGCTGGATGTCCGTTTAATGGGTTATATATATATATATATATATATATATATATATATATATATATATATATATATATATATATATATATATATATATATATATATATATATATATATATTAGTGCTGTCAGTTAAACGCGTTATTAACGACGTTAACGCAAACCAATTTTAACGGCGTCAATTTTTTTATCGCGAGATTAACGTTCTTTTTGGTCTAACAAACTTTGTAGTTTTTTCACATGCTGTTGCAGCAACTAGTAACGTTAGAAAAACTACAACACCACTCCGGGTGTAGCTAGACCGGAAACAAAACATCAGGCACGCTGCGGCTGCCCACACTTGTTTGGGCCATTAAAAGAGTAGACGTGGATGGCAAGCGTGAGACGCCGAAATGAGAAACGTATTATGCCATGGTTTAACTCAGGGGTCTTCAACTAAAAGTGCTTGTCTTGAGCGCTGCTTTCTGCTCTGATGGTGGATTCACACCAGACGCGAATGAAGCGTTTTGCGCGAGTGATTTAAGTCAACGCAAAGACGCAAATAGACATTCTGCGGCGCGAATTAAGCGGCGTGCATGTCGCGTCATTCGCGTCCGGTGTGCATGCTTGACCGCGCGTCTGGGTCTGAACGCAACAGTGAGCATTGCAACGTTAACTGTTTCATTAGCCTACGTCAAAAGGCTTCGCGGTCCGGATTCGGACCGGAGTCCGCTAGTTGGCGACCCCTGGTTTAACTGCACTATAGGCGGAGTCCTAGTTTACCTTGCATGTGCACTTTGTAATTTTATTTTGTATCACCCTGTTTTGATCCCTTAGAAAGGGCTGTTGAAGGGGCTGTTTGTGCAACAAAGTATTTGTTTCACCCTTTTATTGATGGGCAGTGTTACATTGTGTGAGCGATTATTTGCTTCAAGTGAGAATGTTGGTGTGAAATCGAACACTACAGTATGCCAATGTTGTTTTCAATAAAACAAACATTTGAACAAAGCAAGCCGATCCACTTTTCTATGTTGATAAGAGCATTAAAATAAGAAAAAATAATGGGACAAAAAGAAATCAAGGGACATTTAGAATAAATAAAAATGTGCGATTAATTGTGATTAATTGTGAGTTAACTATGGCATTAATGCGATTAATCGCGATTAAATATTTTAATCGTTTGACAGCACTAATATATATATATATATATATATATATATATATATATATATATATATATATATATATATTTAAATCTAGATTAATCTCACTGTAATCTTGGAATTAATCTAGATTAAAATGGCTCATTTGAATTCTGCTGAAGGCATTCAGAATATGTTTGCTCGTAAGTGATCGTTTGTCTTTTTGTAGTTTGAATAATAAATAACTTCTGTCCCTTTAAGGCCTGACGCACCCATGGATCCCAAACACTGTTCCTGTGAGCTGGTTACGACTTTGTTTACGTTAAAACTCACCAAGATGGGCATTAAGACATTTTTGGGTGTATTTGACCATTAATAAGCAGGAAAAAGGAGCTCATTTTTGCACTTGTATGTCAGAGGCGGCTTTATTACGGTATGTGTGCGCTTCAGATGCGAGCGCGAAATCTGCGGGAATTAGTAGAATTAACGTTATATGCAACCCCGCGCGAAATTCAGACCGGTCACACCAACACTAACACGCTGTCATGAGGAAAAATCCAGCAGAACACGCGTTCGCCGTGTTCAGAGGGTTAACCGGACTGAATGAGAGGCACTGGTAGGCATACACACAGGTTCGAAGACTCGTTCTCTCGCCCCTACAGTGCAATTCGGCTAGGTTTACATCCGCGCTAAAATATCAAGGTGAAAGTCATCACATCTTGCGTAGTATAGACCCAGCTCCCAACCCAACTTTGAGAATAGATTAACGACGATATTTTTTTTATCGCCCGATAAGAGTCTCACGTTAACGCAGCACATTAACGCCGATAACGGCCCACCACTAAAATATATAGTACAGATTAAAGTAACTCACTGTGCGTTACTATTTTTGTCATGTTCCTTAGTAAAAATATATATTTTTGCTTTCTTCTTGCGTCTCGTTGAGATTATTTATGTTAAGTGAAGTCAAGAAAGTCTTTATTAAATTTTTTTTTTCAGGAAATATTTTTTAATTTCAACTTAAAATGTCAGGAGATACATTGTTGACGTTACTGTTAAAAATGCTCCTCCAATAAAGTGAGTGTTGGCAAAAATGGTTGTCATTTTTATGTTGAGGCGGCAGGGGTGTTGTCAGCAGCTGCTGAATGTAACTAATAATGTAACTTGTAATCTAACTTAGTTACTTTTAAAATCAAGTAATTTGTAAAGTAACTAAGTTACTTTTTAAAGGAGTAATCAGTAATCAGATTACTTTTTCAAAGTAACTGTGGCAACACTGTATACACATAACATTTTGACCCCCTTCCTAATATTGTGTTGGTCCCTTTTGCTCCCTGACCCATCGAGGCATGGACTCCACTAGACCCCTGAAGGTGTGCTGTGGTATCTGGCACCAAGATGTTAGCAGCAGATCCTTTAAGTCCTGTAAATTGTGAGGTGGGTCCTCCATGGATCGGACTTGTTTGTTCAGCACATCCCACAGATGCTCGATTGGATTGAGATCTGGGGAATTTGGAGGCCAAGTCAACGCCTCAAACTCATTGTTGTGCTCCTCAAACCATTCCTGAAGCATTTGTGCTTTGTGGTGGCGCATTATCTGCTGAAAGAGCCACAGCCACCAGGGAATACCGTTTCCTTGAAAGGGTGCACATGGTCTTCAACAATGCTTAGGTAGGTGGTACGTGTCAAAGTAACATCCACATGGATAGCAGGACACAAGGTTTCCCAGCAGAACATTGCCCTAAGCATCACTGCCCCCGCCGGCTTGCCTTCTTCCCATAGTGCACCTGATGCCATGTGTTCCCCAGGTAAGCGAGGCACACACACCAGGCCATCCACGTGATGTAAAAGAAAAGATGATTCATCAGACCAGGCCACCTTCTTCCATTGCTCCGTGGTCCAGATCTGATGCTCACGGGCCACTGTTGGCGCTTTCAGCGGTGGACAGTGGTCAGCATGGGCACACTAACTGGTCTGCGGCTATGCCGCCCCATTCGCAACAAACTTCCATACACTGTATATTCCTTTCTCTTCAGTCTTGCCCTCATGTTTTTTTCAGACAGCAAAGATTTCCTCCTTGCACACATCCCATGATAATAAAAGATGTGCCGATCTATGGTAGATGCATGCATAAGAGCAGAGCTTGCTGTAGGTCCCGTGATGACATTTTAGCGTTTTGGAGACTTCTTTTAACATCTTGGGTTGAATTTGCTTGGATGGCCTGACCTGGCCATGTTGCCAGTTGTATTTAATGTTCTCCATTTGTAAATGATTTTCCGAACAGTGGAATGGCTGAATACAAATTATTTGGAGATATTTTTATATCCTTTACCAGACTCTATAATCTTCTTTCTGAAGGCCACAGAGAGCTCTTTGGATCTCACCATGCGCTCACTTCAACAATCATGAGCAAACCAAACTAAATGTCTGAGGTTTAAATAAGTCTCCTTTAAAATGCCCTGTCACAATATTCTAATCATTTGCACATGATGTGATAGACCTGTAGGTAATTTATGCCATTTTAAGTATGAATACATGTGGGGTGTCTTAACTTTTTCCTCACAAGAATTAGCATTTTTTTCAAATTAGCATTTTTCAATGACATTTTACAGATATTTTTAAAAGACTTTTCTTTGTTTTTATTTGTTTAGTTATATTACTTCAATCTCCCAATTTTGTTAAAATGAAGATCAAATCTCCATATGTTTAACTGTAAAAAAACTGGGGCTGTCCTAATTGTTTTACATTACTGTATATATACATAATATAGTGCTGTCAAATTCATTGTAATTAATCAAATCTAACATAAGAGTTTGTTTCTGTGTGTGTGTGTATTTATGTATGTGTACAGTTGCATACATTATATATTTACAAACTTTTATGTTACATGGGATTAATCACAATTAATCGATTTGACAGCACTAATAACTTTGACAGCAATATATATATGGTTCATATTTCAAAGCATGCAGTGGTATTTCCTGCAACAAAGTAGACGAAAATAAAAGGCATGATGCTCAACCAATGGTAGAGGAGGTTCAACTCAAAAATCTTTAGAAGAAAAGTGTAATACTCTACAAACATAGAGCTGACTTTATTTCTTTAAAACGGTGATGTTTCGGCCAACTTCAAGGCCTTCACACATCCTTTTTACTCAGAGACAATAATTGACCCCTGGTATTGATTTCCCATTAGGTCATGTTTAAAACACCCATTTAAGGGTGTTTCTTTAACTCTGGTCACTTTAGGAAAAGGAAGATTCTTAAAACTATTTTTTCTCGATACAACAAAGTCAATGAAAGCATTTCTAAGCATCGCAGTTGTGTTATTTTTTTATTGATGGAATTGACATACGGGAATGGGAAAGTTTAATATTTACATAACTGAAGACAAATCTACAAATTGATAATTGACAGATTTCCCTAAGAGAACTAACACAACACTAACACAACACACACACACACACACACACACACACACACACACACACACACACACACACACACACACACACACACACACACACACACACACACACACACACACACACACACACACACACACACACACACACACACACACACACACACACACACACACACGCCTGGTTCACATGTCTTTGTGGGGACTCTCCATAGACGTAATGGTTTTTTACACTCAAAAAAATAACTCATTGGACAAACTCAATTTAATTGAGGGAAGGTTTTCCATCCAATAAATATGTGTAGCCCCGACTCATTAAAAACTAATTAATGCAATGAAATGTAACTGAGTTGGTCCAACACAATTTTATCAAATACAGTTTAAATGATATTTATATACTTTTAACATGACTTTTTATACTTGTCAAACTTAAATTAAAACATTTAATTGGAAAATCAATTATAAGCAGTTTCACTCATCATCATACACAATGTATATAATGATAATATAAGAAAAGAGGTGTCACTAAGCACAGGTGCTATACTCTTCATCATCACGGTAACCATTAAAAAGCATTACAGAAACAACATTTTTCCCTTTACAGAAAAACATAAAATAACACTTTAATCCCTAAATTTACTCTCCTAATGGAGTCCCTTGCAAAGCATGCTGGGAACTACAGATCCACTGCTGTTAGTTGTGTCAACACAAATATTTCATGTACTTTAACACAACTTAATTAAGTACACTTCAGTTTTAAATTAGGGCTGTCAAAAGATTAATCGTGATTAATCGCATCCAAAATAAAAGTTTGTGTTTACATAATATATGTGTGTGTACTCTGTTATTTTTTATTTATATATAAATACACACACCATGTATATATTTAAGAAAAAAATATTATTTTTATATATAAAACATTTATATTTATATATATTGTAGATTATATAAATGTGTATATACATGCAAATATTTCTTACATGAATGTGTGTGTATTTATATATAAATAATAATTAACAGAGTACACACACACATATATTATGTAAACACAAACTTTTATTTTGGGTGCGATTAATCGCGATTAATCTTTTGACAGCCCTAATTTAAATATATTAGGTTGATTGAACACAATTAAATTAAGTTGTGACAAAATAAGATGTTTAAGTAAAGTGAACAGAATTTAAATGTGTCATATCTATGAAGGGCCTGAATCATTTTTTTTGAGTGTGTATACAGACTTTATATTCTCTCCCCTTACACTAACCCATACCCCTAAAAATACCCAGCACACAAAACCTTCTGCATTTTTACATTTTCCCAAAAAATTCATTCTGTGTGATTTACAAGCTTGTTTCCTCATGGGGACCTCAATTTAGGACCTCATGGTGACATGTCTGAAAAACATGTACACACACACACACACACACACACACACACACACGTCGGTTGTGATTGCATAGCCTATCTTCACAGAGTCGGGATGCAGCAAAGAGCTTCTCATTAATGTAGGAACAGTGCCGCCTTTTCCCGCTCAAATCCGTCTCTGGAGAAAGACTTATGCGAGAGCACTTCAGATGAACGAGTGTACACAAAACCGCTTCAATTATTCAAGTCCAGCTTGGCACAGGGTGTGACTTTTGGGA
Organism: Gobio gobio; assembly: GCF_949357685.1. Classification (NCBI taxonomy): domain Eukaryota; kingdom Metazoa; phylum Chordata; class Actinopteri; order Cypriniformes; family Gobionidae; genus Gobio; species Gobio gobio. The sequence goes on from NC_137109.1 coordinate 46,765,211, forward strand.
AACACAGCACATGCTGCCCAGATCCGCGTACCTGTTGAGCATTAAAACGATTAAAATGATGGAATTATGCTGCTTAAATGGTCTGTCTCAGCAATTCACGTCGACTGTAAGATTGCAAAGAGACCAAATCAACCACCCTGACCAACATTACCTGCTCTGATTGACCATTCCGATGTCCTAGTGTGCCAAGTTCTCCAGTCGTGGCTAACGCTGTGAGGCTAATGTCTGTCGAAGGACAAGAAAGGCACTTTAAAACAATTGAAAAGAAATCAAGCAGTTCACTTTGCGGGAAAAGCATCCTGTGGTGAGTCTGAGGCGGTCGGATCATGTTAATAACGCTGAAGTTAAGTACCTGCCTGTTGAGATAAAAGACTTGACAGGTTATAAGGTGTTTCATAATATGGGAAATAATGGATAATGAGAGTGCCATAAATGCAGATTAGTATATTTCGCAAAGATGAGCTGGAGAAAACGACAGCACTGATGTATTTGACTTGTTTTGTTTAATATTCTTGTTTTCATCTGCTATAGCAGGCTACACGACGCAAGTGAATTAAGATACAATTCAAATGTTTTCTAAAATCCATTACGCTAAACTCAATACCTTCAGCACAGCGTGCGTACACAGCCCGATAAAACATCGCACTGTGATTTCACAGCAGGTGACGTGCTGAATGGGATTTATATTGCTTTCCCATGGAATTGCAACTTTATATGGGAGAACAAAACAAAAGAGTGTTTGAGCGCCAAACCAAAAACAACTGATCTTACAGTACACAGAATAATTATATATGAATATGGGATTAAAACAGTACCATACAGTATACACTCTAAAAAATGCTGGGTTAAAAACAACCCAAGTTGGGTTGAAAATGGACTAACCCAGCAATTGGGTTGTTTTAACCCAGCGATTGGGTTGTTTTAAGCAAACATTTAACCCAATTGCTGGGATAAAACAGCCCACTCACTGGGTTAAGACAACCCATTCACTGGGTTAAGACAACCCAACCGCTGGGTTAAAATGACCCATTCACTGGGTTAAGACAACCCAATTGCTGGGTTAAAAACTACCCAAGTTGGTTTGAAAATGGACTAACCCAGCAATTGGGTTGTTTTAACCCAGCGATTGGGTTGTTTTAAGCAAACATTTAACTCAACCGCTGGGTTAAAACAACCCATTCACTGGGTTAAGACAACCCAATTGCTGGGTTAAAACAACCCATTCACTGGGTTAAGACAACTCAATTGCTGGGTTAAAACAACCCATTCACTGAGTTAAGACAACCCAACCGCTGGGTTAAAATGACCCATTCACTGGGTTAAGACAACCCAATTGCTGGGTTAAAACAACCCATTCACTGGGTTAAGACAACCCAACCGCTGGGTTAAAATGACCCATTAACTGGGTTAAGACAACCCAACCGCTGGGTTAAAACAACCCATTCACTGGGTTAAGACAACCCAATTTCTGGGTTAAAACAACCCATTCACTGGGTTAAGACAACCCAATGGCTGGGTTAAAAACAACCCAAGTTGGGTTGAAAATGCACTAACCCAGCAATTGGGTTGTTTTAACCCAGCGATTGGGTTGTTTTAAGCAAACATTTAACCCAACCGCTGGGTTAAAACAACCCATTCACTGGGTTAAGACAACCCAAATGCTGGGTTAAAACAACCCATTCACTGGGTTAAGACAACCCATTCACTGGGTTAAGACAACCCAATTGCTGGGTTAAAACATCCCATTCACTGGATTAAGACAACCCAACCGCTGGGTTAAAACAACCCATTCACTGGGTTAAGACAACCCAATTGCTGGGTTAAAACAACCCAATTGCTGAGTTAAAACAACCCATTCACTGGGTTAAGACAACTCAATTGCTGGGTTAAAACAACCCATTCACTGGGTTAAGACAACCCAACCGCTGGGTTAAAATGACCCATTCACTGGGTTAAGACAACCCAATTGCTGGGTTAAAACAACCCATTCACTGGGTTAAAATGACCCATTCACTGGGTTAAGACAACCCAACCGCTGGGTTAAAACAACCCAACCGCTGGGTTAAAACAACCCATTCACCGGGTTAAGAATCCAACCGCTGGGTTAAAACGACCCATTCACTGGGTTAAAACAACCCATTCACTGGGTTAAGACAACCCAACCGCTGGGTTAAAATGACCCAATTGCTGGGTTAAAACAACCCAATTGCTGGGTTTAAACAACCCATTCATTGGGTTAAAACAACCCAATTGCTGGGTTAAAACAACCCAATTGCTGGGTTTAAACAACCCATTCATTGGGTTAAAACAACCCAACCGCTGGGTTAAAACAACCCAATTGCTGGGTTTAAACAACCCATTCATTGGGTTAAAACAACCCAACCACTGGGTTAAAACGACCCATTCACCGGGTTATGACAACCCAACCGCTGGTTTGAAACAACATTCACTGGGTTAAAACAACCCAATTGATGGGTCAGTCCATTTTCAACCCAACTTGGTTTGTTTTTAACCCAAAATTTTTTAGAGATATAAACTCAGATCAAATCTTTCTCTCAAACATTGCTTTTATATATAAGAAATTCACAATTATTTATCATGCAATATTAAACACTCCTATTGGTGATTTCCCAGTTTTGAAGAGAAAGTTATTGAATCACATCATGTAAATTAGTGAAATAAAGATCCTATTGATCATCACTTAAAGGCCCGTGATAAGGGCTCTACCTCCTGTGACACACTGCGCTGATTCATGGCTTCTGTGTTATCACAAACCAATATGTCTAATCCCCGAGGTGAGGTGAATCTCTCCCCTGCTCACGTCCAGTAATTCCATTGCTTGCCCTGTTTAATACACTATACAGTCATTTGGATTTACAAGCATTTGCTCCATATGTGACCTCCGCTTAGTGACATCATTGTTATAAAGGAATTACATTTGCGGAGGCTCCACGAAGACTGTGAGACAGCGTGTGTGTGTGTGCGTGTGAGACACATGAGAGAGACAGACAGACAGGATAAAGCAATTGATCTTCATGAATCTGACATGCCTGTCCACATGAAAATAAATCACTGGAGCAAAGTACCCATTAAACTGCAAAACAGACAACAGAAATTGACATGAATAAGAATGATTTACATATCAAGTTTTGCTTTCTTTTCATGGGTCACTCACTAATGTCAATGAAAGGTTTTTTTTGGGGGGGGTGAGCCAATCGGATCACTCTGAATCGTTGATAAATCCTGTTTTCATCCAAATAACTTGAATCAATTGACTACATTTACACTGCTGGCATCCTCCAAAAAGTTTCTTTCTTTGTGCCACAAATGATCATATTTCTGTCCAAAACAGAAGAAAGCATGAAATTATATTTAGCTTTATTTTATATTTTTGTTACCCTCTATAATATTTAGAAATTTGCATTAATGTATAGCTAGTTCTCAATCTCATTACAGTATTACAGAAGAGCAATATGTAAAAATTGTTCTAGCTTTAATTTAGCTGATTTAAAGATGTAATCTGTAACTTTTGGTTAAAGATTATCCAGAATCAATTGTTAAGGAAATTGTTTAGTTCATTTGACATTTCCTTTACTTGTCTACTAAAATATGAATAATTATTAACATCCATAAGTAGGTCATATTTGCCATAATTAACTCATAAACACAATGTATCCCATTTCAGGTGTAGTTGAGACACCCATCCATAAAGCTGTAAAGCTGCCTAACCAATTCATTGAATTTGTACAATACCTTTAAAATGCGAATTCAACAGTTTTTATTTCCATTCAGTATTTTATGTGACTATTTGTTTAGTTAAAAGTAGTAAATTAGTAAAACATTGTAGTGTAATGGCAAACAGCGACACAATATTTAATATCAGTTCATCATTTTAAAGGGAAAGTTCACCCAAAAATGAAAATTAGCCCATGATTTACTCACCCTCAAGTCATATATATTATTATTATTATGATCAAACACCTTCATTAAAGTGACAGTACGAAAAATTCTGCAGAAAAACACTATTATTTTACAAATTATTACAATAAAAAAAATTCAATAAAGTGTTCAATTTAAGACAAAATACAGTCTGTAAAACAATACGTAATACATTTCAAATACAGATAACAGTGGAATAGTTTCATCACATTTTTAAAGTTGAATAAAATTTAAAACTGAAAAAAATACATTTACAAGATTGTCACGGATTCACTATGGATTCTAAAACTTGTATTATTCAGATGTAAATTTATGTAAACAAATTCTTCAGAGCCCCCAGGAGGAATTGAAAAACTAAAAATGTCATTTATCTTGTAAGTTAGGGTTACTAATATCATGATGAGGTCATGATTTCACCTTATAACAAAATAACAAATTGTGCCATTTACTGTTTTGTATTTACTTTGTATTTTTCAAATAAGTTTTATATTGTTTTCCTCTATATTCAACTGACCCCCGAGGGCTCCATGAAGCTCTGATAATATATGTGGAAGACAAAATACAGTCTGTAAAACAATACAATAGATAATACATTTCAAATACAGATAACAGTGGAACAGTTTCATCAAATTTTTAAAGTTGAATAAAATTTCAAACTGAAAAAAATACAAAACTGGTACATTTACAAGATTGTCACGGATTCACTATGGATTCTAAAACTTGTATTATTCAGATGTAAATTTATGTAAACAAATTCTTCAGAGCCCCCAGGAGGAATTGAAAAACTTAAAATTGCATTTATCTTGTAAGTTAGGGTTGCTAATATCATCATTTCAACAAATTGTGCCTTTTCCTGTTTTGTATTTACTTTGTATTTTCCAAATAAGTTTTATATTGTTTTCCTCTATATTCAACTGACCCCCGAGGGCTCCATATAGCTCTGATAATATATGTGGACAAACATTTACCTTTTAATTCAGAATCCAAGCTATATAGTGTAATAAGAAATATACATCAAAACGGCTTATACTTCCGCCCTGAAAAATAAGGTGGATAATATATTTTTGAGAAAGTGCCATTTATTTTCTACATTGACGGCATGCCTTCAACTCAAACCATCAAACAGACATCATGTTCCGCTGAATGGGGAGACAATGAGACTGTCGTCTCAAAAAGAGTTTACACAACTGCAGACAGCTGGTTTGCCTTCAAGCAACAACTTGAGACGTTACAGTCACATATTGAGTAACACTTTCTAACACATGCTGTGACAGCATGTATTTTCCAGTTAAAACCCTTAAAGGAATAATCAAACACTGAAAATCTGTCATTATACACTGACCAGGGGCTATTGAGCTCCAAAAAGAACTATATCCAGAAGATTGTGAGTCATATGACCTACTTTTCTCTTTTTGGACAGATTGGAAAAGCACATGGTAACCTTGGGAAAGGTTCTCAGAGAAAGTTAATTGGAGTGGGGTCTGATCTTATCACGGACGTTCAATCTGTGTTAGTTAACAGTAAAACTCAGGGCACACTCCAGAGCTCGCTGCAGCCTCCTCGGTGTTGAATAGAAATAGCCTGAAGCAATTAGCCCACTAAGACCCACTCATTAGGAGGTAAGAAGTGAATGAGATCTGCTCACCACAGCTAATCAATATTAATGATGGATTATTTACAATTAACAATGGGCCCTTAATGGCCGCCTAATTGTTTGTTTTGGCTCAACGTGGCGAGGTGAGAGCAGCAGATAAACTAAGGACATTAGTGAGAGAGAGGAGCTAAACATCTTCTCACTTTCTTTCTTTCACAGCACAGATAAGCTCATTTGTAATGGAGGCCTGTTTTGTTTTTCATGCAGAGCGCCAACAACAAAATCTGGACCAACTACTGAATGTCTTTGTATAGCCCCATGAAATCAAAATGAGAGTTTCCCAGCTTTCCCAGTGTTGGGGAATGTTACTTTTAAAAGCAATTGTTACAACATTAAAAATAAAAATAACTAATTGAATCACTTAGTTATTTTTTTTGTGAAAATATATATTTTTTTCCCCTGACCTGGGCTGGGCTTGCTTTGTCTTTTAATAACTAAAAGGGTTATATTTTTGGCAAATGTAAAGGCCCTTTCACATCAAAAGTGAAAATGTAAATTCACGTCTGTACAGTAGTGGGCGCAGCTCAAACAAACCAGCTGTGCTGCCATGCTAGCCTGGCTCCGCCCTCCTACGTCCGCTCAATTTTCATTTTCCCTCAGCACTTCGTCTGGGATTGCGGTAAATTCTCTGGTTTTCTCCGGACAAACTTTAACCGGTCCAATCAGCGAACAAAGGGAGATGACTTTGATGTTGTGCGCTAGTTTGAGATGACACACGTCACGACCAAACGTTAGCGATTGGTTATGGCAGATCCAAAAGTTTTAAACTTCAACAGAGTTCCCGCCTTCAAGGAAGTTAAGGCTTGTCAATGGAGAGCGGCCAGACTCTCTGTACAAATAAAATGGTAAGACCAGGCTAGAAAGGCGTTAGAATTGAGAAGGTTCAACAAAAAAAGTTCACAAAAATAAAACACAAATGCAATGTTTATCAAAAGTCATTTTAGTGTATTAATATGCTTGAATTGGATCATCGAAAGTCAGCAGAAAAGACAATAAAGTGAGATTAAATACATAAAGTATATTTCTGTTTTTGGCGCTTTTTTTGATCGGCTTTTTTCATATCATATATTTTAGCTATATCATAAATTTGGTATCATTCGAAAAGCTTAAGAGCTCAAAATTCATCCTGTGAAAACCGTTTTGAAATCAGACGTTGCGTTACCATGGAAACAGTACTCTAAATTCTTCTAACGGGCTCCTCCCCCTAGTGGGCGGTGTCATGTTTCATATTACAGAATTTATTTTAACTACTTTATCAAAATCTTTTCTTATCTTTACGAAACACATATCGTCGGAAATGTCTCAAGGTTCCATATTTGATGACTGTTTTTTTTTTTATAGTGATATTTGGACAGAAACTTAGTAATTCGTTACAGGAGAATGCATTAAAATCAATGGAATGTGTGACACCCGGTGGCTATTTTTGGTACAGCACCTAAACAAATTCTCATGGGTACTTTAATTTTTGTGATATCAACTTAAAATTTAGGACACAACTTGGTTAGACATATGGCTTTGATTTTATAGTAATTTTATAATATTTTTTTATTTTGTAAAATATATATTTTATATAGGGCTGTCAAAAGATTAATCGCGATTAATCGCATCCAAAATAAAAGTTTGTGTTTACATAATATATGTGTGTACTCTGTTAATTATTATTTATATATAAATACACACACAAGCATGTATATATTTAAGAAAAAAATATTATTTTTATATATAAAACATTTATATTTATTATAGATTATATAAATGTATATACATATTTATATATAAATAATAATTAACAGAGTACACACACATATATTATGTAAACACAAACTTTTATTTTGGATGCGATTAATCGCGATTAATCTTTTGACAGCCCTAATTTTATATGAAATAAAAATATTTAGTACAGTATGTTTAATTTACACTAAATTTAAACTTCCATAACTTTTTCATACTTTCATCTTTTTAAGAGCTGCCGAGTTTTGTCTTTAAAACGAGACCGTAGGTCTATATTCAAAAGCATTCTTGAATTACAGCCATTTACGTTTGGATAGTGCATTTTTGCGTCTATTCTCAAAAAGGGGGCTAACGTTTAATTAATGAAGGTTTGTGTAATATTTGAGATTCTGAAGTGTGCATATGATAGACACTTTACCATCCCATGAGGCCACGGGAGAGGACTTATGAATGGCTGACGCTGGTCACGTGATAATGACAACATGGCTGTATGTAGTACGTCCAGATTACATTCATACTACACACACTCAGTATCAAAATAAATACCTGCTCAAGAGAGTATGCGATTTCGGACGCAGACAATCATATGATGTGGAAAAGACAAAGTGCGAGGTGTGCAAAATATCAGATACTTACTGAGACCAGGTTTGTAGAAGTTAATTTATGACTCAGTTTGGTTAAAAACCCATGATTTCAAACCCACGGTTTCACCCCCCACCCCAACTCAAAACAGAGCATTTTGATTGGATGTTGTGCATCTCCCAGCTCACACCTTTTTTCTCCACTTTTGTTTGGCAAATGGGGGGAGGCACCCTGCAGTTTAAGAGGGGGTCACCAAAGTTAGAGCTCTGTTTCTTTCCCACCTTCTCATTCAGCCTGTTGCACTTGTGTGACACAGGAACACAGGTCACTTTTTTACGATACTCAGGGGACTGCACAGAGACAAAAACCTGGAAACGCTGTATTTTGGGATTTTCAGGTGCAGTGACTGGTGAGGATCACTCATGTCCCTCAAGACTGCATCTGTTGGCCTTCTGCACTGACATAAAAGCTACTTCTGCCATCTGAGACAAGACTTTTTCATCTTTTTGGTGACTTTAGCCAGTATAACCTTACAAACAATGGCTTATTTACTAGTTATACTTGTACTGATGCTAGTTTCAGTATCTGAGCCATTCCACCTGGAGCACCTCGGCCGTTTTGACTGGCAGAGGAGCCTTCGACCAGGTGAGGGATGCCCTAAAAAGTGCCACCCTGAGAGGTGCCCAGATGTTAGGCAGCTGCAGGGTTGTCCCGCCGGGCTGGTTCGTGACCAGTGTGGGTGTTGCTGGGAATGTGGAAACGATGAGGGGCAACTGTGTGACCCCGAGCCCCGGTCTGGGTCTACTTTCTACGGGCGCTGTGCTGAAGGTCTGCGCTGCAGAGCTCCACGCAGAAACCCCACAGGTGAGCCCAGAGCCGTCTGCGTCTGCAGCAAGCAGGAAGCACTCTGCGGGTCTAATGAAAAGACATTTAAGAATATATGTCAGTTTCGGGTGGCCCAACACAAACAAGGCAAAGGTCAGACGTTGACAATGTTGCACCATGGACCCTGCAAGACAAGTAAGTATCTCTAAACAAACTGATTAAATATATACATAAATTGTAATTCAATTGTTATTTTCATTGGGGGTTTTCGTTATTGCAACTTTTTACATGCAGTGCATTTAAGTGTATTACAGCAAATACAATATTGTAAAAAAAATTTTTTATTGTATTTAATATACAATATTTTGAATGCAGCACAAAAGAATACTACCATGATATATAAACACGTTACAATTCATATATTTTTAAATAACTTAAAGGTTTAGTTCACCCAAAAATGAAAATAATGTCATTTATTCCTCACCCTCGTGCCGTTCCACACCCGTAAGACCTCCGTTCATCTTCAGAACACAAATGAAGATATTTTTGTTGAGATCTGAAGGCTCAGTGAGGCCTCCATAGGGAGCAAAGCAATTTACACTCTCAAGATCCATTAATGTACTAAAAACATATTTAAATCGGTCCATGTGAGTACAGTGGATCAATATTAATATTATAAAATATATTAATGACTTATATAGTGATAACCGATTTCAAAACATTGCTTCATGAAGCTTCGGAGTGTATCGAATCAGCGAGTCGAATCATGATTCGGATCGCGTGTCAAACCGCCAAACTGAAATAACGTGACTTTGCCGATCCGAACCACTGAATCGACTCGCTGATTCGATACACTCCGAAGCTTCATGAAGCAGTGTTTTGAAATCGGTTATCACTATATAAGTCGTTATTTCGTTTTATTTTAAGATGAACGGAGGTCTTACGGGTGTGGAACGGCATGAGGGCGAGTAATAAATGACATTATTTTCATTTTTGGGTGAACTAACCCTTTAAACATTAAATTATTACATATTATATATTAATTATATATTCATAAGCAGTGTTGGGTGTAACTAGCTAAGTAATTAGTTACTGTAATTTAATTACATTTCCCTTGAAAAAGTAAAGTAAGCGATTACTCTTATTTTTGTGTAATTTAATTACAGTTACTTCACATGTAATTGAACTAAATACTGTGTATAGACTGTAGAACTATTACATATAATACAATAGTGGAATTAACACAAACATTTTACGTCTAACTTTAAAATGCATGTTTTTATGTATCCTCATATTTGTAATACTTTGGTCAGTTAATAAGAATAATTGATGTAATTTTATATTATGTATTTGAATGAATTAAAACAGCCGTTTCATATCCTTGAATTACTTAGTCGAGGTTGATATAGGATTTAGAAATTAATTAGTAATAGTAATGTACAGAGTAATTTGAACAGTAATCTAATTACACTATTGGAGATGTAATTAGTAACTAGTAATTAATTACTTTTTTAGAGTAACTTACCCAACACTGTTCACAAGACAATAAGGAGAACGTGAAGTCAGTAGAAATAGGGCACAATTTACTGTACACTCTACAAAATGGTGCTATATGGCACTAAAAGTGGTTCTTGGCTCGTAATAGGGGAACATTTTTAAGTGCTGTACGGCACCAATCTTAGTGCTTCAGTGGTTCTTCAGCGGCTCTTCACCGGTTCTTTGGCTGAGGTGCTATATAGTATCGCTGACTAAGGTGTTATATAGCACCGCTATCATATACAGAACCTGTTAAGATATGGCGCTATATAGCACCAAAAGTGGTTGCCCTACACTCTAAAAAATACTGGGTTAAAAACAACCCAAGTTGGGTTGAAAATGGACTAAACAATTGGGTTGTTTTAAGCAAACATTTAACCGCTGGGTTAAAACGACCCATTCACTGGGTTAAAACAACCCAATTGCACCCCATTTTTTAGAGTGCATGATTATGACAAAGAAACACTTTTAGTGCCATATAGCACCATTTTTTTTAGAGCGTATAAATATGAAGGAATTTTCCGTATTGTTTTTTACAGGTGTTTTACTTGTATTTTGAATGAAGCATTGCATTGTGTTGACAGAAATTTCCAAAAAATTACTGGATAATGTCCTGACAGAAATTAACCAGTACATTTTCCGTTTTTCTTGTTTACAGTGTAAGGAGATTTGGGTGGGGGTGCTAAATTGGCATACATATAAAGTCACAATGCAAACAATGAATGGTCCTAAAACAGGATTAATTTTCTTTCTGCATTTATTTATTTTGCTTTTGGCGTAAAATGTGGCCGGGGCTTGTCCTGACAGAGATTTACCCTTCTAAAGGGCATTTGATTTTGAGTCTCAGTAGACCTAAAGTAAAGGCCGCATCATTTTGGTATGAATACATCTGCTAATTTAAATGTATATATATATATAGATGTAAATGTCCTCTCAAGAGGAGCCATTGTCATGTATAGAGTCTGAGTGCCAACGTAATCACCTCATTTAAAAGTTTTGTCATGGAAAAGGCCAAATGAAAACCCATTTGTTCAACTGTGGGAGTAAAAATCCAGCCATTAGGTTTGTATTTACCTTACCGCCATGTTTAAGATTAGCAGCTCGTAAAGTGTTCAATCTCACACCTTAAAATAATTAACCAAGCTAACCAAACACAGCACAAATGGCTACCGCGAATACAGAAGCTGGTGTGAGGGAACCATCCAGTAGCAGAGATTTGCTTTGGGGTGCTTTTTAACATCAAATATGAATGTGTTGTGTTTTATTTTACCAATTAAAGCTCTCACTATTGCTTAATCCACTCCTATTCTAGCTTGGACTATTTTGAACAATAGCTGAAACTTTGTATAACTAGCACAGATGAATCGCTTTGTTCGCTTGTATTACTCGATTGTATGTTGCTTTAGATAAAAGCCTCTGCTAAATGAATAAATATAAAAGTTTCCGTCTTCTGCAAACTTTTCAGAACCAGTTATCACGTACGCTCCCCGTGACATCGTCACAACCAAAGGAAGTGATGTAATCTTTTCCTGTGAGGTGTCGTCGTATCCACTGGCTTCCGTCCAGTGGAGTAAAGAGGGGGACGTCATTTCTTTTCCTGCTGATGATTCAAGCACGGCTGTACAGGTACGCATGTGCACATACAAGTGAACAATAAAACAGGATTTTTCATCAGAAATGCAAGGTCTGCCACTAACGACTATTTTTATATCGATTAATCTATCGACTAATTTATCGATTAATCTATCGACTGATTTATCACAATAATTTTCAACAATTTTACTTAAAAAACATTTAATTTAACTTGCAACGTTGGCCTTCAGTAGTGTATTATAAAAAAGTATAAATGTAAACAAGCCCTTGACAAAATGTAAAACTAAGAGTAAAAATGTAAAAAGGTACAAATTTGTAAACCAACATGCCTAAAAGTCAAGATACCAAAGTTATGACTTCGATACAATACCAGACTAAAATACCTCAATACCGATACTGAATCAATACCATGGCAAAAAACAGTAAAAGTAATTGAATAATTTGACAGAACTTACTATTCATTGTTTTAGGGTTAAAAAAACCCCTAAACTCGGACATGTTCCTGCCCTGCTTCACACAGAATATTAGGTCCGGCCCTTTAAGAGCTGCTCGGACCACATTCATTGTAACACCCGATTTCTCATTCAACTCTGTATACGTTCACTAAAGACATATCCGACTGCGTTTACCCGAATACTCGCCAGGACGAGCGTTTTTACATATTTTTTTTTACCATTCAAACCCGATAATCCGCGAAACTGGCGTCGCGATCTGTCTGAGTAAAAAGTAAAAGGCGGCTGTGCGCACTTCAGGTCAGTCCGGCAGCGCGCGCGAGCACGTCCCGGCCGCGCGCACTTTTCTGTTGCGTTCTTTTTCCTGAGCTGTGCGTATATATTTGTTTAGTGAATGGTGGAAGCAGAGCTCACACACACGTCCTCACTCCTACTGTCACACATCGACGCACATTAAGAAATACTGCCCTTATTAGAGTGCTGTCATTTACCGGTACTAATACAATTTCATATTAGGAAACTTACCCAGTCGACTAAAAATATTGACTTCGACTAATTAAAGGAACACTCCACTTTTTTTGAAAATGGGCTCATTTTACAAGTCCCCTAGAGTTAAATAGTTGAGTTTTACCGTTTTTGAATCCATTCAGCCGATCTATGTATCTGGCGGTAGCACTTTTAGCATAGCTTAGCATACATCATTGATTCTGACCAGTCCATTAGCATCTCATTAAAAAAATGACCAAAGACACTTTCAATATTTTTCCTATTTAAAACTTGACTCTTCTACAGTTACATCGTGTGCTAAGACCAACTGAAAATGAAAAGTTGCGATTTTCTACACCTATATGGCTAGGAACTACGTTCTCATTCCTGCGTAATAGTCGTGGATGGCTGCAGCAGCGCAATGATTCGTTGGTATTCTGTGAAACATGGTGGTAGTTACACCTTCGACTTACTATCACAGCCCTTTACAACACACAGAACCATGGCTAATCACACAGGTAAATCCACAACACAATTTGTCGGCTGCAAGCCTGAAACTTTCTCTGCAACTACACAAACTTAGTGCCGGTCACATTGAAAGTTACCTAACTGGGGGCTACTTTCAAAAACGGTAAAACTCAACTATTTAACTCTAGGGGACTTGTAAAATGAGCCTATTTTCAAAAAAAGTGGAGTGTTCCTTTTAACAGCGTCGACGCAGTCGATTGTATCGACCAATCGCAACAGGCCTAAACAATGATAGTCACATATTCTTTAGTGGTTTTCATCACATCTAATCGAAGCTTCAACAGACAAACACATAGTTATATAAATTCTCACCCCAGGTTTACATTCTAGTCACTGTTCTGGTGTTGTTAAATGTGTGACGGTGTGCGTTTCTGTAATTACAGGCCCGTGGAGGACCGCGGAGGTTTGAATTGACCGGCTGGCTCCAGATTCAAAGAGTCGGCCCGAACGATGCAGGTGTGTACACATGCACCGCCAGGAACGCCTTCGGAGAGGTGTCTGCCTCCGCCAGATTACAGGTTACACATGGAGGTATGTCTGAGAACACTCATTCACAGACACAGACACGGCCTTTAGAGAACAAGGTCAGAGGTGAACAAGCTGAAAAAGCATGATTGTTGGGGCTGCTTCCACTCACTCACAGACACAAACCCCACTGTTTACATGTTTGACGCACACACTTATCCCCAGAGGAATATTTCATTGTTCAGAAGTTGCTTGTTCACTCAGGAGACTTTTAAGTACATTTAAGTATCAACAATGTTTCTCCTGAAATTCCTGGGGAGGAATAAAAACAGACACAAATGAGTCCGATGTTGACGGTACCGCCTAGCTCAGATAGTTTGATATGGGAAGAATTATGATGATAAATATAGTTAATATTTGAGATCTTTGATTACAGATTTTGGTATCTTAGCAAATCTGAGCAGAGACCCTGCACTGTAAAACAAAATATTTAAAAAGTAAGTTACCTGGTTTCCTTAAAATTTTGAGTTCTTTAAGTTAATACAATGAACATTTGAGAATCGACATCACCCTTTATTCAAATATTATTAAAAGATTTAGTAAGCATATTGCGTAATTGTGCGCTTTATTTATAATAATGCAGTGAAACATGCCAAAATGTGCTATTTTCATGATTTATCACAACATTTTTTATTTTATTTATGTGGTTCAGATACAATAATATTTTGAGTTTATATTTATTAAACCAATTTCCTTCATTGTATTAACTCAAATGTTTTAATTTCAATGAACTCAAAATTTTAAGGCAACCAGGTTACTTACTTTTTTAAGTTAACTTTAACTTTTTTAAAGAAAAAAAGTGTGTATGTACATATATATATATATATATATATATATATATATATATATATATATATGTAAATAAAAAAAATAAATCTGTAAAATAACAGAAAAAGTACCGTCAAGTACTTAAAGTACTTATTACCTGGACATTATCCAGTATTTTTTACAGACAATTTTAAAACACCTGAAAAAATAAATAAGGAAAATTCTGTTTTTTTTATATATTTTTTTTTTTTTTTCTCCATTGAGAAAAAGTATCCATTATTATTATTATAGCCTTTATTTAAGGAAAAAAACTCTCTGAGATTAAAAATAATGTACACATGTACACAAAACCAATACAAAACAAATAAGACCAACATAAAATTTGGCACCAGATTTTGTATCTTCAATTGCGTTTAGAGAGTTACAATCAGAATTCTTATCAATTTAGTTTCATTTCTGTGTAAAAGAAAAATATATGAAATTATTACATTAAAAAATATTACTCATTTGTGATTTTTCCAGTTTATTATATGTGATAACCAGTTTCATGTTAGTTGATTTTCTGCAGTCATGCAAATTTATATCTCATCTAATTACAATAAAAAGTATTTTTACTTTGCAAAAAATTTGTTTTTGTCCTGTTTTCCAGTACAAATATCATTATTATCAAATCGAGACACATTTACTTAGCATTAGTAAGTCTTGCTTTCTGAAAAAAATCGATCAAAACTAAGGGAAAATACACCAGTGGTGTGGGAAAACGTGAAGACAAGTTTATTTTTCTTACCTCACAGCAAGATATTTTTCTTTTCTTTAAAAAAAATAAAATTATTATAATGTAATCATTTAATTTTTTTCTCCAGAAAACAAGACTTGTGTTATATTTTGCTTATCTTGATTTAAGAATGTTAAGGTATTTGTACTGGAAAAAAAAACAAAATTCAAAAATTAACATTTTTGCAGAGCAGTAAAGGCTTTTTTTTCTTTAAATATAGCTATATTTAGTGAACTTTTTCCAACTTTAGCAGAAAGCACAACAAAAAATCCAACCACCATTAGAAAAAATACGACATACACACACATAACAAAAAAAAAAGCACAAAAAAAGAAAAGAAAAGGCACAAGCAATAATGAGCACATTTAACCAAGGCCCCCCCTTGAAGGATAAAAAAAGATACATTACAATTTCAAAACCATTATGCTGGGTTAAAAATAACCCAAGTTGGGTTGAAAATGGACTAACCCAGCAATTGGGTTGTTTTAACCCAGCATTTGGGTTGTTTAAATGTTTGCTTAAAACAACCCAATTGCTGGGTTAGTCCATTTTCAACCCAACTTGTTTTATTTTGAACTGTGTATTTAACCTAATGCAAACAACAAATGTCCATTTCCCTTTAATGTGAACATTATTCTCGTTTTAACATTGAAAAATATCCATCCACACTGCAAAGAGAAATCTGTTAGGATATTTATGTTCTCTCTGTGGTCTGTGGCGTGGTCAGAAAAGACATGCGAATGCACCAACAGTGGGAGCTGATCGATTCGCATTCGCTTCTATCAAAGCTTATCATCTCCTCATCGCTAAAGGTGAACTTGGCCCTTTCCGAGAATCCGACAGGGCTGACGATAACCGTACACCAGTCGAGGGCTTTCTGCAGCAGCAACATAAAGGCTGGCGATGACAGGAGGTCGAGAGGGCCCTAGATGGGGGGGAGATTTGGAAGGGAAAGGGAGAAGGGGTGGAAGGGCTTGTGTATTATGTGGCAGGTCGTTGCTGTGACTGTCTGGCTGTTATCTCTTTCTCTGGGGGGTCTGCTGCCTTAGACGGCCCCTTATCTGCACCCCCCCCCCCATCCCTCGTTTCCCGGAACGTCCTGACTGCAATGAACTCTGGGATAGGTAGTGAAAGGTGACTCTGGACACAGGACAGACCTTTTCCTATAGGAGGCTATAGACATCATGAGTGTTTTACAGGACATATTGAGAAAATGCTGAGCTTTCTAAAAAATGATCAAATGTAGACGTGCTGCTTTTTATTTAGTGCATTAATTAATAGATCCTCTTAGCACGCTGGCTGTTCGCTGCATTTTCACTCTGTTCATTACAACAAATATTATTATTATAATAGCATTATTATATTATTATAATATTATTATATTAAATTAAACAAAGTGCTTTCTAAAAGAATTCACACACTCTAAATAAAAAAGGTTCTATATGGCACCAAAAATGGTTCTTGGCTTGTAATCATAGGGGAACCTTTTTTAGTGCTATATAGCACCAATTTTGGTGCTTCAGCGGTTCTTCAGAGGTGCTATATAGCACCTTAGTCAAAGAACCGATGAAGAACCGCTTAAGAACCACTGAAGCACCAAAAAAAGGTTCCCCTATGATTACGAGCCAAGAACCATTTTTGGTGCCATATAGAACCTTTTTTTATTTTTTTTGAGTGTATATTTATGATGCATCGTAAATAATTAATGCAATTAATCAAATCTTTATATTTTCCAGGTTCTCAGCTGAGCAAAGAGTCCCGGCGAAAAGAAAACGGAGCTTACAGAATATCAGGCGAAGAGGAGAACTACGACGATGAAGATTACGAAGGCCAGCCGAGTGGATATATGTATTTGTGACATAGACATTATAAAAAAAACATAGCATTTAATCACAGATCGAGTTTATTATGTGTCAAATGTAAGCTTATACGAAACAATGTGTACTCTTAAAATATAATTTTTTGCCCTTGTATATAAATCCAAATAATTTCTATTCACTCTCGAGAATTGTACTTTAAAAAAAATAGAACTTAATTAAATAGTTGATTTACTCATCGAGTCCTTTATTGTTCATAATGCATTTCGGAAAAATCTGTTTAGGGCAAAGCTTTACAGTCATTACGCAAAAGTGCATGTGTGTGCCGGACTTTGCCGAGGCATGCATTTACCCTAAAACCATTCCCTGCTTTTGAATAAAACATCAGCAGTGTCTCTCCTCACTTCTGGCTTCCCAAAGATGCTCAGCAGAGAGAGAGAGAGAGATGGAGAGAGAGAGAAAACACCCAGGTTAAGTTGTTTGAAAGCTCTGGTATTAAGAGGCGTTTTACACTTAAGAAGTTGGTTTCGCTGGGTTTTCTCTTCCCTCCCCTATTGATTGATGCTTAGCTATCAATGCATAATAGAAAAGCACTCAGGACAAATGTGGGGTTATGGCCTTCCAGGGAGAGAGCAGACCAGGCTGTTTCTCAGCGCCATTATTGCCCCATAAAGGATCCCCGGGGAGGGACAAGTTCCTCACATCAGCACACACCAAATACCCAATTAAAAAAGAAGACCTTTAAATTCTCTCCTCTTTCCTGGGCAGAAATCAATCAGAATTCAATCTGTTCGGCTAGGATTCCGACAGGCCAGGTAATTGCTCACCAGAGCTGGGATAGGTGACAACAGCTTGGAGGGGAGACGGCGAGCCAATCAGGTGTTCTCTTTCAGCGCCCCGCTACCGTCGGTGAGAAAGCAATGATACCTATCGAAAGCTTATCTATACGCTTATTTTTAGACTCCTGGTGGCAGGTGAGGACTGTCTTTTATAGGCGTCAGGTAAGCGATACGACTTCCAGCTTTAAAATAAATGGATCATTTAAAGTAAGTGGCTCTCATATTCGTCTTCTTAAAAGCTCCTTGAAAATGAATTCCAATTTGGAGTGATTTGTACTCGGAGAGGCGTTTGTTGGGGAGCGTGCAACACGATTGGGCGAGAGAAACTGGGAGAGGGAGATAGATGGATGAAGATGCGAGATGGAGTTAGAAGAATGCAATTAAAAGCTGAATCATTCTCACTCCAGTGTAACTCTATCCGTGGAGATGAGAGCCGAGCCTCTTTCTCATGGCTGTATTTGTGTGGATAAAGCTCTCCCCTGGCCCTCGTTTTAGATTCGCGCTTAATGATTCCCACTCCGATGGGAGAGAGTGGGCTGCTGTCGGGATGGGAGACGCGATCCGGACGCAGCCGTGCCCGAGTCCCTCTGGCCGGCAACACCATGTGCAGGGGTCAGCCGAGGTCAGGGGTCATGGGCAGAGAGCTGGGATTAATGGACATCTCAATAAAACGCTGGGTCGGGTTACTAGTTGCCCAGCCTGACCTAACACACACACACACACACACACACACACACACACACGACTCACCTCAGCTGAGTGGAAGAGGATGTGGTCAGAAAATGTATTCTGGCTACATTAAAGATGTAAAAAGACGAAAAAAGACGTCTTGATTTATTTCACATAAAAGCATCAACCGGACGATATAGGAAACTGAAATAAAAAGTGGAAAAAGAAGCGTGGAAAAACGTTATAAACCAGTCATGGCAGCGAATTAAGCATTTTAATATTGTGCTGGTCAATGGAAACGACCATGAATATCTTCATATTGATCATATTGACTCCTGATGGAGCAGCAAAACAGAATCAAACAAACAATCGCTTGTTGACTGATCATTATTTAGCTGATTTTGATATTTCATTTAAATATCTGGAGGACCAAACCTAAAAAATAAATAGGCCTAACAAAGAAACTTGACTTATCCAGTGAATGTTATTAAATTAAACGAGTTAAATAATTAATTTATGTTTCTGAAAAATAAAAACATACGTATTCAATCATTTCTGTAGGCCTATTTATTTACCTCAGTGTGCTAATGAGATAATATCCTCATGTTTGGAGAACGAAGCCCACAAAAAAAACACACCATGCAGTAATCATTAGTTTAATTCTCATGCTTTAATAATATCAAGTTGAAAAAGGCAAATAAAAAGAGGCAGAAATGCTTCCTTAACACCATCAGGTGGCGCGTCGTGCTGTCTCATCCGCTCTCCGCTCGAACTCTCGCGAGAACACCGAGCGCTGCTAAACGAACTCTCGCGAGAACTCCGTCCGCTGTTGGAGCTGCATTTAGGTGATGGATTGTGAGAGGCCTCATTAAGTCACGCAATGAGTGAAATATGTCTTTGTCTCCCCTTTGTCGCAAAGTAATAAAGGGATGCCGAATTCTTCAGCACAGCTGCACATTATTGCACAGCTCTCAGCTAAACGATTTTTTTTTATCTCCTCTAATTGATAAATGACAGGATGAAAGGTTATTGTTGTCAGGCTAATTGGAGATGGCGGTGAATTGCTAACGGAGCTCGTTCGTTTTCTCCAAAGGCATTGGGTGGCACAGTCTGACTGGACTTTTCACAGCCAGCTGCTCACTGGCCAATATGAAATATCCACATGAGCATTAATTGTTGTGATTAAGCAACACTTGGGGAGAAAAAAATATAATATTTACAATAGTAGGCTAGGCTAATAGGGCGGTAAGATTAAGCGTTTAGATTGAATGTCACAACATACTACAACAATAATAGGCTACTAAAACTAAGTTAAGACTACAGTAATTTAGGGGCTAAATGTCACACTTTTTTACGATAAGCTATTTAAAGCGATAGTGAAAAAGTGAAAATTATCCTATAATTTAGCCATCCTAGGTGTATATGTCACTCTTCTTTCAGACGAATACAAACGGAGTTGTATTAAAAAATGTACAGGCTCTGGCAAGCTTTATGGCAGTGAATGGCGGTCCAAAATGTGTGTATCCATCATCATACCGCCTTTAAAAAAAACATAGGCTAACTTTATTCAAGTGCAGCTCGCAAAAAGTACTATTTCAGTCTTATTTAAAGGATTAGTTCACTTTCAAATAAACTTTTGCTTATAATTTACTCACCCCCTTGTCATCCAAGATATCCATGTCTTTCTGTCTTCAGTCGAAAAGAAATGAAGATTTTTGATGAAAAGATTTCAGGATATTTCTCCATATAATGAAAGTCAATAGACCCCATACGGTTCAAGGTCCAAATGAGAGGTTCAGTAGAGCTTCAAAAGGGCTTTAAACCACATCAAACGGTACCAGAAGATCAATAAGGGTCTTATAGCGAAACGATCTGTCATTTTTTTAAAGATAAATAAAGTTTAAGTTTTATAAGCACAAATGCTCGCCTTGCTCTGTTCATTGATGCAAATTCTGTTCCAAATATTGTTTTAGAAGTCCCCAACAACAGTTTTGCATGCATGCAATGACAAAAAAGACTTTAGTTTTCTTATAATATGCATTTATTTTTACCTGTTTTGACAGCGATTCTCAAATGATTCCTTTAGTGATTCACTTTTCAAAACCCCGCCTTTACGTGACGCTAATCTGCGGTGATTGGTCCGATGACCCAGTCAGTTGTGATTGGTTTAGTCTGTGCAGATATTTTCGGAAACGGAACGCCCATCAAAGTCTTATAGTGACAGTAATTTGTTAATATGTGTCAGGAGTTATGAATATGAAAACCGCGTCGGTACTGTTTGATTGTAATATGAGCCTCAGCTGATCTCATTCATAAAAAAACTCCTCTATTCTCCTCACGAAGACTCGCGACAAATCAACATCCCTCAGGGCTTTTAGTTCAAAAGTGTGCAGATGAGGAGACATATTGATAGATTCTCATATGTCTGTGTCAAATTTCTAAACAGAGGAGTATTTTTTATTCAATACTTCCTCAAAATGGGCAGTTATAGCCTAATCATGAGCGATTGAGTCTCTTATGTGTTGTTTTCAATTCATACTGGCAGCCGGAGGGCGCTCTGTGCACATGTAGTCCATGTACAGACAGACGAAGAAGATACCATGTGCCATAATAGAAGTCCATAATAAAAGCTTCCTGAGATCGCGAAACATACATTTGACAACTAATAAACACACAATCGCGACGATGTATGGTTTGTCTTCAAGCCACTTAGTCTTCAAATGCTCATCCTTGGGCAGATGAAAAAAGTTTGCTTTTGAGTGGCACTTCAGAATACAGCGTCTCGTCGCCATGATGTTTTCTAGTTTTCACTGGCGTCTTGGAGCGCAATAAGTGGGCGTATCGTATTCAAATAACTTGACAAGTTGACGTCATCTAGTCAGAGAAAAAGCTTCGGTCTTCTAACGATTCTTAAAAATGACTCCGAGTCGACTCTTACTTTTGAAAGAAAATAACTATATATACGGTGCACTGTCATATTTCAAGCTATCACAGGATGTTTTTGTTCACTTAGATCTATGTTACACACTACATGAAAGGTAAATTTCAAAATTCCATGATAGATGCTCTTTAAGTCTTTATTCTTATCATGAACGGAATACAGTGCTTTGCAGAAATGGACTTCCATTTGCAGGAATGTATCATTTAACCCTTCTATTTTCCTCTCCGGAGAGCTACTCTTTCACTTAGCTTTTTTCCCTGTGAAAGCAGGATTTGATTACTACGGTAAGTAGTAAACATGCAGGTATTTTTCCATCTCAGCTTGTTCTGAGTTCAGGGCTTCCGAGTGTGTGGATGCAGCTCGTCCATGGCACTTTCACAGATCAGCTTTCACACAAACAAACCCTCACAAAGGAAACTACCGGCATATGCAGGTAAATGTACAATTGCCAGCCTGAACAATCAACCACAGAGCGTTACAGATGCTTGTCGTGCTCAAATTTGCCTATGCACACACATGGTCTGTTTTTTGATTTCCTTATGTTAATAATAGTTTCAGAGGAATTGTTTGATGTTGAATTATGTGTTTAGTCAAATTAATATCATGGAATAATAAATATTAGCTGTACAGCATGTTAAAAATGTAACTGTGTTCAGAACAAACATTAATAGTGACTAAGTAAATCTGGCTACGGTGTTATCAATGTTGCTTGAATCTCTCAGCAACACACTGAAGGAACATATTTCATTTTGTAGCTGTACTAATAATCTGTTTCATATTTAAAGTGACAGCCATACTCAAAGTATATTTGCCTTTGACTGTGGCGTATTAAAATCACACGTTTTCTTATGCATGCATTTTCATTTGGCCCAGTCAGACAGCAGTCAGTGATTGACAGATGTATTGATCCCCAGAGAAGCTTTGTGACGGTGATGTGGCATATTTTTATTTACTGCCTGTCTTTAATCCAACCTAGCCACTGCTGACAGTACCGCCTGTCCTTTAAGACAAACACAGTGCCTATTATGTGGAAATGGAAGAGTCTAGTGTTTGATATGTTGAGGATGCCATCAGGGGAAGCTGTCATGGGTTCGCCAGCACTGTCACCAACATAATAAATCAACTGTCTAGTCATCCATTCAGCCTTTTGGCAACTCTCTCCCAGCTTCTGTTCACTTTCATTACTGTTCATCAGAACCCATCTTTCTTTTTTTTCTCTCACAGTTATTAAACTGAACTGAATCAACACTGAACTGACTTGATCTGAATAATGACACTATTGTTCTGTAGAGCTTTGAATTTGTCTCATATTTGAGGAAGTTTGCATCATTGGTCGTTATTTTTCTGTTTATTACTGTGAAACAATCTGTATAAGCGCTATACAAATAAATGTGACTTGACTTTCTTAGTAAAAAAAATTCTAGATTCATTTGAATTATTTTCATTCAAGCTAAACCAAAATAGCAATTTGACTGTTGATTAACATTAGCAATAGCCCACATACAGGGCCGGCCCAAGCCTATATGGGGCCCTAAGCAGAATTTTATTTGGGGGCCACCAATACGATTGACTATTGTCAATTCTTGATAACTCGCACACCCATTATCAATTGTATTAGTTGTAGCTGTGTTGCCTACATCATGTCTGCCTGTCATGTTTTTTTTACCCCTATACAGTTTTTAATTGTAACAGTAGCAAACCCACTAAAGAGTGCTCAGGTGTTAATTTGCACTTTAATATTCAAAGTCTTACAGTACAACAGTTCAGACTCTGATATGTACGTTTTTTTTTAAAAGAAGTCTCTTTATGCTGAATATGCTCACAATATGCTAATTTCCCCCCCAGGAATCTTTGATGAATAGTAGGTTCAAAAGAGCAGAATTTTCTGAAATAGAAAGCTTTCAAAGAATCCTAAAAAAAATGTTTACACAACTGTTTTCAACACTGATAATAATCATAAATGTTTCTTGAGCAGCAAATCATCAAGGCTGGGTGACCATATTTTGATTACTGAAAACCAGGACACTCTGCCCGGCAATGAGATACTCAAATGATACTCAATGTTTACTCAAAGATTCCTTATTAATTTCAATACATTTAAAGTATGCCCCCACTGTATGGATAGAAAATTGTTATATTAGGGCCAGGACAGGACATGTCCTGGGAAAACAGGATGTTTGGTCACCCTAATTAAGGCCTGTTCACACCGGGATAATTTTTGCACGCATTTATCGCCGACGTTTAACGCCTCGTGACTAAACAAAGAGCGCCAATGTGAGTGTGCACACCGACATGCAAAATAAAAATAAAAAAACGCATTGGGTTTGTTTTTTTGTTTTGACGTGCCACGTTAAAAATTAGCCGACCAATGAGTTCGGCGCTTTTGTTCATGTGCCTGGAGCTGCTGAAGTTGGTGGCGCTCAAGCACAAAACGGTCTTGCCGAGCACGCATTGATACGATGAAGAAGAAGTACGTACACAAAGAAGAAGATGAGCTGCTAATGCTGCTTGCCAGTTAGTAAAAAGTGTGTGAATGGTTTTGGCAAGCATGTAAATACTGTCTCTCTTCTTCTTCTGTGTAACAAGCGAGTGTCAGAAGCGTAAAGTGGCGCAGCACCGCCTTGTGTACCGGGAGCACCATCTACGCTTGGGTGTGAACACTCAATATGCGCTGTAAAATGTCTGAAAAGCGCTGCCAATTAGCACGCGCGATATTCGTCCCAGTGTGTACAGGCCTTTAGAATGATTTCTGAAGGATCATGTGACACTGAAGACTGGAGTAATGATGCTGAACATTCAGATTTGATCACAGGAATATATGCATATATTAGAACCCCCCCCCCCCCCCCCCCCAAAAAAAATTGCCTGTTTATCTGGTAATTGTTTGAGGCCATTTTGCGAATTCAATAAAGTAACATGCAGCAAAAAGTAATTTAATGTGCTCTTGGGGCGGCCCTCGAGGCCAAGGGGACCCTAAGCAGCCGCTTAGTTCGGTTATGCCTTGGGCCGGCTCTGCCCAGATAGTTCACTTTGCTTTTTTTTGTCTGGCATTAAAGGAATAGTTCACCCAAAAATGAAAATTAGCCCATGATTTACTAACCTTCAAGTCAAGTCACCCGAGGTGTTTATGACATTCTTCTTTCAGACGAATCAAATCTGAGTTATATTACAAAAGTCCAGGCTAATCCAAGCATTATAATGGCAGTAATAGTTTTTTAAAAGTCCATTAAAAAGTGCATCTGTCCATCAAATGAATTGATGCGTTTGTGTAAGAAAAATATCCATATTTAAATATAGCGATAGCGATAAAACATAGCGATAAAACATTTATTTAATTTATTTCTATGGCTCTGCATCAGCCGTCCCCGCGCCATCACTTCCAGCAAATAAGGTCAAAATACATGCAAAATACAGGCGCGATCATAGATGTATACATAGAGTCCTCATTAGTGCCTGCGCCAATCTGTCAAATGAGGCATCTACGTATATATATCTTTGATCACGGCAATATTTTGACCTTATTCGCCTGATGTTATGGCGCTGGGAATACTAGATGACATTCGTCTGATAAGAGGTAAAAAAATAACATAAATACTGTTGGGTTTCTCGCAGAAGCCGCTCGTTTCGTGTCTTAAGACATCAATGTGTCGCCACGAGCCGCATGGTTTAATAAGGATTCGTATGTCTATGTGTTTTTACTCTCATAGCTCTCATACTCTTAAATATCCCCATTGACATGCATTTTACGACTATCACACTGCAACGGTTGGAGTTAAAAATCTTCATTTGTGTTCTACCGAAGAAACAAAGACACCTACATGCCCTGGGGATAAGCAGATAAACATAACAATTTCATTTTTGGATGAACTATCCCTTTAAGGGCCGGGTTTTTCTGAAAAAGTTGATACCACAATAAACAATAACCACAGGTAACAGAACACAGTGTATTATTTCCTATTTTCTTATTATCTCCGGAGTGCTACTCTTACATGATTTCAAATACTTAGAAAAAGCTGAATATACCGTCATGTTTGTAGACAATTGCTTTAAGCATCTTAGATGCACTAAAGAAGATAACCAAACCAAACATAGGTAACCAAACATTCCATTTACTTTCATAGTAGGCTATTTTTTTCCCATACTATGGAAGTCATGACGCACATCAACTGTTTGGTTACCGACATTCTTCAAAATATCATTTTTTGTGTTCAGCAGAAGAAAGAAAATCACAGGTTTGGAACAACTTGATGGTGAGTAAATGATGACAGAAGTTTGGTGAACTATCCCTTTAAATAATTTACAGAGTGGTGCAGGTTTGATATCACTTTGTAGTCCAAAATGCGAGTTAGCATTTTAGCTCTTCCGGTTCCATCGTCTCGGAGTCAATGGGTTTTTTGAATGGGATTTTGGTTAAATGGCTGAAATAAGGTCTGTGGTGAACACAAGCTCAAGACACTTTCACGTTTTATTCTACAGCATAAAATACATCAGTATTACCCCACCGGTGATTTTTTAAAGCTGTTTTGTATCTTGAAAAAGGCGTTCGCTAACAAGTGGCTAAATGGGACTACAGAGGATTAAACGTCTTCACGCTGTAAAGATAAGCTCAGTCCACTTTTACTGCCTCATTATACTCATAATTGTGCTCTAATAAACTACTCAAACTTTCTGGAAAATGTTCAGAGATAAAAGCTGAAAGAGTTGCTGTTAGCTCAGTGATGGAGACATTGAAATCGCGGGATCGTGGTGTAGTTCGTTTATAGCCTTTAGCTTTTTACTTCTGGTGACTGGATTTAGGCTTCAAAATTCATAAAAGTTGAGTTCATTTTTGACAAGTATCTTGCTGGAAAAAACATGTAAGTATCATAAACTTTTGTTGATTACAGCTTGCAATAATCCAACAGCCTATTGGAAAATCCTATTGGGTTTTTGTTGAGGGAACCAGTGAAATGCTAACTAGCGTAAAGTACAAGAGACTGAACGTTATTCAAGTCGATATACACGGGTTTCCTGTTTACAAACATTACAGGGTGCGTGCGCATCCTAGAGGCAGAAAGCCAGATCGCTGAGCTGGTCCGCTACTGCAACAACCTTAAAGGGTTAGTTCACCCAAAAATGAAAATTCTGTCATTAATTACTCACCCTCATGTCGTTGGACACCCGTAAGTCCTCCGTTCATATTCGGAACACAAATGGAGATATTTTAGTTGAAAGCTGATGGCTGAGAAAGGCTTCAATCAGGCCTCCATTGGCATTCAGTACATTGACACTTCCAAGACCCATGAAAGGCACTTAAAACGTCGTTACAAAGTCTATCTCACCACAGTGGCTCTACAATAATCTTACGATGCGACGACAATAGTTTTTGTGCGCAAAAAAAAATCAAAATAACACCTTTATCCAACTTGTTCTCGACTTCCGTGTATGCCTCCACGACGCATGCGCGAGAATATGACGCAGATCCGGC
Source organism: Gobio gobio (assembly GCF_949357685.1). NCBI lineage: Eukaryota > Metazoa > Chordata > Actinopteri > Cypriniformes > Gobionidae > Gobio > Gobio gobio. The sequence continues at coordinate 46,792,338 of NC_137109.1, forward strand.
GTTTGGACAGATGACCCAGAAGCGATTTGTTTACGAGCAGAGGAAGACGCGCGTGTCTAAGCTGTTGGATTCTACATTGATCGTGCTTTAGGTCTCGGCGTAGTGCTCAAAATGGGGCTTAAGTGTGTATTTCATCGATTCCCGAACACCGGCGCTACGTCATATTCTCGCGCATGCGTCGTGGAGGCACACACGGAAGTCGAGAACAAGTTGGATAAAGGTGTTATTTTGATTTTTTTTGCGCACAAAAACTATTGTCGTCGCATTGTATGATTATTGTAGAGCCACTGTGGTGAGATAGACTTTGTAACGGCGTTTTAAGTGCCTTTCATGGATCTTGGGAGTGTAAATGTACTGAATGCCAATGGAGGCCTGTGTGAAGCCTTTCTCAGCCATCAGCTTTCAACTAAAATATCTTCATTTGTGTTCCGAATATGAACGGAGGTCTTACGGGTGTCCAACGACATGAGGGTGAGTAATTAATGACAGAATTTTCATTTTTGGGTGAACTAACCCTTTAAGTATTGAAGCTTTCCTTATTGTTTGTATATAACTGCTGACTCAATAAAACGTGATTTTAGTTGGATCTGTTTGTCTGTCTTTAATTTTGCAGTGTTGCTGTGATACATGTATGAATGATAATGTTAGGCTAGTAATGTACTAACCGCATCTACTGGTATGTTAAACATCAGGCACCCATCACTGGCTCTGTTGGTACAATTAACCACGCAGCAACTCCTTGTAATTTTGACTTACAGACACGCCGCTACTAACCTACAACACGAGAGGTCTCTTCTTTCTGCCTCTCGGGTGCGTGCGCAAGCAGTGATGACGTCGCAGAGAAATCCATGTATACTCAAGGCGAAGTTCTATTTCGTTCTTAGCTTAGAAGTAAAAAGAAGTTGGAAATACCTTTTCAGCGATATATGAACATCCCGACGATGTGGATATGTCTGCACCAGCTCTGCAATTCACTGGCATCATGTGGACAGATGAGGTCATTAAAATTACTGTTATGAATGATTATAAAGTAGGCTACAGATCTGGCTATGTGAGACTATAGTTTGAATTAATCCCTTTTCTTTGTATGGCACACTGACATTACAGTAGTACAGAACGGCTCGTTGTGCATTATCCTGAACATTGTATGTATTCATTTCATGCGTGTGAACGGAAGAGAGGCTCACGGGTCAGGAGTGCACGTAAATGTCACATCACGCAAAAAAACGTCCTAAGTCCTTCACATAAAGGTCAGTCTACAGGCTTTCGGTGAATTCGGAACCACATACTAACAGACTACTGATATTTCTGCCATAGAAAGATATGGTAAAAGTAGTCAGAGTAGTATACTATGTGGTTTGGCAACCTAGGAAGTTGAATAAGGTCTCGTTTTTTAATTTTTTGTTACAAACTGTTCACAAATTGTCAATAAAAAAAGCGATTAATACATGAAAACTCTCACATATAGTCACTTTAAGAAAGTCTAGTTTTCTATACTAATAAAATTAAGCAAGTTTATACTTATATAGGGGAAATAAATATCAATGGGATAATAAAAAATAAACTTAATCGAAAGGAAAAATAAGTAAACATTTGTCTTGTTTTAAGCATGAAATCATTTAATTTTGATACTATTGGTACATATTATGCTTAAAACACAAAATAGCTGCTAATGGGATAATAAAACAAACTTAATTTAAATGGTAAGCAATTAAATTTTTTTTATTGTTTTAAGAATAAAAACACAATATAGATAATTTTTTCAGAAAACACAACTATTTTGCTTCTCAAGTAAATTTATGTTTAGATATAGACTTACTGGAAAGAGATCCATGAAATTGTTCAGATGATTATTGGTAAATCTTTTGCCCTCTCTCCGAGTATTCATCTCTTGAACTGTAAAGCTGATTTACATCTTGACCATGGCCGTGAATGTGTGTTGCATTTCTGTACTTATTTGGTGAGAAAATGTATACTTTTGTAATTGTCCACTCCTCATGTCCCTTCTGTTAATACACTATATTACTAAAGTTTTGGGACGTCTGCTTTAATATGCACATGAACTTTAATGAGATCCCATTCTAAATCCGTAGGGTTTAATATGGAGTTGGCCCACCCTTTGCAGCTATAACAGCTTTAACTCTTCTGGAAAGGCTTTCCACAAGGTTTAGGAGTTTATGGGAATATTTGACCCCCTTCCACAAAACTTTACACTTGGCACAATGCAGTCAGGCAAGTCCCGTTCTCCTGGCAACCGCCAAACCCAGACTCATCCATCGGATTGCCAGACAGAGAAGCGTGATTCTTCACTCGTCAGAGTCCAGTGGCGGCACGCTTTACCCCACTGCATCTGACGCTTTGCATTGCACTTGGTGATATAAGGCTTGGATGAACTCCTCGGCCATGGAAACCCATTCCATGAAGCTCTACACACTGTTCTTGAGCTCATCTGAAGGCCACACGAAGTTTGGAGGTCTGTAGCTATTGACTCTGCAGGAAGTTGGCGACTTCTGTGACCCTCAGCATGTGCTGACCCCGCTCTGTGATTTTACGTGGCCTATCACTTCATGGCTGAGTTGCTGTTGTTCCCAATTGCTTCCACTTTGTTATAACACCACTAACAGTTGAGCGTGGAATATTTAGTAGTGAGGAAATTTCCTGAATGGACTTATTGCACAGGTGGCAACCGATCACGGTACCACGCTTGAGTTCTCTGAGCTCCTGAGAGCGACCCATTCTTTCACAAATGTGTGTAGAAGCGTCTGCATGCCTAGTGCTTCTATCTATCTATATATCTATCTGTCTGTCTGTCTGTCTGTCTGTCTGTCTGTCCGTCCGTCCGTCCGTCCGTCCGTCCGTCTGTCTCTGTGTATCTATCTATCTATCTATCTATCTATCTATCTATCTATCTATCTATCTATCTATCTATCTATCTATCTATCTATCTATCTATCTATCTATCTATCTATCTATCTATCTATCTATCTATCTATCTATCTATCTATCTATCTATCTATCTATCTATCTGTCTGTCTGTCTGTCTGTCTGTCTGTCCGTCCGTCCGTCTGTCCGTCCGTCCGTCCGTCCGTCCGTCCGTCTGTCTGTCTCTGTCTGTGGATCTATCTATCTATCTATCTATCTATCTATCTATCTATCTATCTATCTATCTATCTATCTATCTATCTATCTATCTATCTATCTATCTATCTATCTATCTATCTATCTATCTATCTATCTATCTATCTATCTATCTATCTATCTATCTATCTATCTATCTATCTATCTATCTATCTGTCTGTCTGTCTGTCTGTCTGTCTGTCTGTCTATCTATCTATCTATCTGTCTGTCTGTCTGTCTGTCTGTCTGTCTGTCTGTCTGTCGATCGATTGATGGTCTGTCTGTCTGTCTGTCTGTCTGTCTGTCTGTCTGTCTGTCTATCTATCTATCTATCTATCTATCTATCTATCTGTCTGTCTGTCTGTCTGTCTGTCTGTCTGTCTGTCTGTCTGTCTGTCTGTCTATCTATCTATCTATCTGTCTGTCTGTCTGTCTGTCTGTCTGTCTGTCGATCGATTGATGGTCTGTCTGTCTGTCTGTCTGTCTGTCTGTCTGTCTGTCTGTCTGTCTGTCTGTCTTTCTGTCTGTCTGTCTGTCTGTCTGTCTGTCTATCTATCTATCTATCTATCTATCTATCTATCTATCTATCTATCTATCTATCTATCTATCTATCTATCTATCTATCTATCTATCTATCTATCTATCTATCTATCTATCTATCTATCTATCTATCTATCTATCTATCTATCTATCTATCTGTCTGTCTGTCTGTCTATCTAAAATGTTTGCCATGTTATCAAAACTGGGTGTCTTTCTAAGATTTGATGCCATTGAAAAACATTCCAGTGACTAATTCCTCCTTAAATGCTCAGATTGTATCATCCCAGTACCTTGTAAACGCATTTGTTTCATTTGAATTCAATCCTAACTGCAATGCATTTCGGGAAAGCCAAATCTGTGGTGACATCACGCTGCGAGAATAAATGGCCGCCGGAGGCTACAGCAGGTGCTCAGGTTCACTGGTTATGGATGGGTCTCTATCAGCAGAACTGCAGCAGGCCTACCTGTAGCGATGCCTGAGAAACATTACAGCGAACATCAGGAACGCAGCAGCAAACCTGTCCTGAGCCATCTCATCACAGACTGAAGTGAGCAGGATCATTCAGAGAGCGATCGGCCTGTTTTATCGCCTCCTATTCTCATTTCCAAACAATTATGCCTGACATAATTGCCAATATCCACAGCTGGGTTTCAGTGATTTTCAACGAGTCATATTTCCACAGTGAAATCATAGTCATCGCATCAGAATGGTTTCGCTTGAGAAATAAAACACTCTCCCGCCAAAAGGACCTGTCAGGGACATTTTGTAAACATGCCGATGTGCTCTAATAGCTGGTTCGAGGATTCAAGGCGTACTCTGTCCCAAGGCATTGTGGGTAAAGAGCCGCATGATGGGACGTCAGAGCCCTTTGCGACAGTCATACAAGCACCTCAGTGTTTCTTTAGATGATGTAATCATAACACGAGCGACCGGAGAGAGTGAAAGTGAGGGAAAGACACCGAGGTCAATTTGGTCCAGTTTGCAGGCCCTCGTGTCATCTTTACCGAGAGTGATCCGGGAGAGGCGAAGAAAAGGAAGCGAGATGCAATCTGATTATCATCGAAGCAGAGACACGAGGACGATGGGCGTTTAATGCATAAATGCTGGAAAAAGTGATATTTTATTACAGCAAAAAGGCTTTCAAAAATTACAGGAAAAGGCTGGAAAATGTGTCTGCTTTGGATGGCACTAAAACCTGGTTTAACAGGGTCATAATTCACTTAAGTCTGATGGGTCCTGTCGTTCATACTCTCAAATGTGCTGCCCTGAAATCCTGATTTGATCAGCAGAAACTGCATTTTTGAGGAAAAACCACTTTGTTGCTATTACTGTGGTATTTCAAAGATGGATAAGAGCAAAAAAATTGCTTCTTCAAATTTCATTTTTCGATGTCCCATTCAATTGATCAGTTTATACTGTGAAAAACGACCATGTTTCCTTCCAAAGGGGACGGCCTTCTGTTACATGTGCTACACAAAGCAGAGCAATTAGATGAAAGGCGCTACATTTAAGATGATTTATGCCACGCATTATGTCCGTGGAAATCCCCGTTCTCACTTTACACTCAGATCTGCTTGAGATGTCAGACATTCCGACTGTGATAAAATAATTACAACTATATGAGGAGAACATTCGTTATTATGATGGCATCTATTCATATCAATTCTTTCGACAGTGCGTATGAAAAGCAGATATGTTTTCAACGACGGTTTAAGGCTCATTAGACCAAACCGTGGAGGTTTTCGTTAAAACTCAATGATATTTAATAAAGCTAAACTGCCTGCAACAACGTGAAACAAAAGTCAGTTTCCATCGGCAAGCATTCCAACCAAGGGCAGATGTGGGATACTCCCAGAGCCGAAGAAATAGGGTGCGCAATATGCACTTCTCTAGCTTTAACCCCAAGTATTATTGTCAACATAGCAAAATGAATGCTATGTTTTACACGTTTTAAGCTATCGCCAAACAAATGCCAGCATGTTTGTCTGATGTCATACATGTGCAAATTGATTAATAGATTTCTGCACAAATTAGAAGTCTGACTTCAAGTAGGAAGATGGAAATTCAGAAATTCCCAAATGCAGAATAAGATTAGCATTCAACCAAACTGTTGCGAGACACACACCTGTGCACCATTCTGATTCGAACTGATTCAATTCAGTTCTTGAATTTGAATGTAAGGAAGTAGAGTTAAATTTATGTAACGATTTTTTTTTTAAACTAAACTAAGTTTGTCAAAAGAAACTCTGAATATTTACTTGGAAAAGCCTTTACGTCTCCTAGGCATATTAGAAAGATTTCTGAAGGATCATGACTAAACACTGGACTAATGACGATGAAAATTCAGCTTTGCCATTGCAAGGATACATTTCATTTTAACATATGTTAGAAAGTTATATTAAATTGCTAAACTTTTTAACAGGAAGAAAGAAAGAAAGAAAGAAAGAAAGAAAGAAAGAAAGAAAGAAAGAAAGAAAGAAAGAAAGAAAGAAAGAAAGAAACAAAGGCAGGCAGGCAGGCAGGCAGGCAGACAGACAGACAGACAGACAGACAGACAGACAGAC